>NW_024470758.1:4081487-4681487 GCF_017639515.1 Carcharodon carcharias
CTCAACCCCTCTCTGCCTCTCTCCTCCTTTAAGACGCTCCTCAAAAATCTCTCTTTTCAAACGTCTCATCACCTGCTGTAAACGTGGGATAGTACAACACTGAAATGGAGGTCTTGTGGCGCAGTGGGTAGTGTCCCTGCCTCTAAGCCGGGCGCTCCAGGTTCGAGACCCGCCCCAGGGCTTGATGATACCAAGGAAGGGGCATCTGTAATGTAGCCAAACAGGTTGAGGTATCAGCAATCTGCTCGATAACCCAACTCCACTAGGTTGCCAACTACGGTTAGGTTGAGGTATCAACCTGCACAATCCTTCCAACAAACGCCAATGGCAGGTAGCAAGAGAGGGAGAGATTTCTGGTCAGCCATGTGATGGAAAGAAAGTTGATGCATCTCCCATTACTATCCGTAGCTCCAGCCTACAACATGCGTGTGAAAAGTACATGTCGCCATGGCAACTTGGACTCGCCGAGTGAACTACAACACACACGGAGGCCATTCAGCCCATCAAGTCAGCACAGGCTCTTTTGAGGAGCAAACCACTTAACATCATTTCCCCCACACCCCTGCAATTTTTCTTCTCCGTCAAGAACCTCTATGTCAGGCTCGGTGTCAAGTTATGCTTCATAACGCCCCAGTGAAGAGCCTTAGGATGTTTTCTGACATTGAAGGTGCCATATAAATAAATACAAGTTATCGGAGCAAAGAGCTGAAGCCCTATCAGCCTCTAGCCACAGTAAAGCTTCCCCGACAGTTGGGTAGCGAGGCAGTGAAATAACCCAGTGAGGGGCTATGATACCGATTCACCCAGCATTCATACTTCTGGGCCAGAAGATTTAAATTGCGCTGTTTAAATTGCAGAGTTTAGGGTCGGTAACCCTATGGCATTGTCCTGGAGTCTCTAGCAGTTCATCTCCAGGACATTGCTACGAGCAAACCCAGGGAGAAACATCAGAGGGCCATTACAAAACAAAAACAAAGTGGTTTCTTTCCTCATTTTGTTTGAACACTTTTGTTTATTAATGCTAAAAATATTGGAGATGGGGGAAAGAGGGACAGGGTGGAGGCAGGCAGGTCATGTGATAAAACCATCAGGAATACACCCAATTGTAGTCGACAACCCTAGTGGGTTATTGAGCAGAGACCACATTGCATTTGCTGGGGAGAGTGAGGCAAAGTGCAATAATGGTCAGTCCCTACGAGTACCACAATAGCTAAAACTCTTATCCCAGGTGGAAACTACAGGGCAGGGAAACATAGCTCTTCCATTATCCACGCCACCTAATTTCCCTGGTCTCCCCTGCAGTAATTTAAAAACTCTATTTCAAAACCTCAAGAGTCCTGCTTCTCCTGACAGCGTATTGGGGGGGGCAAGGGAAGTATTTCGTGGAAGTTTTATTAAAACTGCAAACACAAACCCTATGCTTATCCAGGCAATTAAAATATAAAGTCCAGGAAATCATAAGAACACAAGAAATAGGAGCTGGAGTAGACTATTCGGCCCCTCGAAGCTGCTCCGCCATTCAATACAATCATGGCTGATCGGCCTCAACTCTATTTTCTCACCCGCTTATCATATCCCTTGATTCCCTGGGAGATCAAAAATCTGTCTATCCCAGCCTTAAATATACTCAACAATGGAGCATCCACAAGCCTCTGGGTTAGAGAATTTCAAAGATTCACAATCCTTTCAGTGAAAAAAATTCTCCTCATCTCAGTCCTAAATATTCAGCCCCTTATCCTGAGCCTGCCTCCATGTTCTAGATTCCCTGACCAGTGGAAGCAACCTTTCAGCCTCTACCCTGCCAAACCCCTTCAAGAACCTTGTATTTTTCAATGAGATCGCCTCTCATTTCTCTAAACTCCAGAGAATATAAGCCCAATTTACTCAGCCTCTCATCACAGGACAACCCCCTTACCTAGTGAACGTTTGCTGTACTGTCTCCAATGCAAATATATCCTTTCATAGATATGGAAGCCAAAACTATGCACAGTGCCCCAGGTATGATCTGGGTTATCGAGCAGAGACCACATTACGTTTGCTAGAGAGAGAAAGAGGGAGCCTATTTTTTTTACTCATTCATGGGGTGTGGACATTACTGGTTAGGCCAGCACTTATTGCCCATCCCTAATGTCAACATCGCTGTGAGTCTGGAGTCACATGTAGGCCAGACCAGGTACGGACAGCAGATTTCCTTTCCTAAAGGACATTAGTGAACCAGATGGGGTTTTACGACAATTGACACTGGTTTAGTGGTGATCATCAGACTTCTAATTCCAGATTTTACTGGATTCAAATTTCACCATCTGTCGTGGTGTGATTCAAACCTGGGTCTCCGGAGCATTACCCTGGCTCTCTGGATTACTAGTCCAGTGACAATACCACTCTGCCACCACCTCCCTATTGTGGCAAGACTTCCTTATTCTTGTACTCCAATATCCTTGCAATAAAGACAACATGCTATTGATCTTCCTAATTGCTTGCTGTATCTACATGTTAACTTTCTGCATTCCTTGTACGAATACACGCAAGTCTCTCTGAATAGCCCAAAGCCAAAGTTCAGTTCCAAATTAAGACAATGAAAACCCAGAGAGGCATTTTTTCCATGAAACTTAAATGCACACACTCACATGTGCGGTTGTGTACACATATATATTTGGGTGTTAGCTGTGGCTTTGTGGTATTTGCATTCCCACTCTTGTCTCTGAGTCAAAAGGTTGTGTTTTCAAGTACCACTCCAGAGATTTGGACCCATAATCCAGGCTGACACTCTCAGTGCCAATGCCAGAGAGAGTGCTGTACTGACAGCTGAGACATTAAACCCACCCTCCACCTGCCCTCTCAGGTGGGGGTAGGAGGTCCTCAAGAAGAGCATGGGGAGATCTCCCTGGTCAATATTTATAATCTCAATCAACTTCACAGTATCTTTACAGTGCAGAAGGAGGCCATTCGGCCCAGTGAGTCTGCACTGGCTCTCTGAAAGAGCATTCTACCTAGTGTCACTTCCCTGCCTTATCCCCGTAACCTTGCACATTCTCTCTTCTCAGGTAGCAATCCAATTCCCTTTTGAATACCCTGATCGAAACTGTTTCCACCACTCTTTCAGGAAGTTTGTTCTAGACTCCAACCATCCTCTGGATGAAAAGATTTTTCCTCACATCACATCTGCTCCTTTTTCCCATCACCACATAGTGGGATTGCATTAAAGTTAAAGCCCATGGGATTAAATGGGCAGTGGCAGTGTGAATACAAAAGGGACAGGAAAAAAGCAGACAGCAGTGGTGAACAGCTGGTACTTCAAACTGGAGGGAAGTATACGGCTGTATTCTTTAGCAGTCGGCGGTAGGACCACTGCTCTTTTTGATATATATTAATGACCTGGACTTGGGTAAAGAGGGTATAATTTCAAAGTCAGCAGATGCCATGAACCTGGACATGCGGTAAACAATGAGGAGGATAGTAACAGACTTCTGGAGGATGTGGGCAGACTGGTGAAATGGGTAGACACATGGCAGAGTAAATTTAATGCAGAGAAGTGTGAACTGATACGTTTTGTCAGGAAGAATGAGGACAGGCTGTACAGATGACATGGTACAACTTTAAAGGAATGCAGGAACAAAGAGATCTAGGGCGGGTGTATATGCACAAATCTTTGAAGGTGACAGGACAAGTTGAGAAGGCTGGTTAAAAAAAGCACACAGCGTCTTTGGCTTTAAAATAGAGGAATTGAAATGATGCCAAACCTTTATAAATCACTAGTTAGACTTCAGCTGGAGTAATGGGTGCCTCACTTTCAAAAGAATTTCAAAGCCTTAGAGAAAGCACGGAAGAGATTTGCTGGAATGGCGCTAGGGACTTCAGTTATGTGGAGACGCTGGGCAAGCCGGGGTTGTTCTCCCTGGAGAAGGAAAGGTTAAGAGGGAATTTTGTAGAAGTGGTCAAAATCTCAAGAAGGGTTCCGATAGAGTAAATAAGGAGAAACTATTTGCTCAGGCAAGAGGGGCAATAATCAGAGGGTACAGACTTAAGGTGTTTGGCAGAAGAAAAGAAGCAGAATTTTTTTTTACACAAAGTGCTGTTATGATCTGGAATACTACCTGAACCCTCCACCACTGACACACAGTGGCAGCAGTGTATACCGTATTCAGGATACACTGCTGCAATTCACCAAGGCTCCTTAGGCAGCGTCTTCCAAACCTGCGATCTCTACCACTTGCAAGGCCAAGGGCAGCAGGCGCATGGGAACACCACCACCTGCAAGTTCCCTTCCAAGTCACACACCATTCTGACTTAGAACTATATCGGCCGTTCTTTCACTGTTGCAGGGTCAAAATCCTGGAACTCCATCCCTAACAGAACTGTGGGCGTACCGACACAGGGATGGGCAGTAAGTGCTGGCCTAGCCAGCAATGCCTACATCCTGTGAAAAAAATACAAAGGCCATGGAAGCAAATTCAATAGTAACTTTCAAAAGGGAATTGGATAAATAATTGAAGGGACAACATGTCCAAAGCTATGGGGAAGCGCAGGGCAATGGGCCGGATTGGATGGCAGGCCAGTAAAGGCACGTTGGGCTGGATGGCCTCCTTCTGTGCTCCTCCAATTCTATAATTCTTTCAATGTGTAGCCAACTGAAGGTGCAGTCTGTGCACTATTATTTTTATCAGGGTGCTAACTTGCAAATTGTCTCAGTCTTCCTTCATGTATGTGCACTTGTTTGGTGTTTAACCAAAAATGGCCCTTGCCCTCTGTTGCCACCAGGACCACCAAAGTCCGCTCCCTGGAATTCGGAGGGGGCAGGGTTGGATGGGTGGGGAGATGGGTGGAAGGTCTTAATGAAACAAAATTCAATACTGAGTCACATTCTGCTCATAAAAGGGATGAGAACAAGAGGGCAGAGGTTTAAGGTAATTAGTAAAAGAAGCAATAGCAATATGAGGAAAATCTTTTTCGTGCAGCAATTGGTTAGGGTCTGGAACGCACTGCCTGAAAGTATGGTGGAGGCAGGTTCAACTAAAGCATTCAAAAGGGAATTAGACTAATTTGAAAAGAAAGAATGCGCAGCGTTACGGTGTGTCCAGTTCTGGGCTCTGCACTTTAGATAGGATGTGAAGGCATTGGAGAAAGTGCACAAAAGATTCAGCAGAATGGTTCCTGGGAAGAGAGACTTCAGTTACGAAGACAGATCGGAGAAATTGGAACTGTCTTCCTTCGAGAGAAGGCAGCTGAAAGGAGATCTGATCAAAATCATGAGCAGTCTGGATAGAGCGGAAAGGGAGAAACTGCTCACACTCATGAAAGGATTGAAAACAAGAGGGCAGAGATTTAAAGTAATTAGTGAAAAAAGCAATAGCGATATGAGGAAAAACCTTTTCATGCAGTGAATGGTTAGGGTCTGGAGTGCACTGCCTGGGAGTGTGGTGGAGGCAGGTTCAGCTGAAGCATTCAAAAGGGAATTAGATTGTTATTTGAAAAGAAAGAATGTGCAGGGTTATAGGAGAAGACGGGAGAATGGAAGTAGGTGAGTTACTCATTTAAAGATCCAGTGCACACACGATGAGCCAAATGACCATTTGCTGTAACATTTCTGTGATTCCATGATAGGGAGATATTAGGACAGGAGACCAAAAGCTGCGTCAAAGAGGTCAGGTATAAGATGTTTCATAAAGGAGGAGAGAGAGCCGGAGAGTACAGGGAGGGAATTCCAGAGCTTAGGGCCCCAGGCTGCTGAAGGTACGCCCACCAATGCTAGAGAGATAGGGATTGGGGATGAGCAGCAGGCCGGAATTGGAGGAGTGCAAGATATCTCAGAGAGTTGTGTTGCTGAAGGAATTTACAGAGACATAAGGGCGGGGGATGTGAAATCAGGGATGAAAATTTAAAAACTGAGGCTTTGCCACACCTGGAGCCAATGTAGGTCAGTGACCACCACTGGCTAGGATGAGCTAGGGTACAGGCAGCAGAGGTCCAGCACTTTTGGGCTTCAAGTACACATAGGCCAGAATTTTTAGCTCGGAGCGCGCACCCAACCCGACCCGACCAAGAGTGAAACGACGTGCAATGACATCGGCCAAGTGTGCCAACATCATCGCGCAGTCGCATGATAGTTCGGTTGGCAGGCACACGCCGGAGCTGGCAGCTCCGCCAATTAAAAGGTCTACTAAGGCCATTAATTTATCAATTGTGGTTAATTTTTCACTGCCCGTTCAACCTAACGGTTGGCGGGCAGACGAGAAGGTCGAGCAGCCTTTGCATTTTTTTTTTGGAAACCTCATCCACAGGCGGGATGAGGTTTCCAAATGCAAATGCAAACGAAATTAAAAACTTTATTTTTTTTAATTAAAAACATGTCCCTGACATGTTTCACGAACATTTTTCTGGGCTTTATTAATTTTTTCAATGTCTTCTTTGTCTCCCCAAGGCAGCTTCTGTGCCTCCGGGGAGATTATTCGGTGCTCTCTTGCGTGCATGCGCCAAGTTCGCGCTGGGCCTGCGCGTCCTCCTCCCCTCGATGCTGCCACCCGCGTATCACGCTGGGTGGGTCTCAATCGGCCCGCCAGCGTGAAATCGCAGTGCGCTGTCGATCGCGGGCGCCGGTCAGCTTCTGGGCCGCCCCCGCCTTGTTCCCCACCGATCCCGCACGCCAAGGGCAAAATTCTGCCATGGTGATCAGGAAAGGTGTGCTCCCTGGTACCTTACTCTCTCAGTTAGCTAACAGTGCAGGGTGTGGGCAGAGGCAAGCTAGACAAGGCAGAATAGAATCTTGGGCAAGTTTACTTTTGGTTTTGTTTTAATCAAACCCAGTTAAAGATCATATTAAAAGATACACATTAAAAATAACATCCCGCAATGTGAAGGGTCAGTCGAGACTGAAAGTGATTAAGTTGTGAAATCCTTAGGAGTGGACTTGGACTGGCCCTTTCACTGGTATCAAGTCTTTGGATTACGAGAGTTTAAGTTAATGAGCTTTGACAGTAATATAGCATCAATTCTGAAACATTTCTGCAAATAACATTATATTAATGTTATTCCAAATGAGGACGTGGGTTCATTAAGCACTAACGAGATCAACGCCAAGTTTGTTAAGGAGTCAGTTGGCCTAAACCCACTGTGTGACTGAAAGGGAAATTATTCTTTAGCTCTGAGTCCAGCGAGGGCACAATACTACATCCCCCTACCCCGCCAACCTTGAATTGCTTCATGGGAATGTCAGAGCAGGTCATTCAATCTGATCTGCCATTCAATGAGATCAGTGACTGCTCGGTATCTTATCTCCATCTACTTAATTGGCTCAACACTTAATACTTACATTGTTCGGGTGAGAGTCCCATACTTCTTTATTTTAATACTCTTTCACGGGATGTGGGCGTTGCTGGCTAGGCCAGAATTTTTATTGCCCCTCTCTAATTGCCCTCAAGAAGGTGGTGGTGAGCTGCCTATCTACCAATCTTTGTGTAAATAGTTGTTTCCTAACTTCCCGATGACCTTTCATTATCGACCTGACATGTTAATTCAGAGTCTTAACAGCGGATGCTGCCAGAGCCATTGAGCATTTCTAGCATTTTCCGTTCTTGTTTTGCTTCAGACTTCCAGCATCCCCAATATTCTGCTTTCCCAACTTCTCTCCAGAATGGTCTGATTCTAATTTAAAGGTTCTTTTGATGTAATGGACTGAGATTCTTACAAAGCTTCTACTAATGAGTCACACCAGAGGCCACAGGTTTAGGAAGGGAGTAGGAGGGGGTGATTGAAAATTTCAGTGAAAGCAGAGGACGGCTGTGAGTGAACTTGGCGTGGGATGGTGGAGGGTAGTAGCCGGCTTGCAGCAGGGACTGTTACCGCGGAGACTGTAGAAATGACAGAGAGGTGCTGATGGAGAGAAAATAAGCAAATGATACCAAATTTGGAGGGGGCAGGCACAAGGTACAATTCAGACAGCAGGGAAGAGGCAAACCAAAGACCTGAACAGGCTGGGAAAGAGGGTTGATGTGTTATAAATGCAGGGAGACGAGACCTGGGAAAATAGGAGTGTGCAGCCCTGGAGAAGGCCAGTGGATCTAGTTAAGATCACCACACTTTAGGAAGGATGTGAGGGTCCTTGAGAGGGTGCAGAGGAGATTCACCAGAATGGTTCCAGGGATGAAGGATTTTAGCTACGAGGTTAGGTTGGAGAATCTGGGGTTGTTCTCCTTGGAGCAAAGGAGATTGAGGGGAGATTTGATACAGGTGTACAAGATTGTGACAGGTTTGGATAAGGTAGACAAAGAAAAGCTGATGGTACAAGGACTAGGGGGGCACAAATTTAAGGTTTTGGACAAGTTATGCAGCGGGGCATGTGAGGAAGAATGTTTTTGCACAGCGAGCGACCTGGAACTCGCTGCCTACATGGGTGGTGGAAGTGGAGATGATGAATGATTTCAACAGGAAATCGGATAGGCAATTGAGGGAAATAAACTTGCAGAGTTACGGAAATAGAACGGGGGAATGGGGCTGACTGGATTGGTGGGCAGAGAGCCAGCATGGACTCGATGGACTGAATGGCCTCCTTCTGTGCTGCAATGGGACTCAATGACTCTGTCTCAAGGTAAGATTAATCTTATCACCATGCCAATTAGGACTGCCACTTGAGCTTTATTTTCTATCTTAATTTGTTTCCCCTCTTCACATCATAGGATAGAATCATTGAATGATACAGCACAGGAGGAGGCCATTTGGCTCATAATGCCTGTGCTGGCACTTTGGACGGGCTATCAAATTAGTCCCAATTCCCTGTTCTCCCCCCCCACCCCGACTGCTCCCAAAATTTCTCCTTTTCAAATATTCATCCAATTCCATTTTGAAAGTTACTATTGAAAATGCTTCCATCGCCCTTTCAGACAGCACATTCCAGGCTATAATGATGCGTTGTGAAACAAGAATTCTCCTCATCTCCTGCTCTAGCTCTTTCGTCAATCACCTTAGACCCATGTCCTCTGCTTACTGACTCACCTGCCAGTGAAGAAGTTTCTCCTTATCCACTCCATCAAAACTGTTCATGATTCTGAACATCTCTATTGCATCTCCTCAATCAAATCTCCCTTTAACTTCCTCTGCTCTGAGGGGAACAATCCCAACTTCTCCAGTCTCTCCACATAACTGAAGTCCCTCATCCCTGGCACCATCCCAAGAAATCACTTCTCCACTCTCTTCACATCTTTCCTTAAGTGAGGCGCCCAGAACTGGCCACATATTCCAGCCGGCTCACGATTATGATGCATTCTGCCCTGAGCCACTGCCTCCACCCACAAAGTCAGTATTGTAGCAATGGTGACAGAGCTTCATCCAACCTGCTCAGTGTACCCAATGCCTCCACAGGAACCTGTGGTAATTTCTCTAGTTTCACTCCCAGTGGCACTTGTGTGTGAGCTCTGCATCGATCAGTGCAAACCTAACTCCTGTCGGGCAAGCAGACACAGCGTTCAATGTTCAAGACATCAAGACAATCGGGATATTGATTTAAGCAGATGGAGCCCAACACATTCAATGAGCACAATCACTCTAAGCAATGAGCGTGGCTCTACAGAAAGGATGAGCTGCTTTCTAGCTTATTCCATTCATCCGCCTCCAATCTAAAGTAGCATTCATTCACGAATGGTCTTCATTCCACTCTGCGTCAGTCTTCACGGTGGAAGACACGAGTAACATCCCCAAAGTTCAAGAGAGTCGGGGGGGCAGAGGTGAGTATGGTGGCCATTACCAAGGAGAAGGTGCTAAGAAAACTGAAAGGTCTGAAGGTGGATAAATCACCTGGATCAGATGGATTACACCCCAGAGTTCTGAAGGAGATAGCTGAAGAGATAGTGGAGACGTTAGTGGTGATCTTTCAAGAATCACTGAAGTCAGGGAGGGTCCCAGAGGACTGGAAAATTGCTAATGTAACCCCCCTGTTTAAGGTTTTTGACAAGGTGCCGCACAGGAGGCTGCTCAGTAAGATAAGAGCCCATGGTGTTAGAGACAAGGTACTAGCATGGATAGAAGATTGGCTGTCTGGCAGGAGGCAGAGAGTGGGGATAAGGGGGTCCTTCTCAGGATGGCGTCCAGTGACTAGTGGAGTTCCACAGGGGTCAGTGTTGGGACCACAACTTTTCACTTTATACATTATTGATCTAGATGAAGGAACTGAGGGCATTCTGGCTAAGTTTGCAGATGACACAAAGATAGGTGGAGGGACAGGTAGTATTGAGGAGGCAGGGAGGCTGCAGAAGGATTTGGACAGGTTAGGAGAATGGGCAAAGAAGTGGCAGATGGAATACAACGTGGGGAAGTGTGAGGTCATGCACTTTGATAGGAAGAATAGAGGCATAGACTATTTTCTAAATGGGGAGAGAATTCAGAAATCTGGAGTGCAAAGGGACTTGGGAGTCCTAGGCTAGGATTCTCTTAAGGTTAACTTGCAGGTTGAGTCAGTAGTGAGGAAGGCAAATGCAATGTTGGCATTTATTTTGAGAGAACTAGAATATAAAAGCAAGGATGTGCTGCTGAGGCTTTATAAGGCTCTGGTCAGACCACATTTAGAATATTGTGAGTCATTTTGGGCCCTGTATCTCAGGAAGGATGTGCTGGCCCTGGAGAGGGTCCAGAGGAGGTTCACGAGAATGATCCCAGGAACGAAAAGCTTAACATAGGAGGAACTTTTGAGGACTTTGGGTCTATACTTGATGGAGTTTAGAAGGATGAGGAGGGATCTGAATGAAACTTACAGCATACTGAAAGGCCTGGATAGAGTGGACATGGGGAAGATGCTTCCATTAGTAAGAGAGACTAGGACCCGAGGGCACAGCCTCAGAGTAAAGGGAAGACCTTTTAGAACAGAGATGAGGAGAAACATCTTTAGCCAGAGAGTGGAGAATCTATGGAATCCATTGCCACAGAAGGCTGTGGAAGCCAGGTCATTGAGTGTGTTTAAGACCAAGATAGATAGGTTCTTGATTGGTAAGGGGATCAAAGGTTACGGGGAGAAGGCGGGAGAATGGGGTTGAAAAACTTATCAGCCATGATTGAATGGCGGAGCAGACTCGATGGGCCGAATCGCCAAATTTCTGCCCCTATATCTTATGGTCTTATGGTCTAATTCTTTGTGGAGCAGACTCAAGGGCCTTTTATACTCCAACCTATTGTACTCAACCCATTGACCAGCTCCTCAACTGTAACAAAACTTGGTTTCACTGTGAAGATTAATCTCCGTCAATCCAAACACAAAACAGAGGTGAGCTTTATAGAGATCTGTCACTGTCACTGTTCACTCACTGAGTCATAAATTTCAGAATGCAAACTATGGCTGGTGTTCTCCAACAAGGCCAACTTACATCTTTAGTGTGCCTTTCATTACTGCAACACTTCAAACTGTTTCACAACGAATGAGATATTTTTGAAATGTAGTTTCTGCTGTAAGAGAAACAATTTGCTGGCCACTGCCCTAATCTTAATGCTACATTCGCTGTATATATCTGCTCCCATCCCTCTTTTGTTCTCCTGCTCACGTATTCCTCCTTTGTCCAGATCCTCATCTGCCCTTATGCATCTCTGCCCTATTCACCTCCAATCTAATACGAATGTACAAATCTGGAGCAGGGTAGGCCATTCGGCCCCTGCCTGCTCTGCCATTCAATAAGATCATGGCTGATCTGATTGTGGCCTCAACTCCACTTTCCTTCTAACCCTCTTTACCCTTTTGCTCCCTTGTCAATCAAGAATCTAGCTAACTCAGCCTTAAAAGTGTTCAATAACCCAGCCTCAACTGCTCTCTGGGGAAGACGCTTCCGCAGACTCCCAACCCTCTCAGAGGAAAAAAAAATCTCCTCCAGTAAAATCTCTTCGTGCCCTCTCAAAGGCCTAGAAATCCTCCCACGACTGTGGTGCCTAGAATTGGACATAATAATCCAGCCAGTTCATGACTATTATGCAACTTTCTTTTAAAAATTAATTCTTGGGATGCTGGCGTCAATGGCAAAGGCAACATTTATTGCCTGAGTAGCTTGCTAGGCCATTACAGAGGGCAGTTAAGAGGCAACCATATTGCTATGGGTCAGGAGTCAGATGTAGGCCAGACTGGGTAAGGATTTTGTTCCCTAGAGGTCATAATGAACCAGATTGGTCTTTATAACAATCTGGAAGCTTCATGGTACCAGTACTAGCTTTTTAGCAGATTTATTTAATTAACTGAATTGAAGTTTCCTACTTGCTGTGCTGAGATTTGAACTCATGTCTCTGGCTCATTAGTGTAGGCCTCTGGGTCCCTCGTCCAGTAACATAACCATTACCCTACAGAACCTGTTCACCTGCCCTCCCAGGCCCAAATATGGAGCAGCATCAGCAGAGAGCACAGGCCAGACTGTAAGAGACATTGTCTCAGTCTCAGATGGTGACGCATTGGACATATTGGAAGAGAGGAGAGTAAAAATGACATTTATCATTGTATTCCAGCCACAGACTTTGTGACATAAGAATGAACATTTCACCCTCAAAAGACTAGAGGCAACACAATCCATAGATCAGACAGGATATATTGGCCCCGATCCTTCAGCAAGCGAGAATTCAAATACTGTGATTTGAAATACTGGGAACTGGGCTGTCAAAGTTTCTGCTTAGGAACAAGCAACATACATGTGTTTGCTGTGGTTCAGTAGGTAACACCCTCACCTCTAAGCCAGAAGGTTGTGGGCTCGAGGCCCCACTGCAGACACTTAAGAATAACAATTCAGCCTGACACTGCAGTGCAGTACCAAGGGAATGCTACACTCTCAGAGGTCCTGTCTCTCAGACTGAAGGCACTTGCCTGGCCTCTTAGGTGGGCTTAACAGATCCCATGGCCACCATTTTGAAGATGAGCAGGGCGGTTTTCCCCCTGCGTCCTGGTCAATATTCACCCTTCAATCAACATCACTAAAATCATTATGTGGTCATTATCACATTGCTGGTTGCAGGAGCTTGCAAGATACAAAAGCCCCGTTTCCTATATTACAGAAGCAACAGGACTTTGAAAAATTCTTTATTGACTGCGGGACATCCTTTGGTCATGAAAAGTGTTACATAAAGACAAGTTTCTCTTTATAACAACTTCAGCAATCCTTCCATGGCTCTTCCAGCGAGGTACATCAGCTTCAGCAGCTAATCTTCTGTGCCAGATTTAGTGCACAGAATTAATTTTTATGTTAATCACTGTAAACTATAATCTCATATCCTGTAAAGTTGCATGACGTGGTAAATTGCCATTTATGTGTCAGAGTTTGGATCACGGTTCAAACTATCAAACTCAATCCAACTAACTATATTGGCAACTGACTACAGCATGTATTTAAGATGGTCACTGAGCTCCATATGTTGCACACAACCAGAATACAGTCATAAAATATAGTGTGATTAGAACATGGGGTTTCAGGCTACAATCTCACCCGAACCACTTCAGCATCCATTGACCTAGTAGCTCCAGGATGGGCATTAACTACCCTCTACCCAATATTAATTGTACAAGTTAAGGTTAAGTGTATACAGTTGAGAGTTACTCATTGGATGACTACCTATATAAGCACATATAAAAACACACTTAGAAATAATGGGTTTATAGAGTTAGGAGCCATGAACTTGCAATGTTTCACTTTGTGAATGACTCTAAAACTGAGTAAAGACTGTCCTCTGGTCTCCTCCTTCACCAAACGACTCCCAGGCATTTAACAGCCAAGGTGTTGGTTGTGACTCGGTCGGTCTCTCTCTCTCACCTCTGAGTCAGAATGTCTTGGGTTCAAGTCCCATTCCCCAGACTTGAGCCTAAAATTCAGGCCGGCACTCCCAATGCGAGTGCTGAACTCTCACAGGTACCATCATTTGGATGAGACATTAAATTGAGGCCACGTCTTCCCTAGCTCTTAGGTAGAAGCAAAAGGTCCCACTGCACTATTAGAAGATAAGCGCAGTCCCCCCCCACTCCCTGGTGTTCTGGGGATAATATTTATCCCTCAACTGGCATCACCAGTACAGATAAACTGTGTCATTGTCATGTTGCTGTTTGTGGGGGCTTGCTGTGCACAAGCTGACTGTCGCATACCCTACATTGCAACAGTCACTGCACTTCCAAGGTATCTTACTGGCTGTAAAGCACTTTGGGACTCCTCAAGGAAGTAAAAGTTGCTATATAAATGCAAGTCTTTTTTAAAATTTTTTTCAAGATGCTATGGGGAGCACAGAGTGTCGAATAAACACGAATGAGTGACACGTGGAAGATGAATAACTCTCTGCCACACCCAGTGAAGTGTGGAACTGGGCACAAGACAGTTGCGAGGTCTCCCAATGCCTGCAACCTGATGTTATATATTTTTTGTTATTCTTTCATGGGATATGGGCATCACTGGCAAGGCCAGCATTTGTTACCCTTGAGCTGAGTAGCTTGCTAGGCCATTTCAGAGTCAACCACATCGCTGTAGGGTCTGGAGTCACATGTAGGCCAAACCAGTTAAGGACGGCAGATTTCCCTCCCTAAAGGGACATTGACAACAATCAATGATGGTCACTATTACTGAGAGCATCTTATAATTCCAGATTTTATCAACTGAATTTAAATTCCCACCTGTGGTGGGATCTGAGCCTGTGTCCCCAGAGGATCAGTCTGGGCCTCTGGACTGCCAGTCTGGTGACATTACCACTGCGTCACCAGCTTCCCCCAAGTCACCATATTCAATTCACCAGGATTTGTGTGCGATCACTTCACGTGTACACAAACATCAGCACACTGATGTTCTCACAAATAGCTTCACCCATGAGCTGTTCTTTGTTGTAGTAATGGGAGATAATTTATAACAACACTGATGGGCTACATTACATAGGACATCAAGCAATCTTGTTTAGGTGACATGGGCATCTGGCATTACCGCGTAAATTCTAATGGAGAATTCACTCATATACATTAGGAGGACAGAACATGGGGAACAGATAATATATCCTCATATAGCACGAATGAAGCTGGAATAATTTATAAAATATCTAAACCTGCAATGGAACACAGCCTTGAAATTTTTTTTTTGTCTGACAGATAGTAATGCAATTCACATCACCTTTTGAAAAAGCAAATGCTTTTCGAAATGGGCTCCTTGGCAACTGTGCTCCGTAACGAGCTCAGAGAAGCCATCGTGGGAAAGGAGCTGTCGGCTCATTGGAGACACTAGGTTCAAAGTGTAAATTTGTCGCCAACGCACCCCACCACCCCGCCAACTACCGCCACCATGCAACATACCACCAGCTGTTTCTTAGAGCCAGCATTACTGGTCAATACGGAGGGGTAAAAACTGTCTTGCTTATGAAATCACAGGGAGCCTGGTTCTGGAGAGCACTTTCAATTTGACAGAGGAAAAGTCCCTCTATCTTCTTTCCACCGCAGAGGGTAAGTCTCGCTGTTTATTTCATGCCTTGCATTGCGGCTGTATTTATTGGCAATAGAAATTAACTGGTACAAATTTTAAAGGGGTGTTTGTAGGAGGTGGTGGTGTAGTGGTAATGTCAATGGACTAGTAATCCAGAGGCTCAGGTTAACCCTCTGGAGGCACAAGTTCAAATCTCACCAAGGCAGCTGGTGGATTTAAATTCAGTTAATAAATCTGGTTTTTATATAAAGCTAGCCCCCAGTGATGGTGACTGTGAAACTATCACTGATTGCTCCATCTGGTTCACTAAATGCCCCTTTAGGGGAAGGGAATCTGCCTTCTTTACCCGGTCTGGCCTACGTGGGACTCCAGACCCACAGCAATGTGGTTGACTCTTAACTGCCCCTCTGAAATGGCCGAGCCAGCCACTCAGCTGAAGGGTAATTAGGGATGGGCAACAAATGCTGGCTTTGCCAGTGATGCTCACATCCCATGAAAGAATAAAGATGGTGGTGGGGGCGGAGTGGGGGGGTGGGTGGAGAACCTAAAATCTTTGATGGCAGGACAAGAGGAGAAGGTTGTTTAAAGACGGACAGAAGGTCCTAGACTTTATAAATAGAAGTATGGCATACAAAAGTAAATCCTTACCTGGTCTGGCCTACACGTGAGTCCAGACCCACAACAGTGTGGGTGGCCCTTGACTGCCCTCTGAAATGGCCTAGCAAGCCACACAGTTCAAGGGCAATTTGGAATGGCCAACAAATGCTGGGCCTTGGCAGTGACGCTCACATCTCATAAAAGAATTATTAAAAAAAAATCACACCTGTGAAAACATTCTCCTCATAACTCCTGCCTGTTCCTTTGGCCAATTATCTTAAAAAACTTCGAATACCTGACTAGAATTTCCTTTCTGTTTTCCTCGAGCTCCCCTGCAACTCAGGATAAATAAAAATCGAGACAGCTTATGCAACACGCGCTAGACAAACCAAATATCAGTAACTCCAGCCACAAACCACCTCATGCATTTTACTTCTAATCAGAAGATTATTAAAAAGGCTGTCAAAAAAAAAGGAGCTCCATGTATTAATAGATACTGACATTGAGTATTTAGAGTATGCAGTAGATCTGTAATCATCTCTGCACAACAGTCTGCAATTATTGTTAATTCAGCCACTTGGAACCTCATATTTCAGATCCCTTACATAGAATTTTATTCTCTTTGTTTTTTCACGGGAGGTGAGTGTCACTGGCAAGGCCAGCGTTTGTTACCCATCCCTAATTGCCCTTGAACTGAGTGGCTTGCTAGGAGTCAATCACGTTACTATGGATCTGGAGTTACATGATGGCAGATTTCCTTCATTAAAGGACATCAAGTAAACCAGATGGGATTTTACACAAATTGATGGTAGTTTTATACTCCACATTTATTAATTGAGTTTAAATTCCACCCATGACCATGATGGAATTTGAACCCACGTTCCCCAGAGCATTAGCCTGGGCCTCTAAGTTTGCTAGTCCAGTGACATTACCACTACGCCACCATCTCCCCTAACTGAACCGGAATATACTGCCGGATCTTAAATACCTCTGCTAAATCTCCCCTTAGCCTTCCCTACTCAAGGGAGAACAGTCCCAGCTTCTCCAATCTCTCCAAATTAACTGCAGTCCTACATCCCCAGTATCTCCTCCGCACCCTCTCCAAGGCCTTGGAGTGTGGTGCCCAGAATCGAAGACCACACTCCAGCTGCCCACAAAACAGCAGTGACTGCTTCATAAGAAATTGGGATGACACTCTTTCCATGGGCCAGGCTGTCAAAATCAGGTCAGCATGGTTTGTAGGAGAAATCCTTATACACAGCAGTTTATGGAGGGTTTCTATGTGACCCATTCAAGAGACGGCAGGGGAGGAGAAGAGGAGAACAGATACCTTGTGGCACCAGCTCCTTCTACAACATATTTATGTAATATTGAGCCCCATGCTTTCTAGAATGTGAATTGGAAAGCTCCTGGAACTGAGTGGCTTTCTGGGCCATGTCAGAGGGCAGTTAAGAGTCAACCACATTACACCCTTACTCCGGGGGGCTTGGTATAAGGGACAGTTTGTCTGAGGCCTTTCTGTGGCATAGTGGTATTGTCACTGGACTAGTATTCCAGAGACCCAGGGTAATGCTCTGGGGATGTGGGTTCAAATGCCACTATGGCAGATGGTGAAATTTGAATTCAATAAAAGTCTGGAATTAAACATCTGATGATGACTACGAAACCATTGCCAATTGATGCAAAAAATGGTTCACCAATGTCCTTTAGGGAAGGAAATCTGCCACCCCTGGTCGGGCCTGGCCTACATTATGACTCCAGACCCGCAGCAACGTGGTTGACTCTTAAATGCTCTCTGAACAGGGGCAATCAGGGATGGGCAGTAAATGCTGGCCTTGGTAGCGACACCCGCATCCCATGAACGAGTAAGTAAAAAAGTAGAGTGGAACTAAAAGTGAATGAGTAAAAGTTTAGCCAAAGGATAACTCAATGTAGGAATTGGAGAGATGTGAAGCACTAGAGAGGGTGAGTGCTCCCAGGGATGAGGGACTTCAGTTATGTGGAGAAGTTGGGACTGTTTTCCTTGGAGAAGAGAAAGTTGAGAGAAGATTTGATAGAGGTGTTCAAAATCATGAGGGGTCAGGGCAGTGTAGATAAAGAGAAACTGTTCCCGTTGGTGGAAGAATCAAGAATGAGAGGACACAGATTTAAGGAACTGGGAAAAGAAGCAATGAAGACATGAGGAGATACTTTTTCACGCAGTGAGTGGTTAGGATCTGGAATGCTAGGAGGCAACCACATTGCTATGGATCTGGAGTCACATTGATGGCAGATTTCCTTCATTAAAGGACATCATTGAACCAGGTGGGATTTTACGCCCGAGAGTGTGGTGGAGGCAGGTTCAATCGAGGCATTGAAGAGGATTATTCACTGAAAAGGGAGAATGTGCAGGGCTAAGTTGAGAAGGCAGGGGAGTAGCACTAGGTGCATTGCTCATTCAGAGAGCTGGTGCAGGCACAATGGGCCAACTAGCCTCCTTCTACACTGTAACAATTCTCTGATTCTGTGATGTCTGGAGTCACATGAAGGCCAGACAAGGAAATGTCCCAAAAGGACATCAGTGAAACAGACGGGTTCTTGAGACAATTGGTGATAGTCACCATTACTGAGGCACGGGGGGCCCAACATCCCGCTCCCAGGTTGGGTGCATAGAGATGGGGGAGTTCCCAGTTCTGCAGGCCCAACCTCTAAAAGAGTCTGCCCGCAGTTGGGATTTGCGTCCCCAGAATGGGGGAGAGCGGGTTGGATTGGAAATTGGGTCTACCACTCCCGGAAACGAGCGCGGAGGCTGCCAGGTACAGAGGCAGGCCGGGCGCTAGAACTGCCTCTGTGCTCCGGCACTTTGTTGATTTAAATAAACAAAAGAATAAAACAAAAACATCCCTCCAGCCCTCACACCTACACCCTCCCATTATACCCTCCATGCCCCCGACATACCCGAAGCCCAATAAAGCCCCTAGGCCAACTTAGTGCCAACTCATGTCCCTCACCCCCCCACCCTTACTCCCTCCATGCCAACCCACCTTTTTTTTATTCATTCATGGGATGTGGGCACCACCTAAAACACATATATTGCTTTTTCCACCATTGCACCTTGCTGTGCACTAATGGACTGCCCACAAAACAGCAGCGGCTGCTTCATAAGAAATTGGGATGACGCTCTTTCTATGGGCCAAGCTGTCATCAGGTTGTCAACATCAGCTCAGTGCTGTTTATAGGAGTCACATAGAAATTCCTATACACAGCAGTTTATACGGGTTTCTTTTTGACCCATTCACGAGGTGTGGGAGAGAGGAGAGTAGATGCCTGTTGGCAGCTCCTTCTACAACGTATTTATGTAATATTGACCCCCACGCTTTCTAGATTGTGAATTGAATAGCTCCTGAGCACATCTTTCCCTTAAGTGATTAAATGTGAATAATTCTCCTGTTCCTGTTGCACTGAAGTAAGTAGTCGTGCCTGCAGAATTAAAACAAGTTTGCAATGTCTAGCCACATCTTAATATAAATCTAATGTTGGTAAACATTCCTGTCTCCTCAACTTGATTTCATGTCACCAGACATTTATCCCACTTTGTGCCAACTTTTATAATTGGTGGAGTGTATGTGCAAAAGAGAAGGGCCAATTACATAATTGTAACTTTTTGTTCCGTGTGCTAGAAACTTCAAGAACAAGTGATTGGGGTGGGGCAGGAAGGGAGGGGTGCCGACACTCTTTCCTCTTCCTAATTTGAGTTCATTTTATAAAAGAAGACATAATTTTTCGAAAGTTGACAGAATTGAATTATCAACAAAACGCAAGTGGTAATTAGAATGTTTACACTCAGTGTTGGCACTGCCTGCCGGCACCGCTGTGCTGTGCTGCCGGAGGTGTCATCTTTCAGATGAGACGTTAAATCGAGGCTCCACATGCTCTTTGAGGTGGACTTTAAAAAATCCCATGGCACTATTTCGAAGAACAGCAGGGGCGGGGTGGAGGGGGGTGGGTGAGGGCGGTGGGGGTGCAGGGGGGTGGTGGATGAGTTCTCCCAAGTATCCTATGGCCAATATTTACCCCGCGACCAAATCATATTATCTGGCCGTTGTCGCATTACTGTTTGTGAGATCTTGCCATGCATAAATTGGCTGCTGTGTTTCCTACATTACAACTGTGGCGACACATTAAAAGTACTTCATTGGCTGCAACACACTTTGGGATGTCCTGAAGTCATGAAAGAAGCCGCGTAAAAGCAAGTCTTTATCCATTTTCTTACAGCTGCACAGCAGAGATAGGAATGAAAAGAGAGAGAGAGAGACAGAGACAGAGAGAGAAAGAGACAGACACAGGGGCAGGGAGAGAGAGAGAAAGGCAGAGGGAGAGACAGAAAGAGGGAGATTTATCTATTCTCATGATGGGAAGAATTTCTTGTATTTCTACAGTGTCTTTCACAACCTCACGATGTCTCAAAGTGCCTTTCATCCAATGAAGAACTTTTTGAAGTGTAGCTGCTTTTGCAATGTCGGAAACATGGTAGCCAATTTATAGACAGGAAGAGCCCTTAGATAGCAATGTGATTATGATTAGCTAATCTCGCTTCAGCGATATTGGTTGAGCGATAAATATTGACCAAGGACACCAGGGGTGGGGGGAGGAAGCACCCATGTTTTTCACACAGTGGGTGTGGAAGCTGTGAAGTCCAACTGAGAGGACAGGCAGGACTTTGGTTTAAAGTCTCGTCCAAAACAAAACTCCTCCGATGGACTCATAATCAGTACTACATCACCCAGTAAAATAAATCATAAAACAAAGGTCTCCGACTGAAATTCTTTGAGGGAAGAAGCACAAACACTGCAGCTTCCAATATTTCTGGTGATACCAAATCTACAGGAAATTGCCTAATTATCTGCCTGTCGATATCCAGATTTATCAGACAGCGTGTGTGCCTTCTAAAAGGGAACTGGGATTTATCAATCGATAATCACAATACTGCAATATTTCCAAAATCTTGGCTTTTTTCCTCAGAAATTTAGTCTTTAAAACGGAATAAACTGACTCACACACAGCCAAGACATGAACCAGACCTCCCTGTCGCTTGCCATTTCAACACTCCACCCTGCTCTCATGCCCACATGTCCATCCTTGGCCTGCTGCAATGTTCCAGTGAAGCTCAACGCAAACTGGAGGAACAGCACCTCATCTTCTGACTAGGTACTTTACAGCCTTCCAGACTTAACATTGAGTTCAACAACTTCAGACCATGAACTCGCTCCCCCATCCCCACCTTCTTTTTGATCCCCTCTTTTCTAATAATTATTATATATTTTTTATATATATTTTTCTTTTCCCACCTATTTCTATTATTATTTTTAAAATTTATTTCCATCCATTGTTTTATCTCCGCCTTTTAGCCTATTTCGATCCCTTCCCCCCACCCCCCCCCCAACTAGGGCTATCTGTCACTTGCTCATTCTGCTTTCTATCCTTAATGTCACCATTAACAAATCCATTAGCTAATATCACCACCGTCAACACCCCTTTGACCTTTTGCTTATGACATCTTTGGCAATCGCTCCTTTGCCTCCACTTATCACTGGCCCTCTATCCAGCTCCACCTGTCCCACCCACCTTAAACAGCTTACATTTCACCACATTTCTACTTCTCTTTAGTTCTGATGAAGAGTCATACGGACTTGAAACGTTAACTCTGTCTTCCTCTCCACAGATGCTGTCAGACCTGCTGAGTTTATCTAGCAATTTTTGTCTTTGTTTCGCACACAGCCCTCCTGGCCAACCTGTGTTCATCACACTTTCTTTTTCCAGTAAGATTTTCCACTGGGAGAGAGCAGACTATCCTAAAAGGCACTCTAAGCTGCTACTCCGTGACGTGACTACGTTTGTCAGCCCATACTGCGTCCGCAGGCTTATAAGGAGGCCAGTAAGCATGTAGGTAAGGGCGTATAAAATCACCAAGGGATAGATTGCTTCCAGTGCTGCAGGGGTCTTGAATGAGGAGGCACAGATATATTAGCACTGTGAAGCTGGGCCTGGCAAAGGGGGCCATTAACAGGTCCAGGCATCAGGTCGTGGAAGGGGTCTTCTGGCCCTACTGCATGCCTCTCCTCCGTGGCTACATCCGCACCCTGAAGAAGGAGCATGCGGTGTCCACTGGTACACTTGAGGCTTTCCATGGCCGGTGGGCCCCACAGGGCTGGGAAGCATCATCAGCCCCAGGAACCATATTTTAAGTTAATTTGATAAGTTTCCGATGAAAGTTTTCATTTTTGTTCCATTAGCCCTTTGAGGGGCTTTCAATTAGTTAATGAGTTTATATTTGTTTACTTACAAGAAAAGTACAATCATTGCGAACGGTTCTGGTCTCCTCATTACAAGAATGATAAAGAGGCATGGAAAGGGTGCAAAAAAGACTTAAGGGGTGAGACCAGAACTGAGCAATTGTAACTATCAGGAAAGGCTGAACAGGCTGGAACTCTTTTCTCCAGAAAACAGGTCTGAGGGGGTGACCTGATGGAGGTCATGAAGGATTTTGATAGAGTTGACACCGTGTTTCCACTTACCGGGAGTCCAAAACATAGGGATCTGTCGATAGAAGGTCGTCACTAATAAACCCAATTGGGAATCCAGGAGAAACTTCTTTACCCATAGAGTGGTGAGAATGTGGAACTCGCTACCACAGGGAGCGGTTGAAGGGAAAAGTATAGACGCCTTTAAGGGGGAAGCTGGATTAACATGAGGGAGGAAGAAATAGAAGGATATGTTCTCAGGAGGAGGTGAAGCGTGGGTGGGAAGAGGCCATGGGGAGCATGAACACCTGACCAATTGAGCCAAATGGCCCATCTTTCTGTGTTGAACATGCTACATAAGATTAAATATCAGAGATTTAGGACAGTGAGCCTTTTTACACAGAGGGCTGTGAGGTTGTCGAACATGCTGCTCTCATGAGTGACTGGAGAAAGGGCTATGTAAATATTTAAAAATGGGTTAGATGCATGGCCACAGGACCCAGAGCAGTAGCAGAGTCATGGGATCATGACAACCTTCATCTTTGAGGTCAATCATTTTTGTAGGACAGGACTTGGTCAAAACTGATAGAACAACTGATAGATCACAAGTGCCAGGTAATGACCATCTCCAACAAGAGAGTATCTAACCATCAACCCTTGACATTCAAAGGCATTACCATCGCTGAATCCCCCACAATCAACATCCTGGGGGTTACCATTGACCAGAAACAGAACTGGACCAGCCTTTTAAATATAGTGGCTACAAAAGCAGGTCAGAGGCTTGGAATCCTTTGGCGAGTATCTCACTTCCTGACTCTCCAAAGCCTGTTCACCACCTACCAGGAACAAGCCAGGAGTGGGATGGAACACACCCCACTTGTCTGGATGAGTGCAGCTCCAACAACTCTCAAGAAGCTTGACACTATCCAGGACAAAGCAACCCGATTGAATGGCACCATCCACAAATATTCACTCCCTCCACCTCCGACACGCAGTGGCAGCAGTGTGCACAAGATGCATTGCAGGAATTAATCAAGTCTCCTTAGGCAGTACCTTCCACACCCATGACTGCTCCATCTAGAAGGACAAGGGCAGCAGACACATGGGGACACCACCAACTGGAAGTTTCTCTCCAAACCACTCATCATCCTGATTTGGAAATATATCACTGTTCCTTCACTGTCGCTGGTCAAAGTCTTGGAACTCCCTCCCTAACAGCGCTTTGGGTGTACCACATAGACTATCATGGTTCAAGAAGGCAGCTCGCCACAAACTTCTCAAAGGCAATCAGGAATGGGCAATAAATACTGGCCTAGCCCACGCCCCATGACTTAATAAAAAAAATTTACGTTTTACATTCCGATCTTCATTCTGATGACGCTACTGTATTGAGCCAAACACAAAGGACAACACAGAATTTGGAGGATATCATTGTGGTTAAATCTGAACTTTGGCATCTGCAACTCCCCGATCCTGTGAACTCCATAATCTTTTGACCACACAAATCCTTCAAGTCACCCCCATTCCAAAGACCCTGCCCCAGGACCCTTTGATTCTTCCCAAATCCTTCAATACATCTCCAATCCTATGAAGCACCCAACTGCTCCCGCCCTTCAGCACTGCACAATCCTTCTACCTCAATCATTTCTTTAACCTGCCCTGCATCAACCCAGTTCACTCATTCAACCCCCCAAATCCTTCAAAAGTGCTCAAATCTATCCTTCAACCCATTCCACCCCCAATCCCAACTCCACTCAATCCTTCAATTCTAGCTCTGGATGTTACCTACTATCAGAGCGTAAAGTGTTACCCACTATGAGAGGTTAAGTGTTACCCACTCTCTGTGGGCAAAGTGTTACTCGTCCTTCTGTTCCTATTTAAAATTCTGTTTCCCTCCTCTTCTAGATCTCCCATCTAACTCTTCAGCTGAGAAAACCAATTTCTCTCAGGTGGTGCAACGAGCCCTCGGACCAATGTACAGAATGGGCATGAAAAGCCTGCAACGTCAATCAAAAATAATAGAGAAATAAAATGACCAAGTCAGGGTTATTTTCTTGTTGGCAAATTTGGATAGCCCTTTTAATCAGGGTATTAAGGAAGTGGTCCTAGAAATAGTGGATGCATCGGTGGTCATCTTCCGAGATTCTATAGACTTTGGAACAGTTCCTATAGATTGGAGGGTAGCTAATGTAACCCCACTATATAAAAAGGGAGGTAGAGAGAAAACAGGGAATTATAGGCCAGTCAGCCTGATGTCAGTAGTGGGGAAAATTCTAGAGTCCATTATAAAAGATTTAATAGCTGAACACTTGGAAAATAGTAGCAGGATCAGACAGAGTCAGCATGGATTTACGAAAGGGAAATCATGCTTGACAAACCTACTGGAATTTTTCAAGAATGTAACCAACAGAGTTGATGAGGCGGAGCCAGTGGATGTGGTTTATTTGGACTTTTAGAAGGCTTCTGACAAAGTCCCACATAAGAGATTAGCGTGTAAAATTAAAGCGCATGGGATTGGGGGTAGTGTATTGAGATGGATAGGAAACTGGTTGGCAGACAGGACACAAAGAGTAGGAATAAACGGATCTTTCTCCGAATGGCAAGCAGTGACTAGTAGGGTACCGCAAGGAGCGGTGCTGGGACCCCAAATATTCACAACATATATTAATGATTTAGATGAGGGATCTAAATGTGATTTCTCCAAATGTGCAGATGACACAAAGCTGGGTGGGAGGTTGAACTGTGAGGAGGATGCAGAGATGCTTCAGTGTGATTTGGACATGTTGAGTGAGTGGGCAAATGCATGGCAGATGCTGTAAAATGTGGATAAATGTGAGGTTATCCATCTTGGTAGCAAAAACAGGAAGGCAGATTATTATCTGAATGGCTATAAATTGAGAGGGAATGTGCTATGAGACCTGGGTGTCCTTATACACCAGTCGCTGAAGGTAAGCATGTAGGTGCAGCAGGCGGTAAAGAAGGCAAGTGTTTTGTTGGCCTTCATAGCCAGAGGATTTGAGTACAGGAACAGGGATGTCTTGCTGCAATTATACAGGGCTTTGGTGAGACCACACCTGGAATATTGTGTGCAGTTTTGGTCTCCTTATCTGAGGAAGGATGTTCTTGCTAAAGCGGGAGCGCAGCAAAGATTTACCAGACTGATTCCTGGGATGGCGGGACTGACATAAGAGGAGGGGTTGAGGTTGGTTAGGTTTATATTTGCTGGAGTTCAGAAGAATAAGGGGGGATCTCATACAGACCTATAAAATTCTAACAGGACTAAACAGGGGAGATGCAGGAAGGATTTTCCCGATGGTGGGGGAGTCCAGAACCAGGGGTCACAGACTGAGGATACGGGGTAGGCCATTTAGGACTGAAATGAGGAGAAATTCCTTCATCCAGAGAGCTGTGAGCCTGTGGAATTCGCTACCACAGAAA
Source organism: Carcharodon carcharias (assembly GCF_017639515.1). NCBI lineage: Eukaryota > Metazoa > Chordata > Chondrichthyes > Lamniformes > Lamnidae > Carcharodon > Carcharodon carcharias. Next base: position 4,107,409 of record NW_024470758.1, read on the forward strand.
GTAGTTGAGGTCAAAGCATTGTATGTTTTCAAGAAGGAGTTAGATATAGCTCTTGGGGCGAAAGGGATCAAAGGATATGGGGAGAAAGCGGGAGCAGGCTATTGAGTTGGATGATCAGCCACGATCATATTGAATGGCAGAGCAGGCTCGAAGGGCCGAATGGCCTACTCCTGCTCCTAGTTTCTATGTATCAAAGCCAGTCTCTGAATTCACTTTGCCTAATAAGTAGTAAGGTTAAGAGGCTGAGGGTTCATTTAATGTTGCCTGGGGGCTGCTCTGGGAAGGGCTTGGGCCTCTTAATAATTGGGATTGTAATACAAAATTCAACTGAAGATCCCAGACCAACACCCGATGACTCCCGGCTGCCACGACTGAGAGATTACAATGCTTAACTGCCTTCAAACCCACCCACTTGCAGGCAAAGCTTCTGTTTTCAGCCAATTATGACAGGTTACAAAAGAATCCGGAAACACTTCTACACGTGAGAGGCAAATGGCAATTGATGCCAGGTCGGTTATGAATTTTAAATCTGAGCTTGATCTATTTTTGTGTTAAGGGATATGGAGCAAAGGCAGGGATACAGAGTCAGGTCGCAGGTCAGCCATGATCTCGCTGAATGGTGGCAGAACAGGCTCGAAGGGCTGAATGGCCTCCTCCTATTCCTGTGAATTCGGGAAGTGTTGGAGATCGAGGGCAATCTCTGAGCTTCAATCGCTGAGAAATGGTGCAGCCACAGCTAGACGGGAACGTTAGAATTGGAGGAGGCCACTCTGCCAGTTTTGCCGTTCAATTAGATCAGACCTGATCTTAACCCCATCCACTTGCTTTGGTTCCATAACCCTCAGTCCCCTTTCCCACAGAAATCCATCGAGCCAGCTCTGAAATTTTCAACTGACAACGCCCCCTACACCCCCCGCCCCCCAACCCAGCCTTAACAGCTTCTTGGGAGGGGAGAGTTCCAGATTTCCACTCCCCTCTGTGTGAAGAAGTGCTTCCTGACATCGCCCCTGAACCTCCTGGCTCTAATTTTAAGGTGATGCCACCTCCCCCCACACCCCCTTTCTTCTGGACTGCCCCCCCACACCCCCACCCCCAGCTGAGGGAATAGTTTCTCTTTCTCGGCCCTGTTTAATCATCTTAAAGACCTCAATTAGATTACCCTTTAATCTTCGACACTCAAGTGAAAAGAGCCTAGTCAATGCACCCTGCCCTCAGAATGTAACATGGGTGTCATTGACTCCTGACCTCAGGCACCAGCGATGCTCTCAACTCAAAGGTCATGGCCAGGAATATGATGGAATGATGCAGCAGAGGAGGAGGCCATTTGGCCCATTGAACCTGTGCATGCTCAATTTGTCCCACTCCTTCTGTCCATTCCCCCGCAACCCAGCAAATTGTTCCTTCTCAAGTATTTGTCCACCTGTCTTAATTCCGTCAACTTTTTATAGGGAAATTGTTCTGCTGTTCTGTGCTGCTCTCTCGCCCTCCCTTCCCCCTGAAGGAGAAAGGAACTAGCCTTTCTTTCTCATTTTCATTCTTGGGGGTTGAATGTAAAACATCAGCAGGTTCTTTTTCTTTCCATCGGAGGGAGTCAGGGCTACAGTCTGCAGTGTGATTACACGGGCGTTAATCTCCTGACAACAAGGCAAGCAGGGGAGAGAAAGCACCGGAGCAAGCTGAATGACCGGCCAGGGGTTGGGGGGGGGGATGGGGGGGTGGGGGTTTGAAGAATGAGAGCCAGCTGGTCCCGCAGACTGAATGTTCCCAGAGTCACGGTGTGGAGGCATGGAGAGTGAGACAGGAGGAGGAACCTGTGACTGCAGAGCTGTGGTGTGTCGAGGGGAAGGTGATCTGTCTGTGCCATCCTATAGTGCTGTGCAAGTTCCCTTTACATTGAGGCAGCTGGGCTAGACACAGAGAGACAGACAGACAAAGAGAAAGAGTCAGAGAGAGGGAGAGAGAGGGAGAGAGGTGGAGGAAGGGAGGGACAGAGACAGAGACAGAGAGAGACAGAAAGAGTCAGACAGAGAGAGAGAGACTCAGAGACAGAGACAGAAAGAGTCAAAGATAGAGAGAGAGAGGGACAGAGACACAGAGAGAGACAGAGAGATTGACAGCGATAGAGAGAGACAGAGAGAGCGGGACGGAGGGAGAGGCAGAGACAGAGGGAGAGAGAGAGAGAGAGAGAGAGAGAGAGGGGGGAGGGACACACACAGGGAAGCAGAGGGAGAGAGGCACAGAGAGACAGGCAGGGAGAGAGACACAGACAGAGAGGAGACAGAGATTGAGGAAGACAGAGAGAGAAAATAGAGGGAGAAGAGAGTGACAGATAGAAAAAGAAAGATAAAGATAGTGAGAGACAGAGAAAGAAAGAGACAGAAAGAGGAAGCGACATTGAGAGGGGCAGAGGCAAAGAGAGAAAGAGAGGCAGTGAGAAACAAATAGCCAGACAGAGAGAGCGGGGCAGGCACAGAATGAGAGACAGAGAGAGAAAGACAGAGGAAGAGGGAGAAAAACAGGAAGAGGGAGAGAAATAGAAAGAGTAACAAATAGAAAGAGACAGAGAGAGACAGGGAAAGGGAAGAGAGGCAGAGAAAGCAAGATATAGTGTGTGTGAGAGAGAGAGAAATCTTAAGCAGGAGCATCGGAGAAATTGAAGGCAATGAGCAGGTTCCTTTGGAGTCTGTTTCTGCTTTTTTCAGCCACTGGCAGATACAAATGAATCTCTGGAGCCTGACTATTAAACAGCTCGCATTGAGCTGAGCTGCATTCTAGGGATCTGCTGGAAAGAGGGGGCAAAAAAACATACAGCACACCTCGCATCACTCCAGGAGCAGCTGAAGATGTACCACAAAGCTCCGGCACAGAGGATAGCAGGACAGACGGTGGCTGGAAGTGTGGAAGCCAGATGCTCGCCGTTACAGGGCTGAATGCCTCTCCGAATAAAAGGTAAACTTAAAGAGAAAGAAGCGCAGAGAAATAAAACAATAAAAAGAAGTGTTTTCCTGTGTAATGTTCAGCACAGGGTAATAGATTGACAAACAGGCTGATGCCTCCGTGCAGTGTCATTAACATGTGAAGGTCATTGCTAAAATGACAGGATTTACTATGGAATTGGTGTTTATTCTTGTGCAAGGAGTGTGTGTGTGTGTTTGTGGATATGTTTGTGCAGAGGTTTTAACCCTTGCACTGTTGCTTGCTAGCCAGGCTCACTCACGTGCATTTCCGTTTGCGCTGTGCTATCAGATAACACAGTATTTAAAGAGAAGGCACACTGAAGATTGCCCCTGCTGATATGCCTTGTTCTTAGGAAAATGACAACTACTTAAATCAATTTGCTTAACCATGTTTAAATAAACCAGGTCACTGTTGCATGCCCAGTCGCACAAAACCCGGAGACTTGGGGGCTGTGTTAATAAAAATATATTTGCTGCACCACAGTTTTAGTAATGGCAAGTGATTTATTGCCAGGATATTCATGCTAATGTGTAAACTGGCTCAGGGTACAATCATGCTTTTGTTTCAGCTTCGCACTCATATTAAATGATCCGTACGCACAGCTTTCACAATTCTCTTCCACCAACACTTGCACATCATTTTTCTTTTCCATACCCCACCGCCCCCCACCGCCCCCCCCACCCCCCCCCAACACATGGGGCAAGTAACCCCATTAATTGCTTCCTTTTGAGGGCAAAATTAATAAATAAATTACCAGAACATCTCTCTCCCTGCCTCCAAAGTCTATGACAGAATTACCCCCTGCAATAATCCAATTGCTGTCAGCAGACAGTAAGATTTTTTTTGCTAATTCTTGTACCGGTGACACCCCCTCTACCAGAAGGAAAATGAAAAAAAACAATTAGCATAGATGCAACACACACTCGGTGGTCATTTTTGCTTAACCCTTTAAGTGCTTGCTCCAAAGCAACATGTACATGGAAGAAGTGATTCGTGTGGAGAGTGTCACTGACAGGGATAATAATGTGTACCGATAATGTCCATTCCTGAATCCAGAATGTACCCATAATGTACATCCCCAATACCAACAGACATCCACAATACAGATAGTAAACAGAAAGTACATCCCCACAATGCCAACATGTACACAAGGTACACATTCACAAGGACACACTTTGTCACTCTCACTGATGACCTGTACATTCCTCCCTGGATTCTACAAGGGCCACCCTGTCATCAGCCATAAAGATATCACACTGGAGGAGCCCTTCTTCTCCCTTGTCACCAAACATCCACCACTAATCCACTTCCTCGGGGAACAAAGCACTACCTCACTGGGCTGCCATTCCAAATCTGATCGCTAATGAAGTTCGATGGAGGTAAAAACCCAGTTCTGTCTGACCACTGGGTAAGAAAATAACTGTGGGTCGGGGAAAAAAAAAATGCTCTGAAAGGACAGTGTTGAAGCATCTCCCTACTCACTCCTTGCACTGGGGAGAGTCAATGCAGTTCTCTGCCAGCTGTCAATTAGGAAGGTACACAAGTGCAAATGATACAAAATAAAAGCTGGGGATTGAGGTTATAAAGCCTCACTTAATGCACCTCAACACATGAGAACATCATAAGAAAATGGAGCAGGAGTGGACCACATTGCTCCTTAAGCCTGCTCCACCATTTAATATGGCTGAACTGCTACATCAATTCCACTTTCCCGCCCAATTCTTTGTTTCCTGTAAAGTGCAAGAATCTATCGATCTCAGTCTTGAATATACTCAATACCTGAGCATCCATAACTCTCTGGGGTGGAGAATTCCGAAGATTCACAATCCTCCGGGTGAAGACATCTTCCCTCACCTGAGGCTTATCCTGAGGCTTTGACCCCTGGTTCTAGAGTCTACAGCCGGGGTGCGGGGAGGGGGCAGGGATGCAGCTATTCAGCAGCTGCCAAGACCTCTAAGAAATCTACACCACTGCTGTCAATGGGATAAACCTGTTATCGTGAAAGTGGATACTTAAGAGCGGCAAGTCAAGAAACTCCTCATCCTCAAGTGGTTAACTCATTTCTAGAGTTATATCCCGAGCTGTTTGTAGAGCCTCAGTGTAGCAAAGTGTTGTTAAGTTAATGCAAATTGGCATAGTTCACACTAATTTGCAGAGGAACCATCTGAAGGTCACAACAGATTCTGATGAGGGCTGTAAAGCAATTCCATTTAAACCCTTTTCACTCATGAAATTACAAAGCAAATCCAACAGAAGAAATTGCCAAATTCTGATAAGAAATGTGAGCAATTAAGAGGGAAAGACAGATTTCGAGGTTCAAACGAAACAGATGTTCATACATGGAACACAAATGACTTTGTGTTTCCCTAAACTAAGGTCTACCAATACCCTGTGAAGAAAGTCATTTCTTGCAATTTTGGGACTAAATATATATTGAGCTATTTAATGTAATCCGCATTTCAGATCTCTGCAAACTTCCTGTCAACTTTTCCCATCGTAACTCATATGGTCACGGTTACAATGGCAACCGCTTATGTAAAATGGTCACGCTGTAATTACACCCTCCCCCCAGCAGAGACACCACTGGCAGGCAGGAGGGTGTAATTACAGCGTGACCAGTTTACATAGGGAGCTTCCATTCGAAACGTTGCCAGGGGAGACTTGAGAAGCTGGGATTGATCTCCTTTGGGCTGAGATCAAAGAGAGGTGTTCAAAATCATGACAGGTTTCGATAGAGTAAAGAGGGAGACACTGGCAGTTAGTAACCAGAGGATGTAGATTTAAGGTAACTGGGGGGAGATGATGAGATTTTTTTCATGCAATGAGTTGTGTGATCTGTTGTCTTGAAGCATATTTCACAAATGTTTGAAGGGGTAAATTTGCAGGAAATGGAGAAAGAGAAGGGGGGAGTGGTGCCAATGGGATTGCTCCTTTAAGGTGGGCTGAATGACCAACTTCTGTGCCCTAAGATTCGATAAGAACACATAATCTCAATACAAAAAGGAATCAGAATGTAAGGGTGGGATTTTCCGGCCCTGACACCGATGGGCATCATCGTGGGTGGGACAGGGAAACTGATCGAGCCATTAAAAGTCAATGGCTCTCCAAATTTTCCTGTTCCATCCGCGACAATGCCCGCCGATGTCGGGGCTGGAAAATGCCGGCCTAAGACTTTAAAATGTGGACTGAACTGTGTCTGTGCATCCTGGTCACGTTATTCCCTTCTCCCCCCATGCCCATTTTAGTTCCAGACTTGTTTGTGACTCACCATGCCACAGGAGATCACCAGGTTTTATATATAATCAATGAGTGATTCATTGAGTGGCAGATACAACAGTGTTGATTCCAGGAGTTTAATCAACTTCTCAATGCCAAGGGATAAAGCTTAAATTTTAACAAAACAAATACTTCATGTAAAGCATGTCTTGCATGGAAATTAATCCGATTAGGAAAAAAGAATTAACTTGCATTTACATAGCACCTTTAACAACCTCTCAAAAAGCACTTCGCAGCCAATGAAGTGCTTACGGAGCATAAGCACTGTTGTAGGCAAACAAAGCAGCCAATTTCAGCACAGCATGATCCCATCAAAGCAACGTGATAATGCCTTGACAAGCTGTTTCAGTGACGTTGGTTGAGGGACTGAGCGTTGGCTTAGACCACTGTGGAGAACATCCTTATTTTAATTCAATTCGTATCATGGGGTTTTTATGTCAATCTGAGATGACAGAGGGGTCCTTGGTTTGATGTCTCATCAGGAAGAAGGCAACACTGACTGTTCAGGATTCCTGGTGCAATTAAGTACTGATCCTCTGACGGTGCAGCACTCCCTCAGCACTGACAATCCGACAGTGCAGCACTCCCTCAGCACTGACAATCCGACAGTACAGCACTCCCTCAGTACTGACCCTCTGACGGTGCAACACTCCCTCAATCATGGCCTTCGACAGTGCAGTGCTCCCTCAGTACTGATGCTCAACAGTGCAGCACTCCCCCAGTACTGACCCTCTGACAGTGCAACACTCCCTCAGTCATGACCCTCGATAGTACAGTGCTCGCTCATTACTGACCCTCAACAGTGCAGTGCTCCCTCAGTACTGACCCTCGACAGTGCAGTGCTCCCTCAGTTCTGACTCTGACAGTGCAGTGCTCCCTCAGTCACGATCATCAACAGTGCAGCCCTCCCTCAGCACACCAAGTCTTAGGTGGTCTGAGGAATGGAAAATTTCAGTGAAGTCAGCGATGAGTTCTCATTAAACTGTGTTTGTGCCAATAGTTATACCCTGAAAGTGTTGTTGCCTTGCTTTAGATGGGTGAGTTATCGACCATGTGGCTCACTCACAGCCATTCTGGCAAGTCCCCAGGCTTGTTACAATTCAATCCATAATTAGTAATGACCAGCCATGGACTGTGCTGATGCTTCACAATTTGTTACCCACAACCAAAGTAAAGCAAACCACTTGGGATTGATTATTATCTATACGGTTGAACTTTGGAGTATTTAATACAGATTTGTCATGCTTAAGTTTGACTTTGAGTTACGTCTGAGTGTTGGATTAGTCAGTGCGCTGTGGGGGTCGAGCATGTCTATCTGCTCCACGTAGTTTTGTAAGTCAGGAAATTGGGAAGATGGGTGAATTAGCCAAGTGGTTGAATGAAGGCCATGGTCGGTGAGACAGCATAGCATTACTGTAATCCAACAGTATTCTAATGGCTAGTCAAGGGGGACCAGCAGGGGTTACAGCACTCAAAGTTTGTGATCTCCGTCGAGGAAGGGGCTCTTCTGAGATCCCGATAACAGTCCAGGTGCCACAATAGGGGAGAGGGATTTCTACACCATTCAGTCATGTGGCCTGGTCAGGGTTGGCAGAGGCCTGGGAACATCAGAACAGGAGGAGGGCATTCAGCTCCTTGAGCCTGCACAACCATTCAGTTTGATCATAGCTGCCCTGTACCTCAACACGATGCAAACCTCCTTCCTCGGTTCCATAACCCTTAATACCCTCATTTAACAAAAATCGTTCGGTCTCATTTTTGAGATTTTTATTTGACCCTCAGCCTCAACAGTCTTTTTGGGAGAGTTTTCCAGATTTCCACTCCCCCTTGTGTGAAGAAGTGCTTCCTGACATTGCCCCTGAACTAATTCTAAGGTTCTGGCCCCCTTGTTCTGGACACCTCCCCCCACCCACCCCCATCCCAACTAGAGGAAGTAGTTTTTCTCTATCAACTCTATCGAATTATTTAATCATCTTAAACACCTCGATTAGATCACTCCTTAGTCGTCCACACCCGACAGAATAAAAGCCTTGTAACTTAACCTTCCTTGCTCCATTCCTTTTAGCTGCCGAGGTTTCTGCTTCTGTTGGGTTCTGGACAGACTATATTGGGGAACATCGAAGTGCAGGAAATCCCCAAAACGAACACGTTTCTTAAATCGGTTGTGATTTATAAAAATCAAGGTCAGAATTTACAGAATAAACCGTTTCTATCCATCATCTTATCCGGGCTTGTCCCAGTTGGGGGGAAAAAAAACTGCCAACCTATCCCTGTGCTCCTTGTAATGAGGCTAATGTGTTTCACAATAAATTCAGAAGTTAATATTTAATACGGAGCACTGCAAACGAAATCAGTTGCATTGCATTAGCTCGCTTATCCTCCGAGCGCTGTGTCGGATTACAGCAGCTCCCTCAGTATATTGGAGCGAAACAATCTGCCTGATAAACTGCGGTGCCCCGGTTAGTCCTCGCATCTCTCTCAGCAGTTTGCGTCTAACCAGCTTTCCCCCGTTCCAAAGTGCTCTCCCCACAGCAGCAGCAGCGAAGGTGCCTGTGCAGATCAGGGTGGAAGCCTCCTTGCGCTCACATGCAGATCAATGCCGCAGACTGCGAGCAATGCACAGCGACGGGCCCCCTCTGCCAGGCGGGGCTGGTCCTCTGTCCTTACCAAGGCCAGCTAGAAGATCAGACCGACAGCTACCGTCCATACTCAAGTCATGGTCAATCTCGTGTAGAAGTCGACGCCTGACTTTTGCACCCAGCCCCCGCACCCCCCCAAGTCATTCATTTTTCACGCACCTTGTGCGCATTTTGGGAGCGGAGTTGGCGGGAACAGTCCAGTGAGTCTAGTTCAGGACTTGCTCTTTTCTCATCTCAGCTGTCAGAAGTAGATAGCCCGGGAGTTCAGCACCATGGCCAGCGACTGCGGAAGCAGCGTTATGACCGGCAGTTCTCAAGAACCGGCCTGGATTTCAGCCCCTCGAGGGGATTACTCGTGTAATACCCCACCAATACTTCTTGCCTCAGCACCTGGTCTCAAAACCTTGACTTTTTTTACACGAGTATGTCCGGTTCTTTAGAACAACCAAAGTCTTTCTGATACCTCTGCCAAAAGCCCGGTGAGAGGTAAGAAGGTTATTCAATCAAGGGGAGGACTGAAGGCTTAGTTTGACCGAGTCTGCCTCCCACTGAATGCTTACTCGGAGCGTGGGAAGAGGGGGAATGGCTGAATAGTGAGTGGGGGGGGGGGGAGGGGAATGGGATAAGCCTTGGCTGCGATCCACCACCCCACCACCCCCCGCCCCCACCGAAGGAGAATTATAGCGCCATTGTGCTGCCTCAAATCAGCACAGACGAAGGACTGAATGCGGGGACTGGTGGGTCAATGTGTCTCAGCTCTTCCCCCCAATAAAGAGAGAGAGGGGGGGGGGGGGGGTCTTTTACAGCCTCAGGAAGTCCCAAAGTGCTTTACAGCCATTTACGTACTCGTCACTGTTGTAATGTGGAAAACGCAGTTGCCAATTTGCACACAGTCAGATCCCACAAACAGCAATGTGATCATCTGCTTCAGTGATGCTGACTGAAGGACACATATTGGCCCCAGAACACCAAAGAGGACTCCTGCACCTGCTCTCCTCCAAAACTGGCTTTGGGATCTTTTACGTCCGCCTAAGAGGACAGACAGGCCTTGGTTTATCTTTTCATCCAAAAGATGACACATCCGGCAGTGCAGGACACTCCCAGTACTGACCCTCTGACAATGCAGCGCTCCCTCAGTACTGACCCTCTGACAGTGCAGCGCTCCCTCAATACTGAACCTCTGACAGTGCAGCACTCCCTCAGTACTGACCCTCTGACAGTGCAGCGCTCCCTCAGTATTGACCCTTCGACAGTGCAGTACTCACTCAGTACTGACCCTCTGTCAGTGCAGCACTCCCTCAGTACTGACCCTCCGACAATGCAGCACTCCCTCAGTACTGAACCTATGACAGTGCAGCACTCCTTCAGTACTGACCCTCTGACAGTGCAGCACTCCCTCAGTACTGACCCTCTGACAGTGTAGCGCTCCCTCAGTACTGACCCTCTGACAGTGCAGTACTCACTCAGTACTGACCCTCCGACAGTGCAGCACTCCCTCAGTACTGACCCTCCGACAGTGCGGCATTCGCTTAGTACTGACTCTCCGACAGTGCAGCACTCCTTCAGTCCTGACCCTCAACAGTGCAGTGTTCCCTCAGTCCTGCCCTTCCGACAATGCAGCACTCCCTCAGTACTGGCCTTCCGACAGTGCAGCACTCCCTCATTGACACTGGGGGGTTTGGCCTGAATTAGGGGCTCAAGTCTCCAGACTGGGGGCTCAAACCCATGACTTTCTGCCTCTGACATGAGAGAGAGATCAACTGAGCCACAGGTGACACAAAGGGAATAAGCCACTGAGGAAACCCTTCCCAGCATTTCTGGACAAAACCAGAGAGAATTTGGATTGAGGTGGGAATAAGGAATTGTGTAGTTGTTTGGAGGACCCAGGCAGGGATAGAGCAGAGTGGCTCCTGCTTGATGGCATGGGCTGTGTCTATGTAAGATCTATATCCATTCTCACCTACACAAAGCACAGACTGGGGTTGTGATTAAATGAAATGGGCGTGAGTGAATTAGCTGCCAAATTAGGTCCTGCATCACTGGTGTCAATCGCATGGAAAATAAAATCGGACGCGATGTAAAACTGGTTCCAGTTCACACTGAACCGTTAATGACCAGTTTACATCCCATTGTGCCAAGAGATTTTGGTTATTAGTCTGACTGGGAGTCCAACTTTTATTGATGAGGGAAGACATGGGCAGACACAAGATTGAATAGCTGGCCTCTATGCCAATGATCTGATTGTTATGCAACTGTGTTCGAACATTTAACAGCAAATAGATTTACAAGGTATTTACAGCAGAGAAACAGGCCATTTGGCCCAAGCCCTCTTCATCTCCAACTATTCACATATTCTTCTATTCCTTTCTCCCTCATCTGTTTATCCAGCTTCCCCTTCAATGTATCTATACCCATCACCTCAACCACTCCCTCTGGTAGCGAGTTCCACTTTTTCACCACTCTGTGGCTAAAGCAGTTTCTCCTGAATTCCCGATTGGATTTATTCGTGACCATCTTATTTTTATGATCCTTAGTTCTGGATTTCTCACAAAAAGACATTGGCGGGGAGAAGGGAATGAGGTGGAAGTCACCAGATATCTTCCTCCTCAGCAAGTGGCACATTCAGCAGTAGAGTCGCTCCTGGAAGCTCCTCCAGCACTAATTACAATCCTCTGAGATGCCTACTCATCTCCAATTTTGATCGTTCCACCATTTGCGGCCATGCCTTCAGTTGCCTGGGCCCTAAGCTCTGGGCTTCCCTCCCTAAAACTCTCCGTGTCTCTCTCTCTCCTCCTTTAAGACACTCCTTAAAACCGAACTTTTTGGTGACCTGGCATCATGTCTCCTTTTGCGGCTCGGGGTCATACTTGGGTGGGTAACGCTCCTGTGAAGCACACTTGAATGTTTTACTATGTTAAAGGCGCTATATAAATGCAAGGTATTGTTGTTGGCCGCGGAACCATTAATTCACCAACTTGTCTGGGGAAACTCCCCCTCCCTCTGCCACCTCCGTGATAAAAATAAAATATTTTAAGAAGTGAGGTAAAGCGGGCAATGAGCAAAGCGAAGCTGAGAAACAGCTGCTACAACATACAAATGAAATAAGCTGAAACAAGAGTGCGATCCAATGAATTTGTCACTGTTCCTCAATCACTGAATGCAGTAATTAAGACATGTACACCTCCTCCAGTCAAATAGTCAAGACATTTGTCAAAAGGAGAAGGCGGTGGCGTAGTGGCATTGTCACTGGACTGGTACGCTAGAGACCCAGGGTAATGCGTCGGGGATCTGGGTTCAAATCCCACCATGGCAGATGGTGAAATTTGAATTCAATTTTAAAAAAATTTGGAATTAAAAGTCTAATGATGAAACCAGTAAAAAAAACCCATCTGGTTCACTAAATCTGCCATCCTTACTGGGTCTGGCCTACATGTGACTCCAGACCCACAGCAATGTGGTTGACCCTTAAAAAATTAGGGATGGGCTGGCCTAGCTAGCGACGCCCACACCCCATGAACAAATATATATATATGAAAAAAACCTTGCTTCCTTGGTTGTGCAGCATCCTTCCACTTGGTCTTAGCCTTCACTCCTACACTTCTTGCTAATATCTCACTTACAATGGACACGTTTTTGTTAGCCGAAGGCAGTAAAGGATATGGGGCGAAGATCCCAAATCCAGTCTGAAATTGATATCTGAGTCCAGCAGAGGCAGCGTGAGTGCGAGAACTTCCAGTGGCCTCAGTGGGAGTTGATCAGAATGCTAACGGGTGGGTAGTGGGATCTGTGTCACGGGAAACAGGCTGGTAATCGGTTACCCAGCCTCCAGGGCATGTCTCTGCCGTCAGCAGGAGGGCGGGTGGAAGGACTAACAAGACAGAAAGCAGCAGAGGCTGGAAAGGAAGGCAGCTTCTCCTCAACTTAATGAAAGCTGTCGCAGAAACCTGACGTTTTATGAAGCGTTAAATGTATCAGGGCTAATTTTGACTTAATTCGCCCTCGGAAGGGAAGGCTATTCAGCCCCTCAAGCATGCTCTGCCACTCAATGAGATCATGGCTGATCCACACCCTAACTCCATCTCCCCGCCTTCGCCCCATATCCTTTACTGCCTTCGGCTAACAAAAACGTGTCCTTTGTAAAATTAACAATTGAGCATCAGCTGCTGTTTCTGGAAGAGTGTCTCAGGCTGGAGATCCACGGGATAGAGTGGAACACTGCTTTCACCTCCGCCCCATCACACCTCACCCCCAGCCATCCCGAACCAGAGAAACAATGTTGGAGTAATTCACTGAGCTGCTTGCCATATTTGTTACAAAATTTTAAAATATAAAGCTCGATGATTCTTAACTGCTAAATCGATGCAAGGCAAAATTATACTTCTGAGCAATATTGGAGTGGTCATGGTTGAAGATATCAGTCAGAAGAGGCATTTTGGCACACTCAGTTTAAGTGGTTTATTGATGCGGCTGCTGGGAGACCGTTTCACAGTGTATTTCAACAATCTTGCTTGATACACACTATTCAATCCTACCCTATTTGTGTCTTTGTGGGACAGCATTGCCCACTTCCGATCGCTCTGAGGAACCAACTTTAAACTCTTGCTTTTTGTTTCCGCCCTCCTAACCGGTTGTTAATCAGTCAATTCTCACTCCAACACATAGGTGAGTATCATGAACGATACTACTAGAAGGAACATTAATTAGATTGTTTTTAAAAATGTGTTCTCAGGCCACGAGGTTCCCTGACAAGGCCACATTTGTTATTTTTTCATTCATTCACAGGTTGTGAGCATCACCGGCTGGGCCAGCATTCATTGCCCAGCCCTAATTGCCCTTGAGAAGGTGGTGGTGAGCAGCCTTCTTAACGACCAAGCGGCTTTCCAGGCATTTCAGAGGGCAGTTAAGAGCAAAGCACATTGCTGTGGGTCTGAAGTTACACACAGGTTAGACCGGGCAACGATGGCAGATTTCCCTCCCTCAAAGACAGGAGTGAACCAGATGGGTTTTCAACTATAATTTGGTAGTCTCCTGGTCACTATTACTGATACTAACCTTTTAATCCAGATCTATTTAAGTAACTGAATTTTAATTCCTCTGCTGCTGTGGTGGGGTTTGAACTCGTATCTCTAGATCGTTAGCTCAGGCCTCTAGATTATTCGCCCAGGAACATAAACAGTATGCTGCCGTTCCTGGTTATCCTCTGTGCTTCCAATGGTTAACAGGGGATTTGAAGTAGGAGATTCCTTATAACTGACCTCTGAATGGATTATTTACATATAATTACATACACTGTACAGAACAGTAGTAGTTAGTTTGACCTAACTGATCCATACTGGTGTTTATGTTCCACGCGAGCTTCCTCTTACCCTACTTCACCTCACTCCATCAGCATAATCTTCTATTCCTTTCTCTCTCATCTGTTCATCTAGCCTTCCCTAGGATACATTAGTTTACAACTGACTGGCTTGCTGGACCACAGAGAGAACCAGGTAGTGTGGGGATGGAGTTACTTGTGGGATGGGCATGTTCTTTGGGGAAATTGTGGTTCACATGGACTACCAGGAGCAACCTAAGAGCGCAGGCGGCTAAGAGAAGATTTGATGGAGGTGTTCAAAACCATGAAGGATTTAGCTAGAGTAGATAAGGAGAAACTGATTCCAGTGGTTGAAGGGTCGATAACCAAAGGGCACCGATTTAATCTGATTTACAAAAGAACCCAGTGGCTACATGAGGAAAATCGTTCTTTAAGCAACAAGTGGTTAGGATTTGGAAGGCGCTGCCTATAAGGGCAGTGAGAACAAATTCAATTGTAACTTTCAAAAGCGATGTGTGCTTGCAGAGGAGAAACAAAACTGTAGGGATACGGGGAAAGAGCAGAGGGCAGTGGGACTAATTGGATAGAGCTGGCTCAGACGCAATGGGACAAATTGCTTCCTTTTGTGCTGTAGCATCCCAAGTGCCAATTCATGAGAGCCTTTCTGGAACACACTGCAGAACGTAAACAACTGCACACCCTCATGTGTAACAACACCGTGCATTTATATAGCACCTTTAATGTGGTAAAACATCCCAAGACGCTTTGCAGGAGTGTTATCGAACAATATTTCTGTCATTGTGAGGGGTTTGGACAGAACAGATAGGGAAACACTGTTCCCATTGGTGGAAGGGTCGAGAACGATCCTTCATTCCTGGTTATCCCCTCTGCTTTCCTGGTAAACAGGAGATTTTTTAAGTGGGAGTATAACGTGGGAAAATGTGATGCTGCCTACGTCAGCAGGAAGAATAAAAAATTTAGCATGTAGGTACAGCAAGAAATTAGGAAGGCAAATAGAAAAAAAAAGGCAGGCTCGAGGGGCCGAATGGCCAAATACCGCTCCTAATTTATACATTCGTATTAAAACAAGAGAGCACGGATTTAAGGTGATTGCCAAAACAACCAATAACCTCTTCATGCAGCGAGTGGTTAGGATCAGGAATGCACTGCCTGAGAGTGTGGAGGTGGGTTCAATCGAGGCAGTGAAGGTGGGGGGTGGGAATTGGATTATTTGCAGGGCTTTAGGGGAATGGCCAGGAAGTGGCACTCAGTAAGTTGCTCTGAGAGCTGGCACAGGCATGATGGGCTGAATGGCCTTCTGTGCTGTGACAATTCTTTTGATTTTGTAATTTTGTGAAAATTAGAGAGTGAGGCGCATGAAGATATATTGGGACAGGTGACCAAAAGCCTGGTCACAGAGGTGGGCTTTAAGGAGCACTCAGAGGAGGAGGGATGGAATGGGTGCAGCATGTAAGAGGTTTTATTGATCAGCTATTGATCAGCCTGTTGGAGACTGCATGCATACACCTGATCATATTGCTTCCTTCCACACAGCTCTAACTTGAGTGTTCATTGCCTGCAGGTCTCTCCAACGGATCTACAATGGAAAGGCTCCTCTTTGGGTTGCTGTTGGTAGGGAGCATAGCAGCTTTAGCCGAGGCTTGCCCGTTCCACTGCACCTGTCAAAACCTCTCTGAATCGCTCAGTACACTTTGTGCCAACAAGGGGCTCCTATTCATCCCGGTAAACATTGACCGCAGGACAGTGGAGCTGAGGCTGGCTGACAACTTCATTCGGGTTGTGGAGCAACAGGACTTCCTCAACATGTCTGGCCTGGTGGACCTCACGCTGTCCAGGAATACAATCAGTTTCATTCAGCCCTTTGCTTTTGCAGACCTGGAGAGCTTGCGGTCACTGCACTTGGACAGTAACCGCTTGACTGCAATTCAAGACGACAACTTGAGTGGGATGATTAATCTTCAGCACCTGATCATTAACAACAACCAGCTCATCAGCATCGTGGAAACGGCCTTTGATGATTTTTTGCTCACCTTGGAGGATCTCGATCTTTCTTTCAACAATCTGCAGAAGATTCCCTGGGAGGCCATCCAGAATATGGTCAACTTGCACATGCTGAACCTGGACCACAACCTCATTGACTATATCATGGCTGGGACATTCGCAGAACTCTTCAAACTGGCGAGGTTGGACATGACGTCCAACAGACTGCAGACGCTGCCTCCAGACTCGCTGTTTGCCCGATCGCAGACTGGAGTTATAAGTCCCACCCCTTACACCTCCACCATCACATTGAACTTTGGAGGGAACCCTCTGCACTGTAACTGTGAGCTGTTATGGCTACGGCGTCTGGTGCGGGAGGACGATATGGAGACCTGTGCGACGCCCTCCCACCTCGCTGGCAAGTATTTCTGGTACATTCCGGAGGAGGAGTTTATTTGCGAGCCCCCGCTGATTACCCGGCACACCCACAAAGTCTGGATCCTCGAGGGTCAGAGGGCGACGCTGAAATGCAGGGCTATAGGGGACCCGGAGCCCATCATCCACTGGGTATCGCCGGAGGATAAAATCATATCAAACTCGTCCAGGATGACCTCTTACAGAAACGGCACCCTGGACATCCTCGTGACCACGGTGAGAGACGACGGCTCCTACACCTGCTTCGCCACCAACGCAGCCGGGGAGTCGACAGCCCTGGCCGACCTGAAAATCATCCCACTGCCCCACCGCGGCAACGGCACCATCCGCGTCCTGCACCGGGATCCGGGATCCTCGGACATCACCACCTCCAATAAGCCCGTGACCAACGGGACGGACGGCAGATGGGGGCAGGAGAAGATGGTCACGGTGGTGGACGTGACTGCCACGACTGCCCTGGTCCGATGGTCCGCCACCAAGTCCCTGCACGGGGTGTGGATGTACCAGATCCAGTACAACTCCTCTGTGGACGAGACACTTGTGTACAGGTAAGCCCAGCTGCATCCTGCCAGCAGTCACCTCTGTGTCTCCATAGCAGAACCGTTAAGGCCATTCACACAGCGTAGTGCAAAGACTGCACCATGTCACCAGGGGATGACACACTGAGGGGCTGAGGCTGCATCAGGAACCCAAGTCCCAACGGTTATGGTTCTTGGGTCTTGCTGAAAAAAGGAACTTTGTCAAAGATTTTTATCTTGCATTCATCAGGACCGCTGCAAGAATGCCAATGTATGGGGTGTCGACATTGGTATTCTTGCGATTTTCCTGTTGAGTGCAAGATGCAGAGCTTTGACAAAATGTCTCTTTTCAGCAATATTCAAGTTCTGTACTACCCGACGACTAGTTATTGTTGTCTCAACCCAGAGATGTATGACATCCTTGGAACCTGTGCTTTCCTCTACATTACACTCGTAAATCAATGTGGAACAGGCTCAAAGGACTGAGTAGCTTCATCCTGTCCCTGTAACCTCCCTTGCTGCTGCACACAAGAAATAAAGACCAAGTGTAGCCTTCAGGTGGGGAGTGTTAGAGGGCATAAAACAGTTGGACTTTGCAGAATCAGAATTTTAATGGCACAGAGGGAGGCCATCGTGTCTGCACTGGCTCTCCAAATGAGCATTATGACCTGGTGCCATTTGATCCACATAATTATGATTTAGTCTCCATTTCAAAGATGTGCAATTGGTCCTTTTTCTTTATTCTTTCACAGGATGTGGGCATCGCGGGCAAGGCCAGCATTTATCGCCCATCCCTAGTTGCCCTTGGGAAGGTGGTGGTGAGCTACCTTCTTGAACCGTTGCAGAACCTGTGGTGTAGGTACACCCCAGTGCTGCTAGGGAGGGCGTTCCAGGGTTTTGACCCATTGACAATGAAGGAATGGCCGATACAGTTCCAAGTCAGGATGGTGTGGGGCTTGGAGGGGAACTTCGAGGTGGTAGTGTTCCCATGTGTCTGCTGCCCTTGTCCTTCTAGGTGGTAGAGGTCATGGGTTTGGAAGGTGCTGTCCAAGGAGCCTTGGTGAGTTGCGGCAGTGCATCTTGTAGATGGTACGCGCTGCTGCCAGCGTGTGTCAGTGGTGCAGACAGTGAATGTTTAAGTTGGTGGATGAGATTCAACCAAGCAGGGTGCTTTGTCTTATGTGACATTAAACTTCTTGAGTGTTGTTGGAGCTGCACTCATCCAAGCAAGGGGGGAGCATTCCATCGCACTCCTGACTTGTGCCTTGTAAATGATGGATAGGTTTTGGGGAGTCAGGAGGTGAGTTATTCTCTGCAGAATTGACAGGCTCTGATCCGCTCTTGTAGCTACAGTATTTATATGGCAGATCCAGTTCAGTTTCTGGTCAATGGGAACACCCAGGATGTTGAAAGTGAGGGTTTCAGTTATGATCATGGGTATTTCCATTGTCAGTTTCCATGTCCACAGTTACACAAGCACTGCTGCTAGTGAGAGATTGTAATTACAGCTTGTCAAGTTTGGAAGGTTAATGTTTATTCCAAATGTAGTTGTATGGATCAATAATGGGAAAGTTAAGGGAAAGTAAAGATAGATGCAAGCTTTGGTCCTTTTTAACTTTGAGCTGATCCCATCCTCTCCATCATTATCCCCTTCCATCTCCACAACTTCATCCTGCCTCAGCTCATTTGCTGCTGAAACCCTCATCAATGCATCTGATATCTCGAGAATTGACTGTCCCAATGCACTCCTGGCCAGCCTCCCATCTTCATAAGCCTGAGGTCATCCGAAACTCTGCTGTCTGTATCCTAAAGTGCACTAACTCCACTTTGCCTATCGCCCTCTCTGTGCTCGCTGATCTACATTGGCTCCCGGTTCAGCAAGGTCTCAGTTTTAAAACTTGCATCATCCATTTCAAGTCCATCATGGCCTCGTTCCCCTCCCTATCTCTGTAATGCCCCGCAGTTCTATGACCCTCTGGAACTTCTGCACTCCTCAAATTCTGGCCTCTTGAGCAGCCTAACTTTAATCGCTCCACCATTGGTAGCTGTATCTTCTGTTGCCTGGGCCTTTAGCTCTGGAATTTCCTCTCTCACACCTCTCTATCTCTCAGTCTCTCTCCTCCTTTAAGATGCTCCTTAAAACCTACGTCTTTGACCAAGCTTTTGTTCATCTGCCCTAATATCACCTTATGTGTCTCGTAGTCCTATTTTGTTTGATAGCATGCCTTTGAAGCCGAATTGGAACACTTTGTTATGTTAAAGCTGTTAGATAAATATAAGCAGTTGCTGTGAGTCCTACCATGCAGAGTTAGGATTGCTAATTCTTGGTGGACATATTATGGCGGTTTCACCACCTGCTGCATCTGACTGCCCCCGCCTGCCACCATATCGCGCCGCTGGCTGCCTGACATTTCCATCTCAGCAGGGCCCTGCCATCCCACAGCCAATCAGAAAGTGAACTGATCCACATTATCCAACTGGTTGACTCTTGACTGTCAGTCAAACAGCCCTATGACCATAAATATTTTTGAGCATCGCTGATAAAAAAGAGATTTTGATCTTGCACTCATCAGGACTGATTCGCAATACTCCCAAATCTCAAAGGGAACAACAATTTGGTATTCTTGTGAAAAAGATTGCCCCAACCCCACCTTTTAAGTCCCGTTGAACACTTTTGTAGATCACTTATAAAAATATATGCATACAAATCGTCACTTGATGGTACAGAACTTGAGTATTGCTGAAAAAAATGACATGCTGTCAAAGCTTTTCGTCTTGCACTCATCAGGGCAGATTTGCAAGAATACCCAAATTGTTGTTCCCTTTGAGATTTGGTATTCTTGCAAATCTGTCCTGATGAGCACAAGACGAAAAGCTTTAACAGCATGTCTCTTTTCTCAGCAATACTCAAGTTCTGTACCAGCAAGCGACTATTTGTATACATATATTTCTATAAGATATCTAGAAAAGTGTTCAGAGGAATTTAAAAGGTGGGGGTGGGAACATTTTTTTTTTAAATATTCCCATGATTTTTCTCCTGGGCCTGTGTCCTGGAGATTAACTGTCAATTCTTGGAAACTCCAGGGCAATCCCCTCGATGGTTGGAAAGTCTGTGACAGGAGGCAGTGTCATGTGACGCAGTGGCAGACAGCCCTTCTGAAGATTGTAGCCGCAAATTACCTTGGCATGATTCTCAGTTTGTAGCATCACGAGTTGTTAATCCTCTGTCCTCAACTCAACACTGTACCGAGGACGGACAGTCACACTTTGAGTCCGCAAACGGGGCCTGCCCACAAAGCATTGTCCAATCCTCGTACCCTTGAAATTGTGCAGCATAGGTTTTGTGCGCAGTTTGTGCCTTTATGGTCGATAGGTAAAAATGGCTTCTCTTTCTTGGCCTTGACCTTCTCAATCCTTTTCTCTGCACGCGCCTGCTGCTGTATACATGGAACAAAATCGCTATGGCAACAAGTACGACAGCAAAGTTATGAATACCATACAGTATTTCATATGTTTGTTAGCCCCCTCACAGCAGCGGATTTTTTAAAAAAAATTATTCGATCTATTGATGTGGGCGTCACTGGCAAGTTAGAGAACTCCTGCCTTTTATTTTCCGATCCTCGTTGCCCTGATCATTAAATTTCATTGGTGTGGGACTGGAGTCATGCAGGGGAACAGACTGGATAAGGACAGCAGATTTTCCCTTTTTTTAAAGACAGAGAGACTTGCATTTCTAAAGCGCTTTCATGTTTTCAGCATGTCCCAACGCACTTCAGGGCCACTGAAGTACTCTTGAAGTGTCGTCAGCTTCGTAATGTATGAAATGCAGCAGCCATTTTGTGGCATGGCAAGCTCCCACAAATACCAATGAGATTATGACCAGGGAATTCATTTTACTTCTGTTAGATCAGGTATAATTGCTGGGACTAGCTCCTGGGCATTGTCCTAGCAGGAGAACTTGGATAAACTAGCCCTATATTCATTCCCTAGAGTTTAGCAGATTGAAAGGTAATCTCATTGAAGCATATAAAATTTCTAAGGGACTTGACAGGGTAGGTGCTGGGAGGAAGTTTCTCCCAGGCTGGGGAATCGAGAACACAGGCTTAAGAGGCTCAGGATAAGGGGGCGGCCGTTTTGACTGTAATAGGGAGAGAATTCTTTGGAATTCTCTAACCCAGAGATCTACGGATGCTGAATATATCCCAGACTGAGAGATAGATTTTTGGGTCCTAAGGGAATCACAGGATATGGGGGAAAAGCGGATTTGAGGTAGAAAATCAGCCATTATATCACTGACTGGCAGAGCAGATTCAAGGTAGTGAATGGCCTACTCATATTTCCTTATCTTCTTATAAATTTTGGCCAGGACTCTGAGGAGAACCCTCCTGCTCCTCTTTGAAATAATGTCATAGTATGTTTTACATCAATGTACAAGCGCAGACAGGGCCTGCTTAGTTCAACCTTTTAGCACCTCAGATAGCGGAACATTCCTTCACTATTGCACTGGAGATTCAGACTGGATTATGAGCTCAAGTCTCTGGGGAGATTACTGAACCAGTTGGGTTTTTTTTTTACTACAATCCCTCTTATTTTCAGATTTTTTTAAATTGAATTCAAATTCGCAAAACTCCCACAGTGGGATTTGAACTGGCAAGCTCTGGATTATTAGTTCAGGCCCCTGGATTACTCGACCAGCAATGTAACCACTACTTGCTGCTGGGCTGCTCTCAATTACGCCAGTGAGATATAATAAGACAAACATTACAGCATCTTTTATATGTCGTAAAGTAACTTAGAGCATTGTTAAACACATTAAAAACCTCCAGTGCTATTTCAGATATTGTATTCTAAGAACTCTGGCCTTCGTGTTAATTTTAGATCTAAATCATTTTTTTGCTTAATCGGAACTGAAGTGTGAAATTCCATGTATTTAGAAATGTGTGCTGATCCCGAGCATTCAGCCAAGTCCAAGTCATTACCAATGGCACCAACATCTGTTTGGATATCTAGTCTGCCGACGTCTTTTCACTGCTGAGAGGTTTTTGAATGGTTTAATCAACTCGGTCTTCAACTGGGCACTGAGATGTGAAAAATCAGATTCCATTCTTCAAACCAAACTTGATTTGGTAAATACTGCTGTAGTTTTCTGAAAAGATATTTGGGGGTACAGTGATGGGCTTATTACTTAAGTGCACTTTGACTGAACAGGAGGGGGGAGTTAGTGGGGGTATTCCTGGGCTATTGCTGTGAGTATATTTATGGGGGAAATTGTTAAGGGATGTTGCTGGGGTAATTTCTGAGGGTTTTTATGGGGTGCATTTCTGGAGAAGTATTATTTCTTGGGGTTATTTCTGGAGGGCATTTCTTGGTGGGTATTTCTGGGGTTACCTCTGGAGGGTATTTCCGGGCAGCACTTCTAGGAGCTGTTTCTGGAGTGTATTTTTGGGGGTATTTCTAGAGGGTATTTCCACGGGTGTTTCTGGATGGGTATTCTCGAGGAGGGGGGTATTTCTGGAGGGTGTTTCTTGATGCATATTTTTGGGGGTATTTTTCGAGGTTATTTCTTGATGGGTATTTTTAGAAGGTATTTCTTGATGCACATATTTGGGGGGTATTTCTGGGGTGTATTTCTGGAGGTTTGGGGGGGGCATTTTTTGGAGAATATTTCTGAAGGGTATTTCTTGATGAGTATTTTTGGGGGCTATTACTGGAGGGGTATTTCTAAAGGTAACTTTGGAGGGCTTTCTTTTACAGGGTATTACTGAGGGGTATTTCTACAAGGGTATTTATGGAGATATTTTGGGGCACATTTTTTGGAGAATATTATTGAGGGGTATTTCTGGGGGTTATTTCTGGAGGTAATTCTGGAGGGCATTTTTTGGAGAGTATTACTGAGGGGTATTTCTGGGGGTTATTTCTGGAGGGCATTTTTTGGAGAGTATTACTGAGGGGTATTTCTGGGGGTTATTTCTGGAGGGCATTTTTTGGAGAGCCTTACTGAAAGGTATTTCTCGGGGTTGATTTCTGGATGGATGTTACTGTGGGGGAGTATTACTGGGGCATGGGTGGATGATATACCATGACCCTGGTGAGATTCCTTTCAGAAACTCAGTGTAACAATTACCGTGAATGCCGTCCCTCTGAAAATGCTTCTGATCGTATTACTGGTGAAAGAAAATTTAACAACTGACCAGACGGATTTTGCACCTTTGGCTCATTTGCTGCACAGCCGCTCTATCGAGCACTGTCAAGTGTCTGAGCTGTGGTTCAGTGGCCTCATGGCTACATGTTGGCATTAGTCCAAGTTCAAATCCCACCAGGGGATTTGTAAAATTGAACTTGCTAAATCTGGCCTTCTCTGGGTTTGCACCAGATAAAATGGTCAAAAGGAGCTGTCAAATTGTCATAATGTCCCCAACTGGTTCGATGATGCCCTTCAGCCCCTTATCTAGTTTGCCCCGGGGGGGGGTGGTGGGGGGGGGGGGAGAGAGAGACAACTGACTCCAATCCTGCATTGTGCGTGTTTGACTGAATGTGCTCGGGGCGAGCAGAGCTGGGCAACCTCTTGGGAAGATACGCTGGTGAATGAAGTAAGGTGGGGGGAGGCTTCTGTGGGGCACATACGCTGGCGAGGATCAGATGGACTGAACGGCTTGTTTCTGTGCTGCAAACTTAGTGTAACTTTACATAATAAAAACATTGCTCACATCCTGAGAACCAGAACAGTGGCTGCAGTCACTGACTACCAGTCAGCATTAGTCACTAACACAATGCTCTTTTAGAGCCCTGATAGCCCAGTTGGATAGATCAATCAATCCAAAACATATTAATGTTTTTAAATTGAAAATCTGGCAGATGGAGTATAATGTGAGAAAATGTGAAGTTGTTCATTTTGGTCGGAAGAATAAAAAAGCAGAGTATCACGTAAACAAGGGCGGCAGCAGAATTCCGAGGTGCAGAGGGATCTAGGTGTTCTAGTGCATGAGTCACGAAAAGTTAGTATAGATAGAGCATGTAATGAAGGAGGCTAAAGGAATGTTATATGTTATTATGAGAGGAATTGAACGTAGGAGTAAGGATGTTATGCTTCAGTTATACAGGGCATTGGTGAGACCACACAGCGAATACTGTGTGCAGTTTTGGTCTCCTTATTTAAAGAGGATGTAAATGCGTTGGAGGCGGTTTCAGAGGAGGTTTACTGGATTGATACCTGGAATGAGCTGAGTTGTCTTATGAGAAAAGGTTGGGCAGGCTGGGCTTGTTTCCACTGGAGCTTAGAAGAGTGAGGGGTGACTTGATTGAAGTACATAAGATCCTGAACAGTCGTGACTAGGTGGATGCGGAAAAGATATTTCCTCTGGTGGGGGCACTGTTCTAATATTAGGGGTTGCCTTTTTAGGACAGAGATGAGGAGAAATGTCTTCTTTCAGAGGGTTGTGCGATTTTGGAACTCTCTGCCTCAGGAGGCAGTGGAGGTGGGGTCATTGAATATTTTTAAGGCAGGCGTAGATGAATTCCCTTGCCGAATAAGAATCTAAGTCGGCGGCAATTGGAAATGTGAAATTCGAAACACAAACAGATCAGCCTTGATCTTATTGAATGACAGAGCAGGCTCAAGGAGCCGAATGGCCTATTTCTGCCCCTATTTCGTATGTTCGTATTGAGGCACACTCCCCGTCTAAGTTTTCCATTATAAGTTCCTAACTACGCCTGCAAAATGGAAACGGTCGCTGTTAACAGATCTGCTGCGATCTGACTGAATGGAGGGATAGGCGCCAGATGGGCCTGCTCCTGTTCCTGGGTTTCCTAAACCTGTCTGGGCGGTGATTACACCCTCCCTACCCGTGAGAAGAATAAACCTTTGTATAGTGCCCTTCACGACCTGTAGTCACTGTCATAACATGGTAAACACTTCCAGGCACAGCAAGGTCCCAGAAACAAGTTAAATAAATGGCCAGTGAATCTGTTTTCAATGATTGTGGCGCAGAGCTAAGTATTGGTCAGAACACTCGTTACTTAAATGTGGAGGATACATAAAAGGGCCTGATATGACTTTAAGAAGTGAGACTTTCGGATCAGTGTAGCTGATTATATCATCCCATTACCCTCTAACCTACGCTTGGCCTTAACTCTCGATGTATAACCGCATGGGGGGGGGGTAACCACTGGTCTACAATAGTTTGCCTTGTAACATGAAAACATGCTTTTTCAATTCTGCATTTTGGAGGTAGTTTCCACTGAGTGACTCTGCATTTTCTGCAGCCATGAGACATAGAATCGGAGAGCGTATCAGGATATGGTTTGAGCCCACCCCTGCACAGTCTGGCCCTACTCGAGCTACAGAAGAAGAACTGGAGGTTGTGTCAGTCCCCTCACTGCCTGACAGCAGCCTGAGTGCAGAGAGCTGGCCTCCACAGGGAAGCTGCATAAACTCAGCATGTGGGAGGAAACCTTGTACTAAAAAGGCAACAATGATGGTCAAGAGAACAATGCATTTAAGTTATAACGCTTCATAATTTTCCCTTGTACAATACCATCTTGATAGGTAGAATGACACAGCTCAAGAGGCCATTTGGCCAATTGTGAGTGTTAAAGACCTATCTAATCAGTTCCACTCCCCGGCTCTTTCCCCATAGCCCTGAAAATTTCTCCTTCAAGTACTTATCCAATTTCCCCATTGAAAATTCCTATTGAATCTGCCCTTTCAGGCAGCGCATTCCAGATCACGACAACTCGCTGTGTAAAAAGAAACTTATCCCCCACCCCCTGCTCTGGTTCTTTGGCTGACCATCTTCAATCTGTGTCCCTCTGGTTACCCATCCTCCTGCCACTGGAACAAGTTTCTCCTTATTTACTCTGTCAAAACACTTCGTAATTTTGAACACCTCGATTAAATCTCCCCTTAAACTTATCTTCACTAAGAGGAACAATCCCAGCTTCTCCAGTCTCTCCATATTAACTGAAGTCCCCACATCCCTGGTCCCATTCCAGTAAATCTCCTCCGCACTGTCTCCAAAGCCTTGCCATCCTTCTTAAAGTGTTGCAGTCCTAGAGTTACAGACTCCAGACCATTCTCAGATACCAGACTGCGAAAACTCTCTGTTCATTCCCTCTACAAGTGCACGCATGCACACACTCCCCAAACCCTAGTAATTTTTAATTGAGCAAGTGGCTGTGGCGGTGGGTGGGTGGGTGGGTGGGTGGGTGGGTGGGGGGGGGGGGGGTCGGGGGGGTGAGATACAATATATTTGCAGCCTCTAATGTCGTCTTACCTGAAGCTGCTGACAGCGTGTGGAGCAAACGTCTGGAATAATCCAGCCTCAACACATCACCTGGTGATAGTGGCTCAGAGATGGCCAATCACAAGGTGCAAACTGTGAGACTGCTCGCTGCCTGGTCCAGCATACTGATGCAGTAAAAAGTGAATTTAGACCTCTGCTCCCAAAGCTTTATTAAGGGGAGGTTTGGGGGGGGGGGAGGGGGGGGGTGGTGGAAGGGTGCAGCAGGGGGGTGGGGGCTGCTCACATTGGTGTCTGGCACAAGAACGCAAATACAAAAACTAGAAGCAGAAGTAAGCCATTCGACCCCTTGAGCCTGCTCCGCATTTCAATAAGATCAAGGCTGATCTGATTGTGGCCTTAACTCCACTTTCCTGCCTGTATCCATAACCCTCAACTCCCTGGTCGATCAAAAATCTGTCTAACTCAGTTATTCAATAACCCAGCCTCCACTGCTCGCTGGAGAAGGGAATTCCAGAA
This sequence comes from Carcharodon carcharias, assembly GCF_017639515.1. NCBI lineage: Eukaryota > Metazoa > Chordata > Chondrichthyes > Lamniformes > Lamnidae > Carcharodon > Carcharodon carcharias. Next base: position 4,134,308 of record NW_024470758.1, read on the forward strand.
ACTACTGATCCTCTGAGAGAAAAAATTCTCCTCATCTTAGTCTTAAATGGGAGACCCCTAATTCTGAAACCATGCCCCTTGATTCTAGACCCCCCCACAAAGGGAAACATCCTCTTAGCACTCACCACAATCTTATACGTTTCAATAAAATCACCTCTCATTTTAAACTCCGATGGGTGTAGGCCCAACTTGCTCAACCTTTCCTCATAAGATAACCCCTTCATCCCAGGGATCAGCTGAGTGAGCCTTCTCTGAACTGCTTCCAATGCAATTATATTCTTTCTTAAGTAAGGAGGCCACTACTATACACAGTACTCCAGCTGCGATCTCACTAAGGCCCTGCTGATAGACTAATCAATAGATTGACCACTGCGATCAGTCAGCGACACTATTATCATTATATCATGTGACAACCAGGATGGTAAAAGGCAAATTAGCTGAACCTTGGTCTTACTTCATCCAGCCTTTCCTTAATACACAGAACAGGAGGAGATCATTCATCCCCCCCTTGAGCCTGTGCTGTCACTCAATTAAATCAAGGCTGTGTCTTAACTCCATTTACACTCCCCACTAGGTTCTGTAACCCTTAATATCCTCAGTTCACAAAAATCTATTGACTTTGGTTTTGAAACTTCCAATTGATGGCTGTTTGGGAGGAGAGAGTTCCAGGTTCCCATTCCCTTTTGTGTGAAGAAGTGCTCCTTGACATCACCCCTGAGTGGCCCAGCTTGAATCTTAAGGGCGGCATTTTACGGTCCTGCCGAAGTCAGTGGCATTTAACGGTCCTGCCCCCACTGTGATGGGGCCATAAGATTCCGTCCATAGACTCTTCCCCCTTGTCCTGCACTTCCCCCACCCCCTCGCCCACAGGAAACAGTAACGACACTGTCAAATCGCCTTAAACCTGAATCAGATCACCGCATAGTCTTTTAAACTCGAGGGAGTCAAGTCTGTGCATGATTTAACCCTCTTAGCCCGGGGATTATTCTGGCAATCCTGGGCTGCAGCCCCCTCCAAGGGCCAATATATCCTTCCTGAGGTGCGGTGTCCAGAACCGAACACAGTTACTCCAGGTGGGGTTCTGACCAGGGCTATAAACTGCAACATAACTTCCAGCTCTTTGGATTCCAAGATATCAGGCACGAGTTATGGTTGTTTAAACTTGATTCTGCCAACACGTAAAGAAGCAGAATCGTGCATCTTTACAGTCCTGTTTGTGTAAATGGAGCCTCAGTCCACTTCAATATGTCACACCTTTGGGCAGCTGTACAGAGGCTAGAGCAGGTCATTCAGATGATTTTCTTTCCAATTCTAGGGTGATACTGAAGTTGAAGGACTAAGTATAAGCACAGGGTGGGTTTTGATCAGTCGATCTCTTATGTCTTTCTTCGACCCTTTCAGGATTATCCCGTCGACAAGCAAAGCTTTTATCTTGAAGAACCTCATCTCGGGTGTGGATTATGACCTGTGCATCCTGGCGATTTACGGAGATACCGTGACGCAGCTGGCAGCCACCAAGGTCGTCGGGTGTGCCCAGTTTGGCACCACGGAGGAGTACCCACACTGCCACCTGCTGCACGCCCATTTTCTGGGCGGCACACTGACTGTGATCGTGGGTGGGATCATTGTCGTCACCTTGCTGGTCTTCACTGTGGTCATGATGGTTAAGTACAAGATCTGTGGCAGTGCCCAGTCTCCCAAGGTCAGTGACGTGTATTCGCAGACCAATGGGAGCCAGCCGATTGCCAACGGGATGCTGTCGCGCAGGAGGGTGATGATACTTCATTCCGCGGGGCAGCCAACAGACAAGGCGATGCCGCCTCCCCCTCCTCCGTCCACCTCTGCCCCTCCACCACACTCAGCGCCTCACAACCGGGCAAAGCCGCCGAGAAGAAAGTTCAAGTCAAGGCAGAGGGGCGAAGCAGAAGGGGGCGAGCGTGCAGCCGCCAGCAGAGAACAGGGCCAGGCCAAGCAAGGCTCGGGGCCGAGGGCTGGTGCCCCAGGGTCGGAAGAGACACCCACCTCGACCAGCCCTGGCTCCGACCAGCTCTGCCCAACGGCGGCCATGTCCAAAGCCAAACGCAGCTGCTCTTTTGATATGGGTGACATCGCCGCCACCACTTGCTACAGTTACGCCAAGCGCTTCAGCGTCATCTGGACTAAGCGCAGCCAGTCTGTACACGGGATGCTGCTGCAATATGCCGAGACTGAGGTGACGGGCAAGAAAGGGGCCTTCTACAGCTCCGAGGAACTGGAAGAGAGTATTGTCTAAACCAAGAATCGTTTTAAGAAAAAAAAAGGGGGAATGCCAACTGGGAGAGAAAAAAAAACCCCATCCTGTAAAATGCCACGAGAAAAGAGAGTGGAGAAGAGGGGGAAGTGCATTGATTGAGCGCCAACCCCACCCCTGCCCACCATACCCTCTCAGGTTGGCATCATTTACATTCCTGGCCTACTCGGAGGCATTGATGGGGAGGTTTGCCGTCTGTGCCAGGAACTCTTGCGGGTCAGTCTCATGTTACCAGAATCAGCAACATTCCAGCATCAAGACTTCGGGGGCACTGCTCACTGAGCTGTGAGGATGGTAGGTTTCGGACAGTAACCGGGCATGGGGTACCAAATGCCGTATAACCCAAGAGGCTGGCGGCAGCTTTAAATCTCTTGTACTACTTTCTTTATCAAGCAAGATCGGTTTGCTGGCCCAGAAACAATAGATGGACTGTGTCGAGGTGACGGAGTGTCCAACTCCTCACTGTAATGTACAATTTGTTAATACACACTGGAAACAATGGTTCCGGAAATGATATGACACTGTCTTTATTCTTTGAATGTTGATTCTGATGTGTTGTTTTCATATTAATCTCACCAATTTGGTTTTATTCATTTGCCAAAGTTACCAATGTACAAGTTAATTGGAAATAACACCGACGCAGACATAAATATAATACAGATATATAAATACATTCATCGGTCTGAAACATATTCAATTCCACGGGGACAGACGAACGCTTGTAGGGAATTCTGCACCGGTGTTGGAATCACTCAGGATGCAAGAAAATGCTGGGCTGGCAAAGAATGTCAAGCCTGCCCCAGACTTATGATAGCTGCAGCACGGTGACTCCCAAGCATTTCCAACCCTTGCCCTCACCCACGGGAGAGGCAAAAAAAAAAATTCACAGAGATAATAAAAACACTGGGACCAATAAGGGAAAACATAACCTGGAAGATTCCTCTCGGACCTTTACAGCCGGTCGAAACCAGTGCAGGAGACTGGACAGACCAAGGGCAGGATTTTGAGGTTGGTGGGTTGCCGTGGTCAGTGGGCCTGGGAGCGGCCGGGAAACCAGGTCGCCGCCCGCCCGCGATTTCACGCTGGCTGGCCGATTAACGGGAAGGGCGCGCTGAAACGCTCAGCACTGCCGGGGTGGGGGGGCAGAAGGAGGGCGAGCGCCGAAGTCGGCGCAGGCGCAGGGGGAGCACTCGCGGCGAGCTCCCTGAGGGCAGAGAGCTGCCTCAGAGGGCTGAAGAAATCAAGAGCCAGAAATAAAGATTTTCAAATGCTGAACAAAAACGTCCGCGCCTCAGGATCGGTCACCTGAACTCACGGCTGATGTAAATTCTGTCCAAAATTTTTTTTGATCTCTTTGTTAATTAATATGAGAAACCTCATCCCGCCCTTGGATGAGGTTTCCTCAAAAAGGCAAAGGCCGCCTGGCTGATTTGCCCGCCCGCCAACTGCAACGTTGGACGGGCACCAAAAAAAAATCACCATTGATTACGACATTCATGGCCTTAATAGGTCTCTTAATTGCCAGCGGGTACACTGCTAACTCCCGCGCGCATCCGCTGACCAAAATATCATGCGAGTGTGCCATGACGTCAGGTGCTGTTTCATGCTCAAGTGGGTCAGGCGTATGCCCACACGCCGAGCGAAAAATCCTGCCCCACCAAGTGTAATCTACATATAGACTAACCTTCCATGTCATGGAAGCTCTGCCCCAGTCAGGAACCCTTCCCACTCCCTCTTGAAGGTGGAGAGTCAGCACCAAAACACACCAGCCTCGCTAGTCCATGAAAAAAAGATCTAGCCTATTCCTACCTCTGTACAGTGTTTGGATTCTCCTGTCCTGCCATCGTTGAGGCTCGGTGTCAAATCCAAGCCTTTGCCGGGGAGTGGAAATGGAAGTCTCCCGTGGAGAGCAAAGCTTCGGGTTTGGGCCAGTTCTCTCTGCCACACATACAAATTGCTATTAAAACTGGTACCTTGCTCAGAGTTGCCATGAGGATGGCTGGGGTGGTCAAACTGCATATCCCTTTGAGGATGAGCTGTGTTCAAAGCTACACAGAATAAGGGTTCATTACTCTGCAGCTGGCAACCAGTGCCAGGTATGAAAGGGTGTTGCTTTACCCCTCAACTTTCTCCCTAAATAAAACTTCCCAGGGGTCACATGGAAAAATTGACTGATTGGACATCCACCTCCATCATCTATGGAAAGTAAGGATGTGAGCGTTACACAGAATTTACAGCACAGAAATTGGCCATCTGACCTATTGGGGTTTGACCCACAAAGCCGGTGTTAATGTTTCAAATGAACCTCTTCTCAACCTGGTTCATCTCACTTTGTGGGCATATCCTTCTATTCCTTTCTGCCTCCTGTGACTACCCAGCTTCCGATTAAATGCATCAGTGTTGTCACAACTCTGCTATTACATTAGAAGCCACTAGGAGGGGGTAAGGAGATACTGAGCATGACTGTCCAACAGCTAGGGGGCAAAAGCAATTATGAAGCCTCAAAGTCTACCACAATATAGAATAACGTAAAGCAAAGCAATAGGTCCCTTAATCAAACTGTTCAATGCTCCAGCCTCCTCCCACACCTACTTTATCTCACCTTATCAACATATCCTTCTATTCCTTTCTTTAAATATATCTATACTCAACCACTCCTGTGGGAGCAAGTTCCACATTCACCTCAATCTCTGGGTAAAGATTTTTCTCCTGAATTCCTAATTGAATTTACCAGTGACCATTTTAGGTCAATGGCCCCTAGTTTTGGTCTCCCCCACAAGCGGAAACATCTGCCTTATGTCTACAGCATCAAACCCCTTCATCATTTTAAAGGTCAACCCCCACCCCACCCCCCACAAAAACTCCACCCAACGCCCCCCCCCCCCCCCCCCCCCCCCCCCAACCCCCGTCCCTCAGCCCTCTCTGTTCTAGAGGAAAGAACCGCAGCCTGTTCAACCTTTCCTGACAGTTATAAGCTCTCCGTTCCGGCATCAGAACCATATCATGGATGAGGGAATTTTAATTTTGTTGTTTGGTGGATCTGAAGAAATGGGCTTCATTCATAATAAAATTAATCTGCAGATACTGAAATTAAAATCTACCAGGTATGCCGGTCTTAGTCGAAGTGTTACGGGAAAATCTTATCAGCCTGTTGTGCATCCATGGTTATCTTAATTATTGTAATCTGTGCGACAGTTTGAGTTCGCCAAGACTGTTTTGAAGTTTGGGCTGCGGCCAGTTTTGGGGACATAACATGCTCACCTCATGAATTCCCAACTGTTCCCACTAATTGAGTTTAATCATAATCCCCTTATAGTTATCTAGTTTATAAAATCCCCTAATGGTGACAATTCAACAAACTAATGAGCAGGACATATGGAATCCTACAGCACAGAAGGAGGCTGTTCAACCCATCATGCCTATGCCAGCCCTTTGAAAGAGCTATCTAACAGCTAAACAGGTTAGGCCTTTATTCATTAGAGTTTAGAAGAATGAGGGGTGATATTATTGAAACCTACAAGATTCTGAGGGGGCTTGATAGGGTAGATATTGAGAAGATGTTTCCACTGGTGAGAGAATCTCAAACTAGGGGACATGGTTACAGAATAAGGGGACACTCATTTAAAACTGAGATGCGAAGGAATCTCTTCTCTCAGAGGGTAGTGAATTTCCCGAATTCTCTACCTCAGAGAGTTGTGGAGGCTAGATCACTGAAAGTATTTGAAGAGGAGGTAGATAGATTTTTGAAATATCGGGGAGTTGAGGGCTATGAGGACCCGGCACAAAAGAGGAGTTGAGGCCTGGGGCAGATCAGCCATGATCTTAATGAATGGTGGGACAGGCTTGAGGGGCTGAATGGCCAACTCCTGCTCCTATTCCTTATGTTCTTATGGAGTCCCACTCTCCCCACCGCCCCCCTCTCTTTGCCCCATATCCCTGCAAACTGACCCCCTTCAGACATTTATCCAATTCCCTTTTGAAAGTTGAGATTGATTCTGCTTCCACCGCCCTTTCAGGCAGCGCCTTCCAAATCACAACAACTCACTGCATTTACAAAAAAATGGATTCTAATGTAGCCTCCGGTGCTTTCGCCAATTCCCTTCAAACAGTGTCCCTCTGGTTACTGACCTTCCTGTCACTGGAAACAGTTTCTTTCTATTTACTTTTCCAAAACCCTTGAGGGTTTTGAAGGCCTCTATCACATTTTCCCTTAATCTTCTCTGCTCTAAGAACTACAATTCAAATCTCTGCACTCTCTCCACAAAACTGAAGCCCCTCATCCCTGGTAAGATCCTGGTAAACCTGCTCTCTACCCTCTCCAAGACCTTACCTCGTCTGGTGCCTAACCAGTGATGTGTAAACGTTCTGCTTTGCCTCCTTGATTTTGAGCTCTAGGCCTCGATTTATCAATCCAATGATCCCACCTGCTTTTTTAACAGCCTTGTGTAGGAACACAAGACTGAATTAAAACTGAAATGGCCTCTATAATGCATCTAGTTGGCAGAAGAGTTTGGAATGCATCCAACTGATGCCCCCACTAGCGCTGTATTTTAAGGGTAGACCTAAAACTAGGTAATAAAAAGACAGACCCTTCAGTCTGGGATATTTTTCTATGGGTTATTAATGATCCATTTTCTCCACACCTTTCCCCTCCAAATCAAGAACATCACTGCAGTTGCATATCAGAAGGAAGTAAAACAGAGGTGATCACAAGTGGATTTATGTATCATTTCTTCATGCACCCTTGAATCCACAATTTACTGTGACGACTGAAGCTGCGAGTTGCTAGTGTAAGGAAGACACCAGGCGTGAATATAACTAATTCACTGATCCCCTGCCTCCTCCCTGGGTACACCGAGCATTTCTGGGCCTTGCATTCCACTACCTCCAATGAAAAGGCACTGCAGCTTTCAAATAATAAAGCATGACATTTGTGGACATATAAATGCTTAAACCTTTAAGTGATCCAAGTGGTTTAGATTTGAATGAGGTAACTGGATAGAATACGAAAACAGTGAAGTATCAACTTTCTGTAATAGCTTTCAGGGTCACCAGTTGATATGTTTGTTTCAGTTTGTGTAGAATTGTAGACAGTGGTACAGTCGCACTGATGAAACCATGAGTTCATTTTGAACTTTTGTTGCAATGTTTGCTAATTATAGACAATGTAAAAGCAACTTAATTCCAGGGAGCATAGTTCTTATTTTTGAAAAATTTTTCCAATCCGTTCCACTACCTCTAAGCGAATCTCCCCTCCCTTTGTCCCCAGCCATTCATGATCGAGATTTTAGTCTCTTAGTTGCTAAACTACAATCCCCTCCCTAATCCCCACTGCCCTGTCACATCCCTCTCAAGGAACCTGTTTAGAACACTTGTCTTAGGGCCAACGCTCCTAACCTTGCAACCCACTTTTCTACATGCCTTGCTGAAATAGCCAGGCACATTGTTTTATCTTAAAGGTGCCTGTTTTTGCAGTTGAATTGCTTTCTTCAGGGCTTACTGCACATTAAAGAGGAATTTCCTACAGTTTCACTGGCCTCACCACTCCCCCGACACCGCAAGGTAGTTGAGGAATTTTAATGCCATTCCTGAGAGACTGACGGTCTGGCTTGGGAAGGCAGAACGGGGTTGATGTCACACTGTCTGTGTGCTTTACCCTAGTGGCAATGGGAGGCAGATTAGGTGGGCATCTGCCAGTTTTGTATTTGCTAGTTCACTAAGGAGGTGCCCTCATCTCACACCCTGGACAGTGGAATCAGAGAATTCTAATATAGCACAGAAGATGTCCATCCAGCCCGTCATGATGTGCTGTCTCTCCAAAAGAGCTATCCAATTACTGCCAGCCCTCTGCTCTTCCCCTGTAGCCTGTACTCAAGTATGTATACAATTCCCTTTTGAAAGTTACTGTTCCAGCTGGTTTATTACACTTTCAGGCAGTGAATTCTCTTCTTATCTCCCCATTAGCTTGTTTGCCAATTATCTTAAATCTGTGTCCTCCCTACTGAAAAGTGGAAACAGTTTCGTGTTAATAGAATCCAAGCCAGTTAGTGAAGTCAAGACCAAGACATAGAGCTTTTCTTGAGTGAGAAAGAGTTTACTGACTTTGTTCAATCTCATGGCTTTCACCTCACACACCCAGTGTCCCAGCTGTCCCCTATTTATAAGCACTCAAAGTACTTAATTAAACAATGCCCTTCACCTGTGTCTCCTAACAACATACCATGAACATATAATGAACATACCATTAACATTTCTCCCTTGATTACTCCAACAAAACCCCTCACACCTTGAAACACCTCTATCAAATCTTCCCTGAAGCTTCTCTGCTCAAAGGAGAACAATCCCAGCTTCTCCAGTCTCTCCACATTAAACGGAACTCCCACATCTCTGATACCATTCTGGTAAATCTCCTCTGCACGTTCACCAAGGCCTTGGCCATCCTCACTAAAGTGTGGTTCCCAGAATTGGCCACGATACGCTAGCTGAACATTGGACCCTTATGTTACACAAAACGCAAGAGCTGGCATGTTGAGGCCTCTGGCCTCAAGAGTTCCTGGCACGCGTTCTAACAACTCAGTGTATTCAGCAGGTGAGCTCAGTTCGAGCACCGACCGGGGAGGTGGGGGCTGGGAGAGACGTGGGCTTAGGGCTTGCTGTTACGGTGAAGCAGACGTCCTCGCTGGAGAATCAAGCACCTTTCTGAAGCCATGTTCCTTGAACATCTACAACACCTCACAATATGAAGCCAATGCCAGCTTTTGAAAAGTTGCAAACTCACAGGAAGCGGAGAGAGATTCATTCTAACTTGGAGTATACAGCAGGCAAACAATACGCTTGGTTTTTAAAATTAATTTCAGTGCTTTATAAGAAGGAAAAACCAATAAAACTAACACCTCTCCAGGGACAGGTAGAGTGCTGGAAAGCGAGCTGTTGGTCCCAGCTGTTAAAGCACATGGGGAAGAGGAAGAGAGAGATAGCCTGATTGTACACAGGAACATAAAGACTAAAAATAAAAACAAAAAAACTGCGGATGCTGGAAATCTAAGTTCAAGTTCAATTGCCATTCTGGTCTATTCCCCTGTCAACTCATGTTAACTCGAGAGCTCTTAGAATGTAGCTCACTATGTGATTAGCTTGTTAATGACTGCTTCACACTAACTGGAAGCTTTGAATGATTAGTGAGTAGTTACAAACAAATTCTCTTCTGTTGCTAATGAATGGACATTTATTGTGCCTCTCAGTCAGGATAAAGGCAGTGCTTGCATTTACATACTACCTTTCACCACCTCAGAATGTCCTAAAGAGCTTCACAGTCAATGAAGTACCCTTGAGGTGTAAGCACTGCCGGAGCGTAAGAAATCTGTGCACATAGCAAGCTCCCACAAACAGCTATGAGATAATAATCAGATCTTTTGGTGTTGAGGTATAAATATTGGCCCCAGGACACCAAAGAGAACTCCACTCTGCTCTTCTTCCAACGGCAACCACAGGGTCTTTTAAGTCCACCTCAGTTGGGGCCTCGGTTTAACATCTCATGCAAAAGAGTGCAGTGCAGTGCTCCCTCAGTACTGCACTAGGAATGTTAGCTTGGATTATGTCTCTGAACTGGGACTCAGCTCTGAGACTTTTTGATGCAGGTGTACGAGACAGAAACCACTTTGGTCGTGATAGGTGCCAAAGAAATGTTAAACCTTACTTTTTTTAATTGCTTCCGCATGTACTCCGCTCAGTCGGCAGCACTTCTGCCTCTGAGTCACAAGGTCATGGGTTCAAGCCCCACATCAGGATTTGAGCAAATGATTTAGGCAATGATTAGGCAGATTACAGGGCAGTACTGAGGGAGTGACGCACTGTCTGAGGTACCGTCTTTTGGCTGAGATGTTAAATTGAAACTTTGTCTGATGTAAAAGGTCCCACAACACTACTAGAAGGAGAACAGGGGAGTTATCCATGGTTTTCTGGCCAATATTTATCTCTCAAACAATATCCTAAGAACAGCTTATCGAGAACTTCAATTAATTTCCTATTTGTGGGATGGTGCTGTGTTTGCCTTATTTTCCTATTAAGCAAGTGTTTACATTTCAAAGGTACTCCATTGATTGCCCAGCTCTTCGGGATGTCCTGTGGAGGTGTGAAAGGCGCTAAGAGAAATGCAATCGCTCCTTCAAGGTTTGACACAACTGGCTAATCTTCAGGAGAAGTCTCGGCACAGCATTTACCCAGAGGGGGAAGGTCAGCCTGAGCCTCTGCTCACACTGCAACTTGCAGCACAGGTTACAGGGACATGGGGATGGGAGGAGGGCCATTCAGCCCCTCGAGCTTGCTCCGCATTCAATTGGATTACAGCTGATCTGTGTCTTAACTCTCATCAACCAGATCTTTTCCCTTAATACACTTGTACAACAAATATCAATTTCAGTTTTCAAATTTTCAATTGATTTCCATCCTCCAAGACGCACCCCCCACCGCCCCCCCCCACCCCCAGCCTCGACAGCTTTTTGAGGGGAGACAGTTCCAGATTTCCACTTCCCTTCATGTGAGGAAGTGCTTCCTGACATCACCCCTGAATGACCCGGCTCTAACTTTAAGGTGAAGCCCCCTGGTACTGTACTTGCCCGCCATCTGAAACACCTGAATTAGATCACCCCTTAACCTTTTCCACTCGGGGGATGGTGATCGAGAGGGGATATCTTGGTTGATTTCCTGCCACCCTTCATTAACTGAGGGGCACTGTAGCCCCACGGGAGTTCAGCACAGGCCAAGGACCAAAGCTGGGGCCCATCTTCTCTGTACTCTCCGTTGTATTCACACACTGAGTCAGGGCTTGTCACGTGGAGGCAACATCCCATATGTTACCTAGCCATTTTGCCCACCCCTAATATTAATGCAATTTAAGATTTAAGGTAAGCGGCGAAAGAGCGTGGAAGAGAGATGGGAGAACGTGTTTTAAACAGCAAGTTGTTGTGATCTGGAGCCTGCTACCTGAAAGGGCGGTGGAAGCAGATGCAACAGGAACTTTCAAAAGGGAATTGGACAATTACTCAAAACAAAACATTCTCACGGTTGTGGGGAAAGATCAGTGGAGTGAGACTAATTGGATAGTTCTACCGAGAGGCCAGCACAGACAGAATGGGCCAAATGTACTGCATGAATCTATAGTTGGCCCGCAATTGCTCAGCACACTCACTGCTGATCTGAAAAGTGGTTGAATATTACAGCCCAGTGACGATTAGAGAAAAACCTCATTCATTCCTCCCTGTAACAAATGGGTGGCTTCAAGGTGCATTAAACCCAAGTCTCGTCTTTCCACTAACTTAGAGCACATTTTTAAATCAGAGTTGAGGGATCGAGTCGGAAATAAAAACAACAAAGGCTGCTATAGTGAAAAGACTACCGAAGCTGGGGTTGAGCTCATTAGAGCAGGGAAGGTGAAGGGGAGGTTTAATAGAGGTGTTAAAAATCATGAGGGGTTCCGTTGGTTAAGAAGGCTTAGACTTAAAAGGCTTCCTGTGGCCAGAGGCGCATGAGGCCGACAGAGCACGTGCTTAAGCCCATTTTCAGTAGCATGTTTTTCTTGTAACAGGTGGCTAGCCTGAAGCCAGACGCTATAGCTTGAGGCATCAGGCATGGCTGACCGGGAATCTCTCCCACTCTTACTGTTTGCCCCTGGCGGGTGTCGGAAGGTTGACAATCTTTATCGTTATGAACGCTTCTTCCATGGCCATCAAGTCCTGGGGTGGGACCAGGGATGGGGACGCTAGTGACTGTGCCACAAGACTTCCTCTTTTGATAGGTTAAAATGAGAAGAAATTGCTTCCACTGGAGGAGGATTAGCAGCGGGAGGGCACAGAGTCACTGAAATGCCATGGTGCAGGAGTCCATTTAGCCCGTCGTGTCTGCACTGGCTCTCTGAATCAGGAACTCACCTGGTTCCATTCTCCTGCCTTCTCTCCGTAACCCTGCACATTCTTTGCTTTCAGATAACAGTCTAATTCCCTCTTGAATGCCTCAATTGAATGTCTCCACCACACTCTCAGGCACAGCATTCCAGACCCTAACTACCAGCTGTCTGAAAAAGGTTTTTCCTCATACCACTTTTGCTTCTTTTACTAATTACTTTAAACCTGTGCCCTCTGGTTCTTGATCCTTTCATGAATGGAAACAGTTTCTCCCTATCTACTCTTCCCAAATCCCTTGTGATTTTGAGCACCTCTATCAAATCTCCTCTCAGCCTTCTCCTCTCTCTTCTCCAAGGAAAACAGTCGCAGCTTCTCCAATCTATCTAAGTAACTGAAGTTCCTTGTCCCAGGAACCATTCTTGTGAATCTTTTCTGCACTCTCTCTAATGCCTTCACATCCTTCCTAAAGTGTGACACTTAGAACTGGATGTAATACTCCAGCTGAGGCCGAACTGAGACCTTATACAAGTTCAACATAACCTCTTTGCTCTTGTACTCTGAGCCCCTATTAATAAAGCCTAGGACACTGTATGCTTTATTTTCCACTCTCTTGAATCTTTCAATACTTGAATCTTTGCAGGGCTATGGGGAAAGACCGGGGAGAGTGGGACTAATTGGATAGCTTTCAGGGAGTTGGGACAGGCACAATGGGCCAAATGACCTCCATCTGTGCTATCAGATTCTGTGAAACTGTGTCCAAAGCTAGCTAAATGGTGCTCAGCTTAAACATTTCATACTGCTACAATATTGCCCCAAGAACAATTCAAGCATTCACATTTTAAAAGCTGCCCCAAGTGGTTTTTAATAATTTACTCAGTTCCCACTGCATGTAGACTTGCCAAAATCTATAAGCCTACAGTCTTTCCAAAACACTCTAAATGCTTGATATTTTCAGCACAGCAGATAAGGAAGATCACTCCTTAATTGCCTGTAAATGAGCTGCTGAATTCCACTGACATTATTCCAAGGTTAATATCAGTGCATCAATACATTTTGTTTTCTTAAATAGCTGAAGGGGTGTTGTGTGCCTTGGATATGAGATGATCCTTTCTTTTGCTCCCCCAAGACAGGAGGGTTTGGTGTAGGGGATAATAAAGAGCAGGCAAGTCAGGAAGGTTGCTGATTTTTTTTTTCCCGCTGGTCAATCTCACACTCTTTCTAGAGTGTGACAGAAATAATGGGATCATTTCATCTGTCCCTTCCGCAGCTGGGGTCCGATGCATAAATGAGGAGACACACACCAGAGGTTTCAAATCATGGTCACAACATGGGAGCTTGGAGAGCCTTGTGAATGTCTGATCACGGGCACCACACAGCTGTTATTCATTTAATGTTACACTTATACATCTTGTTTAAGGTGACTCACCCAGCTTATTAGGCAGCTGAAGAAGCTGGTGATAAGAGAAAATTGTAGCTGCTGTGTTTTCGCACAAAGGATGACTGGAACGCAGTGGAAATGTCTGGGATCCTGGAGATGTGCTTTAGAAATAAGTAATTGCATTCTGCGGGGGTGAACTGGCGGGGTGGTGGGGAGGGGGAAAGAATTTGATTATTTATTTACCAAAATTTGCACCAAGTGCCCCCTCCCCAAGCAACATACAACCCATCTGTCATCACCAAAGGATGCGTTCTTTTAATAGGTCAGTCCCTCAATACTGTGGGTTTTAATAAATGTTTAAGAGGACAGTATGATTTTGCTCTGGATGAATTCATGCGATATAAATCAGCAGAGCAGGAACAAAGGCAAGCAGCCATTGACAAGACATCTCTTTCTACGGCGCAGCTGAGCAGTCAATTAACTGGCAGGACTGATGAATATTTTACAGCACAGAAGGAGGCCATTTGGCCCATCATACCTTTGCCGGCTCTAAGAGCTATCCAATTAGTGCCATTCTTCCTGCTCTCTCCTCGCAGCCCTGTAAATTTCTCTATTTCAGGTATTATCCAATTCTCCTTTCAAAGTTATTATTGTATCAGCTTTCATTATCCCCTCAGGCAGTGCACTCCAGGTCCCAAAAACTCACCGTGGTTAAAAAAAAATCTCCTCATCTCGCCTCTGGTTGTTTTGTCAATTACTTTAACTCTGTGAATCCTCTGATAATTCACACTGCTGCCACTGTTAAAACCTTTCAGCGCTTTCAACACCTCTATTAAATCTTCCCTTAACCTTCCCTGCTCAGAGGAGAAACCGGAAAAAAAAACTTCAGCTCGATGAAAGTCGAAGGACCTTGTTTCAAAGTGTGGAACATTAACATTGTGAGGGATATCATTCTTTCCTTTTACAAAAATACTTTGTGGGTCGCGGAGGAAGCTCGCAAGGGGAAGTCAGCTCCATAGGACGGTTTCCTGCTTTAAAGTAACGTGCTGGTCAGTCGGCTGCTGCTGAAGAGTCTTACGAAAGGCCAGCCTGACAACTTTCCAGGCCCATTGCAGCCCACTTTGGTGAGAGGGCCTAAAGCAGGAGTTAGGCCCCTTCACTAACACCGTCTAAGGGACCTGGCAACAACAGCTTGCACTTATACAGTGCCTTTAGTGCAGTAAAGTCGTCCCGAGGTGGTTCACAAAATCAATTATCGAACAAAAATCGACCGCATAGAAAGATTATTAGGGCTGGTGTTGAAAAAGCTGGGTCAACAGGATAGGTCTTGAGCAGCGACTAAGAGATGGTGAGGCGGAGGAGTTTAGGGGAGGGAATCGCAGAGCTCAGGGCCCGCTCAGCTGAAGGCAAGGCCACCGGTGGCGGAGACTGAAATCGGGGATGCTCAGGAGGCCAGAATTGGAGGAGCCGCAGAGATCTCGGAGGGTTTCTGTTTCTGCTTTAATTGTGTTAGCTTCACAGACTAATATCCGTATTCCATCAACATTTATATGGGTAGGGCTAGACATGACCTGCTGAGATGGTACTCCTGACGATGAAACCCAAAGTTGGTCTTGAATTTTTCAAGTGATGGGGTTGTGACTATTTCCTTTAGCAGCTTGTTCCATTGTGGGATTGCCCTTGGGAAGAAAGATTGTTGATGCGCTATCTAGGAAACAAATGGTCTTTGTAGTTTTGTGTGGATGACTACCTTGTGTTTTGGCACTGCAGATACGTGCTTCTGTCAATTCCTGCCAGTCCATTCCAAATTTTACAGAACATGATCTGTCTATTTTTCTCCCTCCTTTGCTGTCATAATTCCCATTCCAAATCTTTGATCCAGGATGCTATACTGGTGTATTTCCGATACTGATTTGTGCAGAATCATGCGCCTTGGATCACTTGAAGCTTATTTATATCTATCTCACACAACTCTGGGATAGGGACGAACAAATGTTTGGTAAGCGATAATTCTGGTATTTTTACTGGGGGGCTGGAGACAGTTACAGAGATAGGGACGGGGCGAGGCCATGGAGGGATTTTTTTTTAAATGTATTCATTCATGGGATGTGGGTGTCGCTGGCAAGGCCAGCATTTATTGCCGATCCTTAATTGCCCTTGAGAAGGTGGTGGTGAGCCGCCTTCTTGAACCGCTGCAGTCCATCTGGTGTACGCACACCCACGGTGCTGTTAGGGAGGGAGTTCCAGGATTTTGACCCAGCGACAGTTCAGGAATGGCGATATAGTTCCGAGTCAGGGTGGTGTGTGGCTTGGAGGGGAATTTGTAGGAGTTGGTGTTCCCATGCATCTGCTGCTCTTGTCCTTGGTTTGAAGACAAGGATGATAATTTTAAAACCAAGGTATTCTAAGATCAAAAATCAATGTAGGTCAACAAGCACAGAGGTAATGGGTGAACGAGCCTTGGTGTAAATTAGGATACAAACCGCATTGGATGTGCTCAAGCTTACAGAGGGTGCAACGTGGGAGGCAAGCCAGCTGGTATAACTTGGTATAAGTAACTGTTCCCAGTTGTGATGAAAGGCCATAGGCCTGAAATATTAACTCTGATTCACTCTCCACAAATGCTGCCAGACCTGCTGAGTATTTCAATATTTTATGCTTTTATATTGATGTATTGCTAGAGTTCATTTTAAAACCTGTTATTGGTGACTGCCAGGGACTGACAAAACAGTCTGATCCAATCTCGAGTTGCATGTTTTTCAGGGCCACGGGAGATGAAATTCACACTCACCGCATCTGTTTCATTGCCTGAATGTTAAATTTGGGTCGTACCTTGGTCAGAACACGCTCGGGGAGCGCGATGCACAGTTCTGGTCTCCATTTTAAAGAAAAGGGAATGGAGTCACTGGGAAATATTCACAAGGATGATATCAGAACGGAGAGGATATGCCTATCAGAAAAGGTTGTACAAGGGAAGAGATGGTGGCACAGAGGTAATGTCACTGGACTAGTAACCCAGAGTTCCAGGCTAACCCTCTGGGAACATGGGTTCAAATCCCACCGTGGCAGCTGGTGGAATTTAAATTTAATAGTAACGTCTGGAGTTGAAAGCCAGTCCAAGTCTAGTAATGGTGACCACGAATCATGAAGCTATCATCGACTGTTGTAAAAAACCATTTGGTTCACTAATGTCTGCTGTCCTTACATGTGACCTACGTGTGACTCCAGACCCACAGCAATTTGGTTGCCTCTTAAATGCCCTCTGAAATGGCCGAGCAAGCCACTTAGTTCAAGGGCAACTAGGGATGGACAACAAATGCTGGCCTTGCCAGTGATGCCCACATCTCATGAAAGAATAAATTAAAAGGAAGCTGGATAAACACAAGATGACGAAGAGGGGAGGGAGAAGATTGATGTGGAGCAAAAACACCAGCACAGACCAGTTGGGGCCGAATGGCCTGTTTCTGGGCTGTAAAGTCTATAATAAAACGGGCAGAAAGACTGAGTGGCAACGATAACCTTTGATTCCCTTGCCTAACAAGAATCTATCTACCTCTGTCTTAAAAATATTCAATGGCACCCCCACCACCACCTTCTAAGGCAGAGAGTCTGACTGCTTCTCCCTCTCCACTCTTAACTCATTTAAACTTGGGGTTCAGCCTCTGATAGAGGGAACTATGTCATTATGAAAGTGCTCGTCTGCTAGACAGTGGTGTCAGACCCTCTGTACATGCCGAGCCCATGAGAAAATACATCCCCGATAGCTGGCACTTGCTCTTAAAATGAATTCCAGCTGCAAGTTTAATGAGACAGAGTATAGGCACAATGACATGAAACATTGAGAAAAGGTCACAATACTCACGGCAAGTGAGCAGCATCAAGATGACAAAACTGCTTTGGATTGGGGGAAGACTCGCATCAATTCAAGTCGCTCTTCACACAAACTTGACATTTAAAACTGATTCCATCAACTGAATGCTGACTGCCACTGCCTTAAAAAGCTCAGGAATGAGTGTGCATACTGGCTAGTGCACAACACTAACCCACTGCACACTTAATTTCCTTTCACTGCTCCCGGCAAACAAAACAGGTGTGATTGCTGACACAAAAAGATACATGCCATCAAAATGGTTATTGAACGGAGGAGGGGGCCGGAGAGAACAAATCACAACTCCAGGCTTGAGGGCAACAAAGTGACCTCACACTGGTCCCCTCTATTTCCCTTCAGTTCGCCATCCGAGATCAACTTTCCTAGGGCCCTGCTTGTGAGGTCCCATGTCACTTGGAATTCCTTTAATTAGGTCCCCCTATGTAACGACGACTCGTACATGGTTAGATTCTCTACTCAAGGTGGTGAGATGAAATGTTGTCATTTTACTCCGCTACAGAAAGCATTAACATCAGACCTCGGAGCACAGTAAATCTCTGCTGCTTCTAGCAATAGTTACAAGATTGTAAAATAAATGCGCTTGAGCAAAGCCATTCCACCCATCTTATACTATCCATTTTAAATGATTCGCAAGGCCCCCTTCACTGTTGCCTTAAGTGACTCATTACTCTGTCTGGTCCACTCCAAGCGTTCATCAACCTGTGTTTAGAATTTTCCCTGATTGCAGTCTTACATCTGCCTTCTACTAATTGAAACCTGGGTCTCCCACACCATCTCCCTCCCTCTCGCTCTAGCCAAATTTCTCCCACTCCCGCTATCTCTTTCCCTTTCCTCCATTATCTCCCTCTCCCGCCATCTCTCTCCCTCTCCTTTGCCATCTATCTTCCTCTCCCGCCATCTATCTCCCTCTCCCACCATCTCTCTCTCTCAATAGCCAACTCTCTCCTGCCATCTGTCTCCCTCTCCTACCTTCTCTCTCCCTCTCCCACCTTCTCTCTCCCTCTCCCACCATCTCTTACCCTCTCCCGCCATCTCTCTCTGCTCCCCTGCCATCTCTCTCTCTTCCCGCCATCGCTCTCCCTTTCCCGCTATATCTCTCCCTTTCCAGCCATCTCTCCCCCCTCTATTATCTCTCTCCCTCTCCCGCTATAACTCTCGCTCTTGGCTATCTCTTTCTCACCCCCGCCATCTCTCTCTCTCCCCTGCCATCTCTCTCTCTCCCCTGCCATCTCTCTCTCTCCCCTGCCATCTCTCTCTCTCCCATATGATCTCTCTCTCTCCCCACATGATCTCTCTCTCTCCCCACATGATCTCTCTCTCTCCCCACATGATCTCTCTCTCTCCCCACATGATCTCTCTCTCTCCCCACATGATCTCTCTCTCTCCCCACATGATCTCTCTCTCTCCCCACATGATCTCTCTCTCTCCCCACATGATCTCTCTCTCTCCCCACATGATCTCTCTCCCCACATGATCTCTCTCTCTCCCCACATGATCTCTCTCTCTCCCCACATGATCTCTCTCTCTCCCCACATGATCTCTCTCTCTCCCCACATGATCTCTCTCTCTCCCCACATGATCTCTCTCTCTATCTCTCCCTGCTATCTCTCTCCTTCCTGCACAATCTCTCTATCTCTCCCCACTATCTCGCTCCCACCATCTATCTCTCTCCTTGTCAACGCTCTCTCCCCTGGCCATCTTCCTCCCTTCCCGTCATCTCTCTCCCTCCCTGTCATCTCTTCCCCCCACAATAATGAATCATGAACATCCCTCATAGCCTCCCTCCCTCCAATGTGATCCACCACCCTCCCTTCCCTCCGAGATCTAACCTTTACTCCCTCCTCTGAGCACCTTCCGCCAGCACTGTTTGTGGTCCTGGGGGGTCCAGAGCACTTCCCACCCAGGCTCTCACACAAACCTTCCACAACATGCCTACCCCACCCACGTTCTCCGGAACCCTCCTCCGCCCTGCAATCTTTGTGTGCCCCTTTTTCCCTTTGTTCTGCAACATCTAGCGATTCATCAGTAGCTACATGTACATAAGTGAAAACCCAGTTGCCACTTGTGTCCAGTCTTCTTTCCCTCAGAGACATTTAGTAACCAGGAGGATCATTGCACAGGTGCTGGTGCTGTTTGATGATCACTTCAGCAAGATGCAGAGATCAAAGGAGGACAGGAGGAGTTGGAGGGGATGAGGGGGGATGGTGGTATCCTTGTCTCCTCCAGAAGGTCCAACATTCCCAACAGCTAGCCAGGGATGCCTTCATTGACACAAGCACACAGGGTGAATCTGTCTCAGCATCAGTCCTTGCCTCTGGCTCACAGAATACAAAAAGGATTTCTGACTGGAACGAGCAGGAGAAGGGAGGTAGGGAAGAATAAAGCTGGAAATTTGTTAATGCGTACCGGGTGGGGAAACCCACTCAGCTGAAATATTATTCTACCTGCAAAACTACACCCTAATATCAGCAACAGTATTTTCTATATTTCAGTCTGTGATCTCAGTAATTAGCCCTCTGCACTCTCGTTTGTCGACTGACGCTTCAGAACAGAGCTCTCTGTGCAATCACCCAGAATCCACACTGTCGTGCCTTACAGTCACTTGAAAAAAATGGGAGGCACACGCTGCAGTTCAATACCAGTGAGGGCAGTGGTGGGTGGGGGAGGGGGATACGCAGCACATAACCAGAGAACACAGCATCACACCATATCACAGTGCAGAAGCGGCCCTTCGGCCCATCGAGTCTGCACAGACACGTGAGAAACACGTGACTTACCTACCTAATCCCATTTACCAGCACTTGGCCCATAGCCTTGAATGTTGTGAAGTGCCAAGAGCTCATCCAGGTACTTTTTAAAGGATGTGAGGCAACCCGTCTTCACCACCCTCCCAGGCAGCGCATTGCAGACCGACACCGCCCTCTGGGTAAAAATGTTTTTCCTCACATCCCCCTTAAACCTCCTGCCCCTCACCTTGAACTTATGTCCCCTCGTGACTGACCCTTCAACTAAGGGGAACAGCTGCTCCCTATCCACCCTGTCCATGCCCCTCATAATCTTGTACACCTCAATCAGGTCGACCCTCAGTCTTCTCTGCTCCAACGAAAACAACCCAAGTCTATCCAACCTCTTTTCATAACTTATATGTTTCATCCCAGGCAACATCCTGGTGAATCTCCTCTGCACCCCCTCCAGTGCAATCACATCCTTCCTATAATGTGGCGATCAGAACTGCACACAGTGCTCCAGTTGTGGCCTCACCACAGTTCTATACAACTCCAACATGACCTCCCTACTTTTGTAATCTATGCCTCGATTGATAAAGACAAGTGTCCCATATGCCTTTTTCACCACCCCACCAACATACCACTCTGCCTTCAGAGATCTATGGACACACACGCCAAGGTCTCTTTGTTCCTCAGAACTTCCTAGTGTCATGCCATTCATTGAATACTTCCTTGTCAAATTACTCCTTCCAAAGTGTATCAGCTCACACTTTTCAGGGTTAAATTCCATCTGCCACTCATCTCCCCATTTGACCATCCCGTCCATATCTTCCTGTAACCTCACTGTTAACCACCCAACCAATCTTTGTGTCATCCGCAAACTTACTAATCCTACCCCCCACAGAGTCATCTATGTCGTTTATATAAATGATAAATAGGGGACCAAGCACAGATCCCTGTGGTACGCCACTGGACACTGGCTTCCAGTCACTAAAGCATCCTTCTGTCATCACCCTCTGCCTTCTACAGCTAAGCCAATTTTGAATCCACCTTATCAAATTACCCTGTATCCCATGTGCATTTGCCTTCTTTATAAGTCTCTCATGTCAAAGGCTTTGCTGAAATCCATATAAACTACATCAACTGCACAACCCTCATCTACACACCTGGTCACCTCCTCAAAAAATTCAATCAAATTTGTTAGGCATGACCTCCCTGACAAAGCCATGCTGACTATCCCTGATCAAAACTTGCCTCTCCAAGTGAAGATAGATACTCTCCTTCAGAAATTTCTCCAATAGTTTCCCTACCACTGACATGAGACTCACTGGTCTGTAGTTCCCTGGCTTATCTCTACAACCCTTCTTAAATAGCGGAACCACATTAGGTGTTCTCCAGTCCTCTGACACCTCCCCCGTGGCCAGAGAGGAATTAAAAATTTGGGTCAGAGCCCCCGCGATCTCCTCCCTTGCCTTCCTCAGCAGTCTGGGACACAAATCATTCGCCTGGAGATTTGTCCACTTTTAAGCCTGTCAACACCTCCAATACCTTGTCAATCCCTATATCAATTTGCTTAAGAACCTCACAGTCTCTCTCCGTGAGTTCGTTACCTTCATCCTCATTCTCTTGGGTGAAGATGGATGTGAAGTGTTCATTCAACACTCTAGCGATGTCCTCTGGCTCCAACCATAGATTGCCCCCTTGGTCCCTTATGGGCCCCACACTCTTTCCCTGGTTATCCTCTTCCCCTTGATATACTTATGGAATACCTTGGCATTTTCCCTACTTTTACCAGCCAGAGCTTTCTCAAATCCCCTCTTTGCTCTCCTAATTGCTTTCTTAAGTTCCACCCTGCACTTTCTGTACTCTGCTAATGCCTCCATTTTTGGCTTCCCTTGTCCCTGCTAAAAGCCTCTCTTTTCCTTCTCATCATAACCTGAATATCTCTGGTCATCCATGGTTCTCTGGGCTTGTTACTTCTTTCTATCACCCTAGAGGGAACATATTGAGCCTGGAACCTCCCAATTTCCTCTGTAGATTTCCCCACAAGTAGCTGTTCCCAGTCAACCTTGGCCAGACCCTGCCTTATTTTACTAAAATCCACTCTCCCCTAATCCAAAACATTTTTTTGCAACTTATCTATTTCTTTGTCCATAACAAACTTAAACCGTACCAAGTTGTGGTCACTATCATGAAAATGATCCCGCACCACCACCTCAGCCACCTGTCCGGCTTCATTCCCCAGAATTAGGTCCAGCAATGCACCATCCCTTGCCTGGATGAGTACAGCTCTCACAACGCTCAAGAAGCTCAAAACCGTCCAGGACAAAGCAGCCTGCTTGATTGGCACCCCCTCCACCACCTTCAACATCCACTCCCTTGCACAGTGGCAGCAGTGTGTACCATCTACAAGATGCATTGCATTAACTCACCAAGACTCCTTCTGAACCCCTCTACCATCTAGAAGGACAAGGGCAGCAGACACATGGGAACACCACCATCTGGAAGCTCCCTTCCAAGCCACGCACCATCCTGACTTGGAAATATATCGGCCATTCCTTCACTGTCACTGGGTCAAAATCCTGGAACTCCTTCCATTACAGCACTGTGGGTGTACCTACACCACATGGACTGCAGCGGTTCAACCACCTTCTCAAGGACAATTAGAGATGGACAATAAAAATGCTGGCCCAGCCAGAGATGCCCACATCCTGTGACGAGAATTTTTTAAAAAATGATTGTGTATCTTTTCTTCTGAGAAACTCGAATGCATTGGCACACCATGTTGTCCTCCCTCTCTCAACTCAATCGCTAGCAAGGCCAGGTGAGCTGTCCTATTGCCCACATTGATTTATCAACCTTGGCAACAGTGAGCGAAGACATATTTCCAGGGATTACAGCCTCATCTACCCCCTTGAGGTGACAGCAAGGTTCAGAGTGCAGAGTGCTGAGAGACAGGGAGCAGCACCCTTGCTTGGTAGTTGTGGTGGGCAGATCTTTGGGGCCGTGGCAGCAGCTTCGTCAGCTTTCCAACTCTGGCTGGGAAGATTCCTGCAGGTTTAATCACATGACCACTCCCCGGTTCCCAACAATGCCGCCATTGGTCCCTGGACATGTCCATCCTCGCGCTCCCACCTTCCCAGACCAATCGGAAAGCTACAAGAATCGTCATTACTGATTGGTCGTTCTTAACTTTCAGTCAAACAGCCCCGCATTTCCCGCTTGTTGACAATTAGTAAACAGGCTGTTGAAGAATTTTCTTTGTGTTTTAATTAATGCTACCAATGATTTTTCTCCCTGGGCTTTTTGCTCACAGCAGTGTCCCGGAGATTAATCTTTATTCACTGGAGGCTTCAGGACAATCCTGGAGGATTGGCTAGGCTAGCAACAGTGGTCTATTGTTTACTATTCATTTCCACTCACAGCCTCATCTCCAACACTGACCGACATGGCTTTTTAAGAGAAAGTCACACTAGCAAGGATGAGCAGGAGGAAAGTGAATGCTGGGTTCCACCAGGAGGCAGTGGGGGGTAACTATTAGTAATCACTCCTCATTATCTTCCAACCACTCATATATGACCTCTCCAGCAGAGAAATGAAAAATAGCCTTAAAACGCTGACCTATATTCCATCATTGTATAGGAAAAAAAACTCATTTCATCTTCTGCGATTCATCTCTGCATTTGTCAGCTTTATTCCTGTGCGTGTGTGTGTGTGGGTGTTTGTTTGTGTAGGCTGTGTCTGTGTGTGTGGGTGTGTGTAGTTGTGTGTATGTGTGTGTTTGTGGGGGGGGGGGTGTGTTTGTATGTGTGTGCGTGTTTGTGGGGGTGTGTGTAGGTTGTGTATGTGTTTGTGGGTGTTTTGTGTGTTTGTGGGTGTTTTGTGGGTATGTGGGTTTTGTGTGTGTAGGCTGTGTATGTGTGTGTAGGTTGTCTGTGTGTGCTTGTGGGTGTGTGGGTGTTGTGTGTGTCGGGTGTGTGTGTGTATGTATGTAAATGTGTGCGTGTCTCTCTACATGCATGTGTTGTGTGCATGTGTGTAAATGTGTGTCTGAATATGCGTGTGCATGTCTGTGTGTGTCTGTGTGAGATTGCGTGTACGCATATCTCTATGTTTTGCAGTATATGTGTGTGTATGCATGTGCACGTGTGTTGCAGCATGTATGTTTGTGTATGCACGTCTGTGTGAGTGTCTGTTTGTCTGTCTGTGTGTACGTGTGCCTGTGTGTCTGTGTGTGTGTGTGTGTGTGTGTGTGTGCCTGTCTGTGTGTGTGTGTCTATGTGTGTGCATATACCTGTACCTGTTCATAGCATATATTATTCTTCTGAATTGTCACTCCTAACCACAGGATTCTGCAAGTTGGGGTGTTAGTCCAGTACCAACGCCCTGAAACATGCCCCTGCCCATTTGGAAGAAGCCAATTGGTAGGCCTAATGCTATAGGCCTAAATGGGAAATTGCTTCGCAATTATTAAAGAGGCCATTGGTGACTCTTTGCCTACAATGGCTCAATGCTCCTTGCTGCACATTTAACAACTCACTTAGAACATCAAACATAATTGAGCGTCACTGACAAAACAGAATTGCAGCCCAGGTTTCAGGACGTTAAAAAGATACAGAGTTTGCAAACTACTTGCTGACAGAAATAGGTCATTCAGAGCAACTGGTTCATGCTGATGTTTATGCTCAACACAGACCTCTTCATCTCATATCAACATATCCACCTCTTCCTTTCTCTCTCATGTGTTTATCCAGCTTCATCTTAAGCGTATCAGTGCTATTCATCTCAAACACTCCCTGCAGTAGCAAGTTCCACATTCTCACCACTCTCTGGGTCAGAATTCCTTACCGATTTTTTTAGTGACTATCTTATATTTATCACCCCGCTTCTGATCACCCTTGGATGTGAAAACATCTTCCCCGCATCTCCCCAATCAAACCCTTTCATCATTTTGAGGACCGCTAGTAAAGATTCCAAGCCTGTTCAATCCTTACAGATAAGCATAACCTCTCAGTTCTGATATCACTCCGGAAAATTGTTCATTGAACCTTCTCCAGTGTCACTTTAACTGGGGTTCCCAAACTGGGGGCTCGGGGTCGCAAGACATAATTTTGGGGACGCGAGCTCCGAAAACAATGGCTGGGGTGGAGCTTCGACGGGTAAACAGCTGTGAGCCACCTTTTAGATCCTCCTGTGCTTTTTTAAAGAGTGGGGGTCTTTCAGGACTGATGCCTGTTCCAAAAATGCCATTGTAAAGGTTGGTGTTTTTGAATTAAACAGAACCCATCCCATTCCACAATGCCTCACTCTCACAGCTTCACACCGAGACCCAACCCACACTGTTCTCCCCGCCGCCCCATTCCCACATCTCTCCACCTACACGCCTTTCACACCGCCCCACTCTCACAGCACCCACACCTACACCACATTCACACCGCCCCACTCTCACAGCAGCTACACACACACCCCCTTCACACCGCCCCACTCTCACAGCACCCACACCTACACCACATTCACACCGCCCCACTCTCACAGCACCTACACACACACCCCCTTCACACCGCCCCACTCTCACAGCACCCACACCTACACCACATTCACACCGCCCCACTCTCACAGCACCTACACACACACCCCCTTCACACCGCCCCACTCTCACAGCACCTACACACACACCCCCTTCACACCGCCCCACTCTCACAGCACCCACACCTACACCACATTCACACCGCCCCACTCTCACAGCACCTACACACACACCCCCTTCACACCGCCCCACTCTCACAGCACCCACACCTACACCACATTCACACCGCCCCACTCTCACAGCACCTACACACACACCCCCTTCACACCGCCCCACTCTCACAGCACCTACACACACACCCCCTTCACACCGCCCCACTCTCACAGCACCCACACCTACACCACATTCACACCGCCCCACTCTCACAGCACCTACACACACACCCCCTTCACACCGCCCCACTCTCACAGCACCTACACACACACCCCCTTCACACCGCCCCACTCTCACAGCACCTACACACACACCCCCTTCACACCGCCCCACTCTCACAGCACCTACACACACACCCCCTTCACACCGCCCCACTCTCACAGCACCTACACACACACCACATTCACACCGCCCCACTCTCACAGCACCTACACACACACCCCCTTCACACCGCCCCACTCTCACAGCACCTACACACACACCCCCTTCACACCGCCCCACTCTCACAGCACCTACACACACACCACATTCACACCGCCCCACTCTCACAGCACCCACACCTACACCCCTTTCACACCGCCCCACTCTCACAGCACCCACACCTACACCACATTCACACCGCCCCACTCTCACAGCACCTACACACACACCCCCTTCACACCGCCCCACTCTCACAGCACCTACACACACACCCCCTTCACACCGCCCCACTCTCACAGCACCCACACCTACACCACATTCACACCGCCCCACTCTCACAGCACCTACACACACACCCCCTTCACACCGCCCCACTCTCACAGCACCTACACACACACCCCCTTCACACCGCCCCACTCTCACAGCACCTACACACACACCACATTCACACCGCCCCACTCTCACAGCACCTACACACACACCCCCTTCACACCGCCCCACTCTCACAGCACCTACACACACACCCCCTTCACACCGCCCCACTCTCACAGCACCTACACACCCTTCACACCGCCCCACTCTCACAGCACCCACACCTACACCACATTCACACCGCCCCACTCTCACAGCACCTACACACACACCCCCTTCACACCGCCCCACTCTCCCAGCACCTACACACACACCCCCTTCACACCGCCCCACTCTCACAGCACCTACACACACACCCCCTTCACACCGCCCCACTCTCACAGCACCCACACCTACACCACATTCACACCGCCCCACTCTCACAGCACCTACACACACACCCCCTTCACACCGCCCCACTCTCACAGCACCTACACCAACACCCCCTTCACACCGCCCCACTCTCACAGCACCTACACACACACCACATTCACACCGCCCCACTCTCCCAGCACCTACACACACACCCCCTTCACACCGCCCCACTCTCCCAGCACCTACACACACACCCCCTTCACACCGCCCCACTCTCACAGCACCTACACACACACCCCCTTCACACCGCCCCACTCTTACAGCACCTACACACACACCCCCTTCACACCGCCCCACTCTCACAGCACCTACACACACACCCCCTTCACACCGCCCCACTCTTACAGCACTTACACCCCCTTCACACCGCCGAACTCTCACAGCACCCACACCTACACCACATTCACACCGCCCCACTCTCACAGCACCCACACCTACACCACATTCACACCGCCCCACTCTCACAGCACCCACACCTACACCACATTCACACCGCCCCACTCTCACAGCACCCACACCTACACCACATTCACACCGCCCCACTCTCACAGCACCCACACCTACACCACATTCACACCGCCCCACTCTTACAGCACCTACACACACACCCCCTTCACACCGCCCCACTCTTACAGCACCCACACCTACACCACATTCACACCGCCCCACTCTCACAGCACCTACACACACACCCCCTTCACACCGCCCCACTCTCACAGCACCTACACACACACCCCCTTCACACCGCCCCACTCTCACAGCACCTACACACACACCCCCTTCACACCGCCCCACTCTCCCAGCACCTACACGCACACCCCCTTCACACCACCCCACTCTCACAGCACCCACACCTACACCACATTCACACCGCCCCACTCTTACAGCACCTACACACACACCCCCTTCACACCGCCCCACTCTCACAGCACCTACACCTACACCACATTCACACCGCCCCACTCTTACAGCACCTACACACACACCCCCTTCACACCGCCCCACTCTCACAGCACCCACACCTACACCACATTCACACCGCCCCACTCTTACAGCACCTACACACACACCCCCTTCACACCGCCCCACTCTTACAGCACCTACACACACACCCCCTTCACACCGCCCCACTCTCACAGCACCTACACACACACCCCCTTCACACCGCCCCACTCTCACAGCACCTACACCAACAACCCCTTCACACCGCCCCACTCTCACAGCACCTACACGCACACCCCCTTCACACCGCCCCACTCTCACAGCACCCACACCTACACCCCCTTCACACCGCCCCACTCTCACAGCACCTACACCAACAACCCCTTCACACCGCCCCACTCTCACAGCACCTACACCAACAACCCCTTCACACCGCCCCACTCTCACAGCACCTACACCAACAACCCCTTCACACCGCCCCACTCTCACAGTTGCTACACCCCCTAAACACCACCCCACTCTCACAGCACCTACACCCCCTCCACACCGCCCCACTCTCACAGCACCCACACCATCCTAATATTGCCCCACTCTCACAGCACCGACACCTACACCCACTTCACACCGCCACACTGTCACAGCACCTATGCCCCCTTCACACCGCCCCACTCTCACAGCACCTACACCCAAACCCCCTTCACACCTCGCCACACACACAGCACCTACACCCACAACCCCTTCACACCGCCCCACTCTCACAGCACCTACACCCACTTCACACCGCCCCACTCTCACAGCACCTATACTCAAACGCCCTTCACACCGCCCCACTCTCACAGCACCCACACCTACACCCCCTTCACACCGTCCCACTCTCACAGCATCTACACCCACTTCACACCGCCCCACTCTCACAGCACCTACACCCACACCCACTTCACAGCGCCCCACTCTCACAGCACCTACACCCACAACACCTTCACACCGCCCCACTCTCACAGCACCTACACCCTCTTCACACCGCCCCACTCTCACAGCACCTACAACCACACCCCCTTCACACTGCCCCACTCTCACAGCACCCACACCTACACCCACAACACCTTCACACTGCCCCAATCTCACAGCACCTACACCCCCTTCACACCGCCCCACTCTCTCAGCACCTACACCCACACCCCCTTCACACCGCCCCACTCTCACAGCACCTACATCCACACCCCCCTCACACCGCCCCACTCTCACAGCACCTACCCCCACACCCACTTCACAGCGCCCCACTCTCACAGCAACTACACCCCCTTCACACCGCCCCACTCTCACAGCACCTACACCCACACCCCCTTCACAACTCCCCACTCTCACAGCACCCACACCCCCTTCACACCGCCCAACTCTCACAGCAACTACACCCCCTTCACACCGCCCCACTCTCACAGCACCTACACCCACACACCCTTCACACTACCCCACTCTCACAGCACCCACACCTACACACCCTTCACACCGCCCCACTCTCACAGCACCTACACCCACACCCCCTTCACACTGCCCCACTCTCACATCACCCACACCTACACCCACAACACCTTCACACCGCCCCACTCTCACAGCACCTACACACCCTTCACACCGCCCCACTCTCACAGCACCTACACCCACACCCCCTTCACACTGCCCCACTCTCACATCACCCACGCCTACACCCACAACACCTTCACACCGCCCCAACACCCCCTTCACACCGCCCCACTCTCTCAGCACCTACACCCACACTCCCTTCACACCGCCCCACTCTCACAGCACCTACACCCTTTTCACACCGCCCCACTCTCACAGCACCCATACCCACACCTTCTTCACACCGCCCCACTCTCACAGCACCTACACCCACAACCCCTTCACACCGGCCCACTCTCACAGCACCTACACCCACTTCACACCACCCCACTCTCACAGCACCAACACCCCCTTCACACCGCCCCACTCTCACAGCACCTACACCCCCTTCACACCGCCCCACTCTCACAGCACCTTTACCTACACCCCCTTCACACCGCCCCACTCTCACAGCACCTACACCCACAACACCATCAAACCGCCCCACTCTCACAGCACCTACACCCTCTTCACACCGCCCCACTCTCACAGCACCCACACCCACACCCACTTCACACCGCCCCACTCTCACAGCACCTACACCCACAACCCCTTCAAACCGCCCCACTCTCACAGCAACTACACCCACTTCACACCGCCCCACTCTCACAGCACCAACACCCCCTTCACACCGCCCCACTCTCACAGCACCTACACCCCCTTCACACCGCCCCACTCTCACAGCACCTTTACCTACACCCCCTTCACACCGCCCCACTATCAAAGCACCTACACCCACAACACATTCACACCGCCCCACTCTCACAGCACCTACACCCACTTAACACAGCCCCACTCTCACAGCACCTACACCCACACCCCCTTCACACCGCTCCACTCTCACAACACCTACACCTACACCCTCTTCACACCGCCACACTCTCACAGCACCTACACCCCCTTCACACCGCCCCACTCTCACAGCACCTATACCTACACCCCCTTCACACCGTCCCACTCTCACAGCACCTACACCTACATCCCCTTCACACCGCCCCACTCTCACACCACCCACACCTACACCCCCTTAACACCGCCCCACTCTCACAGCACCTACACCCACACCCCCTTCACACCGCCGCACTCTCACAGCACCTACACCCTCTTCACACCGCCCCACTCTCACAGCACCTACACCCACACACCCTTCACACCGCCCCACACTCACAGCACCTACACCCACACGCCCTTCACACCGCCCCACTCTCACAGCACCTTCACCCACACCCCCTTCACACCGCCCCACTCTCACAGCACCTACACCTACACCCCCTTCACACCACCCCACTCTCACAGCACCCACACCTACACACCCTTCACAACGCTCCACTCTCACAGAACCTACACCCACACCCCCTTCACACCGCCCCACTCACAGCACCTACACCCCCTTCACACCGCCCCACTCTCACAGCACCTACACCCCATTAATACCGCCCCACTCTCACAGCACCTACACCCCATTGACACCGCCCCACTCTCACAGCACCTACACCCCCTTCACACCGCCCCACTCTCACAGCACCTACACCCCCTTCACACCGCCCCACTCTCACAGCACCTAAACCCACACCTCGTTCACACGGCCCCACTCTCACAGCACCTACACCCACACCCCCTTCACACCGCCCCACTCTCAGAGCACCTACACCCACACCCCCTTCACATCGCCACACTCTCACAGCACCTACACCACCTTCACACCACGCCACTCTCACAGCACCTATACCTACACTCCCTTCACACCGCCCCACTCTCACAGCACCCACACCTACACCCACAACACCTTCACACCGCCCCAATCTCACAGCACCTACACCCCCTTCACACCGCCCCACTCTCTCAGCACCTACACCCACACCCCCTTCACACCGCCCCACTCTCACAGCACCTACACCCTCTTCACACCGCCCCAATCTCACAGCACCCACACACACACCCCCTTCACAACACCCCACTCTCACAGCACCTACACCCACGCCCCCTTCACACCGCCCCACTCTCACAGCACCTACACCCACACCCCCTTCACACTGCCCCACTCTCACAGCACCTACACCTACACCCCCTTCACACCGCCCCACTCCCACAGCACCTACATCCCCTTCACACCGCCCCATTCTCTCAGCAACTACACCCCCTTCACACTGCCCCGCTTTCACAGCACCCACACCCAAACCCCCTTCACACCGCCCCACTCTCACAGCACCTACACCCGCTTCACACCGCCCCACTCACAGCACCTACACCCACACCCCCTTCACACCGCCCCACTCTCCCAGCTCCGACACCCAAACCCCCTTCACTCCGCCCCACTCTCACAGCAGCTACACCCACAATTCCTTCACACCGCCCCACTCTCACAGCACCTACACCCACTTCACACCGCACCACTCTCATAGCACCTACACCCCCTTCACACCGCCCCACTCTCTCAGCACCTACACCCACACCCTCTTCAGACCGCCCCACTCTCACAGCACCTACACCTAAACCCCCTTCACACCGCCCCACTCTCACAGCACCCACACCTACACTACCTTCACACCGCCCCACTCTCACAGCATCTACACCCCCTTCACACCGCCCCACTCTCACAGCACCTACATCCACACCCCCTTCACACTGCCCCACTCTCACAGCACCTACACCCACACCCACTTCACAGCGCCCCACTCTCACAGCAACTACACCCCCTTCACACCGCCCCACTCTCACAGCACCTACACCCACACCCCCTTCACACCTCCCCACTCTCACAGCACCCACACCCCCTTCACACCGCCCAACTCTCACAGCAACTACACCCCCTTCACACAGCCCCACTCTCACAGCACCTACACCCACACCCCCTTCACACTACCCCACTCTCACAGCACCCACACATACACCCCCTTCACACCGCCCCACTCTCACAGCACCTACACCCACACCCCCTTCACACTGCCCCACTCTCACATCACCCACTCCTACACCCACAACACCTTCACACCGCCCCACTCTCACAGCACCTACACCCCCTTCACACCGCCCCACTCTCTCAGCACCTACACCCAGACTCTCTTCACACCGCCCCACTCTCACAGCACCTACACCCTTTTCACACCGCCCCACTCTCACAGCACCCATACCCACACCTTCTTCACACCGCCCCACTCTCACAGCACCTACACCCACAACCCCTTCACACCGGCCCACTCTCACAGCACCTACACCCACTTCACACCACCCCACTCTCACAGCACCAACACCCCCTTCACACCGCCCCACTCTCACAGCACCTACACCCCCTTCACACCGCCCCACTCTCACAGCACCTTTACCTACACCCCCTTCACACCGCCCCACTCTCACAGCACCTACACCCACAACACCATCAAACCGCCCCACTCTCACAGCACCTACACCCTCTTCACACCGCCCCACTCTCACAGCACCCACACCCACTTCACACCGCCCCACTCTCACAGCACCTACACCCACACCCCCTTCACACCGCCCCACTCTCACAGCAACTACACCCCCTTCACACCGCCCCACTCACAGCACCTACACCCCCTTCACACCGCCCCATTCTCACAGCACCTACACCCCATTAATACCGCACCACTCTCACAGCACCTACACCCCATTGACACCGCCCCACTCTCACAGCACCTACACCCCCTTCACAACGCCCCACTCTCACAGCACCTAAACCCACACCTCGTTCACACGGCTCCACTCTCACAGCACCTACACCCACACCCCCTTCACACCGCCCCACTCTCAGAGCACCTACACCCACACCCCCTTCACATCGCCACACTCTCACAGCACCTACACCCCCTTCACACCGCCCCACTCTCACAGCACCTATACCTACACTCCCTTCACACCGCCCCACTCTCACAGCACCTACACCGACACCCACTTCACACCGCACCACTCTCACAGCACCTACACCTACACCCCCTTCACACCGCCCCACTCTCACAGCACCTACACCCACACCTGCTTCACACCGCCCCACTCTCACAGCACCTACACCCACACCCCCTTCACACCACCCCACTCTCACAGCACCTACACCCACACGCCCTTCACATCGCCCCACTCTCACAGCACCAACACCCCCTTCACACCGCCCGACTCTCACAGCACCTACACAACCACACCCACTGCACACCGCCCCACTCTCCCAGCTCCTACACCCAAACCCCCTTCACACCGCCCCACTCTCAAAGCAGTTTCACCCACAATCCCTTCACACCGCCCCACTCTCACAGCACCTACACCCACTTCAAACCGCCCCACTCTCCCAGCACCTACACAACCACACCCACTTCACACCGCCCCACTCTCCCAGCACCTACACCCACACACCCTTCACACCGCCCCACTCTCACAGCACCTACACCCTCTTCACACCGCCCCACTCTCACAGCACCTACACCTACACCCCCTTTCCTTCCCCTAACTCTCACAGCACCCACACACACAGCCCCTTCACACCGCCCCACTCTCACAGCACCTACACCCCCTTCACACCGCCCCACTCTCACAGCACCTACACCTACACCCCCTTCACACCGCCCCACTGTCACAGCACCCACACCTACACCCCCTTCACAACACCCCACTCTCACAGCACCTACACCCACACCCCCTTCACACCGCCCCACTCTCACAGCACCTACACCTACACCAAATTCACACCGCCCCACTCACACAGCACCTACACCCACAGCCCCTTCACACCGCCCCACTCTCACAGCACCTACACCCCCTTCATACCGCCCCACTCTCACAGCACCTACACCCCATTCACACCGGCCCACTCTTACAGCACCTACACCCCCTTCACACCGCCCCACTCTCACAGCACCTACACCCCCTTCACACTGCAACACTCTCACAGCACCTATACCCACACCCCCTTCACACCGGCCCACTCTCACAGCACCTACACCCACACCCCCTTCACACCGCCCCACTCTCACAACACCTACACCCCCTTCACACCGCCCCACTCTCACAGCACCTACACACACACCCCCTTCACACCGCCCCACTCTCACAGAACCTACACCTACACTCCCTTCACACCGCCCACTCTCAAAGCACCTACACCCCCTTCACACCGCCCTAATCTCACAGCACCTACACCCCCTTCACACCGCCCCACTCTCACAGCACCTACACCTACATCCCTTCACACCGACCCACTCACACAGCAACCACACCCCCTTCACACCTCCCCACTCTCACAGCACCTACACCCACACCGCCTTCACACCGCCTCACTCTCACGTGACCTACACCCCCTTCACACCGCCCCACTCTCACAGCACACACACCCACACCTCCTTCACACCGCCCCAGTCTCACAGCACCCACACCTACACCCCCTTCACAACGCCCCACTCTCACAGCACCTACACCCACACCCCCATCACACCGCCCCACTCTCACAGCACCGACACGTACACCCCCTTCACACCGCCCAACCATCACAGCACCTACACCCACACCCCCCTTCACACCTCCGCACTCTCACAGCACCCACACCCACACCTCCTTCACACCGCCCCACTCTCACAGCACCTACACCTACACCCCCTTCAAACCGCCCCACTCTCACAGCACCCACACCTACACCCCCTTCACAACGCCCCACTCTCACAGCACCGACAGTCACACCCCCTTCACACCGCCCCACTCTCAGAGCGCCTACACCTACACCAACTTCACACCGCCCCACTCTCCCAGCACCTACACCCACACCCCCTTCACACCACCCCACTTTCACAGCACCTACACCACCTTCACACTGCCCCACTCTCACAGCACCTACACCCCATTCACACCGCCTCACTCTCACAGCACCTACACCCCATTCACACTGCCCCACTCTCACAGCACCTACACCCCCTTCACACCGCCCCACTAACACAGCACCGACACCCCGTTCACGCCGCCCCACTCTCACAGCGCCTACACCCCCTTCACACCGCCCCACTCTCACAGCACCTATACCCACACCCCCTTCACACCGGCCCACTCTCACAGCACCTACACCCACACCCCCTTCACACCGCTCCACTCTCACAGCACCTACACCTACACCCTCTTCACACCGCCACACTCTCACAGCACCTACACCCCCTTCACACCGCCCCACTCTCACAGCACCTATACCTACACACCCTTCACACCGCCCCACTCTCACAGCACCTGCACCTACATCCCCATCACACCGCCCCACTCTCACACCACCCACACCTACACCCCCTTAACACCGCCCCACTCTCACAGCACCTACACCCACACCCCCTTCACACCGCCCCACTCTCACAGCACCTACACCCTCTTCACACCGTCCCACTCTCACAGCACCTACACCCACACACCCTTCACACCGCCCCACACTCACAGCACCTACACCCACACGCCCTTCACACCGTCCCACTCTCACAGCACCTACACCCACACCCCCTTCACACCGCCCCACTCTCACAGCACCTACACGACCTTCACACTGCCCCACTCTCACAGCACCTACACCCACATCCCGTTCACACTGCCCCACTCTCACAGCACCTACACCCCCTTCACACCGCCGAACACTCACAGTACCTATACCCCCTTCACACCGCCCCAATCTCACAGCACCTACCCCCACACCGCCCCACTCTCACAGCACCTACACCCACTTCACACCGCCCCACTCTCACAGCATCTACACCTGCTTCACACCGCCTCACTCTCACAGCACCTACACACCCTTCACACCGCCCCACTCTCACAGCACCTACACCCATACCCCCTTCACACCGCCCCACTCTCACATCACCTACACCCCTTTCACACCGCCCCACTCTCACAGCACCTACACCCCCTTCACACCGCCCCACTCTCACTGCACCTACACCCACACCCCCTTCACACCGCCCC
Source organism: Carcharodon carcharias (assembly GCF_017639515.1). Lineage (NCBI taxonomy): Eukaryota > Metazoa > Chordata > Chondrichthyes > Lamniformes > Lamnidae > Carcharodon > Carcharodon carcharias. Next base: position 4,170,973 of record NW_024470758.1, read on the forward strand.
ATTCCCACAACACCTACACCTACACCCCCTTCACACAGCCCCACTCTCACAGCACCTACACCCACACCCCCTTCACACCGCCCGACTCTCACAGCACCTTCACCCACACCCCCTTCACACCGCCCCAACTCTCACAGCACCTACACCCACACCCCCTTCACACCGCCCCACTCTCACAGCACCTACACCCACACCCCCTTCACATCGCCCCACTCTCACAGCACCTACACCCACACCCCCTTCACACCGCCCCACTCTCACAGCACCTACACCCACACCCCTTTCACACCGCCCCACTCTCAAAGCATCTACAGCCCCTTCACAACGCCCCACTCACAGCACCCACACGTACACCACCTTCACACCGCCCCACTCTCACAGCACCTACACCCACACCCCCCTTCACACCGCCCCACTCTCACAGCACCCACACCCACACCCCCTTCGCACCGCCCCACTCTCACAGAACCTACACCCCCTTCACACCGCCCCACTCTCACAGAAACTACACCCCCTTCACACCGCCCCACTCTCACAGCACCTACACCCCCTTCACACTGCCCCACCCTCACAGCACCTACAACCCTCTTCACACCGCCCCACTCTCACAGCACCTACACCCACACACCCTTCACACCGCCCCACACTCACAGCACCTACACCCACACCCCCTTCACACCGCCCCACTCTCACAGCACCTGCACCTACACCTACACCCCCTTCACACCGCCCCACTCTCACAGCACCTACACCCACACCCCCTTCACAGCGCCCCACTCTCACAGCACCTACACGACCTTCACACTGCCCCACTCTCACAGCACCTACATCCACATCCCGTTCACACCGCCCCACTCTCACAGCACCTACACCCCCTTCACACCGCCGAACACTCACAGTACCTACACCCCCTTCACACTGCCCCAATCTCACAGCACCTACACCCACACCGCCCCACTCTCACAGCACCTACACCTACACCCCCTTCACACTGCCCCTCTTTCACCGCATCCACACCCCCTTCACACCGCCCCACTCTCACAGCACCTACACCCCCTTCACACAGCCCCACTCTCACAGCACCTACACCTACACCCCCTTCACACTGCCCCGCTTTCACCGCATCCACACCCCCTTCACACCGCCCCACTCTCACAGTACCTACACCCCCTTCACACCGCCCCACTCTCACAGCGCCTACACCCCCTTCACACCGCCCCACTCTCACAGCACCTACACCTACACCCCTTTCACACCGCCCCACTCTCACAGCACCTACACCTACACCCCCTTCACACCGCCCCACTCTCACAGCACCTACACCTACACCCCTTTCACACCGCCCCACTCTCACAGCACCTACACCCACACCCCCTTCACACCGCCCCACTCTCACAACACCTACACGCACACCCCTTTCACACCGCCCCACTCTCAAAGCACCTACAACCCCTTCACAACGCCCCACTCACAGCACCCACACGTACACCCACTTCACACCGCCCCACTCTCACAGCACCTACACCCCCTTCACACCGCCCCACTCTCACAGCACCTACACCCACACCCCCCTTCACACCGCCCCACTCTCCCAGCACCTACACCCACTTAACACCGCCCCACTCTCACAGCACCTACACCCACACCCCCTTCACATCGCCCCACTCTCACAGCACCTACACCCCCTTCACACCGCCCCACTCTCACTGCACCTACACCCACACCCCCTTCACACCGCCCCACTCTCACAGCACCTACACCCCCTTCACACCGCCCCACTCTCACAGCACCTACACCCCCTTCACACCGCCCCACTCTCACAGCACCTACACCCACACCCCCTTCACACTGCCCCACTCTCACAGCACCCACACCCAAACCCCCTTCACACCGCACCACTCTCACAGCACCTACACCTACACCCCCTTCACACTGCCCCGCTTTCACCGCATCCACACCCCCTTTACACCGCCCCACTCTCACAGCACCTACACCCCCTTCACACCGCCCCACTCTCACAGCACCTACACCCCCTTCACACCGCCCCACTCTCACAGCACCTACACCCCCTTCACACAGCCCCACTCACAGCACCTACACGTAAACCCCCTTCACACCGCCCCACTCTCACAGCACCTACACCTACACCCCCTTCACATCGCCCCACTCTCACAGCACCTACACCCACACCCCCTTCACACCGCCCCACTCTCACAGCACCTACACCCACACCCCCTTCACACCGCCCCACTCCTACAGCACCTACACCCACACCCCTTTCACACCGCCCCACTCTCACAGCATTTACACCCCCTTCACACCGCCCCTCTCTCACAGCACCTACACCCACACCCCCCTTCACACCGCCCCACCCTCACAGCACCTACACCCACTTAACTCCGCCCCACTCTCACAGCACCTACACCCACACCCCCTTCACATCGCCCCACTCTCACAGCACCTACACCCCCTTCACACCGCCCCACTCTCACAGCACCTACACCCACACCCCCTTCACATCGCCCCACTCTCACAGCACCTACACCCCCTTCACACTGCCCCACTCTGACAGCACCTACACCCCCTTCACACTGCCCCACTCTCACAGCACCTACCCGCCCCCCCTTCACACCGCCCCACTCTCACAGCACCCACACCCCCTTCATACCGCCCCGCTCTCACAGCACCTACACTCACACCGCCATCACACCGCCCCACTCTCACAGCTCCTACACCCAAACCCCCTTCACACCGCCCCACTCTCACAGCACCCACACCCACACCCCCTTCACACCGCCCCACTCTCCCAGCACCTACACCCTCTTCACACCTCCCCACTCTCACAGCACCTACACCTACACCCCCTTCACTCCCCCCCACTCTCACAGCACCCACACCCACACCCCCTTCACACTGCCCCACTCTCACAGCAGCTACACCCACACCCCCTTCACACCGCCCCACTCTCACAGCACCTACACCCCCTTCACACCGCCCCACTCTCACAGCACCTACACCCACACCCCCTTCACACCGCCCCACTCTCACAGCACCTACACCCCCTTCACACCGCCCCACTCTCATATCTTTACTGCCCACCACCACCCGCGACAACCTAGCTTACACTCTGGGATCACAGTAATTTTCACACCTCAAAATGGGGTCACAGTGGAAAATGGTTTGAGAAGCACTGCTCGGTAACTAACTTATAACTACTGAAACCACAGCTCTGCAGAGCGCCCCAAGTGCGATCTGGCCAAGGTTTTGCTTCTTACAACTTTAACATTATTTCTCTGCATTTCAATTCTATCCCTCTAGAAATGAATCCCAATGCTTTTCAGTTTTTGTAGCCTTTTTAAGGTGTGTCACTACTTTTGGTGATTTGCGCGTCTGTACCCTCAGGTCTCTCTGTTCCACTTGCCCATTAATGCTCTCATCTTCCAAGCAGGCTGTGACCTCCTTGTACCTCCTATCAAAACGCACCACCTTACACTTAATTTTTAGTGAAGTTCATTTGCCAATTATGCAGCCCCATTTTGCAAGTTTAGTGATGTCTTTGCACTTCGCTCAAAACTTGAACTTAAACTTTGGGACTTTTCCCCTGTACCCTTCAATTCAAAATTATTTTGTGCTGAAACGGGCTGGGGGTGTGAGCTGAGAAATGGTGCGGCAAAGGCAAGAGAGGTTGGAAACCTCATGAACAAACTTACAGACCATCTTTGAAACCAATGAGATTAAATCATTGGGAAAGAAACAGAAGAATTACAGAGCTGGAAATCAGGTAAATTAAGAGTCAAATCAGATACAGAAAGAGAAACATAAAGACAAGTTTGATTAAGAGAGAGAAAAACAGACACAAAGTTGAAGTAAGAGAAAAAAAAAGCTTTCTCTAACAATTTTACTCCTTGCAGGAATGAGATCCCCCAGTTTAAATTGTTCCCTGTCTGGGCTGGCGAGGTTGAGCAGTGCAGGAACATCAGCCCCTCATCAAAAGTGTCCTTACACTGTTGAGTACCAGCCCTAACTTTCTGCAGTGAGTCTAATGGGAAATTAACATGAAAACGCAGCCACTTCTTGAAACTCACGGGGACATTGAGGACAAGCTGCTGTTTCCGTAAGGCTAATGGTGGAGCATCGTCAAACATCCAGCAACTTACACGTTAAGCCCGCTGTTATTTTGTCTGGGCCATCAACTCTGCTACTGGTACAATGAGTGAGCTTGTAATAGTTGAGTTAAATCACAGGTCAGCCGAGCACTGGGGTACGTTAGTTTCCCAACACTAAGAGGGCTCCTGCGGAATGTGGTCATTGACCTACAGGAGATGTTCTGATCTTATCGATTGTAGGGAAGAGGAAGGAAGGCAGGGTAGTCTCAATCATTTACCAACGTCAGCCCATAACACAGGTGCACTTAGCTAAGCACTGTCATGTTAATCAGTTAACATTTGTGTGGGGAAATCGATCATCCGTCTCACCCACTGCTTGACTGATTTCACCGGAACAGAGTAACAGGGAGAAAGAGAGGACACAGGTTTAAAGTAACTGGTAAAAGAAGCAAAAGCAACAGGAGAAAAACTCTTTTCACGCAGCAAGTGATTCGGGTCTGAGATGTGGTGGAAGCATGTTCAATCAAGCCATTCAAAAGGGAATTAGGTGGCTATTTAAAAAGGAAGAATGCACAGGGCTGCAGGGAGAAGGTAGGTGAATGGCATGGGGTGGATTGCTCATTTGGAGAGCCGCTGCAGACATGATGGGCTGAATGGCCTCCTTCCGCGCTGTAACAATTCCCCGTGAGGTGTTTAACAGTCAGTGACATTATCCTGAAAATTATCTGAAAATGTTTTTTCCAAATACATGACACCATCATAAGGCCACTTAGAAACCTCTGGTTTAGGCCACAGCTGGAATATTGTGTGTACCACATTTTAGGAAGGATGTCAAAGGGTGCAGGGGAGAATTTACACGCATGAGGCCAGGAATGAGGGAGTTCCGTTAATGTGGAGTGACTGGAGAAGTTGAGATTGTTCCCTCAGGGCAGCAAAGGCTCAGGGGAAATTTAGTAGAGATGTTCAAAATGTTGAAGTGTTTTGACGGAGTACAGAAGGAGAAACTGTTTCCACTTGCAAGTGGGTCAGTAAACACTTCACAGCTTTAAAATAATTGTCTGTGGGGGGAATTTTTTTTTCGCTCAGTGAGTTGTTGGGATGTGGGATGTGTTACCTCGGAGAGCAGTGGAAGCAGATTCAATAGTAACTTTCAAAAGTGGGATTGGATAAATACTTTAAAAAGTATCTGCAGGTCTATGAGGAAAGAGCAATGGAGTTGAATTTACCTGTTAGCTTTTTCCAAGAGCCAGCACAGACAGGATGGGTCAAATTACCTTGGGCTGTGCTGTCTGTTTGTATGACTACCTCTCTTACTCAGCCTGCCATGGTTATGCCCAAATTTGGAAACTATATTGTGTTGTCAGAAACCCTTCTGATACTATGAGGTGAAACTCCCTTCTATCAATCTGCTGCAGCATCTATATAAAGACACCAAACTTTCAATACAACACATGTACCGGTGGAAAGTCCAATGATTGACTGAAAGTGTATGACTCATTGTCAGGTAAATCTGAGCTGACATTAATGCAGTTCTTCTAAGTGTTTGAAGGTCGCAGAGGATCAGTGGAACTGAATCTGCTCATTGATTGCAGAGTATAATGTTCCACAGCTGTCAACTCGTTCTGAGCTGTACAGGCGAAAAATTCAAAATGTGACATTTTTGGTCTTTGCAGAGTTACTTCAAAATGCATTTATCGTCCTTTATTTGGCATCCCTGCAGTTCAATTCCATCCTTTGCAGCAAAAGGACAGAAAGGGCTTGCGTTTCTACAGCGCCTTTCACCAACTCAGGATGTCCCAAACCAACTTACAGACAACGTGTAGTCACTGTTATAATTTATGAAGCACAGCTTCCAATTTGCACACAGCAAGCTCCCACAACCAACAATGGGATAGCGACCAGTGTCATGAACCCTGAGCTTTACGAGGTGATTATTCTTTGAAATGTACCTTTAGCTCAAAGTAAAACAGGAAATTCCAGATAAACACCTCAGCTTGGAGACATGCCCATGTGATCTGGCTGACATAGGGAGAGAAACTCAAATAGAAACCCACTGAAGTGTGATGGCATTTAAAGCAGTAACAGTAAGGAAAATTTGTAATTACCCTAAAGTGTCGGGGGAGTCTGCAATTATTTTTAAACATCTTTTATTGGACTTTTAAGAGTTTGTATCCCTTGTAACTCTTTCGAGTACAAACCCGTTTCCATCTGTTTCAGATGAAGTTACGTTGTTTCATAGTTTGCCATTGTGAGATTTGAACTCTTGATCTTGGGGTTACAAACCCAGTACCATAACCACTTGGCTATTTAGGCCAAGCTTGTATCCCTTGTAGAATGATCAATTATAATTATTGGATAATAAGAGATACTGGTCCATGTGACTTGGCAGCCTTTAACCTGGAAACAGTATTAACGGGAAGGAAGTGGAGATACAGAGGCTGTGTGCTAGACACAACCAAAGAGGAGAGCGAAGGTGGTCAGCAAACTGAGTCGGAGAGTTATTTTCTTGAGCAGTGAGAACACACATTTAGGATTGTTGCTGCTGTTTCTTTCACTGCCAAGTGATCGAATGCCCAGAATTGGCCATACCCAGTGAAGTTAATGCCAGTTTTGATAGATCCACACTATCCTGGCTGATGGGAGCTCGGAGTTGAGAAAGTTCTGGAAAGAAGTGCACCACTGTGCAGAAGACTGCACAGGTGGAACCCTGTTTACACAGAAGCTGCTGCCTACTGAGATTCAGCTAAGTTCTTGAAGGAAAGGGTCTGGAATTTAGCCCAAGGAAGATCCAAGTTTGGAAAAGTGTGTGACTGAAATTGGGGCCATGTAACCAGAGTGGACTGCCTAGTAACTTCCATGAGATATCTTTGCTGTATCTGCTGTTCCATGTGCAACCGTGATTTTCCTGTTAAATTAAATTTAATTTACGTTGACTCTGATTCGTGTTAGAATAAAAGTTACATAAAGTGAAATCTTGTCTGGTAATTTCTTCATTTGGGCGTTGTTTGGTAAATTTGGTTATTTTGGTTGTCATGGCTGAGAAGGCACAAAGAAAAAAAATCTAAAAAAAATTTGTGTCTCTTCCATGTTCTCTTGGTTAAATTTTGTTTTTTTTTAAATAAAAGGACAAATTGCTGGACTAATAAAATGGCTGCAGCTGACCACATGATTATAGTTCTGGAAGTTTCTGAGCAGTTTAAAAATGGACATAGGCTAACTCATCAAACTCCTGGAATGTAACACTCCTTGCATTATCCAAACACTTCAGCCAAGCCAACACAAAGGGTTAGTAGAAAAGGCGTCTGCACCAACTAGTGCTGGACGAAGGCAGAGCTATTGGGACTCCTCATCTCCAACGTTGTGCCAATGGTTCTACAGTTACTTGCTCAAAACAATGTTTTAGCAATGGGGCCTCATTAGTGGAATAGCTTGATCCGAAACCACCCTCTCACAAGATCGAGGCTTGAGCTGTTTGAATTGCTTTAATTGCTTTTTAATCTCAGAAGAGATAACAAGGCTCCAGGCGAGTCTCCAGGACGAATCCTACATTTCACTTACAAAATGATCTAATTCCCAGTATACAAGATTGCTTTGCTGCATCTTTACCTGCCTCCTTTAGCCGAGCTCTTAGGACCAAGACCAGGGGCAGCAATTTCCCTCCGTCGGGGGGTGGAGGGGGTGGGGGGGGGGTGGATGTGCGGGAGCGGGCAGGAGCCGGCGGGTTCCCAATCGGCACCCCCAGTTGGGGTCACGTCGCCAACTTACGTAGGCAGGCCAATTAAGGCCTGCCCAGCGTGACGTGTGCCTGGAAGCATTGTGCACTCCCTGTGCAGGTGGTGGGGGGGGGGTGGTGGAGCAGATTCCCTGAGCCGGGAGTGCGCGCAAAAGGGCGCACAGGTCTTCCTGAGGCAAAGTGCTGCCTCAGGGAGATCAGTGTTACTTTTGAAAGCCTAATTGAAGACGGAAAAAAATTTAAGGGCACGACCCCTCATGTGAAACTGTCACATGACATGGGACATGTCCATTACTTTTATTTAAAAAATTGTTGTGAAATTTTAAATCTTACATGAAACCGCATCCCGCCTGTGGAAGAGGTTTGATGCATTACCCGAAGGCCGCCTGCCTGCCAACCTTAAGGTTGAATTTTAAATAGATCTGTCGAGAAGCTCTACTTGCAGCTGGTATATTTAGTCACCGCCTTGGTGCCCTCGGAGACGGCGTGTTTGGCCAGTTCCCCCGGCAACACGTGGTCTGCATCTTCCTGGAGGAGATGGTGTGCCGTTTGCTGTAGTGGGCCAGGCGGGAAGCCTCGCAGGCGATGCGCTCGAAGATGTCGCTGACGAACGAGTTGATGACACTCGTGGCTGAAGAGGAGATGCCGCTGTCCGGGTGGACCTGCTTCAGCACCTTGTAGATGTAGATGCTGTAGCTCTCCTTCCTGCTTTTCTTGCGCTGCTTCTCACCTTTGCCGCGTTTCTTGGTGGCAGTTTTCTGTGGCCCCTTTTTGGGGGCCATTCCCAATCGCCGCCGCTTCAGGCATTGCGAATGAAAGTGGTCGGACAGGGAGGCCCATTAAGTTCATTAATTAGTTTTTTAATGGCCATAATAGGCCGTTGACAGTTCAGTGGGCGCGCAGCCAAGTTGGCTGCACACCCGCCAAACTGAAAATCTAAATGACACAGGGTGACGCCGGGACGCACCTCCAACCTCACCCCGCGTCATTTTATGCCTCAGTCCCCGCTCAACAACCGGAAAATACTGCCTCAGGAATTCTGCCAGACAACTGGACATTGACTTATTGGATTCTGAACTCACTTGAAACAATAATTCTTATTTTTGTCTGTGGTCTTTGCCCCAGACCTCTCTCTTTCCCTCATCATTCTTTTGTTGTATGAATGCAAAAAAGGGAGGGGCAATGCAAACCTCTTTCCCGCGTCTTGTGTGTGTGTAAAATAAATTAACTCTCTTATTTGACCTTATATCGGGTTTGCTGTGTGGGTTATTAATAGAGGAGTGGATCACTCCAAAACTGAAAGGCTCGGGAAAATATGCCACCTCTTATAAAGGGGGAAATCAAAAATCAAAAACACCTTTCTGTTTACAGACGGGTGATAGGAGAAATCAGGGCTGTTTTAAATTAAGTCACCCTCCTGTCTGTAACATGGTCTATTGACTATGTCGGTGCAGACTCGACGGGCCGAAGGGCCTCTTCTGCACTGTGTGATTTTGTGATCTCCATGGGGATCATCACACCAGATTGTCTAATTTTAGTGCTGTTGGTTGAGTATGAATGAGGAGAGGAGCCCTCAATGTCTCATCTTCATCCCAGGTGTCAAAGGATACTGCGTGGTTGGAGGGTTGGGCTGGTGGTTTACGCACACATTCCTCTGTGCAGAGTCCCGCATCTCATCTATGCTGACAGCAAGAGAGAAGGATCGGGGGGGGGAAAGATCACTTCTGTGGCCATTAGGAGCCTGGCCACAATTCAGATCACAAGTAAATCTACACTTGATTAAAAAAAACATATCGACTGCTGAGACATACCTGGTCCGTTCATATTTGTCTTACTGCAAGAATGAGGTCCCAAATATAAGCTAAAATGCTCAAATGAGATGTAGCTGGACACAAGCAGTGCAAGGCAAGGCATGGCCCACTGGTGAGACAGCTGCACGTGGTAAGCATGATACAAGTTGAACTTGAGGTGTTAATAGAAAATCCTTTGGACTAATCTGACCAGGAACTCTTTCCTAGTCCTATCGACAGACAGATTAGCCTAATCAATCTGTGTGATTGACACGGTGGTTGGTAAGAAATGGACAGACTGCAAGGCTGAATCATGGCCCTGCACATTACCTAGTGTGAAAGCAGTGTCTGCCTGTGTGAGCGTCACTGAATTCCACTTATCCCACAGACCGATGAGAACAAGATTAACTTTTAACCCAGCAGGAACAGGTCCTATCGAGAGCCTCCTGGACATGGGAGTGACAGCCAGCTCTATACCCAGGTACAAAAACATCATAGGCCCTTTGAATCATAGAATGATGCAGATGGTCGTTTGGTAGCACAGAATTTGAGTATTGCTGGAAAAAAAATAATGATACAGGAAGGCATTCAGCCCATCATACTTATGCTGGGCTTCCTTATCATTGCACTCCAATCAGTACAGCAAGCCCAAACACCATGGGCCATACAAATTCACATAGTTACAGTAATAGATGGTGGGGTAGTGCTAATGTCACTGGATTAGTAACCCAGCGGGCCAGGCTAATGCTCTGGGGACACGGATTCAAATCCCACCATGACAGCTGGTGGAATTTAAATTCAATTGATTAAAACCTAGAATTGAATGCTGGTCTCAGAAACTATCAGCAATTCTTGTTAAAAACCCATCTGGTTCACTATAAAGGAAATCTGCCATTGTGACTCCAGACCCACAGCAATGTGGTTGACTCCTAAATGGCCTAACAAGCCTCTCATTTCAAGGGCAATAAGGGACGGGCAGCAAATGCTGGTCTTGCCAGTGACGCCCACATCCCGTGAAGGAAGTTAAAAAAGACAAGTTAGCGCAGCTCGAGGATCAATAGAGTATGGGATGTGTCGGAGTTGCTTAATACTTCTCATGATCTAGGAGCTCTTTAACATACAGCAATCCATTCTCAAGGGCAATTAGGGATATGCAATAAATGCTGGTCATTGACACCCGCATCCCATGAACGAATAAAAATAAATGCACTGCTCTTCCTATTGTTTACCTGTTAGTTTTACTAAATCTATTCTGTGGCTTGTGGCCTTAGCCACAGTATAGTAAAATGTTTCTGCTATCACACTCTAAACTCTAGTAGATCACAAGAAGATTTGTGATGCATCTGGAAAGCTAACTACAAGGGTTTCAGTCCGAGCCCTGGGCTCGCTACATTATCAAACATCGGGGGTTATCAAGGTACAGAATCTATCTGGGCCCGAGACTCATCTACATGACTGGTCCAACAGGCCGTAATCCAAGCTGATAACACACAACCAGACATTCCAAATGACAGCAAATGCTCTACGTGTCATAAGTTCTGCAGATCTCAAACCGGCCTCATCATCCATCTTCAGACTCATGGACGACAATCATCCTCGCTAGCGAGGGATCACACCAAGTAACACCCAAAGCAACTCTTATTAATTAGAATTGAGTATACAGGGCATAACGTCAAAGTTTGCAGACAACACAAAACTCAGAAAAGTAGTGAATGGGCTTCATTAATAGACTTTAGCGGTCAGTACACATAGACAGGCTGTGGAAATGGGCAGACATATAACAGATGCAATTTAATGCAGAGAAGTGTGAAGTGATGCATATTGTTAGAAGGAACGAGGAGAGACAACTTAATTAACAAAACTATGTGGTACAATTTAGTACCATTTATCGACCAGAGATTGATAGATTTCTAGATCCTGATGATATTAAGGGAAATGGGGATAGTATGGGAAGATGGCATTAAGGTAGGAGATCAGCCATGATCTATTTAAATGGTGGAGCAGGCTCAAGGGGCCAAATGGCCTACTCCTGCTCCTATGTTTCTCCAATTTTAATGGGGGTGTAGGAAAAGAGAGACTGGGGTGGGGTGCTTGTATTCAAATCTTTGAACTTGCAGGACGGATTGAGAAGACTGGTTGAGAAGCAAAATGGGATCCTTGGCTTTTAAAATAAAGGTTCAGGGTACAAAAGCAGCTGGAGTATCACGTCCAAAATTCTGGGTACCAAACTTTAGAAAGGATGTCAAGATTTTGCAGAGCAGGACCAGAGGATACTTAGGGGGATGGTGCCAGGGCTGCAGAAGTTCAGTTGTGTGGAGAGACTGGGAAAGTTGGGGCTGTCCTCCTACAAGCAGAGAGTTTGAGGAGAAATAGAGTTTTACTATGAAGAACGTTGATAGAATAAATAAGGGGAAATGTTTTCCAGTAGCAGCAGGATTGGTTATGAGAGGACACAGACTGCAGAGTAGCAAAAGGTCCAGAGGCATCATGAGGGAAAGACTTTTGTATTGCTGAAAAAGGCATATGTTGTTGAAGCTTTTCGTCCTGCACTCATCAGAACAATTCACAAGAATACCAAATTGTAAAGGGAACATTCTCATTCTGCATGAGAAGAGAGTGCTCATCGGTTGGCAAGTGGACTCTGGTTGTTGGAGGCGTCGTCATGGAGAATGCATCAGTTAACCTACTTCACCACCATCAGCGTTCTCGCTCAGGCCAAGGCCCCCAGCATTGAAGCTTTGATCACGCTCGATCAGCTCCGCTGGGCGGGCCACATCGTTCGCATGCCTGGCATGAGACTCCCGAAACAAGCGCTCTACTCGGAGCTTCGACACAGCAAGTGGGCCCCAGGAGGGCACAGGGAGCGCTTCATGGACACCCTCAAAGCCTCCTTGAAAAAGTGCAACATCCCCACCGACATCTGGGAATCCCTGGCCCAAGACCACCCGAAGTGGAGGGAAAACATCTGGGAAGGTTGTTGAACACCTCAAGTCTCATCACCAAGGGTGAGCTGAAACCAAGCATTGACAGCGAAAGGAGCGCGTGACAACCTGGGTGCCTCATCCACCTGTTCTCCCTATCAGCATCTGCCCCACCTGTGACAGAGACTGTAGGTCGCGTATTGGTCTCTCCAGTCGCCTGAGAACTCATTTTTAGTGTGGAAGCAAGTCATCCCCGACCCCGAAGGACAGATAAGAAGAATATCAGTTAACTGATAACTGACAGTTAACTGCCAAGCTTTGTTTAAATTCAAACCAGGGAGATTGACACTGATTGGTCAGGGCATTGCCCTGGGGACTGAACCAGGGAATGGCTGTCACCTATTTTGTTTAGCTGAAAAATGCGCAATGTGTGTACATGTTCTTTCTGTTTGCAAGGGACAGGGCCCCTGTGTATTAATACATGTAGCTTCTAGCACGGGTAAGTGACACATACCAGGAGCCCAGCTGATAATCTTCTACACATCGAGTTCTTATGATCCGGAATGCGCTGCCTGAAAGTGTGGTGGAAGCAGATTCAATAGGAACCTTCAAAAGGGAATAAATACTTGGGAGTTTAAAAATTTACAGGGCTATGGGGAAAGAGCTTGGGAATGGCATCAATTGTGTAGCTCTTTCAAAGAGCCAGCACAGGCTCAATGGGCCTGCAATGTATTTGTTTAGCACCTTTCATGACCTCAAGGTCTCCCAAAGCACTTGACATCCGGTGAAGCGCTTTTGAAGTATAGTCACGGTTGTAATGTAGTGAACGCGGCAATCAATTTGTGCACAGCAAGACCCCACAAAGGGCAATAACAAGATTGTTTTTTGGCTCGTGGTTGAGGGATAATTATTGGCCCAGAACACTGGGGAGAAAACCTCGTCTCTTTGACATTGTGCCTTTTAGATCCACCTCAGAGCTTAGGGCAGACATGGTCTCAGTTTATTGCCTCATTTGAAAGACGCCATGTCCAACAGTGCAACACTCCCTCAGTACTGCACTCAGTTATGGGGTCGAGCCTATGGTGCAGGATTTGAACTCACAACCCTCTGTCTCAGAGGTAAGGGCGAAACCCACTGAACCACAGTGGACGCTACGGTCTGAGGAACTCAGGTAGGAATGAAAAAGCCAAAAGGCAAACAAGGCCACCCCCTAAGGAATGTCAGAGGGAACAAAAGCAAGGAAGTTTTGTTAAACTTGTATAAATTCAGCCTCAACTGGAGCGTTGTGCCCAATTCTGGACACCACACTTTAGGAAAGATGTGAAGGCATCAGAGAGGGCACCGAAAAGATTCATGAAACTCATTCTAGTGATGAGGAACATCAGTTATAAAGACAGATTGGAGGAGTTAGAACTCTTTTCCTTGGAGAAGGGAAGGCTGAGAGGAGATGCGATAAAGGTATTCAAAACCACGAGAGGACTGCTCGGAGCAGATCGGCAGAAACTGTTCCCACTGTCGAAAGGATCAAGAACCATAGGGCACAGGTTTAAGGTCACTGGCAAAAGTAGGAAAGGTGACATGAGGAAAACCTTTTTCACACAGCAGGTTGATAAGATCTGGAATGCGCTGCCTGAGCACGTGGTGGAGGCAGGTTCAACCGAGGCTTTCAAGAGGGAGTTGGACAGTTGTCTGAAAAGGAAGAATGTGCAGGGCTACGGGGAGAAGGAGGGGGGAGGGTGAGACTAGGGCCAGAATTTTGACGTCGGCGTGTGGCAGCGGGCCCGGCACACTGACACGTAAAGTGACGCGCGGTGATGTCGGGTGTGTGTGTCCCCCAACGTCACCGCCCGTCATTTCGTTCGGCAGGTGCAGGCCAGAGGCGGCTGAGCGCCCGCCGGACTGTCAAAGACCTGCTAAGGCCATTAGGGAAGTAATTAAGATAATTAACAGCGCCGCCCGTCCAGCCTTAAGGTTAGCAGGCAGGCGAAGAGCCCAAGTGGCCTTTGCGTTTTTCAGGGAACCTCATCCACGGGTGGGGTGAGGTTTCCTGAAGGTTTAATAAAATCAATAAATAAATTCTGATAAATTGACAAACAGGTCCCGGCTCAGGTGACACTGTCACACGAGGGGATGAGTAAATAATTTTTATCTTGCTTTATTAAAAAAATTCAACATGAACTTAATGTCCCCGAGGCAGCACTGCCCGTCAGGGAGATTTCTGCGCTCTGAAAGAGCGCAGGCCCCGACTCTCCCTCCTCCCCGCCGCCCCCACAGGTAGCGCTGAGCGCTATCGGCTGTGCGTCATGCTGGGTGGGCCTTAATTGTCCGGCCCGCGTAAAATGGTGGCGATCGGTCCGCCTCCACCCGCACCCGCTCCCCGACATTCAGAAAATTCTCCTCGAGGTAAATGGCTCATTCGGAGAGCTGGTGCAGACATGACAGGCCAAATGGCCTCCTTCTGTGATTGTGCGTGGTCAAATACACTAACTCCAAGTGAAAATCCATAATGTACTGGGAAAAAAAAAAGCACACTTCCTGTGGGCTACCTTAACAGCGCACTGACTGCACGGCCCTGAAAATGTGTGATGTTGATCAACCCGAGTGTCATGGGAATAAAGTGGGGTGGAAAATAGGTCAGTGGGAGTTTACCTTCTTTAACATAATTGTTGCTCTAGTCTTCTTTATAGAACAAAACATGGCCTAACTATTAGAGCGTCTTAAACTGAATGATTGGACTGTTTTTTTTTTGGGGTAAGGCTATTTAAGGTTTATGGGACCAATTGGGCGGATAGATGGAATTAAGGTATAGGTCAGCCAGGATCAGACTGAATGACGGAAAAGCCTCGAGAAGCTGAATGGCCTCCTCCTGTCCCTGTGTTCCTAGTGATTCTGGACCACCCATTAATGGTAATCTAATTCTGTCAGTCATCTGTCTCTGTCCACCGTGGCCTATTGATGTGGATGTATCACTTGACCTGTGAACTGTAGTGAGCAGCAGAGGAGCATTGCATAAACATTGCTAGTATGCCACCGGCATTGTCAGCTCACACCATGAATATTTGCGACAACTGAGCTGATGACCTCAGTCATCCAGCCTGACAACTCTGACAAGCTCTTAAATAATGCATACCCCCACCCCCCCACCTCCACCCCCTCCACAGGCAATGGCTGATTCTCCCTCCCCTTCTCTGATCAACAGGCTAAGATCGACAAAGTCATTGATATTAATTATACCACCAACTGCAAACTAAACCCCACAACTGTACATAACCGCTCTATTTCATAACCTCGCCCACTGATTGCAAGTTGACAGCCTGGTCTGAGAACAGCCGTTTTCAAATATGATACGCTGTAATCTCTCTACTCAGGAAATCAATTTTGTTCAGAAACACCCGATTGTCTGGAAATGTTTTGAGCAGACCCAAGCAACTCACAGTGTCATTTTAGTACAGTGCTTTCAGAGTTGGAAAATGGAAGATATACAGTGGATAAGTAAAACAATTTTTATGACTGTTTTATGTTTTATCACTTTTTATGCTTCAGGTAATTATTTGTATCTGTGGCGTCCTCTGGTTCACACACCGGTGGTTAGGCATTCTAATGTCATTCTGTGATTCAGAAAGTTCCAAAGTCCAGAAACGATTCAGTCCCAAGCATTCCAGATTAGAGAGGTTACAGTACATCACTTTGCTAGCAAAGGTCAATATCTGGAATTGGGGTCACAATCTGTCACTGTAAAAGCAAGGCAATTTTTAGCATGCTTTCAGTGACTTCGAACACTGCAAAGACCCCACTCACGTGTGTATGCACTCACATGCTTCACAAGTGCAGCAAGTTTTAGTTGTGGCCCTGAATTGTAATTCAGTAACGGTCCTTCTTTGGTTCTAGACTTAACCGTAGCACATTCCACTCTCCGCAAACTTGGGGTCATTTAAAGCTGCTGCCCTTGTGCTTACTTGCACCCATCATCCCTGCGCTCGCTGGCCTCCTCCTGTTCAAGCAATGCCTCGATTTTAAAATCCTCATCCTTGTTTCCACCCTCACCTCTGCAATCCCTCCCAGCTCTCCGCCCGCCGCAATCGCTGCGTTCATCAAATTGTGGTCTCTTCAGCAACCCTCGCCAGAATTTCCCAGCCCCTCGCGCCGGCGGGATCTTCCGGACAGAGATTTCAATGGCCTGCCGGCCCCGCCGCGGTGGGGTGAGGGGAGGTGGGGGCTGGAAAATTCCAGCCCTTAATTTCAATCACCCCACCACTGGTGGCCATGCCTTCAGCTGCCTAGGCTCAATGTTCTGGAATTCCCTCCATAAACCTCTCCAACTCTCTTTTCTTCCTTCACGACGCTCCTTAAGCCTAGCTCTTCGTCCGAGCCTTTGGCCGCCTACCCTGAGATCACTCAATGCGGCTCAGTGTCTAAGTTTGCTTTATAGCACACCGGTGAAACACCTCGGGGCACTTTATTACGTTAAAGAGAGTTGATATCGGTCGCTACTGCTATTTATTCGGGTGGATGAATTGGGTTTATGCTCCATGGGTTTGAATCCTGTCCTAATTATAAACATGCGCACTGAGCCCCAACAGGCCCTGACTCACCAATCTCAGCCGTGCTGCTGTAGGTAGCCAGGAAGGCAATGCAAATCGGAGTCACAGAATTGTTACGGGGCAGGAGGAGGCCCATTCGGCCCTTTGTGGCCCCCGAATGAGCGTTACGACTTAGTGCCGTTCTCCTGCCTTTTCCCTGTGCCCCTCCGCATCACTTCTATTCAAATAATCCTCTAATGCCCTCTTGAATGCTTGGAATGAGCCTGCCTCCAACACATTTCCAGGTCCATGCCGCTCGCGGTGTGAAAAAGTTTTTTTTTCTCACATCACGTTTGCTTCTTTTGCAAATCACATTAAACTTGAGCATCTTTGTTCTCGATCCTTTTACGAGTGGGAACAGCTTCTCCCTATCTACTCTGTCCAGCCCGCTCATGGTTCTGAACACCTCTATCAAATCTCCTCTTGGGCTTCTGCTCTCCAAGGAAAACAGTCCCAACTTCTCCAATCTATCTTCATAACAAAAGTTTCTCACCCCTAGAACCATACTTGTAATCCTCTTCTGCACTCTTTCCAATGCTTCACATTCTTTCGAAAGTGTGGTGTCCAGCTCCAGCTGAGGTCTAACTAGTGTCTTAGAAAAGCTCAGCATAACCTACCTGTTCTTGTTCTCTATGCCCCTATTAATAAATCCCAGGTTTATTCATTTTATTAAAAGCTTTATTAACTGCTCTCTCCACCTGTCCTGCCACCTTCAATGATCCAAGCACATGATCCCAGGTCCCTCTGCTCCTACACACCCTTTAGAGTTGGACCCCTTATTTTATATTGCCTGTCCATGTTCTTCCTACCAAAATGCACCACCTCACACTTGTCTGCATTGAACTTCATCTGCCACCTATCTGCCCAAACCAGCAACTTGTCTATGTCCTTTTGAAGTTCTGCACTGTCCTCCTCACAGCTCATAATGCTTCCAAGTTTTGTATCATCTGCAAACTTTGAAATTGTCCTCTGCACATCAAGATCTAGATCATTAATATATATCAAGAAAAGCAAAGGTCTCAACACCGACCTCTGCGGAACTCCACTACAAACCTCTCTCCGCCCAAAAAATATCCATTAGACATTAATATTCATTAGCCACCGCTGTTTCCTATTAATCAGCCAATTCTGTATTCACATTGTTACTGCCCCTTTTATTCCATGAGCTATAATTTTCTTGCAAGTCTGTCGTGTGGCAGAGAGATGCAGAGAGAAGCAAAAGAAAATGACTATTCCCAAGAAGAGAGACATGTTGCTGAAGCTTTTCGCCTCGCACTCATCAGGACAAACACAAGAATGCTAAGTTTCAAACAATCAAAACAATTTACAGTACAGGAGAAAAGGGTGCTGATTGGTTGGCAAGTTTGGTCAGCAATCCTGATTGGCTGAGGCATTGCCTTGGAGAAAGCAACAGGGCACTACAGGCCTTCCAAGTTCCTAGATAATTCAAAAAAATCTACAAGGCTTGAACATATTCTTCTTGTTTGCAGAGAACAGGTCCCTTTGTATGAACGGCCAATCAGAATCAACTTGCCAATTGATCAGGACTCCTTCTCGTGTATAAATTGGTGTGATTGTTTGAAATTTGGCATTCTTGTGTTTGTCCTGATGAATGCAAGATGAAAAGCTTCGGCAACAGGTCTCTTTTCTCAGCAATATTCAAGTTCCGTACTACCAAAAGAAAAAGACTTGAATTTATACAGCACCTTTCACAACTCCGGCCAGCCAATGAAGGACATTTTGAAATATAGTCACTGTTGTAATGTAGGAAATACGGCAATCAATTTGTGCACAGCAAGTTCCCACAAACAGCAATGTGGTACTGACTAGGTAATTTGTTTTAATAATGTTGGTTGAGGAATAAAATTTGGCGAGGGAAAACGTGTCCACTCTACTTCCAAGCATGCTATGATTCCATGTTATGTCGGCTTGAAAGCACATGGGAACTCGACTGAATGTCCAATTCTAAGGATGGTATCTCCAAAAGTACAGCACTCCTTCAGTACTGGGAATGTCAGTCTGGATTTTGTGGACAAATCTCTGGAGAAGGCCTCAACTCCAGAATTGTGTTATTGAAGGACAAAAGAGAGAGTGACACCCACTGAGCTATAGTTGTCATAGTTTAGGAAGTATCGGTGGAGAAGAAAAGAGTTGACGTTTCGAGTCCTCATGACCCTTCGACAGAACTTGAGTTCGAGTCCAAGAAAGAGTTGAAATATAAGCTGGTTTAAGGTGTGTGTGTGGGGGGCGGAGAGAGAGAGAGAGAGAGAGGTGGAGTGGGGGTGTGGTTGTAGGGACAAACAAGCAGTGATAGAAGCAGATCATCAAAAGATGTCAACAACAATAATACAAAAGAACACATAGGTGTTAAAGTTAAAGTAGGTGATATTATCTAAATGAATGTGCTAATTAAGAATGGATGGTAGGGCACTCAAGGTATAGCTCTAGTGGGGGTGGGGAGAGCATAAAAGATGTTAAAAAAAAAAATAAATAAATATATATATTTTTTGTTTTCCCTTTCTCTTTTTATAATGGAAATAGGTGGGAAAAGGAAAATCTATATAATTTATTGGAAAAAAAAGAAAAGGAAGGGGGAAACAGAAAGGGGGTGGGGATGGGGGAGGGAGCTCACGAACTAAAGTTGTTGAATTCAATATTCAGTCCGGATGGCTATAAAGTGCCTAGTCGGAAGATAAGGTGTTGTTCTTCCAGTTTGCGTTGGGCTTCACTGGAACAATGCAGCAAGCCAAGGACAGACATGTGGGCAAGAGAGCAGGGTGGAGTGTTAAAATGGCAAGCGACAGGGAGGTTTGGGTCATTCTTGCGGACAGTCCTCAGGTGTTCTGCAAAGCGGTCGCCTAGTTTACGTTTGGTCTCTCCAATGTACAGGAGACCACATTGGGAGCAACGAATGCAGTGGACTAAGTTGGGGGAAATGCAAGTGAAATGCTGCTTCACTTGAAAGGAGTGTTTGGGCCCTTGGACGGTGAGGAGAGAGGAAGTGAAGGGGCAGGTATTGCATCTTTTGCGTGGGCATGGGGTGGTGCCATAGGAGGGGGTTGAGGAGTAGGGGGTGATGGAGGAGTGGACCAGGGTGTCCCGGAGGGAGTGATCCCTACGGAATGCCGATAGGGGGGGGTGAAGGGAAGATGTGTTTGGTGTTGGCATCATGCTGGAGTTGGCGGAAATGGCGGAGGATGATCCTTTGAATGCAGAGGCTGGTGGGGTGATAAGTGAGGACAAGGGGGACCCTATCATGCTTCTGGGAGGGAGGAGAAGGCGTGAGGGCGGATGCGCGGGAGATGGGCCGGACACGGTTGAGGGCCCTGTCAACGACCATGGGTGGAAAACCTCAGTTAAGGAAGAAGGAGGACATGTCAGGGAAACTGTTTTTGAAGGTAGCATCATCGGAACAGATGCGACGGAGGCGAAGGAACTGAGAGAATGGGATGGAGTCCTTACAGGAAGTGGGGTGCGAGGAGCTGTAGTCGAGATAGCTGTGGGAGTCGGTGGGTTTGTAATGGATATTGGTGGACAGTCTATCACCAGAGATTGAGACAGAGAGGTCAAGGAAGGGAAGGGAAGTGTCAGAGATGGACCACGTGAAAATGATGAAGGGGTGGAGATTGGAAGCAAAATTAATAAATTTTTCCAAGTCCCGACGAGAGCATGAAGCGGCACCGAAGTAATCATCGATGTACCGGAGAAAGAGTTGTGGAAGGGGCCCGGAGTAGGACTGGAACAAGGAATGTTCCACATGCCCCATAAAGAGACAGGCATAGCTGGGGCCCATGCGGGTACCCATAGCCACACCTTTTATTTGGAGGAAGTGAGAGGAGTTGAAGGAGAAATTGTTCAGCGTGAGAACAAGTTCAGCCAGACGGAGGAGAGTAGTGGTGGATGGGGATTGTTCGGGCCTCTGTTCGAGGAAGAAGCTAAGGGCCCTCAGACCATCCTGGTGGGGGATGGAGGTGTAGAGGGATTGGACGTCCATGGTGAAGAGGAAGCGGTTGGGGCCAGGGAACTGGTCCAGGTAATTCTGTTTTTGTTTTTGTTTTGGATTTCCAGCATCCGCAGTTTTTTTGTTTTTATCTCATAGTTTAGGAAGTGATTGACTGAAGCACTGTATACAATCCCAGCCATTGAATTATAGAGACAGTCAGACATTGGAGAAGGTGTGGGAAGGACAACTAAACTAAGAACTGGGATTAGATACATTAGGTCGCAGGAGTGGGGAAATCAGGTTCAAAGGGCATGGGACAAGATAAATAAAATGTTTAACATAGTCACAAATTCTGCCACAAGAATTTAAAGAGAAAGATTTGATTTATGAATATATGGAAAAGGCAGCAATGGGAACTGGGAGTAAATCAGTCTAAGAGAGAGTGGGACAGAGAGATGAGAGGAACCAGAAGATGTACTTCTGAGATCCAATGGCTCTCTCAAGTCTCGTCTCCTTGCATTTGTAACACACCAACCCACCTTCCCAACCAATTCAGATCTTTGATTTGCCTGTTCCCTACTGTCTGAATTGTACCTTCTCTTCCCCCGCTCCCTCCAAATTTGGTATAATTTGCAAGCTTTCTCTCCATCAGCCCCTCTGCAACTTTTCCATATTTTCTGCAGTAACAGTCCCTGCTGCAAGCCGGCTAATGCTCTCCACGATCACATGGCAAGTTCACTCACAGCTGTCCTCTGCTTCCACTGAAATTTTCATCTCACTCCCTCCTGCTCCCTTCCTATCTCTGTGGCCTCTGGTGTGACTCAGTAGTAGGAGCTTTGGAAGAATCGAAATGCATTACATCGCTAGAGAGCAGTTAATGAAAGCCGTACTTTCTCAAAGAATTCTAGTAAATTCATTAGACTTGACCTCTCTCCCCGATAAATTTATGCTGACTTCCATTTGCCAATTCATAATGATTTAGGTGTATGATTAACCTCTCACAGACTAGGAGTCGGCTCTTTGGCCCCTCAAGCCTGTTCCTTAATTGAATTGCATCCTGGCTGATCTGTACCTTAACTCCATCTACTCGTCTTGGTTCCATGAGCCTTAATAACCTTGCTCCATAAAAATCTATAAATCTCAGTTTTCAAATAGTCAACTGACTGCCCCCGAGCCCCTAGCCTCAATCGAGGAGAGACTTCCACTCCCCTTTGTGTGATGAACTGCTTCCTGACACCACCCCTTGAATGACCTGGCTCTAATTTTAAGGCTGTGCCAACTTGTTCTGGGTTTCCACGCCACCACTGCCCCCCGCAACCCCCTGCCTACCCATTCCCGAGAGGAAATGGCATCTCCCTATCATCCTTCATTCTAATTATCTCCCCAAAGATGTCAGACTTGCTGGTTCTGTTTCCCTACATTGTATCCATGTCGCTTGTCTTAAAGACTAGTGCAACGTGCCCAGGCTGTCCTCCCATTGCTAACCAAGTCCTGAAGAGAGTGGCGAGGATGGAACTGACTTTGCTGATTCCCCTTTTGTTAAAAGTCCATCAGGGCCTGTTATCTTGTTTTCCTTTCTCACTCCCATCAGTGAGGCCTTACCTGAAAACGGTTTCATGCTGCAGAGCTGTGGTTAGATAAGTAGTTGGAGTCACTTGTCTTTGGAAGAGAGTGGGAAGCTTTGCAGAAACACTCTCGCGGGGTGCAACGAGCTCACAACAGGACACAATGTATACAGGTCTGGGGAAGCAACAGGTCCGAATACCCTTTTCTCATTCCATGTTTAAGCAGTGTTGGAAAGTTGAGGTAAGTTGTCTGCCTATAATCCACACCCCGACAGTGGAAAGGGAATGGCGTCCATCATCCTGAGATCAGGGAGGTAATGTGGCCTACTTGAGTTCATTTATCTAGAAAAACATCCTCGCCTCCTTTCCCATAATATATTAACTCTCTCCATGATTCCTGATTTTTTCTTCACTTCCTCATCCAGAAGGACATTCCAAATGCCTACAGGAAGAAACTGCTGACACTTGCCCCAGATTTGCCTTCCAACAATTTGCCCTGTGCCCTCACCTGACCTGAAGATGAAGAGAGGAGCAGGGAGGCTTGAGTGGAGTATAAACACCAACATGGACCCACTGGGACAAACAGCATTTGTGAATTTGATGTGATTCCACGTAATGATGAGATGCCAATAACACTGGCTCAGCAAAAGCAGGAAGGGAGCAGTACGTTTAGCTGTTTATCCATCTCCAGAGAGATATGTATATAGAGAGGTTTAAGGATACATGTTTCATCTATACCAGCACACACTTCATCCCCCAGTAGACGGCAGGGGGAGCAGGTCTCTTGCTTCTCAAAGCTGATGTTGATCAGCACTAGGAAGAGGTTGGGTGATTCCACTATTTCTTCCTGAACAGCAGTTCTATTAAGTATCGCTCTCTTTCCATTTTCCTTCACTCTGCCTTGGCCACCGCACCCACCCACCTCACTGAAGTCACAGTTACCAGTGGGTTTCTCTGACCATATCTCACATCCCTATCCATGTGCTTCCCACCTAACCTGCACCTGACTCCATTATAATCAGCTCCTCGAACGCAAAATGCTACAGTCAGCCACTCCCTGTCTGTGTGTGAAGTAACTCACATCTCTGCTCCGATTGGGCCATTGTTTGCCCAGAGCTCTGTGGTGGTCATCGTCGCCCCCATCTCACAAGATGTTTCATTTCATTCCAAGTCTCCTGGCATTGCTATAGACATAGGCCTTTGAACCATCTATTTCCCTACTCTCCAGACTGATGTACTTGTTTGTTATTATTCACCAGGATGGTTATTGCTTTATTAATAAAAAAAACAGATAATGCTGGAAAAACTCAGCAGGTCTGGTCGCATCTGTGGAGAGCGGAACAGAGTTAACGTTCCGAGTCCAACGTGACTCCTTTCCGGAACCTGTAGCACTATCGCCTGTTTTCCACTTCCATCACACTTTCCTGCCTCTTCCTCCTTGCCTGCTCTGATTTCCACTTTTCCTAATCTAATTTAAACTCTTCGCATACAGGTTTAATCACCCTTGCTGTGAGGCACAGCCCATTCTGTCTGTCAAACCCAGGACTGAGAACCTGAAACCTGTCTGTGTCACTGTTCCAGCCACGTGGTCATAGTCGAAATCAACTTCCCACAGTCAGAGAGTCTTACAGAGCAGGCCGAGTTCATTAAATCTTCCGTCAACCGTCTCTGCTCTGGGAAGATCAATCCCAGTTTCTCCAGCCACTCCACATTAACTGAAGTCTGCCATTCCTGGAATCATTCTAATACATCTCGTCTGCACCCTCTCCAAGGCCTTCACATCTTTCCCAAAATGTGGTATCTAGAATTGTACAAAATATGCCAACTGAGGATTAACCAAAGATTTATAAAGGCTTGCCATAACATTCTTGCTTTTGTCTGTATGTAAAAAGCCAAGGATTCTGTATACTTTTTTGATGGCCGCCTCAACTTGTCTTGTCACCTTCAAAGACTTACATCCACTCCTAGGTCTCTCTTTTCCTGCAACCATTGTGCCGTTTAATTTATATTGCCTCTCCTCATTCTTCCTACCAAAATATATACACCTCACACTGTACTGTGTTAAATTGCAGCTGCCAGAAGTCTGTCCGTTTCACCAGTCTATATCCTGCTGAAGCCCATCAGTATCCTCCTAACTATTTACATTCCCCTTTGCCCCGCACATGGTACCAGAACAATTCTTAGAATACTGTCACAAGAACGCACGAACCAGAAGCAGCAGTAGACCACTCCGCCCACTGAGCCTGCTCTGCCGTTCAGTATGATCATGGCTGATCTTGGGCTTCAACTCCACTTTCCCACCCGCTCCCCATGTCCGTTAATTCGCTGAGACACTAAAAATCTGTCTGTCCCAGCCTTAAGTGTATTCAATGATGGGACCATCCACAACCCTCTGGGGTAGAGAATTCCAAAGATTCACAACCCTTTGAGTGAAGTAATTTCTCCTCGTCTCGGTCCTAAATGATCGGCCTCTTATCCTGAGACTGGGCCCCTTCGTGTTTTCGATTCCCCGACCAGCAAAAATAATTGCTCAGCATCTACCCTATCAACCCTGAGAATTTTGTAAGTTTCAATGAGATCACCTCTCATTCTTCTAAACTCCACAGAATATAAGCCCAATTTACTTAGTCTTTCATTATAGGTCAACCCCCTCATCCCAGGGTTCAATCTAGTGAACCTGCACTGTACTGCCTCCAATCCAGGTCTAAGAGCTCAATTCCTGAAGCTTTCTCCGCAAGACCACCGCCCTACTCTCTCCTTGATCACTGACTTCTGGCTGGTTTCCTTAGCTTTTTAGAATGTTTTCCACTTTCTCTTCCTTTATGTACCTGACTCTGATAATAAACCATTTATAATTCCCAATTCCGGCTGCATGTCTGTTATTACAAAACTCCCACATCTATAACAACTTAGGAACATGTGATGAGTGTTTTATAAGATTATTATATTTTGGCGCTGTAGCTTTAAATTTAGGGTAAATGAAGGGTGGGGGGTGCTGTTCTGAAGTCTGCCTGACAGTAAGCCTGGGTGATTTGATTGTTAGAGAGCAAAGAAGGCTTAGATTGTTTTACTGAGGAAAAGGTGTAAGACATTTATACTTGGAGACAATAACAGCAGTCTCTAGCTTTATAATGAGTAGACTCTGAGTCGTCCAAAGTCCTAGAAAGGCATTGAAGGTATTGGGTTGTGAATAGTTGTGCTGTAAACTGTCCATTTACTTCTGAGATGAAAAGGAGTTGAGGTCAAGGATAGTTAATTAGGAGTCCAGCCTATATAGAAGGCTAATGCGTTTTATGTTGCCATGGGGAAAAAGGCAAAGGAAGCCATTTTTGAGATCAGGTTACAAGCTTCCCAATAAGTCAATGAACATCACAGAGAGAATGTAGTCCTGTGTGGTCAGCAGAGAGAAGAGGCTGTTTGACTTCATGAGCTCCCACAGCTCGGTGTGGGAGGCAGACGGTCTCCAGTTGAAGAGCTGCATGCTGCAGCCATCTCAGGATTCCGAAAGATTCGTCCTGGCCAGGATGGGGGAAGAGGAATCATTGGAACAGGCCTCACTGCTGGTGGTGGATTTAAGAAACTCTCCAAAAACTGAGGAAAGTGCCTGGAAACAGTCACTCGAAGTTACTACTCGGCAGAAGGGGGGGATAAGGAAACCCATTGGAAGCTGGGAGCAACCATGGACTATTTGCTAAAAGTACTGTAATTCCGAGTAGAGTGCGATGGGCAGTAAGTATAAAAGGGAAATGTTTGCAGTTTAAAGTATAAATTGCCTACCAAAAGAAAATAGCGTTTAGTCAATAGCGCTTTTAGCCATTTGTTACAGCAGAAGTTTTAAAGCGTGAAATCTTGCCATTTCATTCTTTCAGTTGGTAACTGGAAGTTCGAGAAATGTCTTTTTGAAAGCTATTGGTCTCTACAAAGATTGTAACAAAAAGGAGGAGGCCATTCAGCCCCTCAAGCCATTCAATTAGATCATTTCTGATCTGTCTCTAAACTCTATCTGCTTTGGTTTTGTAACCTGCAATATCCTTATTCAACTAAAGCTTACACAGCACCTTTAATTTTTCAGCATGGTGTTTCACAAGAGTGTTATTGGGCAATACAACCATGCCAAGGAGGAGATATCAAGACAGGATTTAAAGGCGGAGAGGGATGGTGAGGCAGAGAGATTGAGCGATGCATTTCCTGAGCTTGGACTCAAATCCGTAAAGGAACTGGCACCAATAGTGAGGTGGCCAGACGGCCTAAGTTTCACGCTCCCCCACCGGCGGGTTTTTAGATGGTGGGGAGGGTGGGGGGGGGAAGCATGGAATAGCACAAATGGGATTCCTGCTGTGTTCCCGTCCACCCAGACTTCTCAGCGATTTTATGCTGGGATGGGCAAGGCCTCGGATGGGCTGTCCAACCCTGCCCCAATTGAGGCCCTTAAGTGGCTAATTATTTGGGGGGGGGGTGGTTGGGGAAAAGGCAGTTGAAATGGTTCACATGGGCTACCAGAGGCAGCCTCAGAGCACAGAAAGCTAGGAGGAGATTTGATGAAGGTGTTTAAAATCACGAAGGGCTGAGATAGAGTAAATAAGGTGCAGCTGTCTCCAAAGGCTGGAAGGTCGATGGCCAGAGGGCACAGATTGAAGCTGATTAGCAAAGAGCCAGGGGTAACATGAGGAGAAACATTTTCAAGCACCAAGAGTTAGGTTTTTGGAATGCACAGCCTGAAAGGATGGTGGAATCAGATTCAACAGTTGTGTTCAAAAGAGAATATGCATAAATATTTGAATCAAAAATTACAGGGATATGAGAAAGGAGAAAGGCCACTTGGGATGATTTGGATTGCCCTTTGAAAGAGCCAGCACAAACTCAATGGGCCGAATGGTCTCCTCCTGTGCTGCACTACTCTAGTAGTAACAGGGTTCCTATTGAGAGAGAGGTAGTGGGGATCCCATTGAGAGAGAGGTATTCTAGACCACTATTCTAATAGTCTCTTCCTCTTACCAACTGTCTCCACCTCCTCTTGCGCTCTCTCTCTCTAGGATCTCCATCTCTTCTGTTTTTTGGGTCCTCACTTCCTCTCTCTGGGGCCCCCACTACCTCTCTCTCTCTCTGGGATCCCCACTTCCTTTCTCTCTGGGATCCCCACAATCTCTCTCTTTCGGATCCACATTCCTCTTCCTCTCTCTCTCTGGGATACCCACTTCCTCTTTCCTTCCCTCTGGGATACCCACTACTTCTCTCTCAATGGGATATCCATTCCTCTTCCTTTCTCGCTCTCTCTAGGATCCCCACTTCCTTTTCCTCTCTCTCTGGGATCCCCACTACGTCTCTCTCAATAGGAACCCCATTCCTCTTCCTCTCTCTCTCTCTCTTTCTCTGGGATCCCCATTCCTCTTCCTTTCTCTGTCTCTCTGGGATCCCCACTTTCTCTTCCTGTCTCTATCTCTCTGGGATCTCTACCTCCTTTCCTCTGCTTCTGGGCTGACTGCTTGAACATGTCTTTCAGACACATTTCCTCTGCACATACGCTGTGGCGTATTCATTCCAGTGTTTGGAAATGCAGTCTAGTGAGTTCGCTCGTGATCAACAACCATCATTCAACTCATCTTAAGTTTTAATTACAAAAGCAATGTGCATTGTTTTTATAAAATTACACACGTAAAATGCTTTGATATGAACAGGAGTTAAAGAACAATAATAATCACATACAAGGTCATAGTTAGAGAATTGTGTGCAATTCTGACCGCCCCGTTATAGAGAGGGCATGAAAGCCATAGACAGCAAACAGGATGATACCAGAGCTGATATAGTTCTGAGGAGAGATTTGAGGTACTGGGACTGTTTCCACAGCAACAGAGAAAGTGCTTTTTGAAAGTATAAAGTGATTTGATAGAGTGAAGAGGAAAGGATTTTCCCTGTATTCTTTCATGGGATATGGGCATCACTAGCAAGGCCAACATTTGCTACCCATTCTTAATTGCCCTTGAACTGAGTGGCTTGCATGGCTATTTCAGAGGGCAGTTAAGAACCAACCATTTTGCTGTGGGTCTGGAGCCACATGTAGGCCAGACCTGGGAAAGATGACAGATTTCCTTCCCTAAAGGGCATTAGTGAGCCAGATGGGTTTCTACAACAATCGATAATAGTTTCATATTAACCATTACTAAGACTAGTTTTCATCCCCAGAGAATTTGCCTGGGCCTCTGGATTACTAGTCCAGTGACATTACCACTATGCCACCATCTGCCCTTTCTGCCAGCTGGAGAGTCAATGATCAGCATCATCAATTTAAAATGATCACTGAGTGAGAGGGGAGACAGGTTTGGAGAAATTTCGATCGACACAGGGTTGGTGGAGCAGGGAATGTTTTGTGACGGCAGTGGGTGAGACAGAGACCATTGCATCTTTTCAGAGAAAACTGGACAAATATTTTAAACAGAGGAAGCTACAGGGCTATGAGGAGAAAGCGGTGTAGTGGGATTAGTTTGGGGTTGGCACAGGGCTGTGGGGGGAAAGCGGGGCAGAAGGATTGGTTTTGGATTGATACAGGGCTTTGGGGAGAGCGGGGCAATGGGATTAGTTTGGGATTGATACGGGCTATGGGAAGAGACCGGGGCAGTGGGATGTGTTTGGGATTGATACAGGGCTATAGGGAGAGCGCGGAACAGTGGAATTAGTTTTGGATTGATACAGGGTTATGGGAAGAGAGCCGGGCAGTCAGATTTGTTTGAGATTGATACAGGACTATGGAGAGGAAATGGGGCAGTGAGGGTAATTTCGGATTTCTCCAGGAAAGAGCTGGCAGAGACACAATGGACCAAATGACCTCCTTACGTGCTGGAAACTTGCCTGGTTCTATGGTCTAATAACACAATTCTGATACAGAAAGGAAAAACAAGTATCCTGTTTCAGAAACATTAAGATAGAATGATTGACGAGAAAAAAGCTTAGTGCAATTTGCCGGGAAATATCCTCAATATTTTTCAGAATTACACTGAAGAGGCTATCACAGAAGACAAAAGTCACTTTAGCGTAACATTACACTAAAAGATGGAGTAGTCAGCAGACGTGCACTCATGCACAGACACAAAATCGCACTCAACGTACACACATACTCTCACTCACATACTCACATGTAGACTCACATGCTGTCACTCACATGCATACCACTTGCAGACAAAAGCAAACACACACAGTTTTTACTTCTTTCTCATCTCTCTACTTTTTCAGACAGAAATAAAAGGCTGCACCAGACTCCAGTGAAGCTTGCAGGAACTAAGCTTACTTTTCCTGCCACCAATTTGTCTCCACTGGACAGCATCGACATGCATCACTGATGAAATTCAGGAGAAGCTAATATTTATTTTTAAATTCCAATGCAGTACAGCATGTGATTAAACGTATTCAATCAGCAAACTCATAATTGATAATTAAGTAAGGGCAATTCCTACATCAAGTTGGACTGGTGGGTCAAAAGTGGAGTATTTTATCTAACTTTAGATTGATAGTGATCTCTTTAATTCATCGCCACACATAAGGGATCTGAATTTTCAGGAGCAGGGCATCTCATAGTGTGCCCTGTTAGTTAGACTTGTTTGTGCACAGATTTTTTTTGGCCACAAAGTTCCTGGAAGTGAGAGCTGCTAACAATGCAGTTTGGGCAAAAAGGGTAGTGTTAATCAGTGAGGTTTGAGAAGTAAGCAGCAGAAGGAGCGAGGAGGACGTGTGAATTAGCGTGGGTAAACTCAAAGTCAAAATCAGGTACAGAAAGAGAAATAAGGGGCAGAATTTTGCCCTTGGTGGGCGAGCGGGGTCCACCGGCTTGGCGGCGGGCGGACAGCCGACCCCTGCCGCCAAAACGGGGCCCACCGCCATTTTGAGTGGGCGGGCCAGTTAAGGCCCACCCAGCGGCATCTCCGACGGGAAGCGCTATGTGCTTCCTGTGCGGGGTGGGGGGGGGGATCCCCAATTCAAAGTGTACACTGCTCCCTGAGGCAAATTCCTGTCTCAGGGAGTTTACTGACAGGTAAGAAAAGTCAAAATATAGAGAAATATTAAAATTATAAATATGTCCCCCTCATGTGACAATGTCACACGAGATGGGACATGTTAATAAGAAACACATAAAGTTTATTAAATTTTCTTAAAAACAGACATGAAACTTCATCCCACCAGTGGATGAAGTTTCATGAATAACCTGCAGCCCACTGGGGCTCCTGGCCTGCCCACCAGCCTTAAGGTTGGACGGGCAGGGTCTTTAACAAGGTTAATTAGCCTGTCAATGGCCTTAATTGGCCATTGACAGGTCGGCGGGTGGACGGCTGATTTTGCTGTCCGCCCACCTTCCTGAAGATTTAATTGGACCGGGATGATGTCGGGGGTTCCTCCCGACATCATCCCGCATCATTTTCCCCCCGGCGAGCGGGCCCCGCCCCCAAATCGCTGAGGGGAAAATCCTGGCCAAGGAGAGGGAAAGAAAAATTAGCTTAATAGCGAGGGAGAGAAAAAAGAGACAGAAAGAGTAAGTTAAAATAAAATGGCATTTTTAAAATCACCCACAAGAAGTCACAACCTGAAGGAGTGAGACACCATGCTTTTAATTGTTCATTCTGTGAGCCTGAAAGACTTATTGGCAGATTAACAGTTGTCACCTCCTGAGAAGGATTACTTCCTCTATCAATTACTAGACTTAACTTTCTCCGGTGAATTTAACTGGTATTTAATGTGGAAATGCAGCTGCTCCCCAAGATGGCGAGCTGCTGTTTTCGCTAGGCTAATAACGGAACAACACAAACTGTCCAGCAATTGGTGGCCATTTGCTATTCATGGGGTTCTTTCTCCCTCCCCGCAGGTTGCTGGCCAATTTACATATGAATAACGATGAGGATTATATTTTCAGCAGTCTTGTGTAGCAGTCAGTATGCTATATCTAAAGAAAAAATTCACAATCAAGGCCAGTTAATTTGCCTTCAGTGATGCTAACGGAGGGATAAATATTGGGCAGAACACTGGGAAGAACCCTCCTGATCTTCTTGGAGCAGTGCACTGGGATCTTTTCCCTTCCCCTAAGAGGGCAGATGGAGCCTCGGTTTAATGGAGGTCTTTCCAAACTGTGGGCTGTGAACCTGAGACTAGATTGTGGGGTCACAAGCTCCGAGGTAGCAACGGTTACCCTGGAGCTCAAACCATGTGTTAACAGCTGTGAGGTCCCTTTAAATCCTCGCGTGTTTTTTTCAATGGGGGGGGCGTGGCCTAACCGACTGATCTTTGAGGCCTGATTCCTGTTACAAAAAGTTAGGTGCTTTTTATTTTAAAACCCTGCACTTCAAACACCCACCCTGCTCCCACAGCAGCACCACCACCCCCACCCGCCATCCCGACCTGCTCTCACAGCTCTATCCATCACCCACCCCCCCACCCCCCACCCTGGTACTGAAACAAAAAAGCAGATGTCACAGGCTGGGTAGGCAGTAACTCAGTAGGTATTGGCGCTAACCCTTGCTGTCACTCTGGGCATGAAAGAATGTGTTGTCTGAGATTCCGCCGCTAGCAATCAACATATCAAAGCCTCCAAACCAGCCAAATCCAGGTTGCAAATCACAGTCAGAATTATGGAACGATTGCTAGAATTTGTAGCCACCACCTTGAATAAGGTGCAGGAAAGGTACAAAAGCTTAGAATTCAGGTGGCTGTATGAAAAACCCTTTCGGAACTCACGGAGTTACAAAGAATGTCCAGCACAGAAACAGACCACTCAGGCCAATGACCAAGGCTGGTGTTTATTCTCCGCATGAGCTTCCTCCTACCCTTCTTTATCTCACTTCTTCAACACATCCTCTCTCCAGCTTCCCCCTTAAATGCATCTGTGCCATTCAACTCAAACACTCCCTGTGGTAGCTAGTTCCAAGTTCTCCCCACTCTCTGGGTAAAAGAATTCCTGAGTGGATTCACAGGGACTATATTATATCGATGGCCCCCAGTTTTGGTCTCCCCTGAAGGGGAAACATCTTAAGTCGGTCTACCCAATGAAATCCTTTCCCAATCTTAAAGACCGCTTCTAAGTCACACTTCACCCTTCTCTTTCCTATGGTAAAGAGCAGCTGTTCTTTCAGTCTTTCCCGATAGTTCCTAATTATTTCCTAAGTATTTATTGTATGTAAATTGGGCAATTTCTCTCTGGTTAAGAAGTGATTACAGTTTTTAGGATTCTAAGGAAACTAGACAAGGTCAACTGTGATGAGCTGTTTCATCTTGCCTGGAACAGTGGGACCAGAGGACACATCCTGTACTTGAAGGGGGTAAAGGCCAAATTTAATCTGCGGAACCAGTGTTCCAGTGAGAAGGTGACTAATCTATGGAACAGGTGGAAGCAGAAAGTATTGATTCATTCTTTCACAAAACAACATTTTGGGATCCAGTAGAAGGAGGATTTAAGAGATGTCAAATGGTGAGCGCAGCAGTGTTTGGGTCAATGGTTCTCAAAGCTCTCCACTGCTGGGGGTTTTCATCATTTCTGGCTCTGTTTTAGACTCATTGATCACTGTGGTTAGTCAATAACTCCACTATCGTCATATCACAGAATCACAGAATTGTCACAGTGCAGAAGCAGGCCATTCGGCCCATCTCATCTACACCAGCTCTCTAAATGAGCTATTCCCTTGCCTTCTCCCTCTAGCCCTGCAACTTCTTCCTTTTCAGAGTATAATCCTCTTAAATGTCTCGATTGAAACTGCCTCCACCACAGCCTCAGGCAGCTCATTCAAGATCCTAACCACTCGCTGTGTGAAAAAGGTTCTCCACAT
This sequence comes from Carcharodon carcharias, assembly GCF_017639515.1. NCBI lineage: Eukaryota > Metazoa > Chordata > Chondrichthyes > Lamniformes > Lamnidae > Carcharodon > Carcharodon carcharias. Next base: position 4,204,407 of record NW_024470758.1, read on the forward strand.
GTCTCCATTGATTCTTTTACCAATTCCTTAAATCTGCGTCCTCTCATTCTTGATCCTACCACCAATGGGAACAGTATCTCCGTATCTACTCTGTCTAGACCCCTCATGATTTTGAATGCCTCTGTCAAATCTCCCCTCCTCCTCTTCTCCAAGGAAAACAATTCCAACTTCTCTGATCTATCTATGTAACTGAAATTTCTCATCCCTGGGCGCATTCTCATGAATCTTTTCTGCACCCTCTCTAATGCCTTCACATCCCTCTCGTCTCAAGTGACTATCAGGATGGGTAGAAGTTGAACTAGCTGGACCTTGGCCTTCCTTTGTTAAACATTTCCTACATTAAGTTATCCTTTGGCTAAACTTTACTCTCTCACCACATTTTCTTTTAGTTCCACTCTACTTTTAAAGGGTGCTAGACAAACAATCCCTTATACCAAGCCCCCTGGAGTAAGGGGAAGACAGACTGTTTCTCCCCTCAAATTAAATTCCCCTCCCTCACTGCATGGAAGCCCCTAAAGACACAAATGACACCAATGAAGCTGCACATGTTTTTCTTTATTTGTTCCCAGGATAGGGGGGGTCGCTGGCTAGGCCAGCATTTGATGACCATTCCTAACTGCCCTCGAGAAAGTGGTGGTGAGCAGCTTTCTTGAACCACTGCAGTCCATCTGGTGTAGATGCAACCACAGTGCTGTTAGGAATGGAGTTCCAGGATTTTGACCCAGCGAAAGTGAAGGAACGGCAACATAGCTCCAAGTCAGGATGGTGCATGGCTTGTAGGTGAACTTGCAGGCAGTGGTGTTCCCATGCATCTGCTGCCCTTGTCCTTAAAGTTGGTAGAGGCTGCGGGTTTGGAAGGTGCTGTCGAAGGAGTCTTGGTGAGTTGCTGCAGTGCGTTTGTAGATGGTACACACAGCTGCAACTGTGCATCAGTGGTGGAGGCAGTGAATGTTTAAGGTGGGGGATGGGATGCGAATCAAGCTGGCTGCTTTGTCCTAGATGGTGTCAAGCTTCTTGAGTGTTATGAACATACGAATTAGGAGCAGAAATTGGCCATTTGGCCCATCGAGCCTGCTCCACCATTTAATAAGATCACAGTGATCTGTTTGTGTTTCGGATTCCGCATTCCCATCGACCATCGATAACCTTTGACTCCTTGCTTAACAAGAATCTATCTACCTCTGCCTTAAAAATATTCAGTGACCCCGCCTCCACCACCTTCTGAAGCCAAGAGTTCCAAAGTCACAAAACCCTCTGAGAGAAATAATTTCTCCTCATCTCTGTCCTAAAAGGGCAACCCCTAATTTCAAAGCAATGCCCTCTAGTTATGGACTCGTCCATAAGAGGAAACATCCTTTCCATGTCCACCTTGTCAAGACGGTTCAGGATCTTAGAAACTTCAAACAAGTCACCCCTCACTCCTCGAAACTCTAGTGATAACAAGCCCAGCCTGTCCAACCTTTCCTTATAAGACAACCCGCTCATTCCAGGTATCAATCTAGTAAACCTCCTCTGAACCGCCTCCAGTGTATTTACATCCTTCCTCAAATAAGAAGACTAAAACTGCACACAGTATTCCAGATGTGGTCTTACCAATGACCTGTATAACTGAAGCATAATATCGTTACTTTTAAGTTCAATTCCTTTTGTAATAAAGCCTTCTTAATTACTTGCTGTACCTGCAACTTTTTGTGACTCTATTGCACCAGAACACCTGGATCCCTCTGCACCTCAGAATTCTGCAGTCATTCCCCATTTAAGTAATACTCTGCTTTTTTATTCTTCCTACCAAAGTGAACAACTTATACTTCATCTGCCAAATTTTTGCCCACTCACTCAACCTATCTCTATCCATTTGCAACCTCCTTATGTCCTCTTCACAACATACTTTCCTGCCTATCTGTGTGGCATTTGAAAATTTAGCTACCATGCCTTCACTCCCCTCATCAAAGTCATTGATATAAATTGTAAAAACCTGAGACCCCAGCACAGACCCCTGCGGGACTCCACTCGTCACATCCTGCCAATCAAAGACCCATTTATGCATACTCTGTTTTCTGTCAGCCAGCCAATCAATCTTCTATTCATGCTAATATGTTACCCCACTACACCATGAGCTCCTACTTTGCGCAATAACCCTTGATGTGGCACCTTCTGGAAATCTTGGAGTATTGTTGGAGCTGCACTTATTACAAGTGTAACCTGTGACCCCATGCATTCGTTCAAGCTGGGAAATTCATTGAAGCTCCCACATGTAATGCCATCTCCTACATTTTGTTTTTGGGCTGTGAGAAACACTGGCTAGGCTGCATTCATTCCGCACCCCTATTTTCCCTGAGGACACCAAGAAGCATCAAATGAAAGCCATGAAGTCTTTTACATCCAGAGGGCAAACAGTGTTTCATCCAAAGGACCATACAGCACTCACTCAGTACTGGACTTGGAGTAGCAGCCAAATAAAAGACCATTTCCTTAATAGGTGAGTCAGTGAGGATGGGCTATCATTTTAAGATGTTCACTAAGAGAGAGAGAAAATTTTTTTATTCTTTCATGAGAAACAGGTGTTGCTGGCAAGGCCAGCATTTCTTGCCCATCCCTAATTGCCTTGAACTGAGTGGCCTGCTAGGCCATTTCAGATGGAAGTTAAGAGTCAACCACTTTGCTGTGGTTCTGGACTCACATGTAGGCCAGAGCGGGTAAGGACAGCAGGTTTCCTTCCCCGAGCGATATTCGTGAACCCAATGGATTTTTATAATAATCAACGATGGCTATCATGAGACAAGTTTTCGATTCCAGATTTACTAACTGAATTTAAATTCCCCCAGCTGCCTTGGTAGGATTTGAACCCGTGTCCCCAGAGCATTAGCCTAGGATAACCAGTCTAATAACATTACCACTACACCATCGTCTTCACACTCGTAAGCTTAGGAGAAGTTCCTTTATGTAGTAAAGTGCTGGAGCATGGAATACTTTGTGAGAGGGATTGTTAAGGCTGAGACCGTTTCATGGTTTACAACAAGAGCCATAGTTTAAGCCGAGGAAGAAATGGAGTTGTGGGGAAGTGACTGTGGATTGGTATGGGATTAGTTCTAGATTGCTCTCATAAAGGACCAGCACAAGAGACAGTGGGTCAATTGGCCCTTTAAAACAGGAATTATGGGGTGCCTCTGGGATGCCCAGAGGCACAAAGTGTCGGTGGTATCGCAAAGCAAGGAGGGAGAGAATTTCCTTGTGATGAAATCTTTATTAAGAAAGGAAAGCATTTCTGTATCACCTTTCATGACCTAGGACGTCCCAATGATGTATTTGTGAAGCGTAGTCACTGTTGTAATGTAGGAAATGTGGCAAATTAGCGCACAGCAAGATCCCACAACAGCAATGTGATAGTGACAGGATAATCTGTTCTAGTGATTTTGGTTGAGGGATTAATATGGGTCCCTGGGCACCAGGGAGAACTCCCCTGCCCCTCTTCAAAATAGTGCCTTGGAACTTTTATGTCCACGGTAGATGGGGCCTCAATTTAACATCTTATCTCAAAGATGGTACTTCCAAAGTGCAGGTCTCTCTCAATCCTAGTACTAGGAGGGCTGGCCTCAATTATCGGGGCTCAATACTTTGAGTGGGTCTCAAAGCCATGACCTCCTGACTCAGGTGAGAATGGCGCCCACAGAGACTGCTAAATATATATTCTTACACATTCAAAAAACTGAGGTTCAAATTCCTTGTCATTAGAAGATCTATGCCCTGTATAGTAATGGTTATGGACATGGAAACATACTGCAAGAGGAGATATACTTGAACTCATTTTAATTTTAAATGGAGGATTGCATTATAAATTTGCACCAGGCACAGCAAGTTCCCACAAACATACAATGCACACAAGAGTATTCTAGTAAAAGCACAGAATAGTACTGCCCAGAAGGAGGCCCTCCAGTCCACTGTGTTTGTGTTGTCTCTCTTAATGTCTTGCTGATTTAATTGTTAAGGTTTGTTAATATCATTAAGGTTAAGAGAAATAGGTGATGCGTATTAATGGTCTTTGAGCACATATAAATAGAGGATAGCTGGGACACTGGGTTAAGTGAGAGGAGAGCTGTGAGACTGCGCAAGTCAATAAACTCTCTCATTAAAGAAAAACTCTGTTTTGTTTTCTGCTTCACCAACCAGCTTGGATGCTATTAACATCAATGAGCAATCTGTTAGTCCCATTCCCACACTTTCCCCCAGATTCCTGCAAATTTTTCTCTTGATTTATTCAATTCCCTTTTGCAAGGTATTATTGAATCTGTCTCCACCACACTTCCAGGCAGTGCATTCCATATCCTAATTACTTATATGTAAACAAGCTTTTCCTTCTGTCGCCCCTGGTTCCCTTGTCAATCACCTTAAATCTGTGCTGAAGCATGGACCAGAGATCAGGCTGCAACAACATTTTCAAGATTCTCCAAGTCAAGTCATGCTCTCTGTTAATGCAGCTGCCCAGTGGCAGCACATAACTGGGTAACTGGGCCTTATGGCCTTGGGCTTGTTCAGCGAATGCTGGTGCTTGGAAGTGCATTTACTGGTGCTTCAGTCGCCTGTAATACCAGTGCACACCCCGCTGGGAAAATGTCATCCAGTGAAGCCTGTAAGTGGCTGCTTACTGAGGCGGAGAGATACCCTGAATGGAGAGAGTTGCTGTAATCCACTGTATCTACTCATGCTGATGGAGCAGATGACCACAACGTTACAAAACAGGGACAGTGCTGCATGACATCTCTGCTCTTGCTGCCTCCAGCTCGCAGTTTTCAAGCAAAAGGGCACTGGGGTAATAAAGAATAGCAGAGTACCCAGGACAGGTGGTAACTCCTCCCTCTACATTCAGAGATTATATGGGGCAATTTAGAATATCGCTGCCTTTTAAGCAGTAATAAAAAATGCTGAAAGCAAGAGCCAGATTTACAGTTTCTTACAATTTGTACAGAACAGTTTTTACTGCGACTGAGTTGTCTAATTTACTGCATAATCCTGTTCTTAATTTGCAGCCCAGAGAGGCAGCAGAAATGCGAGGCCACAGTCATTGCTCCTCACAATTACAGGTTGGTCTGGCTAGGAAGAATGTTCCCACCGTCTGTCACTGTTAATACAGTGCTACCCTCCCATCCTTCACACTATCACATGTTCCCATTTCACTACAAATCTCTACCTCATGCCGGTTCTGAGGAAAGGTCATTGACCTGAAATGTTCACTATGTTTTTCTCTCTCCACAGGTGTTGTCAGGCCCAATGAGTATTTCCAGCAGTTTTTGTTTTCACTGCTGTTAACTTGGGACTGACAGCACGCAAGAATAACATAGAGCTGGGAGAAGCATACTGGCTGTTCTCGATCCATCGGAGTTCATGTATCATCCTCATAGTCTAGTTTTACAATGACAGATGCTCAGCAGTTTGGTTTTTGTGTTGCTGATTTCCCATATTGCCTATGTTATTTGGTCCTATTTTATAAAATAGGTATGACATAGATGCTGAAATGGAGTGTTGGAGCTTGAGAAAGATGCTTTCAGTGATCAGCAGAGCTCTCTGGAAGTCAGATGTAAAGTGGCAGCTGTGAATCTAATGGATCTCAATGGTGTTGGAAAGTCACAGGAACTGATGGAGGCCATTCAGCCCCTTTGAGCCTGTTCCACCATTTAATCAGATCTGTATGTTGCTGAAAATGCTGCCGAAGCTTTCTGTCTTGCACTCATCAGGACCAAATGCAAGAATGCCAAATTTCAAACAGTCACAACAATTTATACTACAGGAGAAAAGGGTGCTGACTGGTCGGCAAGACAACTCTGATTGGCTGAGGTGTTGCCATGGAGAAAGCAATAGGGAACTGTAGGCTCCCCAAACTCCTGGGTAATCCAAAAATGTTGCAAGGCTTGAGCATATTCCTTATGTTTGCAGAGAACAGGTCCCTACGTATGGATGTATGTCCTTTCCAGCAAGCGTAAAAGCATAAATAATACGAGTTTGACTGATTATCTTAAATTGGTTAGTGGTGTAGATATTAGAGCACTCAGGATTGCTCAGCAGGTGTCGCCTAATCGTAGAATCACATTGAACATTAGGCCTTTTTTTTGGGATTTGTTTACCCAGAAACTTGGGGAACTTATAATTCCCCGTTGCTTTTTCCATGGTAATGCCTCGGCCAATCAGAGCCAGCTTGCCAACCAATCAGCACCCTTTTCTCCTGCAGTATAACTTGTAGTGATTGTTTGAAATTTGGCATTCTTGCGGTTGTCCTGATAACTCCAAGACGAAAAGCTTTGGCAACATGTCTCTCTTTCCAGCAATATTTAAGCTCTATACTACCAAGCAGCCAGCTGGTTTGTATGTCAATTCCTCTGGCTTGGTTCTGTAACCCTTTAATACCCTTATCGAACAACAATCTATTAATTCCAGCTTTCAAATTGTGAATTGTCTGCCCAGCTGCAACAGCTTTTTGGGAGCGAGAGTTCTAGATTTCCACTCCCCTTTATGTGAAGAAGTGCTTCCTGACATCACCCCTGAACAGCCTGCCTCTAACTTTAATGTGTTCCACCCCCCACCAGCTATCTCCTTGTGTTGGACTGCCCACCCCCTCTCCATCCCCCAACTCCACCAGGTGAAGCAATTTCTCAGGGTGAAGGAGATGTTTCAGGAACACTGACCCAGTATTCCCTCAGGGATAGTGATATCCTGTTTTTATTTCACAGAACTGCACAAAGCAGTCCGGATGAAATTTGTTAACGTTGGAGCAATACAATCTCTTAGGAATTACATTCAAGAGCCTCTGCTAATGCATCCAAGTGCCTATCATCTTTGATTTTCTTTCACTGTAGCTAGGCTGACAATTGCACAGTATTATCTAGCACTCTCATTCATATTCTCCATTTTGATTCCTTCCTTTTGTGCTCATTATCTAACACTTGGGCACATTGAAAGGCATTTACCACCCATTTGTTCAAATGCCTTAAAAAATTGTAAGGGGAGATTTTCTGCCTTGATGCATTCCAGGAATGGATATTGGTAAATTGTTTCTTGATAGTCTGCGATTTTCCAAGGCTTATATCAGGAGATTGCACACTCCCTGCATCTGAATGACTGAAACGCAAATGCATCATGTGCAAACGAATGTTAGGTTGGGGACAAGAGAGGGAAGTGTAAATGACCTATTTAAGCTATGGCATAAATATATAATTCATGTACAATTTTGGAATGTCCTTTTTGAATGGTGCAACGTCACTGGTATTGCTCACAAACTTTCATACATCAGAGTCTTTTCTCTAATTGGTGGCTGGCACTTGCCCTATAAGAAAAGGAATAGAGGTATAGTGCATCAAAGATTAGTGCCAGCCCTATGAGAAAGAAGACTGGTGCCAGCCCTTTGAGAAACAAGACTGGTGCCAGCCCTATGAGAGACATGACTGATGCCAGCCCTATGAGAGAAACAAGATGGGTGCCAGCCCTTTGAGAAACAAGACTGGTGCCAGCCCTATGAGAGAAACAAGACTGGTGCCAGCCCTTTGAGAAACAAGACTGGTGCCAGCCCTTTGAGAAACAAGACTGGTGCCAGCCCTATGAGAGACATGACTGATGCCAGCCCTATGAGAGAAACAAGATGGGTGGCAGCCCTTTGAGAAACAAGACTGGTGCCAGCCCTATGAGAGAAACAAGACTGGTGCCAGCCCTTTGAGAAACAAGACTGGTGCCAGCCCTATGAGAAACACGACTGGTGCCAGCCCTATGAGAGAAACAAGACTGGTGCCAGCCCTATGAGAAACACGACTGATGCCAGCCCTATGAGAAACACGACTGATGCCAGCCCTATGAGAGAAACAAGACTGGTGCCAGCCCTTTGAGAAACAAGACTGGTGCCAGCACTATGAGAAACACAACTGGTGCCAGCCCTATGAGAGAAACAAGACTGGTGCCAGCCCTATGAAAGAAACAAGACTGGTGCCAGCCCCACGAGAGAAAAAAGACTGGTTCCAGCCCTATAAGAAACAAAACTAGTGCCAGCCCTATGAGAAACAAGACTGGTGCCAGCCCTATGAGAAACAAGACTGGTGCCAGCCCCACAAGAGAAACAAGACTGGTGCCAGCCCTATAAAAGAAACAAGACTAGTGCCAGCCCTATGAGAAACAAGACTGGTGCCAGCCCTGTGAGAAACAAGACTGGTGCCAGCCCTATGAGAAACATGACTGGTGCCAGCCCTATGAGAGAAACAAGACTGGTGCCAGCAATATGAGAAACAAGACTGGTGCCAGCCCTATGAGAAACACGACTGGTGCCAGCCCTTTCAGAAACATGACTGGTGCCAGCCCTATGAGAGAAACAAGACTAGTGCCAGCCCTTTGAGAAACAAGACTGGTGCCAGCCCTAAAAGAAACAAGTCTGGTGCCATCCCTATGAGAGAAACAAGACTGGTGCCAGCCCTATGAGAGAAACAAGACTGGTGCCAGCACTATGAGAAACAAGACTGGTGCCAGCCCTATGAGAGAAACAAGACTGGTGCCAGCCCTATGAGAGAAACAAGACTGGTGCCAGCCCTTTGAGAAACAAGACTGGTGCCAGCCCTATGAGAGAAACAAGACTGGTGCCAGCCCTTTGAGAAACAAGACTGGTGCCAGCCCTTTGAGAAACAAGACTGGTGCCAGCCCTATGAGAGAAACAAGACTGGTGCCAGCCCTTTGAGAAACAAGACTGGTGCCAGCCCTATGAGAAACAAGACTGGTGCCAGCCCTTTGAGAAACACGACTGGTGCCAGCCCTATGAGAAACACGACTGGTGCCAGCCCTTTGAGAAACAAGACTGGTGCCAGCCCTATGAGAAACAAGACTGGTGCCAGCCCTATGAGAAATACGACTGGTGCCAGCCCTTTCAGAAAAACATTGGTGCCAGCCCTATGAGAGAAGCAAAACTGGTGCCAGCCCTTTGAGAAACATGACTGGTGCCAGCCCTATGAGAAACACGACTGGTGCCAGCCCTTTGAGAAACAAGACTGGTGCCAGCCCTATGAGAAACAAGACTGGTGCCAGCCCTATGAGAAACAAGACTGGTGCCAGCCCTATGAGAAACACGACTGGTGCCAGCCCTTTCAGAAACACAATTGGTGCCAGCCCTATGAGGGCAACAAGACTGGTGCCAGTGCTATCAGAGGAACAAGACTGGTGCCAGCCCTATGAGAAACAAGACTGGTGTGAGCCCTATGAGAGAAACAAGACTGATGCCAGCCCTTTCAGAAATAAGACTGGTGCCAGCTCTATGAGAGAAACAAGACTGATGCCAGCCCTATGAGAGAAACAAGACTGGTGCCAGCCCTTTCAGAAACAAGACTGGTGCCAGCCCGATGAGAGAAACAAGACTGGTGCCAGCCCGATGAGAGAAACAAGACTGGTGCCAGCCCTATGAGAAACACGACTGGTGCCAGTCCTATGAGAAACAAGACTGGTGCCAGTCCTATGAGAAACAAGACTGGTGCCAGTCCTATGAGAAACAAGACTGGTGCCAGTCCTATGAGAAACACGACTGGTGCCAGCCCTATGAGAGAAACAAGACTGGTGTCAGTCCTATCAGAGGAACAAGACTGGTGCCAGCCCTATGAGAAACAAGACTGGTGTGAGCCCTATGACAGAAACATGATTGGTGCCAGCCCTTTCAGAAATAAGACTGGTGCCAGCCCTATGAGAGAAACAAGACAGGTGCCAGTTCTATGAGAAACAAGACTGGTGCCAGCCCTTTCAGAAACACGACTGGTGCCAGCCCGATGAGAGAAACAAGACTGGTGCCAGCCCGATGAGAGAAACAAGACTGGTGCCAGCCCGATGAGAGAAACAAGACTGGTGCCAGCCCTATGAGATAAACAAGACTGGTGCCAGTCCTTTGAGAGAAATAAGACTGGTGCCAGCGCTGTGAAAGAAATAAGACTGGTACAGGCCTACGAGAGCAACAAGACTGGTGCCAGCCCTATGAGAGAAACAAGACTGGTGCCAGCCCTATGAGATAAACAAGACTGGTGCCAGTCCTTTGAGAGAAATAAGACTGGTGCCAGCGCTGTGAAAGAAATAAGACTGGTACCAGCCTACGAGAGCAACAAGACTGGTGCCAGCCCTCTGAGAAGCACGACTGGTGCCAGCCCTATGAGAGAAACAAGACTGGTGCCAGCCCTAAGAGAAACAAGACTGGTGCCAGCCCTATGAGAGAAACAAGACTGGTGCCAGCCCTATAAAAGAAACAAGACTGGTGCCAGCCCTATAAAAGAAACAAGACTGATGTCAGCCCTATAAAAGAGACAAGACTGGTGCCAGCCCTATAAAAGAGAAAAGACTGGTGCCAGCCCTATAAAAGAGACAAGACTGGTGCCAGCCCTATAAAAGAGACAAGATTGGTGCCAGCCCTATAAAAGAGACAAAACTGGTGCCAGCCCTTTGAGAATCAAGCATGGTGCCAGCCCTATGAGAGAAACAAGACTGGTGCCAGCCCTATAAAAGAAACAAGACTGGTGCCAGCCCTATGAGAAACACGAATGGTGCCAGCCCTATGAGAGAAACAAGACTGGTGCCAGCCCTGAGAAACAAGACTGGTGCCAGCCCATGAGAAACAAGACTGGTGCCAGCCCTAAGAGAAACAAGACTGGTGCCAGCCCTATGAGAGAAACAAGACTGGTGCCAGCCCTATAAAAGAAACAAGACTGGTGCCAGCCCTATAAAAGAAACAAGACTGATGTCAGCTCTATAAAAGAGACAAGACTGGTGCCAGCCCTATAAAAGAGACAAAACTGGTGCCAGCCCTATGAGAGAAACAAGACTGGTGCCAGCCCTTTGAGAATTAAGCATGGTGCCAGCCCGATGAGAAACAAGACTGGTGCCAGCCCTTTGAGAAACAAGACTGGTGCCAGCCTTATGAGAAACAAGACTGGTGCCAGCCCTATAAAAGAAACAAGACCACTGCCAGCCCTATGAGAAAGAAGACTGGTGCCAGCCCTATGAGAAAGAAGACTGGTGCCAGCCCTATGAGAAACTACAAGCCAACAATTAGAGAGAAAATCACCCTCCCTTCAGAAATTCCCAATTATGTCACTGCTAACAGGATTGTAAACAACTCTTCAAAAGCTAAATTTAAATGCAAGTAAAAGTTGTTTGTGTCTCTCCAACCTCTGCCTGATACAGGCTGTGCAATAGAGAATGATAAGGTGTGGCATTTTAAGTAATATGAGTTGCAATAGATACCAGTAAATCTTGAGGAGCTACCACTGATAGGCATGGCCCCAGATCACGTTAGATCACAGCAACCTGAATTATGTGATTGAGCTGCATGGCAAGCACACAAAGATTTCACAGATTAATCCAATTAACTGTTTAAAAACACACAATCCATCAACCCTGATGTGTTGGTGGATTATACGCTGTTATTCACCATTCCTAACCAGTGATTTCACAGTGACAGATCAATGAGCTGAAGTTCATACAAGTCGCTATGTGCACTCAGATGTGCCTGTGCTTGCTTGTCCCCATCCTGTCCTGAATTGTGTTCTACGCTCTGTAAACGCCACACCGTCAATGTGATAAGATATCACTGTCTCACACACACACACACACTTTCCCATTGACATTCAATTTAAAACTAGCCTCACCCTATTAAGCAGGTTGATGTTGGTGACTGTTCTGCAGTGTTTGCAGGGGCGCAAAGAACCAGCAGTGGTGTCACTAGCAATCCCATTAGGTAAATCGTGTCTGGGCTCTGAGCTGAGAAAGCCCACGATGCCTTCTCTGTCACAGATCTTCATGAAGGATGTTCTGAGTACCCTAGCTTTGGTGGCAGAGTGCAAAGGAAGGGCTTAGAATTTTAAGTGTATGTACTGGGCAACACTGGAAAATACTGGGCAAGATTGCAGAAAACATCAAGGCTGACAACAATGAGCAAGCCTTATTAATACTGGTGAATATCGAGTGGCATTTAGCAATAATCAACAATGCTGGTCAATGCTGCGCATTGAGAAGAGAACCAGGACACGTGTGCACCATCACTGACTGAAGGTAAATGGGTTTAAAGCCACAGTTTGAGGCACAGAAGGGGGTCATTCAGCACGTCATGCCTGAACAATCCCACTGCCATGCTCTCTCTCTCCATAGTCTTGTATCAATCCCAACTCAACTCACTGCTCCACCCTCTCCCCACAGTCCTTAAATGATGCAATGGTCTCTGCTTCAACGCCTTCCATGTTCCAAATACCCTCTGCGTCGAGACAGTTCCTCTAACCTCTCTTCTCACTGTCATTAACAATATGAAATAAACGATCTCCCTTGTCACGCTATCACTCTGGCACTCTTGATCACTGTCTGATCAATCTGATGCCTGTTGTCGGAGGAATGGGAACTCTAGAAGTGATGTACTCCTCATCTTCAAGCTCCTTTCCCTGCTTTAGATTGGCATCGGTGCTGGTGCTAGGAGAGGAATATGAAGAGGCAGCAAAAATAACCTGACAGGGATGGGAAATGAAAGGAGGGAAATGCGTCCTTAACCTAAACAAAACACCCATGCAGTCAGGAAGACAGCCTCATGTCCCTGTGATTTGACAGCCAGTCTTGCACTCTCCTGGCTCTCTCTGGACGCTAAAAGTGATTTGCTTTAGCTTGATCCAAGAGGGACTGGGTCAGGGACTAATACTTGCAGATTACTCAAGGAGGGTGGGAGAGGCAGGCATTTATTTCATATTGTTAATGACAGTGAGAAGAGAGGTTAGAGGAACTGTCTCTACACAGAGGGTATTTGGAACATGGAAGGCGTTGAAGCAGAGACCTTTGCATCATTTAAGGACTGTGGGGAGAGAGTGGAGCAGTGAGATGAGGCACTCAGTGCAACATTATGCGAACAAATTATTTTTTTTTTATCTATTAACAACAATGCAGTCCACAAAGGCACATGGGTTATGAGTACAAATGACTTTCAATCTTCAAGGAGATTTGATTTCTTTTCTACATATTATTCGCCGAGCTTCTGTCTACATCTTCGCCAAGCAAGTGGAGTGAGGCTACCACACTTAGCAGCTAAAAGTGCAAACTCCGAACGCACTGGGCTGCCAGAACAGCCATACAGAAAGTAAGAATCAATGTGCCGATGGAGGATCACATGAATGTGACATGCCTAGTCAAATGAGCAATTGGTGGGGCTTTCAGAAAATTCCTTTTGGACTCTTGATCATCGTGGCTCAGTGGGTATCTGTCTCTCTCTCTCTGTGTCACCTCTGGGTTAGAAGCTTCTCGGTTTGAATTCCACTCCAGAGGCTTGAGCCCATAACCCAGGTTTACACACCCAGTGCAGTATTGAGGGAGTGCTGCAGTGTCAGCCTTTCAGATGAGACGTTTAACCAAGATGTCGTCTCAGTTGGATTCCACGGCCATTATAGGAAATAGAGCCGGGCAAGTTCTCCCCCTGGTGTCCTTGGGCCAATCACTCAACGAACTGCACTAAAAAAAACACAGGTGATCTGCTCATTGTCATACTGATGTTTACGGGAGCTTGCTGTGCACAAATTCGCTGTTGCATTTCCTATTGCAATAGTGAGCTACTTCAATGGCTGTAAAGCACTTGGGGGTGTCCTGAGGTCGGAAAAGGTGCTACAGAATTGCAAGTTGCTTTCTTTACTTTCAAAGCAGTGACTATGTCAACATTTAGGAATAGTTTAGATGGGTGGGTGAAGGGAAAGGAGGATATAAAGCAAGATGGAAACAGGATAGGCACACGGGATTAGGACAACTGCTCATGTGGATAAACACCAGCATGCACTGAACAGTCTGTTTCTGTGTTACAATTTCAAAAGTAATTCTACCTCATTTCGCCTGAAGGCTTCTCATGTTACACATACTTTAGTTTCCAGTAAACCTGACTGTTCCAACACTCTCCACGCTGGTCTCCCATCTGCCAGCCTATAGAAGCTCACCTAAAACTCTGCTGCCACTTTGCTCTGCCCAGTCCTGTCTGTCCGTTCAGCCCTGAGCTCATCAAGCTACATTGACCCCCATGTCACACGATGCCTCAAATTTGAATTTTTCGTCCTCCTGTTTAAATCCTTCAGTGGCTTCGCCCCTCCCCATTGCTGTTCACCGCTCCAGCCCAAAATGCCTCCGAGCTCTCCGTACCCCCACTCTGGCTTCTTGCGCGTTCCCGTCCCCCCCTTCATTGCACCATGGGTTGGCCAGGTCATCAACTGACACTGCCCATTCTCCCTATGTCTCTCTTCTGATTAAAACCTCCCTCTTCAACACAGCCTGCCATTTCCTTCTTTGGCTCAGTGCCAATGTTTTCTAACTGTGCCTCTCTGAAGGATTTTGGAACGTTTTCCATGTTAAATACAACTTATTGTTGTTTTGACTCCAAATGTGCAAAGCCATGGGGGGGGGGGGGTGCATTTTGCACATTCATGTAAAATTAAAGCACAGGCATAGCCAACAGGGAGAATACTGTCTCAAATAAAAACTGGTCAATAAATTTCACACAGTTTTCATGAACCTTTAATACTCCTGGGTCTCACTAACCTCTCTCCTTTTATTCTCCTTTCCAGGTATATCTAATCAGCATTTGGAGGCCAAAATCTGTGTCAGCATTCTCCAATCTACAAGCAAAGGTTTGTTCCATGGCTGGGCTTTGTTTAAATCCTCCTGATAGAGTGAATTATTGCATGATTGAGCGTCACTCAAATCCGACTGAACATGGCAGCCTTTTCTTACAAAGATTGGAGATAACCAGACAATCTGTCTGCCTTATTAAACAGGCAATGTGTCAGTTTAGTTCCAAGTGGTTCACAGAGACATGGTCTGCTGTGAATGAGTGGGTGCAGTCACTTTGTGCCAGAACCCATCAAAATTTCAGGTGCCTTGTTAAAATGGGAGACGTGCTAACGTAGTGTTGAATTATGGGTGGTTTTATGCCAATGACCCACCCCTCGAGAAACTGGGCTCAGCCTCTCCCAAATTTATATCACCTGGAACCAATTGATCAATAGCCCATCCACCACATTAAGCATTCACTCCCTCCACCACCGGCGCACTGTAGCAACAGTGTGTGCCATCTACAAGATGCATGGCAGCAACTCACCGAGACTCCTTCAAAAGCGCCTTCCCAAACCTGCAACCTCCACCAGCTGTAAGGACCAGGCGCATGGGAAAACCACCACCTCCAAGTTCCCTTCAAGTCACAGATCACCCTGACTTCGAAATATATCGACAATCCCATCATCGTCGCTGGGGCAAAATCCTGGAACTTGCTCCCTAACAGCCCTGTGGAAGCACCTACACCACCAAGGACAAGTAGGGAAAGGCAATAAACGTCTGTCAATCCAATCTTTATTTCCCTCTCTCTGTTGGTCTCTGTGTACACGAACTGACATTGAATTCACCTCATCTAATTGACACTTCCTCCTCAAGCCTTGCGCTGTCTATGTCTTGAGCCTTCAAACTGATGATTTAAGGAGATACTCAGTTGCTTGCCATGTTCGCTCCAGATTCCAGATGCCCTGTTCCCCTTAGTATGACATTATCAGCTCACACATTCAGTGACGCGCCATGTAAAACACTCACAAAGATGAAATGGATAAGGGCAAAGCCTAACTCATGACAAACGCCATTAGATATTGTTGTAGGATGTTGGATACCATTCAGTAGGTCTTAATGAAGTCTTTGTAGTAATAAGTAGGTTAACTGTATGTACTTATTAATTATAAGGATTATGTACATATATAAAAGGTTCAAACTAGGAGCTGTCTCCATGCTTGCTTGTACACATGGCTCTGTCTAACATTGGACTGACTTCTGGGTGTGGTCATGTGTTCTCCTACATCACTGTGTGGGCGGTACTGTGCTCGTGCCATGTTAACCCTATATATGCCAGACCCTTATACTAGAGGTATCCTGTCACAGAAAATTGTGGCATGTTTAGAAATGTTCAATTGCTGAACACAATGCAGAGAGAGCTTATACCAGACCATAGCATCAATAAACTGGGGCTGTCTTATCTTGAAGGGAAGCAAGTGAGGGAGTATTATATAAACCTGTATAAGATATTAAATCAAATAAAAAATGTGATCCTGGAGGACAAGCTCAATGCAAGTCAAGACCATAACAACTTGTATTTATATAGTGCCTTTAACGCAGTAAAACACCCCAAAGCACTTCACAGGAGCGTTATCAAACAAAATGTGGCCTGAGTCACATAAGGTGATATTGGGACAGATGAACAAAAGCTTGGCCAAAGAGGTCAGTTTTAAGGAAAAGGGAGAGAGAGAGAGGGGTTGACAGGTTGAGGGAGGGAATTCCAGAGCTTAGGGCCCAGGCAGCCAAAGGCATGGTCACCAATTAGGAAGTGCACAGTTGGTTGGATTTGGAGGAGCATAGAGATCTTGGAGAGTTGCAGGGCGATAGGAGATTACAGAGATAGGGAGAGAGAGGCAATGGAGGAATTTGAAAACAAAAGTGATAACTTTAAAACTGAGGCACTGGTGTTGGATGAATGGGACTGAGTGTGAGATAGGTTACAGGCAGCAGAGTTTTGGCTGAGTTACAGTTTATGTAGCAGGGTGACCAGCCAGGAGAGCATTGGGGTAGTCAAATTTAGAGATAAAGGCATGGATATGGGTTTCTACAGCTGAAGAGCTGAGAGTTGCAAAAGTGGAAAGGGGGGGGGGTGCGGTGGTGCGGTGTGGGGATGATAACAGATTAAGTTATACGAACATATGAATTAGGAGCAGGAGCAGGCTCCTGGGACCGAGTCCTGTGGTGGGGGCGGGGACTGGAAATGTTTCCCACCGCTGGAACTCACGCCCTATCGCACGACCTCAGCCTCATTAAACATGCATTGGGGATTTCGCGACATTTCACGCGGGGCGGGGGGGGCGTGGTGATGGGCTGGATGTCTCGCACCCCATCTTCATATCCAGGTGCCGGTTTTAAAAAGGGTCCGGAAATAAGTGACCCACTGTTGAAGAACAAAGCTGGACCCCCTGAACAAAGAAGCTGGACCTCCAGGAACTGGAAGAGTGACCCTCCTTGAAGAAACTGAAGCTGGACGATCCATCTGACAGATGCTCCCCCCACTCACTGCTGCATCTTCCAGGGTCCACAGCTGCTGGGGGCCTCCATCCTGAGCTCCAGAGGCAGCCCCAGGCTTTCCTCAGGTAAGTGCTGATGTGTGCACGCCACGTTGGTCCAGACGTATTCTGGGCCAGCGAGATTTCCCGCCAGCGGCATGGGCAGTGGGGTGTGAGGGCGGTGGGAGCAATTCCGGTCGGGCTTTCATCTGCACCCCATTAGCGGGACACATATCGGTTTCACGCCAGCCTCCGGCGGGAATTGCTGCTCGCCAATGGCAGGCTGAAGCAGAAGATCCCGTCATTATTTTAATGCCAGCATGAAACCAATTTTTGGAGATCCAGCCGCATTGTACCCCAGCCCCGCTCACCATTAAACCCGCTGCCAGGGGGTGGGTTGGGGAGGAAAATTCCACCCCGGGTCACATTCTGAGGTGAAAACTTTAGTCTTGCAGAAGCCCGGTGGGTGCTGGTCCTCTGATTCACTCTTGGGATCTGGGCACCACTGGGCGGCCAGTGTTTATCACTCATCCTTGGATGCCCCCACCTCCTTGGAGGGAAGTTAAGAGTCAACCACCTTAGCGTGGGGCTGGAGTCACATATCGAGGCTCAGGCTGGGTCGGACCGGGCAGGTTTCCTTCCCCAAAGGGCATTAGAGAACCGATGCAACAGTTTCGTCTTCTGTACATTTTTCTGGGCTGAATGGCCTCCATTGCCCCTCGTCTATCGCAAGTGCAATAGCATTAAAATTATCTTGCTTAATAATATTGCATTAATAATATTCTCATATCTATGATTAGACCCTTCACACAAACTTGTAGTCTCACGCACACTGACTAAAAATAACAGGTTCCACCAGAGCCTGCAGTCGCTGGCCTTAACTCTCACCTTTGACATCGTAATAATGAAGTTCTCACATGAGAGGTTTTTATTCCACTGACAGAGTTTGCAGGCCCTGTTAAATGTCTATAGCCAAAGGGGAGCCGACAGTAGAAAGTTTCACCTACTGAAGTCAAGCTGCATTTGAAAAGTACCATCAGTCAGAATGAACCTGATCTACATATTTCAAAATGAACAAGGTTCAAACCAACAAGAGGTTTTGATACAGTATGTTGGGGGGGGGGGGGGGGGGGGGGGGGGGGGGGGGGGTGGTGGTGGTGGTGGTGGTGGTGGTGGTTTCCCCTGGAAGGAGGGTCAGCAACCAGAGCTCAGGGGTTTAAGGGAATTGGCAAAAAGGAAAAATGAAGAGTTTTTTTTCCACACAGCGAGCTGTCATGATCTGGAGTCAAAAAATATATACTGCAGTTGGATGAAACCTGTAAAATTCTGACAGGGTAGGTGCAGGAAGGATGTTCCTGATGGTGGGGGAGTCTAGAACCAGGGGTCACAGTCTGAGGATACGGGGTAAACCACTTGGACCGAAATGAGGAGAAATTTCTTCACCCATAGAGTGGTGAGCCTGTGGAATTCGCTACCACAGAAAGTAGTTGAGACCAAAACATTGTATGTTTTCAAGAAGGAGTTAGATATAGCTCTTGGGGTGAAAGGGATCAAAGGGTATGGGGAGAAAGCGGGAGCAGGCTATTGAGTTGGATGATCAGCCATGATCATAACGAATGGTGGAGCAGGCTCGAAGGGCCGAATGGCCTACTCCTGCTCCTAGTTTCTATGTTTCCAGATGCTGGAGATCTGAAATCAAAACAGAAAGTGGTGGAAAAACTCAGCAGGTCTGGCAGCATCTGTGAGAGAGAAACAGAGTTAAGGGTTGGAACTTTTCAGCCCTCCTCAACACCCCCCACCCCCCACCTACCAGTGGCGGGTTACTCCACGGCAGGGCCGACAAGCCATTGGAATCTCTGTTCACGTTGGCGGGAGCTTGCGTGAGGGGCTGGAAAATTCCTGCCAACGTTTCGAGTCCAAAATGACTCTTCCACAGGGGAAGAAGTTTGGAAGAAGAGTCACATTGGACTGGAAACGTTAACTCTGTTTCTCTCTCCACAGATGCTGCCAGACCTGCTGAGTTTTTCCAGCACTTTGGCTTGTATTTGTTAGGGTCCGGGTTGCGCTGCCTGAGAGGGTGGTAGAAGCAGACTCAATAGTGACCAATCCCACCTTCCAGCATCCAGTCCTTATCCTTGCAGGTTGCAGCACCTCAGGTGTAGATCCAGATGCCTTTCAAATTAGTTGAGCGTTTCTGCTGCAACCCCATTCCGGGCAGCAAATTCCAGACATTTACCACACTCCGGATGAAAACATTTTTCCTAATGTCCCCCTTAATCCTTCTACCAATCACTTTAAATCTGTGCCCCTGGCAACTGACCTCTCTACTAGGGTAAGCAAGTATTTCCTGTCTACTCTATCTAGGCCCCTCATAATTTTGTACACCTCAATCAACCTCATCCCAAGGTAAACAACAACATTCCAAGGTAAACAACCCCCAGCCTATCCGATCTCTCCTCATAGCTGCAACTTTCCCAGTCCTGGCAACATTCTTGTAAATCTCCTCAATCCTCTCTCCAGAGCAATTATGTCCTTCCTGTGATGTGGCGTATGCACAACTCCAGCTGTGGCCTAACCAGCATTTTATAGGGTTCCAGCATTACACCCCTGCTATTGTATTCTATACCTCGTCCATTAGGCCGGGTGACAATGTGGGTCAGCGAGCACAGGGGTGATAGGGCAATGGAACTTGGGGCAAGTGGCGATTTGGACAACAGTGCTTTGGATGACTGTAAGTTTACGGAAGGTAGAATGTGGGAGACCAGCCAGGAGTGCATTGGAATAGTTAAGGCTACAGGTTAAGAGAGGCACAAATGAGGATTTCAGCAGCAGATGAGCAGAGGCAGGGACAAAGCTGGATGGAAATAGGTGGTCTTAGCAATGGCACAAATATGAGGTCAGAAGCTCATCTTCGGATCAAATGCGACACCAAGGTTGCAAAGAGGCTGGCTTGATCTCAAATGGTTGCCAGGGTGAGGGAAGGAATCGGTAGCCAGGGAACAGAGTTTGACAACAGAAAACCGTGCCTTCAGTTTTCCCAGTATTTAATTGGGGGAAATTTCTGCTCATCCAGTACTGGATGTCGGATAAGCGGTCTGATAATTTAGCAACAGCGGAGGTGTCAAGAGTGGTGGTGTAAGGTAGGGCTGGGTGTCGTCAGCATATATGTGAAAACTAACATTTTGCCTTTGGATGATGTCGGCAAACGGAAGCATGTAGATGAGAAATAAGAATTATTGCTGAAAAACTAGACATGCTGTTGAAGCTTTTTGTCTTGCATTCATCAGGACAGATTTGCAAGAATACCAATTGTAAAGGGCACAACAACTGCATGAGAAGAGAGTGCTGTTTGCTTGGTAAGTGGACTCTGATTGGTAGAAGGGGTTGTCATGGAGAATGCACCAGGAAACGGTTAACTGCCAAGGTTTTGTTCAAATTCAAACCAGGCAGGTCGATTCTGATTGATCAAGGCCTTGCCCTGGGGAATGAACCAGGGAATTGCTACCCTCCCAAGCTTTTGTTTAGTTGAAAAAGGCGCAATGCATGGGCGTGCTCTTTCTGTCTGCAAAGGACAGGGAACCTTTGTGTGAATATATGTAGCTTCTAGCACACCTAAGTGAATCACACAGCAAGCCAGCAATACTCAAGTTCTGTGTTACTAAATGACTCAAATTGGAATTAGTTTGTTCGGAGGCAAAATGTTAATCAACTGCATTAAGGGTGTGGGAGAGAGGAATCTTTAAACAAAGAAACCCAGATTAGTAATTATACAGCACTGCAGGTTAACATTGTGATGGTGGAAATTATTCAGCAATTGAACGTGTTGCAAGCATTCTTCTGAAAAATACATTGACGGCAACAGGAGCAGACAAGAGGAAAAAAACGATCAGTCACCAACTAGACCATCATGTCGGCTACCCTTAGTCCCTAATGGCTCTCCCCTGTGTCATTATTAGCACTGACAGCCCACAACATGGAAGGCTGGAATCCCAATGCTGGGAGTCACAGCTTGTGTGATGCAGTAACGAGCCTTAATAAATCAGGAGCTCGATCCAACGCACACAAGCAGCATTTCCTGATTGTTACAGACTCGCTAACCAGAAGGTTATAAATACAGTCTAGTCTTTGTGCATGAGCAAGCAATGAGCATTCTCTCGGCGTGCTTTTCGGAGAAAGGCTTTTGATATTATTTGTCGTAAATTCAAAACAGGTTTCAGAAAGCAATGCAATACGCCACATTTTAAGAAGGATGTCAAGGCTGTGGAGAGGCTGCAGCAAGGATTTACTGGAAGGTATCAGCAATGAGGGTCTTCAGCTATGTGGAGAGACTGGAATTACCTTGAACTTGCATTATAGAAAAAGGCCATATGGCCTA
Source organism: Carcharodon carcharias (assembly GCF_017639515.1). Taxonomy (NCBI): domain Eukaryota; kingdom Metazoa; phylum Chordata; class Chondrichthyes; order Lamniformes; family Lamnidae; genus Carcharodon; species Carcharodon carcharias. The sequence continues at coordinate 4,225,869 of NW_024470758.1, forward strand.
ACTGCTCCATGTCCATGTTACTGCTCCACACAAGCCTTCTCCCATCCTTCTTCATCTCAGCCCATCAACATATCTTTCTGTTTCTTTCTCTCTCATTTATCCATCTGTGCAGCTATACTATTCGCCTCAACCACTCCTGTGGTAGTGACTTCCACATTCTCACCATTCTCTGGGTAAAGAAGTTTCTCCTGAATTCCCCAATGGATATAAAAAATTCATATTGATGGGCCCTAGTTTGGGTGGGAACATCTTCTCCGTGTCCACCATCTCAAATCTGAAGGCGTGGGATTGTTCTCCTTGGAGCTGGGCAGGTTAAAGGGGAATTTAATAGAGATTTTCAAAATTAGGATAGTTTTTCAAAATTGACAGAGTCACTGGTAGGAGGGTTGGTAACCAGGGACAAGAATTACGGCAATCGGCAAAAGAAGCTGAGGACAAATAAGAATTTTTTTTACACAGCAAGTTGTCATGATCTGGAAGGTGCTGCCTGAAAGGGCGGTGGAAGCGGATTCAATAGGAACCTTCAAAAGGGGAATTGGATAAATATTTGAAAAAGAGAAATGATAGGGGAAAGAGCAGGAGAGTGGGGTTAATTGGATATCGCTCTGAAAGGGCCAGCACAGGCACAGTGGGCAGAAGGTCCTCCTATCTGCGCTGTATCATTCTATAATAGGTTGCAGCAGAACTCATAATTCAACAGATACAATTGGGGGCGCATGTGGGTAAGGAGAAAGACTCTGGGCAGACTCTGCTGCAGACTTTTTAACTCCAGTTTATCACCCTTGTAATTAAAGCACATTCAACACAACACCCCAACAGAGCCAAGCTTCTGCGTTTCTGGTTGATTTATTTCCGCTGACTTGCCTTTCTATGGTGCCTTTCACTAACTCGGGGATGTTGCAAAGCACTTGAAATACTTTGGAAGTGTGGTCACTTTTGTAATGTAGGAAAATGCAACAGCCAATTTGTGCACAGCAAGCTCCGACAAAAAAAAAAAAATCAATGTTCGCAGAATGACCACAGCATGGAGGGAGACCATTCGGCTCATCGTGCCTGTGTCAGCTCTTTGAAAGAGTTATCCAGTTTGTCCCAGGCTCCATTTTCCCACAACCCTGTAGGCTTCTCCCCTTCAGGTGTTTATCCAGTTTCCTATTGAAAGTTCTTATTGAATCCGCTTCCAATGCCCTTTTACACAGCGTATTCTAGATAATAACAACTCTATGCGTTAACAAAAGAGAGTTGCCCTCACCTTACCTCTGGTTCTTTCAATTACCTTCCATTTGTGTCCTTTGATTACTGATCCTCCTGTTGCTAGAAACAGTTTCTCCTTATTTAATTATTTGAACACCTCTATTACATCTCGCATTAATGTCAAAGCTCCAAAAGGAACAATCACAGCTTCTTCAGTCTCTCCTCATAGCTGACGTCCCTCATGCCTGGCACCATTCCAGTAAATTTATTCTGCACTGTCTAATTAAACCTTTGTACCCTTGCTGAAGTGCGGCACTCAAAACTGGCCACCGTATGTCAGCTGGAGCCTTACCTGGCCAAGTACCTTGTTTTACTGATGTTGGTTAAGGCATCTGAGGGAGGCATATAAGATTGTGACAGGTTTAGCTAACAGGTAACTTAGACCAAGAAAGGCTGCTCCCATTGGTTGATGGCGCAAGGTCAAAGGGCACAGATTTTAAGGTTTTGGGCAAGAGATATGGTGAGGTAGGGATGTGAGGAAGAACTTTCATTGCGCAGCAAGTGATAATAACCTGGAAGTCGCTGCCTAGGAGGCTGGTGGAAGCAGAAACAATCAATGATTTTGAAAGGAAATTGGATGGGCACTTGAGGAACGCACACTTGCAGAGCTCTGGGGACAGAACGAGGGAACAGGGCTGACAGATTGGTCTACAGAAAGCTGGCGTAGGCTCAATAGGTCGAATAGCCTCCTGTTGTGACGTAATGACTCTGTAAATCTTGACCAGGGCACCAGGAAGAACTCCCCTGATTTTCTTCCACTTGTAGCCATGGAGTTCATTTACACCCATCTGACAGGGCAGACAGGATCTTGGTTTAAGATCTCAACCAAGAGACGGCACCTCCGGCAGTGCAGCACACCTTCAGTGCTGGCACTGGGGAGTGGCAGCCTGGTTTTTGGGCTCAAGTCTCTGGAGTGGGGTGCAAGTTCAGGACCTCCTGTTTCCCATTGGGCCACAAGAGCTTGTGAGATGGCACCTTCGTCTCCAGAGGCAGTTATGATACTGCGGTGCGGTTTTGTCTCCGATGGCTGTGATATAAGCAGAGAACTGGGCACCTCAAACAGGGCCAGCTCGAAGCTCCAACGTCTCTCATTTGAAATTCCTGAAACAGTGGTGTACTTCCTGAAAAGAAAATTGCAATTTATGCAAAAATAATTTTGCGGCTTCAACGTAATAAAAGGAAATCAGTATGTGATGGGTCACAGTAAGTTCAAGGAGGAGCTTGTTTAATGGCAGACCGTGTAATTATCATTAGTATCAAATCTCTGACGATAGACTGAGTTCATTTTTCATTAGCGAGTTGAATGTTCCAGTTCCCATGTTTGCAGCAATTAGACATTCTCCAACAATTTTTATATGTTTGGCAAGGCTTGGAGTCAAACATTTCTAAGCACAATGTCAATGCCTAGCATCGCACAAGAGCCTAGAATATTCTGCAAACATGGGCGTACTTTATTTAAAAAAAGACACGTATTTCTATCGTGCCGTTCCTGACCTCGAGCAGGACACCCCAAAGTGCTCTCACTGTCTTAATCTAGGAAAGCCAGCAGCCGTTCCTTACAAAGCAAGATTCCACAAACAGCTATGAGATAATCACCAGATCATACGTCGAGTTGACGTCTCAGTACTCCACTGGGGAGTCAGCCTGGATTTCGGGGCTCAGGTTTCCGGAGTGGGATTCAAACCCACAACCTTCTGACTCGGAAGAATAAGACCACTACCCACAGAGCTAGGTTTGACACCTCAGAATTTATTCAGCAGAATTTCTGAAAAAGCATCTCGACAAACTTACATTAAATGCACTTCAAAAAAAAGTCGAAAAGCCTCTGTATTAATCTCTGATTAATAACAGTGAATGTAACCCATTCCCAATTGGTACTATTTAATAAAACATAAGGTGTACCTCGTGATGTGATACCTAGCTATACAGCCCAAGAGGGATCTTCGTAAAGTCTTCTCCTTCATAATCTACCTTTGAAGGTCGTCCTATTCTATAGACAAGGCTTCTTAAAAATAAAGGGGTTGCTCATTTAAGACACAGATGAAGGGAATTTTTTTCTCTCAGAGGGTTGAGAGTCTTTGGAGCTCTCTTCCTCAAAAGGAAGCGCAAGTGTTGTGGAGACTGACGGACTGGCATCTCAGGGGATCTCCTTCCACTTGGAGGCAAACGACGGTAATTGACTGACCAAAGTATATGAGGTGTCTGTGTGCCGTGCAGAGTACCGTGGATTGCCTCAGTGCAGGCCTGAGGATGGGCTGCTTTTAAATCCTTCAAATGAAATGCCAAAACAATCATTCTAATACTAAATGGGAAAAAAAGTTACAGGGCTATGGGAAAAGAACAGCGAAGTGAGCAGGTCTACCAAAGAGCCAGCGCACAGGCATCAGGGGCCAAATGGCCTCCATCTGTGCCACGTTATTTGATTGTTCTATTCAGTTGCTATTCTTTAGTTCTTTGGTTCGTTAGCTTGCACTAAATTTCAGGAAATTTCCAATATCAATACTTGAGCACCTTGGGTGCAAGCTCTCTGGGGTAAAGATTATTGTGAGATTGAGACAAAAATGGAAATCTTCCAGACTAATCCCTCTCAAAGCGTACCTCACGGCATCACTTATTCAAAAAATCCCAAGTGTGCTAAGAATTACACTAACAACCATTCTACAATCATCAGTTGGGCTCGCAATGTAGCTCACTTACACATGCTAGAAGCTCTGCGGGCAACAAAAAAATGCCCAGACATTGCACTTTTTTGCCAACTAATCAGCACCCCTTTTCTCATGCAATATAAATTGTTGCTCCCTTTGAAATTTAGCATTCTTGCATCTGTCCTTTATGCAAGGCAAACAACTTCAACAGTCTGTCTCTTTTTTGCAGCAATTCCATATGTTCTTAATTTGTTATAAAACACTTTGAAATGATCTGAGGTTCTGAAAGGTGTGAATAAATGCAAACCTCGCTGTCTTAAATGTAAACGCCTAGCCATTAAAACCTCAGTTCTTCCCCCAGTCGGACACAGTGCAGTCCGTTTATTTTTGGTGTGGGAGGTGTGGTGGCTTAACATCTCAAAGCCTCACATTGTTGTGCTGCAGTGTTCATCCAATCCCTCTCTGCACCTCGATCAAAGGCATAATACTATGTTCAACAAATTCCATCTCTCCCCTCCTCGCTGTAATCAGCGCTACACATCCAAATCCCAAGCTGCAGTCATCCTTCAGATAGAGGACACAAGGATCACCGGCCTCTGCAGCAGCTCGAAATCAGGGCCAGCCATTCAAGATCTGTATCAATCCCAGCCAGGTATCAAAAATTGAATCCTTTCCTCAAGGTTGCCTTCAGGGCAGCAGAGTCGGAACGCATTTAAAACCCTACCGGTATATTGCAAAGCGTTCCCTGCAAAGATCAGATTTCGATCGGCCTGTCGGGAGCAGGTTCATGCCACAAGCTGGTTGTTTTCAGCCTCTTCTTCTGTGCTACAACAACATCAACTTGCATTTATATGGTACCTTTCATGCAGCAAAATATCTCAAGGTGCTTCACAGGAGCATTAGCAAACACAGTTTGACACTGAGCCACATTAGGGGCGGGACTTTCAGCCCCTGAAGGGGGCAAGAATGGAGGCGGACAGGCGCAAAAAAATTAGGGCCAATGTGCCGGCACCGTCGCTTGTCGGGGTAATTTACCTGGAGCCGATGAGGAGGTCATCAGGGATACCCGCCCGTAAGTGGCAGCTAGCCACTTGAGGGGTTAAATGACCACTTAAGGCCTATTGTCAGAGGTCAGCTGACTGGAGGCAGCCTCCCGGCACCATATTGGAGGGCCAGCGCTTCAGGCAGGCTTTGAGGCCCTCCCCGTCTGCTTGGCCACAGCTAAAGCCACAGGCCGCCCCACGCACTCGGTGAAGGAGCTGCCTCCTCCACAACCCGGTCGCTGATTCCATTTTTGAATTTAAAACTTTTAAAAGTTAGTGAGGAGGCCCACCTGAAAAGGCAGGGTGTTGCTTCTCGAGTGCTGGAGGGTGTCCAAGTGGCCTTCCATCTTCAAGAGCCCACCTGCCGGCCTTAATTGGACTATGAACACACACTCTGGCCACTAATTGGCCAATTCGGGGAAAATCATATTACAATAGCAGAATATGCCTCACTCAGATCACAGCCCATGCATTCACTGGGTAAGAATAAACTAAACACAGTGATGTTAGTCCAACACTCCCCTGACTGTTCACCTAACTTGCACCCTCCGCAAATTTGAGCTTATCCAAAATGTTGCTGCCCATTACAGTCTCAATATCGGGGCCGAAAACAAAATCCAAAACCCTGCCACGGGTCAGGTGGGGTAGGCTCTTAACAGCTTCTTAAACGAAGTGAGCGAGGTAGAGAGGCTCAGGGAGGGAATTGCAGAGCTTAGCTCCGAGGCAACTGAAGGCATAGCCTCCACTGGTGAAGCAATTAAAATCAGCGATAAGCAAGGGTCCAGAAATAGAGGAGTGTCGCTGGGCTGGAGGAGAATACAGAGAGGGGAGAGACCATGGAGGGATTGGAAAATAAGGGCGAGAAAATTTAAAACTGAGACGTCGTTGGACAGGGAGCCGATAATGAGCACAGGGGTGATGGGTGAATGGGACTTGTTGCGCGTTGGGATACGGGCAGAGCTTTGGAAGAAAAATCTCAAGTTTACTAAGTTAGCAAAGTGGAGGCTGGACAGGAAAATCGGAAGAGAAGGCCATTCAGCCCCTCCAGCCTGTTCTGCCATTCAACAAGATCATGGCTGGTGATCAGTACCTCAACATAATTTATCTGTCTTTGCTCCCTATCTCGTAAAGGATTCAATTGACCCCCAGAATCCGCAATCTTCTGGGGCAGAGAGATTCATTTGGCAGGAACTGAACAGTAGTATTTGCGACGTGAGAAATTACCCTGCTGGTAAATTACTGGGACACGTTGCTGTAGCTTTGGCCACGAGTTCTGTCGGCTGCAGTTTGATAAGAGATGCTTTCTATATAGGCTGGGCAAATCATCTTCATTTGCTTTGCTGTTTGCTACAAGTCAGTCTGTAAGGCCTGCCCTGCCTCCAACTCTTTGGTTGACATGGCGGCTTCAACAGGCACCCCAGAAGCCGTTTAACATGAGAAGGAACAAAGTAAAGTGCAGGACAAATGTGAGAGTGAGACACCCCAGCATGTGTTGTTGTGGGAAGCTTTGAGAAATACAGCATCATTATCTGCAATGTTTTGCCCCTGTTCTATCAACATCTGTAAGAAATTTCAGTGCACATATTGAGTACCTTTGAGCACAGTTCAAAAATTTATGTTTCAAATTTTATGGCAGAATTCATCAGATCTACGTGGCAAAGGTCTAATACAATGGCAGAATTTATTTCAGATTACTGCTTACACATTCCTTTGGTAACAATACTAACCAGAGAGATACCAGTTGAATCGTCTCCTGACTGGTCACCCTCCTTGCACCCTCTGTAAATCTGAGCTCATCTAAAGCTCTGCTGCTCGCTATTGCCTCTGTGTAAAGCTAATCCTGCAGCCTGCTTTCATATAAGCTTACCGCACAGAAGGAGGCCATTCGCCCTGTTGTGCCCATGTGGCTCTTTGAAAGATCTATCCGTTTAGTCCCGTCATCCCCTGCAAATGAATTCCCTTCAAGTATTTATCCAATTCCTTTTTGGAGGTTTAATCTTTTTTCGTGATGTTGGTTGAGGGATCAATGTTGGTCAGGACATCGGGGAGAACTCGCCTGCTAGTCTTTGAAATTCCTCCATGGGATCTTTTACATCTACCTAAACAGGCCACGGCCTGGGTCTAATGTCTCATCCTAAAGACGGCTCCTCCGGCTGTAGTATAATGGTCTGGCATATATAGGGTTAATGCGGGACTGAGTACAATACTGTCCACACAGCGATGCAGGAGAGCGCATGACCCACATCTAGGGTCAGGCTAGTGTTGGGCAGAGACGTGTGTACCAGCAAGCACGAAGCCAGCTCCTAGCTTGTATATTTGTAAATAGCTCGAAGAATCAAAATAGACTTACAGGTAACCTATGTATGACAAAGAAGACTTCTTCAGATCTACTGAATTGTAACCAACACCCTACAACATTGACAGTGAAGCACTCCCTCAGTATTGCATTGAAGCATCACACTTGATTTTTGTGCTCAAGCCCTGGAATGGGACTTAAACTGGAATTTTGTGATTCAGAGGCTACCAACTGAGGCAACAGTTGACACCACTTCCGGGTTAGCTTCAGTACAATATTTTATCTGAAAAACGACACTTCTGACAGCACTGTACTCCCTCAGCTTTGGGGCTGGATATGAGTCCCATGGAGAAGCTAGCCAGCTCTGCTGCCAAGCTGTCCCTGGTCTCTGGCATTCACTTTTGCCCTAGTAAGCACCAGTCAATCTAACTTCAGTCAAACCTCCCTCCAGACAACTAGCTACTAAGCCACAATGTAACATCTAAACCCTGATGCTCACCAACCGTCATTTATACAGGAGTATTTTCTGCAGTGAGTCAAAATCAGCACTCTTGTAACCTAATGAAGCACTTCTTCCAAACAGCCACTGATATCAGGAAGGGTAGATCCAAGTGTGGTGAATGTCAATTATTTTCAAACAGGTACTCCTCCATTGTACTCGCTGCTGACTTTGAGTTAAGAAACATCAGAGGTAACATTAAACAATTGGGTGAATTCAATAGGTCACCAACCTACAGGAAACAATGCTGAGGAGCAAATTTGCAGGAAGTTACAGAGAGATGCAAACACCATCGAGCAGGGATAATGGGGGACTTTAATTATCCTAATATAGACTGGGATGGAAATAGATGGAAAGGGCAGAGAGGGCGGAGAGTTTCTAGATGTATTCAGGAGAATGTTCTAGATCAGTATGTTTCCAGTCTAACGATAAAGGAAGCATCGTCCAATGTGGTTCCAGCAGAGTAAGGTGGGTCATGGGATCAAGCGTCAGTTGGGGAAACATTTTGGGAATGGTGATCATAATATCGTAAGGTTTAGGTTAAGCTACAGGAAAGGACAAGGAACAATCCAGAGTGAAAATACTGGAGGAGAGCGACTTTCAGTGGATCAATTTACCTCTCCCAGGTAAATTGGAATCAAAGAATTGGCTGGTAAAATTGTAATGGAACAATGAGCTCACTTTAAAGAGGAGTTAGTTCAGATAAAGTCAAGGTACATTCCCACAAAGGGGATGGTTAAAGAGGAGTTAGCTCAGATAAAGTCAAGGTACAGTCCCACAAAGGGGATGAGTATGATAACCAAAGTCATGGGTCCCTGGATGAGGAAAGAGATAGAGAGTAAGGTGAATCAGAGAAAGGGTGCCTTGAACAGAAATAAAAGCAAAATACTGCGGATGCTGGGAACCTGAAATAAAAAGAGAAAACGTTGGAAATACTCAGCAGGTTTGGCAGCATCTGTGAAGAGAGAGTTAATATTTCAGGTCTGTAGCCTGTCATCATCTTCAGTCTATCCACATTATTGTCATCCCTCATTCCCTCGATTCACTCCAGTCAATGGCAGGCAAGAGTCGGGGTTCGCAAAGGGGCTGATGAACATTTTGAGACAGTTGCTGAGCACCAAGGAGGCTGAGAGAGACTGAAGTTGAGCCAATACAGCTCGACCTGGTCCACCAAGTGCCAGAGCCTCTTCTGAATAACTAGCAACTCATTTCGCCAGATGACAATCAGAACAGAGCTAATGATGTCAGTCATAGATTAGTTACAGCACCGAAGGAGACCACTCGCTCCCGTGGAACCCATTCCAGCTCTCTGCAAGAGCAGTTTAGCTAGTCCCATTTCCTTTTTCTCTGCGGTCCTACAAATCTTCTCCCTTCAGCTGCTTATCCAATTCCCTTTCGAAAGCTTTGATTGAACCTGCCTCCACCACAGTCTGAGGCAGTGCATTCCAGATCCTAACCACTCGCTGCGTAGAAAAGAAATAAAATTCTCATGTTACCTTTGATTTTTTTTTTGCCAACCATCTTAAACTGGGTCCTTCACCAAGGGGGTTAATTTCTCTGACTTGGCCGCTCATGATTTTGAGCATCACTATCAAATCGCCTCTCAACATTCTCTTCTCTAAGGAGAATAACCCCAGCGGTTCCAACCTATCCCCATAACGGAAACTCCTGGAACCGTCCTTTTAATTCTTTTCAACTGCTTCTCTAAAATTCCTCCAGCATCATTTGAACGCTGCTGCTCTCTGCCGTCTTACAGCTCTGCTTTACAATAGGTCTCTGAGTTTCAAAGTAACTAACTGTGTGAAGTATTTTTTGATGTTCTTGAGAGCCGTGATAAGACGTTATATAAACGAGAGCCTTTTCTGTGTTTAAAAAGACTTCTTCATGTGCACGCCTTTGAAAGGCAAGCGGGCAAGACAATTGTTATTCACTCAAAATGTTTCCCTTGCTGACCTAATTGTGTGATAAATTAACCATCTCCTGAAACATCATTAAGCCATCTTCAAACTGCATCTCAAATCTATTATTCCTTGAGAATGTGCAACTTGGTTTTCCAGAAATATCAGGCGATCCTACTACTATTAAAGTAAAATGTTTTTTTTCCAAAGGGACAACTTATTCAACAGAAATTTCCACCAGCAGGGAATGAAACTGCCTCAAACTTTGCCGTGAGCTGTATGGGTGTTGCGAGATCTTTGCCGTATTCTCAGGTTTAGGAAAAGGCAGGTTTAACAGCAAGCAACCGCCAAACTGCCTTATGATTTTTTTTCCACTGGTGACCTACTGGGGCCAATTAGTTTAGTTAATGTATTGTACTGTCCATGCAGTCATGCAGCAAGCTCCCTCAGCACTTAATAATTAAGAGATATTTTTAGTACTGACCATGTATTCTTTCTCAACTCTGCAAGAGCAATGAGCAAGGTGACTGTTTCCTCTCCTATCCAAAGCTACTGACATAATTTTAACCATGAAAAGCAATTCTCCTCTTGTAACCTGCTGCCGAGCTTTCAGTGAGAAGTGCATTGTGCAGAGGTCGGCTGCACAGCACAGCAACATAGGGACTGAGATGGCACCATCAACCAAGACTGGGTTTCAAATGGTGGAAGGTTACATCCGTGAGGGGTGTTTCTGGATAACATCAGGGTGCATTTGTGGAAAGAGTCTTGGTCCTCTAAGTCACTGAAAGCCAGTTATCTCAGGGGATGGCAGATTTCACACTCAAACCACATGTTCTGAGAGGATCATGACATTGAACCAAAAGACTGAAGGTGAGGGATACCTAGATATATACAAAAACAAAAAAACTGCGGATGCTGGAAATCCAAAACAAAAACAGAATTACCTGGAAAAACTCAGCAGGTCTGGCAGCATCGGCGGAGAAGAAAAGAGTTGACGTTTCGAGTCAAGTTTGACTCGAAACGTCAACTCTTTTCTTCTCCGCCGATGCTGCCAGACCTGCTGAGTTTTTCCAGGTAATTCTGTTTTTGTGAGGGATACCTAATTTATTTCACCAGGTACAACGGGGCAACAGAATCATAGAACCATAAAGCACATGCAGCCATCGCACCTGTGCTGGCTCTTTGAAAGGTGCTCTCCAACGAAGCCACTCCCCTGTTCTTTCCCCATAAATTTGCAAACCTTTCCTTTCCAATTTCCTTTTGAAAATCTGCTTCTGCCACCCTTTCAGGCAGCGCATTCCAGATCACAACGACTCGCTCAGCAAAAAAAAAAGGAAAAAATTCTCCAGCCCTCTGCTTCGTTAGACAATCATCTTAAATCTGTTTCCACTGGTTATCCACCCTTCTGCCAGTGGGAAAATGTTTTTGCCATATCTACTCGAACAAAACGTTTCATGATTTTGAACACCTCTATTAAATCTCTCCTTTACCTCCTCTGCTGTAAGGAAAACCACAGGAGCGTAATCACACAACCTTCTTAGGCAGTCCCCTGGGATTGAGGATGACTTGCTTCCACTTCGGTTTGATGGGTTCTGAGATGGCTGATAAGTCCAATTTACGGTCAGCAGAGTCTTGTCACAGGGTGAGCTGGGCAGGTGGTACTCGGGAAGGGTTGGGTAGATGGGTTCTTTGGAGGTTTTTGAGCACTGTCCCTCCGACGTCTCAACTTCGCCTCTGCACGTTCCCGACAAAGTCTCTCAAAGTGTTTGGTGCCTCCCTGGATGAGCGGTCTCCATTTTGGGCAGTCATAGGCCAGGGCTCCCATGAATCGGTGGGGATATTTGACCTCTTCAGCAATGCTTTAAGGACATCCCTGTTGCTGTTTTCCTGGCGGCCTCCTTCCGTGATAGAGTTCCGCGTGGAGCTTCAGGAGTCTGGTGCCGGGCATGCCAACAGCATATCTGCCCTGTGGAGCTGATTTTGAGTGATTAGCGTCTCAATGTTGGGCAAGTTGGTTTCGGGGAGGACGCTGCTGTTGAACCTTCTTTCTTGCCACTGGATTTGGAGGGTCGTGCGAAGGCACCGCTGATGGTATTTCTCCAGTGCACTCTTTACACATTACTCCAAAAGTAATACCCACACTTCAAAAAAGTACTTCATTGGCTGGGAACGTCCTGAGGACGTGGAAGGTGCCATACAAATGCAAGTTCTTTTATTCTTTTTCTCTTTGCAGATGCCATCGGCCTGCTGAGGTCAGGTGCACAGGATATCTCACAGTGCAGCAACATAGGGACTGAAATGGCACCATCAACCAAGACTGGGTCTCAACTGGTGGATGGTTACATCCTTAAAGAGCGCTTCTGGATAACATCAGGGTACATTTGTGGAAAGAGCCTTTCCTCATTTTTTGGTCCTCTAAGTTGCTGAACGCCGGTTATCTCAGCGGATGGCAGGTTTCACATTAGGGATGGCAGGTTTCACATTAGGGATGGCAGGTTTCACATTAGGGATGGCAGGTTTCACATTAGGGATGGCAGGTTTCACATTAGGGATGGCAGGTTTCACATTAGGGATGGCAGGTTTCACATTAGGGATGGCAGGTTTCACATTAGGGATGGCAGGTTTTACATTAGGGATGGCAGGTTTTACATTAGGGATGGCAGGTTTTACATTAGGGATGGCAGGTTTCACATTAGGGATGACAGGTTTTACATTAGGGATGGCAGGTTTTACATTAGGGATGACAGGTTTCACATTAGGGATGACAGGTTTCACATTAGGGATGACAGGTTTCACATTAGGGATGACAGGTTTCACATTAGGGATGACAGGTTTTACATTAGGGATGACTGGTTTCACATTAGGGATGGCAGGTTTCACATTAGGGGATGGCAGGTTTCACATTAGAGTCTGTGAACTTTCAGCATTGTTTGTCCAATAGAAAGTGGCATGTCAAGACACAGCCCCATAGTTAGAAAAAGTAACATGGGTCAGAAGTGGGGTTGAAACACAGGGAAAGAGAGGCAAAGAGATAGGGGAGAAAGGAACAGTGTGTCACAAGGTTAGGTTATGAACACAAACCAAAAGCAGAGATGAGTGGGGAGAGACAGGTAAAGGAGGAACACGAGAAATAGGAGCAGGAGCAGACCACAGGGTCCATTGAGCCTGCTCTGCCATTCAGTTCGATCATGGCTGATCTTGAGCTTCAACTCCATTTTCCCACCCGCTTGCCATACTCCTTAAATCCAGAGAGACCAAAAATCTGTCTATCCCAGCCAGCCTTAAATGTATTGAATGATGGAACATTCACAGCCCTCTGGGGTAGAGAATTCCAAAGATTCATAAGCCTTTGAGTGAAGTAACTTCTCCTCACCTCAGTCCTGAGTGATCTGCCCCTTATTCTGAGACTGTGCTTCCATGTCGTGGGCTCCCCAACCAATGGAAATAATCTCTCAGTGCCCACCCTGTCAAGCCCCTTCAGAATCTTGTGGTTTCAATGAGATCGCCTTTCATTCTTCTAAAGTCCAGAGATTATAAACCAAATTTACTCAGCCTCTCATCATAGGGCAAGTCCCTCATCTCAGCGACCAATCTAGTGAACCTTCGCTGTACCGCCTCCAATGCAAGTATGCCATTTCTTAAATGTGGAGATCAAAACTGCATTCAGTGTTCCAGGTGTGGGTGTTGTCTCACCAAAACCCTGTACAATTGCAGCAAGACTTCCTTATTCTTGTATCCCAATCCCCCTGCAATAAAGGCCTACATGCCATTTGCCTTCTGAATTGCTGGCTGCACCTGCATCCTAATTTCCTGCGTTCCTTGTATGAGCACACCCAAGTCTCTTTGGACACCAACTTTTACAAGTTTCACATCTTTTTAAAAAAGATCAGCTCTTCTATTTTTACACCCAAAGTGAACAACTTCACACTTCCCTATGTTAATACTCCAGGAAAGGCAAGAGATCAATATATACATATATAAAACGCAGCACTTGAGAACTGTTACAGATTGATTAAATAGCCGTTCAATGCTGGAACGTCCTATGTGGATGTAGAAATTGCAAAGGAAAATCCAGGACTTTGAGAATCAAAGGAAAACCAATCACCTCGCCTTCCATACTCTATTTCAAGTTCAATTAAAAGCAAATTGATGATTTGTTTAAATTTAAAGGAAAGTGAGAAAATCTTCAGGCAACCCAAGTATGTTCAATATTAACTTCCACATGTTTTACACTGCTAGTGTGGATCAAGTGGTGAATGGTGAAGCTGCTGAATTTAACCTGATATGATGGCTTTTTAATGAGTGCCACCGAGCTGATAGGGATAGAGGCAAAGCCTCACCTCAGGCTGAGTTTCAGCACGATTTGCTTGTGCCCTGCTTTATCAGCACCACACAAATTCACACGTCTCAGGGCTCTGCCCTGATCCCAATAAAAGCTGACTGGTCGCATCTTTCCACTCCATCACCAGAAACCAGGAAACCTGGTCAACAAATCAAATCGATTCACATCAAACCAAACTACTGAAGCCTGACATGATTCTCCATCTATTCCCCTCTTGAGCCAAACTTCACTGGTTTCCTTCTGTATTTTTACTTGTAATGGAATCAGTCACCATTAGCTAACAACTTGTCTGCATTAAGCTTAAAGGAAAATACCGTGGATGCTGGAAATCTGAAATAGAAACAGAAAATGCTGGAAAATCTCAGCAGGTCTGGCAGCATCTGTGGAGAGAGAAACAGCACCCACCCTATCAAGCCCCGACAGAAAACTGGGTTTCAATGAGATCACCTCTCATTCTCCTAAACTCCAGAGCACACTAGACCAATTTAGTCAGCCTCTCATCACAGGACAACCCCCTCATCCCAGGGACCAATCCAGTGAGCCTTCGCTGCACCTCCTCCGATGCAAGCATATCAATTCTTAAATGTGGAGGCCAAACCTGCACACAGTATTCCAGGGGTGGTCTCGCCTGTACAATTGCAGCAAGACTTCTTTATTCATGCGCTCCAATCCCCTTGCAATAAAGGCCAACATGCCATTTGCCTTCCTAATTGCTGGCTGTTACCTGCATGCATGCTAACTTTCTGCATTCCTTGTACGAGCACACCCAAGTCTCTTTGGATATCAACACTTACAACTTTCAAGTCTGCGCCAATTTTCTTTGAACTCTAACATTTTAATTAGATCTTTGATCTTCCCAAATTAAGCCGGCCTAAATTTCTTAAGCTCCCTTTCAAAGCTTACAGTCCAGGCATCCAAGGTCATCCAAGGGGACTTGACAGGGTAGATACCAGGAGGATCGGGGAGACTAACATTCAGGGACACAGTTTAAGATTAAGAGGAGGTGAGGAGAATTTTTTTTCTCTCAGGGAATTCTCTTCCCCAGCGAGCAGTGGAGGCTGGGTAATTGAATTTATTCAAGGCCAAGTTAGACTTTTGTTGGAAACAAGGGAGTCAAGGGTTATAGGGGGGGTGCAAGCAGGAAAGTGGAGTTGAGCTCCGGGTCAGCCATGATCTTATAGACTGGCGCAGCAGAATCAAAGCTGTATGGCCTACTGCTGCTCCCAAGTCCTATACTCCAATGTTTCAACGTACCTCAGTCGCTCCCATATGCACAAGTCGATATATATTAACAACCTTCCCAGGAAAGGCGTCCAGAACTGAGGACACTACGTTACTGCATAGCGATCAGACTGGTGATCTATGGCCCCAATTTATTTCCTGTTCATTGGGGAGAGGTGGGTAGGAGGAGCTAGAAGTTAAATATTCTATATCCAAGCTCCAACTCACCGGCATTCCCAATCATTTAAATTTTGACTGCCACAATTCGACATGGCTCCCACTAAAGGCCTAGTTAACATTCAAGTGTTGCAGCCTGGTGACATCGTTAGTGTTGTGACTTTGAATGAATTGAACACTGGAGTTGGGGGGGCGGTGGTGGTGGTGCCTGGTGGAGGGGTGGGGGGAGCCTCACGCTTTCGGCTGCTTGGCAGTGGTAAGTACTGCTGGTGGGTCAGGAGGAGTGGGAGCGCTTCCCCCCACCTTCTCCCAATCCTAGGTTCCCCCAAAGAAATCCTGCCCCCTGCCTCAGAACCCCTAGTCTCATGAAGAAAGACTTGCATATCTATAGCACCATCCACAACCTCAGCGTGTCCCAAAACCCTTCACAGTAATTGAAGTACCTTCGAAGTGCTGTCACTGTTGTAATGTCAGGGGCCCCCAGCCACCAGGCACACAGCAAGATCCCACAAACAGCAATGAAATAATGACCAGATAATCTGTTTCGATGACGCAGGTTGAGGGATTAGCATTGACAGGAGACCGGGGAGAACTCCACGCACACATCCACCCACTCTTCTTCAAAATAGCAGCTTTTTCACACCCACCTGAGAGGGCAGACAAGGGCCTCAGTTTAACGTCCCCTCCAAAATGCAGCACCTCCGACAACACAGCACCCTCTCAGTGCTACACCGGGCTATCAGCCTAGAGTGTGTGCTCAAGGTTCTAGAATGGGGCTTGAACCCACACAACATTCTGACTCAGAGGCGACAGAGTCCCCAATTTTAATCGCTCCATCATTAGCGGCTGTGCCTTCAGCTGTCACGGTCCTAAGCTCTGGAGTACCCTCCCTAAATCTCTCTGCCATTCTACCTCTCTCTCCTCTTCAAGAGATTCCTTAAAAGCCAGTTTTCTGACCAACTTTTTGGTCACCTGTCCTAGTATCTCCGAATGTAGCACTGTGTCAAAGTTTGGTTGAGAACACCCTTCTGAAGCACCTACGGATGGTTTACCTCATAAAGGTGCTATAATAATGCAAACTGTTGCTGCCAGTGCAGGAATCCATAGTTCGTATTTGAAAGAAGCATTTGCAGTACTGCTCATGACTGGAGGATGTTCCAAAATGTTTTATAGCCAATGAAGTATTTTTAAAGCGCAGTCACTGTGGTGACGTAGGAAATTTAGGAGTAAGAATCTCTTGCACATGCAGTACTGAAATCACATCTATCCCTCATCGAATGCGATTCTGCTCATTTCAACTCAGCTTCTCCAGAACTTTGCAACCTTTTCAGAAAATACAATTAAATAATTTCTCCTGTTGTTGCAGGAAGATTGCCGGATTAACCGCTACAACTTGATCAGATGTTTTACACCTGACTACGTAAAGAAAGCAAAGACAAAGCTTCCCTTGGTTGTACCCTTTAAGGAGGTATTGTCATTCCTTTAATAACTTGTGGGAGGAATTATAGAAATGAAACTAAAATCTATTTTTATTTTGAGAGCTAACTCATGAGATGGGTCCGCTCAAGTTAAACAAAAAAAAATCAAACTCAGCTAATGCTGCATTAGTCTTATCAACAAAGGACAATTACAATGCGCTCATGCAAAGAGCATCTCAAGGTACCTCACAGATAGGCCTAAAGAAACCGGACACCACACCGGGGAGAGGCAGGTTAGACAAGGTGACTGAACTCAGGCTTTGAGCTTGCCAACTCGTCGAGATAGCCCTGGAGTCTCCAGGGGTTGTAGGTTAATCCTCCACACATTCCCCTCACATACCGGGCCCCGCACAACACTCCTTTTGAAGCGCGCGCTTGAGCACACACACACAGCCCCTCTCTTTCACACATACTCCCTCTCTCACATATACGTGTTCCCTCTCTCTCACACACTCACCCCCTTCCTCTCACATGGATATACTCCCGCTCTCACACACATGTATCCCGCTCTCTCACACACTCACTGTCTTCCTCACAGGCACTTAGCCACTCTCTTACACTTTCTCCCTCTCTCACACAACTCACCCTCAATCTCTCTCACACACACACACACACACACACACACTCATCCTCTCCTCATATACACTCACCTCATCTCCTCACACATTGACCCTCACTCTCTTCACGCACACACATACAGTCACTCACCGCCACTCTGACACACCCTCATCCCACCGCGCCCCCACTCACACTCACTACATCCTCGCACATCAGTCTAAATTGCCAAATTTGGGTGAATGTATTTCTGGAGGTTTGATCACATGACCCACCCCCACACACACACCATTGGCTCCCCGACAATTCGATCCTCACAATGCTCCGCTTGCCCACAACCAATCAGAAAGCAAACAGGCTCCACGTTGCCTGATTGGATGATTTATGGCTCTCGGAGGCACAGCATTTTCCAATAACCCCTTCAACTTGAAAACTTTTACAATTAATAAACAAAAGTGTTAAAAAAAATACAATTATTTCCAACGCCCCTGTAAGTTTTCTCCAGGGATTATGCTTACTGCAGTGTCCTGGAGATTAATCCTTAATGCTCCAATATACCACTTATACACACAACAAGATTTGGTGAGGGTTCCAAAAGGTGAAAAAGAAAAATGCAGTAAATGTCAGTCTGTGCTGCAGATTATAGCTTGTTTCAAGGAACCACATGAAGCAACAGCCCAAATCAATACCTTTCTGTCATTTTACTTAGACCCTCATGCACTCAATTTCTTTTTGAGCCCAGCCAATGTGCTGGGATACCATCAATTTAAAAGATGGAAGTCAATGGATCACTGCATCTTGCATCCTGAACATGTGGAGTCAACTTGGTCTCTGTGTGGCACAGAGAAATCTCCCAGGGCAGTATGGGTTTGCTGGAAAGGATTGAATTGGGGTAAGGTGGCAGGATGGATATGGAATTGGCTCAGTGATGAGATGCAATGAGCAGCAGTGGGAGGATGTCTTTCAGCCTGGGTGGTGGCTTCAAGTGGTGCTCCCCACAGGTCACTTTTGCTTCACTTACTCTTTTCAATGTTTATAACCAACCTCGTCTCAGGTGTAGGGAGCAGCTTTATAAAGTTTACAGATGTTACGAAACTTGGCAAAGCGGTAGGTGACGATGACGGTAGTTATAGGCTTCAGGGTGACAGAGAGGAGGATGAATTAAGGGCAATTTGGGATGGGCAATAAATGCTGGTCTAGCCAGCAATGCCCACATGATAGAATAAATTTTAAAAACTGGCAGAAAATGGGGAATGGGGTTCAACGTGGAGAAGCGTGAAGTGGCACCATATTCCAGGAAAGAAGTAAAAGTCTTAGAAAAGTTACAGAGGAGGTTTAGCAGAATATTGCCAGGGATGGGAGACTTCAGTTATGAGTCAGGGTTGGAAAAGTTCGAACTGCTATCCTTGAAACAGAGAAGGTTAAGAGGTGACCTTAACAAGGTTAAGAAACGATGATGAGTGGTTTTGATAGCAAGAGAAAAACTATTCCCTCTGGCAAGTGGACCAATAACCAGAGGTCAGAGTTTTAAAATAATTCACAAAGGATCTATAGGGGAGATGAGGAGAAATGTTTTTAACTCAAGAGTTGTTGGGATCAGGAATGCTCGACCTGAAATAGCGGTGGAAGCTGACTCCATAAATAATTTTAAAAGGGAGTTGGACAGGTTTGTGAGGAAGAAGAAGTTACAGCTAATGGACAAAAAGCGGGGACGTGGGACTGAACACAAGTGCTCTTTCAAAGAGCTAGCATAGGAGTGATGGGCCGAATGGTCTCCTTCTGTGCTGTTGGTTCTACGAGTGTATGAAGGACCAGCTTTAGGGCCTCTTGCATGTTGGGGGTCATGAAGGCAGTGAATGTTCCGGCCTCTCAAAAAGCAGGAATGGGAGCCATGCAGTTCTGAGGGAAGAGTGAGGGTAAGTGACCAAGAAGAGTAACAACTTGCATTTATATGGCACCTCAAATATGGTCAACTGTTCCAAGGTGCTTTACACAGTAGTGTTCTGAAGCAAAACTTTACACAGCCTCATAAGAAAATATTAAAGGCAGGTGAACCAAAAGCTTGGTCAAAGAGGTCGGTTCTAAAAAGCCTCTTAAAGGAGAGAGAGGCGGAGGGGAGGGAATTCCAAAGCTTAAGTCCAAAGTATTTAAACTGTGACCAGTTTGTACCAAACAGAAGATTAATGAGCTGCAGATGTGAACCGTGCATTTTCACAAAGCCCTGTGGAGGGTTAACACCAACGGGTCACAACATGGTATAAAAACAAAGTAACAGGTATTGACCTGAAACACTAATTGCTTCCCTCTCTGTAGATCATATGAGCATGCGAATTAGGAGCAGGAGTAGGTCTGACCCGCAGAGTGTTTCCAGAACTTTCTCTCTTTATTTCAAATTTCCAGCATCTGTAGTAGTTTGGCTTGTCCATGACATCACTGTGGATGGGTGGGGGGAGGACAAAGCTTGTGGGAAAGGGCTGGTGCAGACTCGATGGGTCGAATGGCCTCTTTGATGCTCTACTACACTAGGTTTCTATGAAGGACTGAGCTGAAACATGAATCCCAGGTTTCCTGTTAGGCTCTCCTTTCCCCTGCGCTAAAATCTCGCTTACATTGCAAACCTATAATCTCAATTTGCAAACGTATAAGGTTCTTGCGTAAATGTGACAATGGTTTCATAACATTCTCATCATTTAATTTCTCAGGAGGCACCACAGGAAACATGGGGAACTTGAATTCTGAGACCTACAAAAGATAATTAATTACTCAAAGCATTAGCATATTTATCACAGACACCGGGCTCAAAGTCAAACTTTTGCCTTGTGTCATGGCTGACTGTACAGCTATTGATCGAATGAACAGCCTATGAAATAACTTCAAATCATCGGATAAAACAGCAGAGAAGGAGGACATTCGGCCCATCGTGCCTGTGCTGGCTCTTTGAAAGACCTATCCATTTAGTCCCACTCCCCCATGCTCTTTCCTCCGATAGCTCTGCAAATTCCACCCCCCTCAACTCCCCCGTCAAGCTTTTTTTATTCTTTCATGGGATGTGGGCGTCGCTGGCAAGCCCAGCATTCACTGCCCATCCTTAATTGCCCTTGAACTGAATGGCTTGCTAGGCCTTTTCAGAGGGTAGTTAAGAATCATCCACATTGCTGTGGGTCAGGAGTCACATGGAGGCCAGACCAATAAGGACAGCAGATTTCCTTCCCTAAAGTGACTAGTTTGTATTGTACAGACGATCACTAAGCATGCGAACTGCGTATTACTGAACCAGATGGGCTTTTAAGACCATTGATGATAGTTTCCTGGTTACCATTACTCAATTCCAGACTTATTAATTGAATTTAAATTCCACCAGCTGCTGTGGTGGGATTTGAACCCAGGCCTCCCCTCCGCAACAGAAGCACGAAACTGGGTCTCAGGATTACTAGCCCAGGGACACGACCACTATGTCATCATCTCTGAAGTATTTATCAAATTCCCTTTTGCAAGTTACTGTTGGGTCTGCTTCCACCATCCTTTCAGGTCACAACAACTCGTTGTGTGAAAAAATGTTTCCTCATACTGCCTCTGGTACTTTTGCCAATTATCTTAAATCTGTGTCCCTTTGGTTAATGACCCAGCTGCCAGTGGAAACAGATTTTCCTTATTTAATCTGTCAAAACCATGATTTTGAACACCCTGATTAAATCTCCCCTTTACCTTCTCTGCTCTAAGGAGAACAATCCCGGCTTAATTTCAAAAAAATTATTCTTTTACAGCATTGCCAATCCTGCCTGGCATTCAATCTTAGTTTCAGTTCATTAAAAATTAAACATGAGAAATATAGATTTCAACTCTCTATCCAGTTTGGGTTTGATTTCCAGTCAATATGTAGCTCCTGTCCAGACAGGTAGGCAGGACAACAGAAAAATTGATTTGTCTAGTACTAAAAACTAACCCCGCACTCACTCTCTAACTCCCTCAAATATCTCATCTACTCTTCCTTAGGTTTCCCCACATTTCAGTCCCCACCCTCCCGAGTAGTCCTCAGTACGTTCCCACTGAAGAGAGATGTACGTTTCTATAGCACCTTTCACAACCTCAGAACATCCTAAAGTGCTTCATAGCCCCAACGAGGTGCTTTTGGAAGCATGGTCACTGTTGTAATGTATAAAACATGGCAGCTAATTTGAGCATAGCAAGATTCCACCAACTGCAATGTGATAATGATCGGATTTCCGATTTCAGTGATGTTGGCTGAGGGAAAATATTGGCCCCAGGGCACTGGGGAGAACTGCCCCCTGCTCTTCTCCCAACAATGATTGTGGGATCTGTCACGCACACCTAAGAGAACAGATGGTACCTCGGTTTAACGTCTGATTAGAAAGACAGCACAGTGCAGCGCTTACTAAATACTGTTCCTCCAGCAGTTCAGCACTCCATCCGTACCGCCGCTTTGAAAGTGCAGTGCTTCCTAAATAATGCCCCCTCTGATAATGCAGTACTCACTCAGTATTGCCCCTCTGAAAGTGCAGAGCTTCCTAAGTACTGTCCCTAAGACAGTGCAGTGCTCCCTCAGTACTGACCCTCTGACAATGCAGCACTCCCTCAGTACTGCTCTCTCCAACAGTGTAATGCTCCCTCAGCACTGCCCCCATGACAATGCAGCACTCCCCCAGTACTGCCCCCTTCGACACCACAACACGCCCACAGTACTGGGCCTCAAAAAGTGCAGCACTCTCACAGTATTGACGTTGGCAGTGTCAACCTAGATTATGTGCTGAAGTTCCTGGAGTGGGACTTGAACACCTGACCTCCTGACTGAGAGGCAAGAGTGACAGTTAGACCCAGAGGCACAGCTGACACTAAATTCAATCTAAGTATTCTGTCCCACATTAGTTCATGTTCCTGGTTCCAGAGTTTGTAGCAATATTAATGGAGTTCAATTTGCCTCGTCCTTAAAGAAAAGTGAAAATCTTTCTCCCCTGAAACTTCTCTGCTTATTGTATTGTTATGGTTAAGGATAGACAGGTAGACAGTTTTGACTGATTAAGTATCTTGAGCACATATAAAGAGGGACAGCTGGGACACTGGGGTGGTGAGAAGATCTGAGGTAGACATATACAATGTTGTGTTCGGTAAATAAACAAACCATCAAGCAAATGATTTGAGTCCAGTTTCATACTTCACCATCTGGCTTGGAGTGCACCTATTCCCCTGTCCAGAATAACCAGGCTTTTCACCGTCTCCTTACAGTTCAGTTTGGCCTTTCCTGTCTGTGCTGGCCAAGTGCCTGGATATCCTCAGTGCTCAGAGCTGCATCCAGTACTCCTGGTATGATTCTATCAGGACCTTGTACAGACTCTATCACCTCCCAGGATGTGAATTCCGTCCGTCAGACTGGACAGCCCAAGATTGCATGAGCAGTCCTTACTGCCACCACCCTCAGAGCTGTTGCGTTTGGGGTAGAGCCAGAAATTCCACAGACCCTTCTCCTGTGTTGTGTTCTGTAGCCCAGAGACACTTAGCTCCCATTCCCACTGTTTATTTCCCATTCTCAGTCCCAGTACTTTACAGTTGTCCAAATTAAACAGTAGTTGCCACTCATTAGCCCACTCTGACCTGTTCAAACCACTTCATATCCGGCTGGACTATCCCACCCCCCACATGCCTCCAAAAACCCAATTTGGGTCCCTATGAAAACACAAGCAATTCTGATTCTGGTCCCAGCTCCAAGCCATATCTCAACACTTGAAAAACAATGGCTGAGAATGCATTCCCCGGCAGACAGATCCATCAGAATGGAAGAACAGGAGGAAGTCATTCAGGTCTAATCCACTTTACAGCTGCAGCACGGCTGATCTGTATCTTAACCCCATCTATCCATCTTTATTCCCTGACCCATAATACCCTGGCTTACCCTTATATCCTGACATCACCCTAAACAGACTGGCTCTAACTTAAAGCCCCAATGTTCCAGATCTCCACTACCAGACAAAATTTATCTATCTACCTGATCGAATAATTTAATCATCTTCAATATCCCAATGAGATGACCCCTTCATCTTCAATCCCCAAGGGGGTCCGGAGCTTCCTTTATAACCACACATCTCAGAAACTTGACGTTTATTCTTGTAACTAATCATGGTATTTAAAAGCTTGCTGACATCTCAATTACCTGCTTACTGATGCTTACTTTGGGTTTCGTTAGGAACCTTCAGCTCCAGATCTCATTGCGGCCTTGATCCAAACATGGACAAAAGAGCTGAATCCCAGAGTGAGATGAGAGTGACCGCACTTGATATCAAGGCCACATTTGACAAAGTGTGGCATCAAGGAGCCCTAGCAAAACTGGAGTCAATGGGAATCAGGGGGAAAGCTCTCCACTGGTCAGAACCATAAGGAACACAAAGGAAGATGGTTATGATTGTTGGAGGTCAGTCATCTCAGTCCGAGGACATTGATCCAGGAGTTCCTCAGTGTATTGTCCTTGACCCAGCCACCTTCAGCTGCTTCATCAATGACCTTCACTCCATCATAAGATCAGAAGTGGGGTCGTTTGCTGATGACTGGATAGTGTTCAGTACCATCTGTAACTCTTCAGATACTGAAGTAGTCCGTGTCCAAATGCAGCAAGATCTGGACAACATACAGCTTGGGCTGATAAGAGACAAATAACATTGGTGTCACACAAGTGCCAGCAATGACCATCTCTAACAAGAGAGAGTATGATGGAATACTCTCCACTTGCCTAGATGATTGCAGCTCCACCGATACTCAAGAAGCTCGACACCATCCAGGACAAAGTAGCCTGCTTGATTGACAATCCATCCACCACCTTAAACATTCACTCCTTCCACCACCGATGCACAGTGGGAGCAGTGTGTATCATCTAGAAGATGCACTGCAGCAATTCGCCTCAGGCTCCTTCGACAACACCTTCCAAACCCAAAGCCTCTTACACCTAGAAGGACAAGGGCATCAGATGCATGGGAACACCAACACCTACAAATTCCCCTCCAATCCAAATACCATTCTGACTTGGAACAATATTGTCAATCCTTCAGTATCACTGGGTCAAAATCCTAGAACTCCCTCCCTAACAGCACGGTGGGCGTACCCTACACCACATGGACTGCAGTGGTTCTGAGGGAAATTAGGGATGGGCAATAAATGCTGGCCTATCCTGCGATGCCCACATCCCATAAACAAATAAAAAAAATCACAAGGAATGGGGAAATTCCTCCTCCAGAACATCGACCATACCTATGTCAGTGATAACATGCCTTTTTCAGTTCTTTTAGTGGCCCCATCATTTCCTTTTACTGCCCACTTTTTTAGACAATGGCCGGAATCTTCTGCCCCCGTGGGAGGCAAGGAAAGATCCTGAGAATTTGGTGGGCTGGCGTCAGGAGCGATACCCGACGGCTTCCCACCTCCACTGGAAGTAAGTTCTGGGCGGGAAGGCCCACGGTTGACCTTCCTGCCCTGCCACCACCTGGATCCTTTAAGTAGCCAATTAACGACTACTTATGGACCTCTTGCTCCCTTTGCTGCAATCATCGCAGCTCCAGGCAGGTCTGTACACCTGGTAAAACTGTGCAGGCTGCCCGTCAGCTGGAGGGAGGAGGTGTGTCGCTTGATCTGCACCAATCTGTGCATGGTCAAAGGCTTGGACATAGGGCCGGGGGGGGGGGGGTGGGGGGGGTGTGTTGGTGGCCGCTGACAGCCAACCCCCTGCCCTAGCTGATGACCTCGATGGCCTCCACTTTTCCTGCAACCTCCACCAACAGAACTTACCTTTTCCCTGAGTCGCCCGTAATCCGAGGGCTCTGGGAGGTGTTGGGTCGGCAGCTGCCGAGTGCAAGGGCTGCTGGCCTCTGATCGTCTGGCAGCTCTCGGCGGATGGGAAGTCGCCTTCCGGACTCCTCAGTCTGAAGGAAGTCCTGCTGCTGTCCACTTAACTGCCTGATGGACAGAATGTACACAATGTACGCCTGGCCTTCCTCCTCAGAGTCAGCGCAGGTGTCTCACCGCTTTTTCAGGCAGCAAGCTGGGCACCTGATAAGAATGGAAGGTTCCGCCCTCCATCTATAGAAACATTTGAGAATTCTTCTAATACCCGCTGTTCTCATGATCTAATTTTCTTATGTAGCTCTCCTGCCAATTTTATGAATCACCCTCTCTTTATATCTTCCACTTTACGCCCTGGTGCCTAAGACCTCACACTTGAACAACAAAAAGAGAAAACTTTGGAAATAATTAGCAGGTCAGGCAGCTTAACTCCTCGTGTTAACATTACCAATTACCTTAGATCTGTGTCCTCTGGTTACCAACAGCAAACCCCGCCACTGGCACACTTTTTCCTCATTTACACAAAACCTTCAAAATTTGGAACCATGAAAATTCTAAGGGATTTTGGTAGAAAAAATAGGGAGAAACTGTTTCCACTGGTAGGAGGGTCGGTAACCAGTGGACACAAATCTTAAGTGACCTACAAAACAGAACCAAAGGTGACATGGGAAAGCTTCTTTTTAACCCATAGGTTGTTGTGATCTGGAATGTGCTGCCTGAAAGGCTTGGTAGTACATAACTTGAGAATTACTGAAAAAAGAGACATGTCCAAGCTTTCAGCCTTGCACTCATCAGGCAACACCACTTGCCAATCAATCAGCACTCTCTTCACATACAGTATAAATTGTTTTCCCCCTTATGCTGGCACTCGATAAATAGGTGAATTGAAAATTTTGAAGGGATGTGGGGAAAAAGGTGAGAGGAATGGGGTTAATTGGAAAGCTGTTTCAAAGAGCCAGCACAGGCAAGGAGGGGTTGCACGGCCTCCTGTGTGTATGATTCTGTACACTGAATAAACCCAGCCATGATGCTCAAGGTTTAATGATAAATGCGATATTCCGCTGTACGTTGAGACTGTATTCAGGCCTGTGCACTGTTTAAAACATACCCCACACTACAGTTTCAAACCACGTTGATTATCTAACACCGCAAAATAAAAATAGAAAGGAGCCACATGGCGATTAAATAATTAATAAACCGTCGACTTTAAGCTGAAGCTTCATTATTTATGCTTTGAAAGTTCAGTCAACTTCCTCCAAAATCCTCCTGCCAACACTGCAACATTGTCCTTTGTGATTCAAGAAGAAACAGAGCATGAAATAAGGAAAACTCTTCTCTGAACAAGTTGTATTGTAATCAAGGGTTCACCTTAAATCCATCTGATCCATCTCTGGAGTGTTTAGATTGCATTCAACAACATTTGACCTCATTTGTCCAGATCGAATTCTTCACTTTTAAACAAGAGGTAGTCCTACACAAGCTACAATGCCCCAACCCAACTCGGCGGGCAATGCTTCAGCCCATGACCAACCTCTAGCATTTTGGAGCACCACTGATGCTTTAACCTGATCTTGACATCAGCCCCTCAGCACCACACTGAACTCCGATCCCTCAGCCCAATGCTAACACCTCAGCCCAGCACCAAAGCTTCAGCCCGACAAAAAACCTTAAGCTCAACGCCAATCCTTCAGCTCAACGCCAACCCTTCAGCTCAACGCCAACCCTTCAGACCAACGCCAACCCTTCAGACCAACGCCAACCCTTCAGCCCAACGCCAATCCTTCAGCCCAACGCCAACCCTTCAGCCCAACGTCAACCCTTCAGCCCAACGTCAGCCCTTCAGCCCAACGCCAGCCCTTCAGCCCAACGCCAGCCCTTCAGCCCAACGCCAACCCTTCAGCCCAACGCCAGCCCTTCAGCCCAACGCCTATCCTTCAGCCCAATGCCAATCCTTCAGCCCAACGCCAATCCTTCAGCCCAACGCCAATCCTTCAGCCCAACGCCAATCCTTCAGCCCAACGCCAATCCTTCAGCCCAACGCCAATCCTTCAGCTCAGCGCCAACCCTTCAGACCCAATGCCAACCCTTTGGACCAACACCAACTCTTCAAAAACAGCAACACTTCAGCCCAAAGCCAACCTGTCAGCCCATCACCAACCCTTCAGCACAACATGGGCCTTCAATCCCTCAGCCCAACTCCAAACCCTCAGCCCAACTCCGACCCCTCAGGATCATATTTTCAACATTGACCCCTCAGTCCATTACCAATTCTGCAAGCCAACTCTGACCTCTGACCCTGTAGCCCAACTTCAACCCCTCAGCTCAACTTTGACCTGTTACTCATCAGTTCAACATTGACCCCTCAGCTTATCACCAATTCCCCCAGGCCAACTCTAATCTCTGATCCCTCGACCCAATGAGGGTCTTAAATTTCTAAGATACATCCCCTATGAAGTGATAAAACTGCTATTGGGATAGTGATCCAACCATGACTAACTAGAGAAGTTAGGGACGGCAATAGATTAAAAAGAAGAGGCTTACAGTGTTCTCAAGAAGAAGAATAAATCTGAGGTTTGGCAAATTTTGAAAAATCAGCACAGGCTGATCAAGAAATGGACAAGAACGAGAAAATAAAAAATGAGAGTAAACAACCAAGAAATATAAAAGCAGATTGTAAGAACCTCTGTAAGTATGTAAAGAAGCAAAGATTAGTAAATTAAAGATGGGTTCCTTACAGACAGAAACAGAGACAGCAGGGAATAAAAAAATGGCAGAGACATTAACTAATTCTTTGTATCTATCTTCACGGTAGAACACACAAAACATATTCCAGAAATTGCGTGAAATCAAAGGTCTAATTAGACTTAGGAACCCAAAGTAATTAATATTTGTAAAGAAAAAGTACTGGAGAAATTAGCATAACTAAAAGTGACAAAGCCTCTGGTTCTCACGGCCTACCACCCAGGGTTTACAAAGAGGTGGCTGCAGAGATAGTGGGTGCATTTGTTTTGACCTTCTAGAATTCCTTAGAATGGTCCCAGAAGATTGGAAAGTAACAAATGCAACCCAATGTTCAAGAAAGGAGGGAGCGAGGAAAAGGGGAAACTATAGGCCAGTTAGCCGGTGGGAGATGGTGGTGTAGTGGTAATGTTGCTGGGCTAGTAATCCAGAGACCGAGGCTAATGGGAACATAGGTTCAAATCCCACCAATTCAGTTTGAATCCAGTCATTTAAAAAAGTCTGGTGACCATGAAACTATCATTGATTGTCATAAAAGCCCAGCTGGTTCACTAATGCCCTTTAGGGAAGGAAATCTACCACCCTTACCTGGTCTGGCCTACATATGACTCCAGACCCACAGTCATGTGGCTGACTCTTAACTGCCCTCTGAAATGACTTAGCAAACCATTCAGTGAGGCAGAGTTAACACAGTGTTATGAAAGGGAAATTATGTTTCACAAATATATTAGCATTTGTTTGAGGGAGTAACTGGAAGGGTAAATCAAGGGCAATTAGGGGTGGGCAACAAATGCTGGCTTTGCCAGCGACACCCACATCCCATGAAAAAATTTTTAAAAATCAGTAGGAAGGAAAATGCTAGAATCTGTTATTAAGGATGGGTTGTCAAAGCACTTGGGAAATCACAATATTATGAGACAGAGTCAACGCAGTTTTACAAAAGGGAAATTATGTTTCACAAATCTATTAGCGATTGTTTGAGGGAGTAACTGTAAGGGTAAACATTTTCATTGATGTGAGCATCACATCACTGTTAGGGCAAATATCTTAACTGTTCATGGATGTGAGGATTGTTGGAAAGGCCAACAGTTAGCGTTCACCCATCATTGCCCTTGAGAAGGTGGTGGTGAGCCGCCTTCTTGAAGTGCTGCAGTCTATGTGGTGTAGGTATACCCGCGGTGCTGTTACAGAGGAAGATCAAGGGCTTTAGCCCAGCGGCAGTGAAGGAACAGTGTTATAGTTCCAAGATAGTGCGTGGTTGGAGGAGAGCTTGCAGATCGTGGTGTTCCCGTGTGTCAGATTCCCCATTCTTCTAGGGGATAGAGTTCATGAGTTTGGACGGTACTTATCAAAGGAGCTTTGGTGAGTTGTTCACTGTATCCTGTATTTGGTACAAACTGTTGCCACTGTGAGTTGGTGGTGCAGGGAGTGAATGGGGTGTCGATCAGGTGGGCTGCTTTGTCCTAAATGGTGTCTATTTTGAGTGCTGGTGGAGTCGCACTCATCCAGACAAGTGGAGAGTATCCCATCACACTCCTGACTTGTGCCTTGTAGATGGTGGACAGACTTTGGGGGGTCAGGAGGTGAGTCACTCATGGCAGGATTTCTAGCCTCTGACCTGCTTTTGTAGCCACAGTATTTATATGTCTGGTCCAGTTAAGTTTCTGGCCAATGGTAACCCCAAAGGGAACGAGAGGAGTTGTTAAGGCGCAGAAGGAGGCCATTTGGCCTATTGTGACTGCACCGGCTCTCCGATTGAGCGGCTCACCTAGTTCCATTTCCCCAGCTTCTCCCCGTAACCTTGCACATTCTTCCTCTTCAGCTAACAGTCGAATTCCCTTTTAAACGCTTCGATTGAACCAGCCTCCACCACACTTTCAGGGGAGCATTCCAGGCCCTAACAACTCACTGTGTAAAAAAAGTTTATCCCCATATCACTTTTGCTTCTTTTACTAATTACTTTAAATCTGTGCCCTCTTGTTCTCTCGATCCTTTCATGAGCGGGAACACCTTTGCCCTATCTACTCTGTCTAGGCCCCTCATGATTTTGAATACCTCTATCATATCTCCGCTCAACCTTCTCTTCTCCAAGGAAAACAGTCCTAGCTTTTCCAATCTATCCTCAAAACTGAATTGCCTCATTCCTGGAATAGAAAATGCTGGAAAAACTGACAGCATTTGTAGAGAGAGAAATAGAGTTAACATTTTGGGTCTGTATGACCCTTCTTTAGGGTCATACTTCAGGGTCATACAGACTCGAAACATTAACTAACTCTGTTTCTCTCTCTCCACAGATGCTGTCAGGCCTGCTGAGTTTTTCCAGCATTTTCTGTTTTTATTTCAGATTTCCTGTAGTATTTTGCTCTCCTCATTCCTTGAACCATTCTCATGAATCTTTTCTGCACTCCCTCTAAAGCTGCCAGAAACTTTGGATTCTGATTGATTGTCATGTTTAAGTGTGAAAACAGTGCACAGAACGAGCTGAGAGAAAAGAGAAATATGTGTCAATTTTACACTTCATTGTGAGATTCATTGCATTGTCTCAGACACAGTCCAAAGCATCTCATATGTCAAAATGTACCGTTGAGAAAACTTAAATGCAATTTCCAGTATTAACTGATCAATGGCTCGAAGTTTCACCTTGTTGAGTGGTCTGTCTCTCAACAATGTCTAATTTCCAAAGTTTTGTTAGAAATTAGGGGCTGTTACTGATACCTTTCCTGCTTCAGTGTGGCAGTCTCACTTTCTCAGACCAAAAAGACACCCGAGCCAAATTATACCCAGCAAAGGCCTGACCATTTCAATTTTAATGACTTCATGTGTCCGTTCCACAGGAAGTCCCTCCTGTTTATGAGTGGCAGTGGCTGCGATTTTAACTGATCAATCGCTCCGTTACATTGGTAAGGGTGCCGCTGATGAGGCCAGCAATTATTGCCAATCCTAGTTGCCTATAAGTGAGTGGCTGGCTAGGTTATTTCATGGGGGCAGTTTGGATTCAATTGCATTGCTACAGCTGGCCAAAATGGATAGGGATGTCAGGTTTCCTTGTTTGAAGGACATTAGTGAACCAGGTGGGTTCTACCAGTAGTTTCAAAATCAACATTAGCAAGATTAGTATTTTTCCCCCCCATTTATTTCTTAACTGAATTTAAATTTCCTCCAGATGCCGTAGTGGGATATGAACTCATGTCTCTGGATCATCAGTCATAGCCTCTCCAGTGACATCTTAGGAAGAAAGGTTGAGCAGGTTGGGCCTATACCCATTAGAGTTCAGAAGAATGACTGATCTTGGTGAAAGATCTAAAATCCTGAGGGGACTTAATAGGGTGGATATCAGGAGGATGTTTCCTCTTGTGGGGGGTAGTCGCAGTGGGGGGGGGGGGTGGGTGGGAATTAGAACTAGGGGACTAGGGGGTACAGTTTTAGAATAAGATTTCTGCTTTTTAAGATGGAGATGCGGAGAATATGTTAGTCTGTGGGATTCTCTTCTCCAGAAAGCGGTGGAGGGTTATTCAAGGCTCCGTCAGATTTTTAATCGACAAGGGTGTCAAGGGTTAAGGGGAGCAGAAGGCAATGAGGAGTTGAGGCCAGAACTAGGTCAGCCACAATCTTATTGAATGGTGGAGAAGGCTCAAAGGGCCAAAAAGCCTACAGCTGATTCTAAGTCCTATGTTCCCTACTTTCACTGCAGTGATGGGTCTATCTTGTTTTTCTGAGCACTTACCATTTGACTATGTTCAAATTTGTGAATGCTCCTTAAACATAATAAAACATCCCAGGGTGCTTCCCAGGAGCGATTATCAGACAAAATTTGACCCTGAGCCACGGATGGAGATATTAGGACAGGTGACCAAAAGCTTGGTCAAAATGGTCGGTTATAAGGATTGTCTTAAGGAGAGAGGTTTAGGAAGGGAATCCTGGAGCTTAGGGCCCAGGCGCCAATGATGGAGTGAATAAAACTGGGCTGCACGAGAGGCCGGATTTTGAGAAGGGCGGAGATCTCAAAGGGTTGTTGGGCTGAAAGAGATTACAGAATTAGAGATGGGCAAGGCCCCGGAGGGATTGAAATGACACTCAACATATGAACAAGAATAGGCCATTCAACCCCTCGAGCCTGCTCCACCATTTAATAAGATCATAGCTGACCTGACAGTAACCTGAAATTTGCACCCCACCTACCACCCTCTTGCTCACCAAGAACCCAGCCACCTCTACCTTAAAAATATTCAAAGGCTCTGCTTCCATCACCTTTTCAGGAAGAGAGTTCCAAACACTCATGACCCTCTGAGTGAAAAAAATTTCACCTCACCTCTGCTTTAAATGGGCGACCCCTTATTTTTAAACAGTGACCCCTAGTTCTAGATTCTTCCACAAGAGGAAACATCCTCTCCACCTCCATCCTATCAAGAGCCCTCAGGATCTTAAATGTTTCAATCAAGTTGCCTCTTACTCTTCTAAACTCCAGTGGATACAAGCCTAGTCTGTCCAACCTCTCTTCATAAGGCAACCCACCCATTCCGGGTAATAATCTGGTAAACCTTCTCTGAACTGCTTCTGATGCAGGATGGGAATTTTAAAATTGAGTCATTGCCAGACAGATGAATATGAATAACTGCTCTTTCTAACTGAAATTCGTCTGAACTCTATGAAAGGATGGCGGTAAGCTACATCTCAGATAATGATAGTTCATCCCATGCAAATTAACATAGTAAAGCAGCAGATAGTGTTATAAGGCAGCTAATGAGGTCAGGAATTAAAATACAATACCAGACCCTGCCACATGTAATCAGTGCAAACTTTTCAAATTTCAAACAAACTTGAAATATAAATTAAACCGTACAGCACTGTGGGAGTTCCTCTTCATACTTCATACCTCCTTTCTTCATACCTCTTTAGAGATATTAAGAAAGAATTGTCTAAATTGGGCTGGGAAAAGAGACTAAGGGGAAGGTCAGTGGATGAGCAGTGGCAGACATTTAAGCAGATATTTCATAATGCTCAGAAAAAATTTATCCCAGTCAAAAAGAAGGACTCAGTGAGAAGGATGAACCACCCATGGTTAACAAAGGCGTTCGAGGAGAGTATCCAATCAAAAACCAAGGCACACAAAGCAGCGAAAACTAGTGGTAGGCCAAAGGATTGGGAATTTTTTTAGGAGCCAGCAGCGGATGGTTAAAAAGCTAATAAAGAGGAAGGAAATTGATTATGAAATTGGCAAGAAATATAAGAACAAACAGCAAGAGCTTCCACGGGTATATAAAAAGAGAGCAGCTAAAGTGAGCGTGGGACTCTTGGAGGATGCGACTGGAGAATTGATATTGGGGAGCAGGGAAATGGCAGATAATTTAAATCAATATTTTGCATCAGTCTTCACGGTGGAGGACACTATAAACATTCCAAAGATATCAGATAAACAAAGAGCTAATGGGAGAAAATATTTTGTAACGGTCTCTATCATGAGGGACAAAGTATTTGAGAAACTAATGGGACTAAAGGCAGACAAGTTAGCAGGGGCTGATGGCCTGCATCCAAGGGTTTTAAAGGAAGTGGCTGCAGAGATAGTGGGGGCATAGGTCAAAATATCCCAGAATCACTTGGAAAACTGCTAATGTGATGCCCTTGTTCAAGAAGGGAGGGAGACAAAAAGCAAGAAATTATAGGCCAGTCAGCCTAACATCTGTCATTGGGAAAATGCTAGAGTCCATTATTAAGGAAGAAACACCAGGACATCTAGAAAAGCTTAACACAATCAAACAAAGTCAACATGGTTTGGTAATTATATTTGACAAATTTGCTAGAGTTCTTTGAGGATATAACAAACAGAGTTGATAAGGAGAACCGGCAGATGTAGTGTATTTGGATTTCCAGAAGGCATTTGATAAGGTACCACGCAAGAGGTTATTGCACAAGAGCTCACGGTATTGGGGGTAATGTATTTGCATGGATTGAGGATTGGTTAACACACAGAAGACAGAGAGTCAGGATTAATGGGTCTTTTTCAGGTTGGAAAGATGTAACTAGTGGAGTGCCATAAGGATCAGTCTTAGGGCCTCAATTATTTACTATCTATATTAATGACTTGGAGGAGGGGACAGAGTGTAATGTATCCAAAGTTACTGACGATACAAAAATAGGTGGGAGGTCATGTTGTAATAAGTGCATAAGGAATCTGCAAAGGTTGAGTGAGTGGGCAAAAATTTGGCAGATGGAGTTTAATGTAGGAAAGTGTGAGTTCATGCACTTTAGTAGGAAAAATCAAAAGGCAGACTATTATTTAAGTGGAGAGAGACTCCAAAAAAGTGCTGCACAGAGGGATCTGGGTGTTCTTGTGCATGAAACACAAAAAGGTAGCATGCAGGTGCAGCAAGTAATTAAGAAGGCAAATGGGATTTTGGCCTGTATTGCTGGGGGGTTGGAATTTAAAAACAGGGAAGTCTTGTTACAACTGTACAGGGTGTTGGTGAGGCCGCACCTGCAGTACTGTGGACAGTTTTGGTCCCCATATTTAAGAAAGGATATACTGGCATTGGAGGCAGTTCAAAAGAGATTCACTAGGCTGATTCCTGGGATGAAGGGGTTGACTTATCGAGAACAGCTAAACAGGTTAGGCCTTTATTCATTAGAGTTTAGGAGAGTGAGGATTGAGTTTATTGAAACGTACAAGATTCTGAGAGGGCTTGACAGGGTAGATGTTGAGAAGCTGTTTCCACTAGTGCGGGGATCTTAAACTGGGGGACATAGTTACAGGATAAGAGGACACACATTTAAGACTGAGATGCAAAGGAATTTCTTCTCTCAGAGGGTAGTGAATGTCTGGAATTATCTACCTCAGAGAGTTGTGGAGGCCAGGTCACTGAAATCACTTAATGAGGAGGTCGATAGATTTGTAAAATATCGGGGAGTTGAGAGCTATGAGTAGCTGGCACGAAAGAGGGGTTGAGGCCTGGGGCAGATCAGCCATGATCTTGTTGAATGGTGGGACAGACTTGAGGGGCCGAATGGCCTACTCCTGCTCCTATTTCTTATGTTCTTGTGTTCTCCACATGGCCTGCAGCGGTTCAAGAAGGTTCACCACCACCTTCTCAAGGGCAATTAGGGATGGGTAATAAATGTTGCCCTCGCCAGCGATGGCCACATTCTGAGAATGAATAATTGGAATTAATTCTGGAGATCAAAGGCAAAGGCGTTACATAAATGTAAATTCTTCTTGTTACTCCACTGAATACATATATGAGATAGATGACAAACAAGTGGACAGCCATCAGTCAAGCTGCAGAAACATGAATTTATTCTTTTCACAGGAGACGAGATGAATTGGGAACGTGTGTATTCAGCTGGGGACAGTGCACAGGAATGTGGACACTACTGCGCAAATCAGCGTTCCAAGTAAACTTGTACTCAATAACTGACCTTGCCCCAAGGACATGTCCCTACGTGAACGCAACTCACCTCTGACCCTGCCCAAGGACCTGACCCCTCCTCACCCCTGACCCTGCCCAAGGACCTGACCCCACCTCACCCCAGACCAAGGACCTGGCCCCTCCTCACCTCTGACCCTGCCCAAGGACCTGACTCCTCCTCACCCCTGACCTTGCCCAAAGACCTGACCCCTTCTCACCCCTGACCCTGCCCCAAAAGACCTGACCCTCCTCACCTCTGACCCTGCCCATGGATTTGATCCCTCCTCACCCCTGACCCTACCCAAAGACCTGACAGCTTCTCACTCCTGACCCTCCCCAAGGATCTGACCCCTCCTCACCCATGACCCTGCTCAAAGACCTGACCCCTCCACCTGACCCTGCCCAAAGATCTGATCCCTCCTCACCCTTTAGCCTGACCAAAGATCTGACAGCTTCTCACCCTGACCCTGCCCAAGGTCCTCAGCGATCCCTTTGTTTCTGGGGCAGTTTTCCTTAGAGAAGAGAAGGTCGGGAGGAGATTTGATCGAGGTGTTCAAAATCATGAGGGATCTGGAAGCAGTAGCTGGAGAGAAACTGTTCCCATTACCAGCAAGGTTGAGAACCAGGGGACACAGCTTTAAGGTGTTTGGCAAAGGAACGAACAGTGACATGAGGAGAAATGTTTTACGCAGCGAGTGGTTAGGATATGGAATGCACTGCCCGAGACCTTGGTGGAGGCAGGTTCAATCATCGCTTTCGAAAGCGAACTGGATAAGCAGCTGAAGAGAAAAAAATGTAGGTCTACGGGGAAAGGGTGGAGGGATGCAACTAGCTAAATTGCTTTTGCAAAGAGCCAGCAAGCGCATGACAGGCTGAATGGCCTCCCACTGTGCTGAAACCATTCCATGACTTGAAGATTCTAAGGATTTGAACGCTCAGTGGCCACGGCTCTTCCCTTCCCCTGCCCCATGGGTCTCTGGCATCAGTTCACGCTTCAATCCAGGATCTAGACTCCTGGCTCCAAGTAGGAATTTCTCATGAAAAATCCAGAGTTCCAGCACCCAGCACAGCTCATTCCCAGAATAAAACTGAAGTCCAGGTAGGTACTGCAGTGAAGAAGCTTACATAGGTAGAGCGTTTGTGTGAGCTGCAACTGAGTGCAGGGGAGTTGGGGGAGGGGGGAGGGGCTGGAATTCTGGGGCAGACGATGGTATCTCTGTGAAATGAGGAGATTGCAGGAGGAGTGCAATCGATCACTGGGGGAAACGGTTAGATAAAAGGCTGAGATAAAAACAAAAAAACTGCGGATGCTGGAAATCCAAAACAAAAACAGAATTACCTGGAAAAACTCAGCAGGTCTGGCAGCATCGGCGGAGAAGAAAAGAGTTGACGTTTCGAGTCCTCATGACCCTTCGACAGAACTTGGGCAAGTTCTGTCGAAGGGTCATGAGGACTCGAAACGTCAACTCTTTTCTTCTCCGCCGATGCTGCCAGACCTGCTGAGTTTTTCCAGGTAATTCTGTTTTTGTTTTAGATAAAAGGCTGTCTCTTTGAAACAGGGGGGATTACGGGGAGAGTGAAATTGATAATAGAGCAGAAGGTCAAGTGGAAATTCTGTGAAATGAGGGAAAATTGGCTTGAAGAAAATGCGAGTCTGCTTGGCCTGTGGAATGTAAAGCTGTTACCTTTTGAAGAACCGAAGTGTTTGAAAGTAATCAGAATACAATGTTTACAGAGTTAAAGGTTGCAAATATATCTTTGTTTCTTGCAGAGGGTGAGAGCAGGAAGAGGCAGCCATTTGAAGGAATCAACTCAATGTTATCTCTGTTTCTGATGTTCCTATATACCACTAGTTGCACTGATTCATTGTCCTGCTTCAAAAGAACAAGAGCAGACTCTGCAATATGAGCCTGGAGGGTCAAGTTGCATCAGAAATAACAGCATCGGGAGGATAATGCAGCTTCAGAATAATTATGGCCTCACCGGCAATACTGGAAATAAATTAATAAGCAGTTATCAAGCAGGCGACAGCTCCTGCAAGGCAAACACTGAAAAGAATATTGCCTTGTGCACACCACACAGGAGGTGTACTGCTCTCAGCGAGCGTTTCTCTATCAGCACGGTTTCAGTGAGTGGCTTTGCTCGTGGCTTCACGCCGGCAGGCTCTTATGTGTGGGAAACTGTGAGGGGATGAGAATGGAATGCGAGAAAATAAACTGGAAATAAATATTGACATTCAAAAAGAGATCGGGCAGCAGTGGGAAATGTTTAGAATGGGGATCAATAGAGTTCAGGAGATATATATTGTACGAGAAAACAAAAATGAAATCAGCAACAATGACAGGCTACGGAGGAATAAAGAGATAAAGGTAAACCCAAAACGAAAGGAAAAGGCATGGACTAAGTGCACAGGCAACAAAGGATAAATGACAAACGGGAAATCAAAGGTTAGGAAAGAAGTCAAAAAGACTATTTGGAAAGCAAATAGGAACCGTGAAACTGAACTATCAAAGGGTATAAAAATAGTCCAGGCACAAATAACAAAAGCCATATCGGGGACAGGGATTGGGCAGCTGAAGGATGCACAACATAAACTCATAGGCAATGACAGCAAAATGGCAGAAATATTAAATCATTACATTCCTTCAGTATTTAGCCGAAAGAGCAACATGGTGGACATGACATTAGGAGAGATCAAAAAAGGTATAAAGTCATTTAAGATAGAAAGGGGGTCGGGGGAGATAAATGATAAACTAATCAAACATAGAGAGGATAAATCCCCTGGGCTAGACTAACATCATTGAATTTTTTGAGAAAGTAACAGCAAGAGTAGACAAGGGTAATGCAATGGATGAGATATATTTGGATTTTAAAATGCCTTTGAAAATAGACCATTTAGTCGATGCATCATTAAGGTAGGAACACTTTTTTAATTCCCTCACGGGATGCGGGCATTGCTGGCTAGGCCAGAATTTATTGCCCATCCCTAAATACCCTTGAGATGGTGATGGTGAGCCACTTTCCTGAACCTCTGCAGTCCATGTGGTGTAGGGACATCCACAGTGCTGTTAGGAAGGGATTTTGACTGAGCGACAGTGAAGGAACGGCGATATAGTTCCAAGTCAGGATTGTGAGTGGCTTGGAGGGGAAATTGCAGGTGTTGGTGTTCCCAAGTACCTGCTGCCCTTGTCCTTCTAGATGGTGGAGGTCACGGTTTTGGAAGGGTGAAAACTTTGTTCATGTCATGTCACTTCAAAGGGCATTGCCCAGGGATACACAGCACCACGGGGCACGGATTTCATCAATGATAACAAAAAGGATGTCAAAGCCTTAGAGAGGATACAGAAGAGATTTACTAGAACAGTGCCGGGGTGAGGGACTTCAGTGGAGAGAGTGGAGAAGATGGGATTGTTCTCCTTAGAGCAGAGAAGATTAAGGGGAGATTTGACAGAGGCGTTCAAAATCATATAGGGGTTTTAATAAAGTAAATAATGAGAAACTCTTTCAAGTGGCTGAAAGTTTGCTAACCAGAAGGACACAGATTTAAAGTAAATGGCAAACGTACCAGAGGCAACGTGAGAAAACATTTTTTTCTGCACAGTGAGTTGTTGTGATCTGAAACATGCTTGCCTGAAAGGGCAGAGCAAGCAGATTCAAAAGTAGCTTCTGAAAGAAAATTGGATGGGTATTTGGAGGGAAGAAGAAGGGTTAGGGGGAAAGTGCAGGGCATTGGGATTAATTGGATACATCCAGCAAGGAGCCAGCACAAGCTTGGGCTGAATGGTCTCCTTCCATGCTCCATGATTCTATGACGTCTTTCATAAACTTGCGTAATTGGACAGTGAATTGCAATATAGATAACAACAACTTATATTTATATAGCGCTTTTAACAAAATGAAACGTCCCAAAGGCAGTTCTTCACAGGAGCATTACAAAACAAAGTGTGACACCAAGCCACATAATGGGATATTAGATCAGATGACCAAAAGATGCAAGTTTTAAGTAGTATCTTGAAGGAGGAAGGTGAGGTAGACAGGCAGAGATGTGTAGAGAGTGAATTCCAGAGCTTAGGGCCTGGGGAACAGAAGGCACGGCCTCCAATGAATGGTGGAGCGATTGTAATTGGGGATGCGCATGAGGCCAGAATGAGAGGAGCAGAGAGATCTCGGAGGGTTGTGGGGCTGGAGGAGATTACAGAGGTAGGGAGGGGGTGAGGCCACAGAGGGATTTGAAACAAGGATGAGAATTTTAAAATGAAGACGTTGCTTGAATGGGAGCCAATGTAGGTCAGCGAGCGCAGGACTGATAGGGGAACAGGACTTGCTGTGAGTAGGACAGGGGCAGCTGAGTTTGGAATGACCTCAAGTTTGCAGAGGGTAGAATGTGGGAGATCAGCCAGAAGTGCATTGGAATAGTTGAGTCTTGGGGTAAAGAAGGCATGGATGAGGATTTCAGTGAGGTGATGTTATAAAGGTGAAAATGGCTGGTCTTAGTGATGGTGTGGATATGAGGTTGGAACTCATCTCAGGGTCAAATGTAACACCAAGGTTGCAAACAGATGGCTTAATCTCACACTGTTGCTAGCGAGAGGGATGGAGTTGGTAGCTAGGGGAACTTCTTTCCCTTCCCAGGGGGTACTGATTCAGAGTACATTCCCATAATAGTATTCCAGTATAAAAGTAAAATACTGCGGATGCTGGAAATCTAGAACAAAAACAAAAATACCTGGAAAAACTCAGCAGGTCTGACAGCATCTGCGGAGAGGGATACAGTTAACGTTTCGAGTCTGAATGACTCTTCATCAGGATAGCATTCTAGTACCTCACTGGAGTAGCCATTCTTCCTCTGCCAGCCCAGGCAGCAGATGTGAGCAGGCTAACTGATTGTTGGAACATCACTTTCCAACACAGGCCACTGCATGACGAATCAGGCATAAGGACCTGGGCTGCTTTCATCATTCATACAAATCCCAAAAAGATAGGGAGCAGAATTTTCTGCCTGTCGGGTTGGCGGGCGGAGTGGGAGTGGGTGTGGGTGTGGACCCGGACCCGATCAGCGCCCCTGATCGGGTCCACGCAGCCATTTTACGTGGGCGGGCCAATTAAGGCCCACCCAGTGTGGTGTGCTCCCTGTGTGGGCGGGGCGGGGTGGCGGTGTGATGTGGGGGGGGGCGGGATGTGATGTGGGGGGGTTGCCTGAGTCAGGGGTGCGCTGTTTCGCGTGTGTGTGCAAAAGAGTGCAGAAATGTCCCTGAGGCACCTCTGTTATAAGTTTAAACAGTTTAATAAAGGGCTGAATAAATTTTTATGACAAGTCCCCTCATGTGAAACTGTCACACGAGCTGGAACATGTGCATTAATTTTAATAAGAATCTTTCTGAAAATTTTAAATCATTCACAAACCTTCATCCCGCCCGTGGATGAGGTTCCATGAAAATTGCGAAGGCCGCCTGGGCTCTTTGTCTGCACCCCCCGTCCTCCCCCACAACCTTGAGGTTGGACGGGCAGCTCAGTTGATTGCCTTAACTGCTTTTTAAGAGCCCTTAATAGGCCTTTGACAGGTCGGCAGTTCGGCCCGTCGAACTGAAAATCTAAATGACGGGCGGTGACGTTGGGACGCAGGCCTGATGTCACCCCGTGTCATTTTACGCCTCAGCAAGTGGGCCTCACCTCCGCTCGCCGAGCCGAAGATTCTGCCCATGGAAACTCTCTCAATGCTGACTACATAGTCAATGGCTCCAAACCATGGCTTCAGTCTTCCCGATGTTTAATTGAAGGCAATTTCTGTTCATTCGGTACCGGATGTCGGATAAGCAGTCTGATAATTTTCCAACAGTGGAGGAACCAAGAGAGGTGGAGCTGGGTCTTGTCCGTGTAAATGTGAAAGCCAACGCTGCGTCTTTGGATGATGTCGACAAGGGGCAGCAGGTAGATGAGATAGAGGGATAGGCCCATGGCAAACACTAGGAATTCACCAAGGCTCCTTAGACAGCACCTTCCAAACCCATGACCACGACCACCTAGAAGGACAAGGGCAGCAGATAGGTGGGAACACCACCGCCTGGAAGCTCCCCTCCAAGTCACTCACCATCCTGACTTGGAAATATATCGGCCGTTCCTTCACTGTCGCTGGGTCAAAATCCAGGAACTCCCTTCCTAACAGCGCTGTGGGTGTACCTACACCACAGGGACTGCAGCGGTTCAAGAAGGCGGCTCGGCTCACCACCACCTTCTCAAGGGGCAACTAGGGATGGGCAATAAATGCTGGCCCAGACAGCGAAGCCCACATCCCGTGAATGAATTTAAAAAAAACTAGAATAAACAGTGCAGGAGTGGAAAGAGAAGTCAGAGAATCACATCCAATAGCTATCAGTAGATTAATAAGAATGGAATCACATGTAAGTGTAAAGTTCACATGTAAGTGTAAAGTAGTGCACTTTGGTGGGAAAAATAAGTAACTCACATATACTGTGTGAATATTAAGAATCTAAATGTGGTAGAGGTTCACTCGAGACTTAAACTTAAAGCAGCACCGCAGGTTGTTAACACCACAAGAAAAGCAAAGTACTAGAGAGGACTGATTAGGGGGTTAGAATTGAAAAACAGCGAAGTTGAGTTAAACTTATAGGGAAACTGATGGGGAGGAAATGGAGAAACTGAGGAAGGTGAATGGGGGAATCTGGGTGTGGGGACAGGAGTGGGGGAGAGAGGAAACCGACGTGGGGAAAGAAGGGTAACTGAGGGGGGAGAAGAGGGAAAACTGAGGAGGAGGGGAATGAGGGGAAACTGAAGTGGGTGGATGAAGGGTAATGGAGGGAGGGGGAGAGGGGTAATGGAGGGAGGGGGAGAGGAGTAACCGAGGGCGGAGGAAGTGGGCAACCGAGGGCAGGGGAAGAGGGATAACTGCGGGCGGGGAAAGAGGGGTAACCAAGGGCATGGAAGAGGGGAAACTGAGGTTGTGGGAAAGTGGAAACCAAGAGCAGGATAGACTGGAGACCGAGGGTTGAGGAGAGGAGAAATCTAGGGTCGGGGAGCGGGGGAAACTGAGAGTAGAGGGGAGGGTAAACTGAGGGAGAGGGTAAACCGAGGGGAAGTGAGAGGGTAAACCGAGGGTGGGGAGAGGGGAAACTGAGAGGGGGTGAGATGGAAAACGAAGGGCCCAGGAGGAGAAGGTAAAACAAGGATGGGGGAGAAGGCGAATTGAGGGGGAGGGGGAAGAGAGGAAACTGAGGGTGGGAAAAAGGGTAAACCCAAGGCAGTGTAGACGGGAAATCAAGGGTGGAAAACAATTCAGAGAGGCCAAACCGGAGGGGGAGGGAACTTTGATGCCACAAATAACAAATGGTAACTAATTGAAATGTCATTGCTAAC
This sequence comes from Carcharodon carcharias, assembly GCF_017639515.1. NCBI lineage: Eukaryota > Metazoa > Chordata > Chondrichthyes > Lamniformes > Lamnidae > Carcharodon > Carcharodon carcharias. The sequence continues at coordinate 4,268,623 of NW_024470758.1, forward strand.
TAATACTCGTAATGCTCAGATTCTCCTCATAACTGATAGTAGGACAATAGGTCACTGGTACAAGTAGATTAGTCATGTCCTAATATCCTACCTGTACTGGCAGTAACCTATTCACCCTGTAACTGCAGGCAGGATCAGCCTGTACTCCACAGGCAGGCTGCCCAGTCAATAATAGCGCCCAACCTCACTCTCTCTCCCTATCGCCTTGCCATTTGTTTCTGCATAAAGGGAACAGCTCTGAGCCTCAGTTTTCATTTCAACAGGAAAACAATACCTCACAACGAATGCCGTTTGCTACGAACATGTAATTGGCACAATTTATTCTAACCGTGCAATTGGTGAAAATGCTCTGCCCTAGAACTGCTCTGGGTCACCGCCTGTAGAGAAATTGGGAACAACATCTCACTGAATGCATTCGTAATGCAGCCATACAGCGAGGAGGGCAAACCTTTCCCCGAGGTTCAGTACCTCCGCATCGTTTATGTTACAAAACAAGAAGTGTTTAACAATTTTCTGTGTAATAGCGTGTTCCGCTGAAGACTCAGGCTTCCAACTAAGACCCCGCAGCAGAAACGCGAGTTGTGAAACAATATTCTTCATTCTGCGGGAGTCAATGGCAATCTCACAACCCCACAGAATCAATATCGCTGGCACTTGATTAAAGAATGACACACTGCACATGCAGCTAACAGTTGGCAGACAGCAGCAGCGCTCCCAAATTCAGTAATAACTACTGTCACAATCAAAGATTTCTCAGTGGGCGAAATGTTGTCCATTAAACAGCGGATCCTTGTGCACCAGGAAGGCACAGATTCTGCCTCCGACCCGCACGGAAATCTTGACCTTCAACCAGGGGCAGCAGCCGACGTTGGGGAAAAAGGCAGAAAATGAGCTTCGAAATGCACCAGCATCAGCACAATCGGGGATCTTTTCCTGGGCTGCTTCTTGCCTAGGGCAGAAATAGCATCGCATCAAAGGTAAGTGCGTCACAGGAACATAGGGAGGAGTAGGCCATTCGGCCCTTCAAGCCTGCTCCAAGAAGATCATGGCTGATCTGGTTGTGGTCTCAGCTCCACTTTCCTGCCTGCCTCCCATAACCCTTGGCTCCCTTGCCTAACAAAAACCTGTCTAAATCTGCCGTGAATAAACTCAATGAGCCAGCCTCCAATACTTGCTGGGGAAGAGAATTCCACACACCAACGACCCTTTGGGAGAAAAAAATTTCTCCTCATCTCTGTCTTAAAAGAGAGGCCTCTTATTTTTGAACTGTGTCCCCTCCTCCATAACAGGAAACATCCTGCTGGTATCCACCCTGTCAAGTCCCCTCAGGATCTTATATGCTTCAATAAGATCACTTCTCATTTTTCTAAACTCCAGTGGGTATAGGCTCAAGCTTTCTTCATAAGATAACCCCTTTATCCAAGGAATGAGTCCAGTGAACCTTCTCTGAACTGCTCCTAAAGCAATTATATATTTTTTTAAGGGGACCAAAACTGCAAAACTACTCCAGATGTGGAGTAACCAAGGCCCTGTACAGCTGTAGTAAAACTTCTCTATTTCTATATTCCAGTCCTCTTGCGATAAATGCCAACGTTCCATTTGCCTTCCTAATCAACAATGTACCCACGTGATTCCCTCGGATTGGTTTTGGTCACCTGAGGGGATTGGAGAGAAATTTTTCAAAGTTATTTTCCCTCTTTACTGGCTTCAGGGTTTTTGTCCCCCGCACCCACCACCCACCCCCCGCCCCCCATCTTCTTCGGCCTCTTTCAGGAGATGACATGATTGCGAGGCAGTAGGTAGATAGTCACGATGCTGCAGGCACCGGATAGTTGTGAGCTTGATGGATGAGCTGATTATTCCCTGCGGATCATCTCTGTGTTTCCGTGCAAAGTGAGAATAGGCTACATTTGGTGTTAGAACAAACGATTGTGAGGAACTCTCTCCCAAGTACGTAGTGGCTCCACAGCCATGAAAAATAACAGGCAGCCTACCATGGAAATTAAACCTCTCAGAACCCAGTAACCGCCTGCTGGTCAACTTGACAGAATAACTAACAGCCTCCCAAATATCCCTGACTCTGCAAGTATACTCGTGCGAGGAGCTGAACTGATTTGCTCAATCAATGAGAGCCAGTAAGAGTACGTTGCTAATGGTGGTCATAGTGCCTTAATCTGACTGTAGTATTCAAATTCACTGATCCTTGGGTCAATGAATGTGTCCAGTTGGCTGCTGACATTGAACTAAGGACTGGATGTCCATTGACTGGGGGGTCAATTATAGGCAAGCACCACATTCTAACACTGACTCTAAACATAGAGACTGCCCCCTCAGGCAGTCCTCCCTATATCTAATTGCCAGGGAATTTGGTGTTGATATTACAATCTCTGGACTGTGCTGTCAGTCAATGCCAAATCTCTCCCAGCTCTGGTCGGCAACATAAACAGGGCACAGGACTGGCCAACTGAAATTATTCATTGCAACTGCTGCTTCGCAGGAAGTCTTGCTTTAAAGAACAGCTGCTCTCACCCTTCCCTAGTCCCTGAATAACATTCTCTCCACAGATACTGCCAGACCTGCTGAGTTTTTCCAGGTATTTTTATTTTATTTTATTGGATTTCCAGGATCTGCAGTTTTTTGCTTTTATTCTCTCTGCTCATCCTGGCTCATATTGGCAATGTTCCACTAGACCAACTAACTAATCTTAGATCTGCTCTTTGTAGCGGAATCTGGCATTCGTAGAACCTTTAAGCTCCTCGGTAGCTTGATAAGATCTCAAGTGCAACAGGTTAAGATGCAACCTCTGAACTATAGCTGGTGAGCTGGCAGATAATTTTCATGCTGTGATCTCACAATGAAGCTGCAATCCTCCATACAAGTGAGAGCACGGACCAAAATCGTCACTGAGTCAGCCTCATCATCTTCTACGCCCTATTCAATAACCCTCTACAGAGTGCCATGGCTGAATTTTACCAGAGTACATGACTAATAGATCATCAAGTCACGCCTGGTACAGAGACTTGATGTTAACAGTCAATCTTTCTCAAGGCTTCTTATAGATTAATCCATTAATCTGAAGGCAGCCATTTATGTCTTATCAGACAATGACAGCTGGGGTGATTATGGCCTACAGGTAATGAAAGCTGTAAAGCTCTCAATGAGGCAAGAAAGGTTAATTAGAAAAGTTCTGTGCAACTTTGTGATAAATCATAATACCTCTTTTCTCCCACTTTAAATCTTTGCTGCTTCATCTCAGCGGGCCGAAAGGTCCACTTGGAGAACGCAGACAAACAGATAAATGAGTAGAACAGGTCAAGAAGAATCTTAACCACAACGCAACTACATTAAGTATTTCTAGATCCCAGTCGGACTGGTGCAGGAAATGTCTTTTAAATTAAGTTGGCAGATAGGGTAATATAAGGGGTTGGTGAGCTCAGTTGGTTAGATGGCTAGTGTGTGGATCAGATTAATGCGAACAGAACAGGGTTTGAACCCCACTCCGGGTGAGGCAGAATTGGGGCAGGGCTGTGGTAAAAAAAAATCACAGCACTTTGCCGCAGTTCGTCAAATAATCACCAAGGGCAGAGAACTCAGGAAGAAGTTTGGGTATATCGCGCAGAGGGAATTTTGCAGCCAAGTTTAAATTTTTTAACACCCTGCGTCAAACTCCATCACAACTGTCAGGCTATTGCAAGCCAGCCCGCATAAAATGCCCTCCTGCATCCCATGAATTTCAAATTCAGTCTCCGTCTGCGGAGCACCTTCCTCACAGGAACGCACAGCACTCTCCACCTTAGAAACGTGATTTCAGTTTCAGGGAGGCTGGTGCTGTTGTTTTGAAGTGGTGGTGGGGACGGGGTGGGGGAGGGGGGTGGTTGGTGCGGGCAAACAGCCAGAAGCAACCATTCGTTACAACAACATCAAGGTATGAAAATCCCCATTACCACTCTGCTTACAAAAAAAAGGCCCAAAGCCATTCATGTTCTCATACCACATTTCAAGGTCAACAAGTGTTCCTCCAAAGGAAGCAAAACATCAAAGTAAGATGATGTACCAGCACGTGAATTACTGACCTCTTGGCAATCATTTCTCCTGCTGTTGTTTTTCACACAGAGGGGAAAAAAAGATAGGCTTGTATACCTTGAGCATCTTTCTTTGAACATTGGAACAGGGGGAGGTCGATTAACCCCTCGAGACAGTTCCACCATTCAGTGAGATTGTGGGTGATCCACGACCTAATTCCACAAGTGCCATATTTTGTCCCATATTCCCTAATAATTTTAAAACTAGGTTTTAAAGGTAACAATTGATATGGTGGTTTGTAGAAGATCGCTCCAAACCTCTTCCACCTTTTGTGTGGGCAAGTATTTCCTAATTTCACCCCTGAAGGGTCTGGCTCTAATTTTTTAAACTCAGGTCCCTCTCACCTCTGCTCGTTGACCTACACTGGTTCCTGGTTAAGCCTTGATTTTAAAATTCTCATCCTTGTCCTCAAATTCCTCCAGTGCCTGACCCCGCCCTATCTTTAGAACCTCCTCCAGCCCGACAACCCTGTGAAATTCCTGCATCTTCAAATTCGGGGAGACTGTGGTGTTGTTGTAATGTCACCGGGCTAGCAATCCAGAGGCCTAGGCTAATGCTCTAGGAACACGGGTTCAAATCCCACCACGACAGCTGGTGGAATTCAAATTCAGTGAATAAATCTGGAATTATAAATCCAGTCTCAGTAACGGTGACCGCGAAACTATCATCGGTTGTTGTAAAAACCCGACTGCTTCACTAACGGCCTCTTTAGGGAGGGAAATCTGCCATCGTTACCTGGTCTGGCCTACATGTGGCTCCAGACCCACAGCAATGTGTTGACCCTTGACTGCCCTCTGAAATGGCCTAGCAAGCTATTCTGTTCAAGGGCAATTAAGGATGGGCAACAAATGCTGGCCTTCCTGTGGATGCCCATATCCCGTGAAAGAAAAAAAATTCCAGCCACCGTGACATTCCCGATTCCAATCGCTCCAGCATTGGCAGCCGGGCCTTCAGCGGCCTAGGACCTGAGGTTCTTTCTCTACACCTCGCTGCTTCTCTCTCCTCCTTTAAGATGCTTGACCAAGCCTTTGTTCATCTATCCTAATATCTCTTTGTGTGATTTGGGGTCCTATTTCATTGAATAATGCCACTGCGAAGCACCTTCAGAAACTGTTGTGGCTGTTGAGGATGCTAAGTCCTAGAAACCGCAACCAGCAGAAATAGTTTCTGTCGCGCGACATTGTTAGTTACCCTTGATATCTTAATCTTCTAAATTGCTGGGAGTACAGCCCTAGTTTGTGTAATCTCTCCTCGCAGTTTAACCCTAGGAGTCCAGGTATCATTCTGGTAAATCTACGCTGCACTCCCTCCATGGCCAATATGTCCTTCCTAAGGTGTGGTACCCAAAACTGCTCTTGGTAACTCCAGGGGCAGGATTTACGGCTCGTCAGGTGGGCTCAGCGAGTGGGCCCAGGAGCGGCTGAGAAACGGTCCACCGCCCGCGATCCAGGCTGGCTGGCCAATTAATGGCAAGCCAGCGTGAAACGCACGCTGAAAGGCTCTGCGCTGCCGGGGAGGGGGGGTCGGGAGGAGACCAAGCGCTGAAGTCTGCGCAGGCAAGGGGCGGGGGGGGGGGGGGGGGGGGGGGGGGGGGGGCGCAGAATGAAAGCGTGCACCCCCCACCCCCCGCACCGAGAGCAGGGCGCTGCCTCCGGGAGCTGAAGAATTTTTAAATCAAAAATAATGATTTGGAAATCGGAAAAAAAAATGTCCCCACATCGGACTCACTCACATGAACATATACATGATAAAAGTTATGTCAAAACATTTTATTAAAGAATTAATATCGGAAACCTCGTCCCGCCCGTGGATGACAGATGCGGGTGACAGACGGGGAATGGTGCGGGTGACACTCGCCCGATGTCATCGCGCGCTATTTTACCCCCACCCACAGGACGTTAAATTCTGCCCCAGGTGTGGTCTAACCAGGGCTTTGTAGAGCTGAAGCATGGCTGCTACCCCCTTGTGTTCCAGACCTCCAGATATAAAGACCAGTATTCCATTAATCACTTTGGTTATTTTCTGTTTCCATTCCTGATATTTTAATGATCGTTATATGGAACTAATGGGCATTTCAACAGATTTCCCCCAAGTATCTTTGGACCTCCACTTTTCACCATTTCGAAAGTCCCCCTATTTTATCCTTGCTAGGTCCACATGTACCCCCGCTGAAATCCACTTGCCACAGTTTTGCCAATTTACTTAATCTATCAATATCTCTTTGTAATTTTATATTTCCATCTTTACTGCTTACACTGTTGCCCAACTTTGTATCGTTGGTAAACGTGAATAAGAGACCCTCATGAGAGGCTTTGTCAAATGCCTTTTGACACCCCACACAAATAACGCCCATTGACATTCTCCCATCCACAAGTTTAGTCACTGCAGTTTTTCTCATCAACAGATTTGCCCAGTTTACTGTGGATTCTCATACTAAAGTCAGCCCTACCTAAATGTAGTTATTTTGTGTTATTTCTTTTCACTTTCAAACAGCACATTGAGCCTTATTGTGATCGCTATTACATAAATGTTCATGTACCTTTTTGGCTGTTAAATAAATCTGGCTCATTACTCATTACAAAATCTAATATGCCCAGCTCTCTTTTTGTTTCCAGGACATTGCTTCCCAAACTTTTTCCCCACGTGACCCCATCTTGAGGCTTCAACATTGCCGTGACTCCTCAATGAGAGCCGTGAAGAGGTGGGGGGGGGGGGGAGAGAGAGAAGGCAGGGGGTGTTGTGATGGTGGTGAGAAGAGGCCTGGGAGTGTGTGTGGTGGAGTGGTTGTTGAGTTTCTAATCATCACATTTTTTTTTAAACTTTTAAGTGGGTTTTGGGAGAAGGAATCAGGCCTAAAGCATCGGCTATGTAGGCCACACACACCGCTGTAAAGAAGTAAGGATTTAAAGGGGGCCTTGCAGCAGTTAACATTCAGTCAGAGCTCCATGGCAGCCATTGCTGCCGCACAGCTGGAATCTAGTCTCGCGACACCACTTGGGAAGCCCTGTTCTAGGACATAATGCAGCAGAAAACTATCAGGAACGCACGCAAGAAATTCACTAGCTCTCTGGCATGTTAGTCTGCTTATCCTAATCTGAAAGTTAAAACTCGCCATCAAACTACTCTGCCTTTGCTACATACTTGTCTAAACTCTGCATTCATTGACTCTACCACCTCATAGCTGATACCAGGGCGATCTATACAGAATTCCCACTCTCGTCTTGTTTTTTTTATTTCTTAGCTGCACCCATAAAGTCTCCACCACCAGCTTGCCGTCTCTTATATCTTCAATCAATGAAGTGATTTCATCCTTAAGTCACTAAACTTCCGCCTTGACTATTTTCCCTATCTCTCCTGTGGACCATATGATCTGGTGCATTTAGTTCCCTGTACTGCCTGGCTTGCAGTCACACCATGCGATCCAAGTTAAATTTGTGCCTGCTGTTCATTCCATTTGTTTCTTATGCTCTGTGTGTTTGTATAAAGAACTCTTGTTTTGGCCACAGAACCTGTGCTTCTGCTTTAATGTTCTACTTGCACATTTTTAATTTCTCTCTCCTGGTTTAATTGTTTTACATAATTCAATTCTCCCTTTACCTGCAGTTCTTAAAGTAAGACTTCTGACTCTTTGTCTACTCTCTTCTCTTTTGTTTATTTTAGGTCTATTACAGAGGGTGGGGCACATATTACAGATAGGGAATGGTGTGGGTGACGGACGGGGAATGGCGTGGGTGACGGATGGGGAATGGTGTGGGTGACAGAGAGGGAATGGTGTGGGTGACGGACAGGGAATGGCGTGGGTGATGGACGGGGAATGGCGTGGGTTACGGAGAGGGAATGGTGTGGGTGACGGACGGGGAATGGCGTGGGTGACGGACGGGGAATGGTGTGGGTGAAGGAGAGGGAATGGTGTGGGTGAAGGAGAGGGAATGGTGTGGGTGAAGGAGAGGGAATGGTGTGGGTGAAGGAGAGGGAATGGTGTGGGTGAAGGAGAGGGAATGGTGTGGGTGACAGACGGGGAATGGTGTGGGTGACGGACGGGGAATGGTGTGGGTGACGGACGGGGAATGGTGTGGGTGACGGACGGGGAATGGTGTGGGTGATGGACGGGGAATGGCGTGGGTGACGGACGGGGAATGGTGTGGGTGACGGACGGGGAATGGTGTGGGTGACGGAGAGGGAATGGTGTGGGTGAAGGAGAGGGAATGGTGTGGGTGAAGGAGAGGGAATGGTGTGGGTGAAGGAGAGGGAATGGTGTGGGTGAAGGAGAGGGAATGGCGTGGGTGACGGACGGGGAATGGTGTGGGTGAAGGAGAGGGAATGGTGTGGGTGAAGGAGAGGGAATGGCGTGGGTGACGGACGGGGAATGGTGTGGGTGAAGGAGAGGGAATGGTGTGGGTGACGGACGGGGAATGGTGTGGGTGAAGGAGAGGGAATGGTGTGGGTGAAGGAGAGGGAATGGTGTGGGTGAAGGAGAGGGAATGGTGTGGGTGACGGACGGGGAATGGTGTGGGTGAAGGAGAGGGAATGGTGTGGGTGAAGGACGGGGAATGGTGTGGGTGACAGACGGGGAATGGTGTGGGTGACGGAGAGGGAATGGCGTGGGTGACGGACGGGGAATGGTGTGGGTGACGGAGAGGGAATAGCGTGGGTGACGGACGGGGAATGGTGTGGGTGACGGAGAGGGAATGGTGTGGGTGACAGACGGGGAATGGTATGGGTGATGGAGAGGGAATGGTATGGGTGGCAGACGGGGAATGGTGTGGGTGACGGACGGGAAAACGATCTACTAGAAACATAGGAAGTATGAGCAGGAATAGTCATTCGGCCCTTCGAGCCTGCTATGCCATTCAATATGATCACGTTTGATCCTCTATCTCAAAGCCACAATCCAGCTCTCTCCCTATACCCCTTGAGGCCTATCGTGTCTAGAAATCTATCTATTTCCTTCTTAAATATAATCAGTGACTTGGCCTCCATTGCTTTCTGTGGTAGAGAATTCCACAGGTTCACCACCCTCTGAGTGAAGAAATTTCTCCTCATCTCAGTCCTGAGTGGCCGACCCCATATCCTCAGACCATGACACCTTGTTCTAGACAACCCAGTCAGGGGACACATTCTCCCTGCATCCAGTCTGTCCATCCCTGTCAGAACTTAATACGTTTCAATGTGATCCTCTCTCATTCTTCTAAACTCCAGTGAATACAGGCCTAGTCGACCCAATCTCTCCTGACAATCCTGCTATCCCAGGAATCAGTCTGGTGAACCTTCGCAGCAATCCCTCTATGGCAAGTGTATCCTTTCTTTGGCAAGGAGACCAAAACTGCACACAATGCTCCAGGTGTGGTCTCACCAAGGACCTGTACAGGTGCAGTATCACATCCTTGCTCCGGTACTCAAATCCTTTTCCAATGAAGGCCAGTATACCATTTGACTTCCTCACTGCTTGCTGCACCTGCATGCTTGCTTTCAGTGATTGGTGTACGGGGACACTCAGGTCCTGGTGTACACTGACATTTCTCAATCTTCTCACCATTTAAATAATACTCTGTTATGCTGCTTTGCCAACCGAAGTGGACAACTTCACACTTAGCCACGTCATGCTGCATCTGTATTTTCTCACTCACTCAACTTGTATAAATCGTCTTGAAGCCTCTTTACACCCTCCACACCACTCACATTCCCACCTAGTTTTGTATCATCAGAAATACTGCATTTGGTTCCTCATCCAAATCATCGGTACATACTGTGAATAGCTGGGGCCCAAGCACTGATTCCTGCAATACCCCACTAGTCACCACCTGTCACTCTGAAAAAGACCCAATTATTCCTACACTCTGTTTCCTGTCTAATCACCAATTCTCAATCCATGCCAATATATTACCCCCAGTCCTGTGTGCTTTAGTGTTGCATACTAACCTCTCATGTGGGACTTTATCAAAAGCTTTCTGAAAATCCAAATACACCACATCCACTGGTTCTCCCTTATTTATTCTACTAGTTATGACCTCAAAAAACTCAAGTAGGTTTGTCAAACATGATTTCCCTTTCATAAATCCATGTTGACTTTGTCTAATCCCGTTGATATTTTCTAAGTGTCCTGTTATCACATCCTTAATAATAGACTCTAGCATTTTCCCTACTACTGAAGTTAGGCCAATTGGTCTGTAATTCCCCGTTTTCTCCCTCCCTTCTTTTTTAAAGTGGGGTTACATTTGCCACCCTCCAATCTGCCAGGACTGTTCCAGGATCTAAAGAATTTTGGAAGATGACAACCAACGCGTCAACTATTTCCATGGCCACCTCCTTTAGTACCCTGGGATGTTGATCATCAGGCCCAGGGGGTTTATTGGCTTTCAGTCCCATTAATTTCTCCAGCTCTTTTTTTTTTTAGTGATGCCAATTTCTTTCAATTCCTCCTTCTCACTAGACCTTGGTTCCCTAGCACTTCTGGGAAGTTATTTGTGTCTTCCTCCGTGAAGACAGAGCTAAAGTAGTTGTTTAATTGCTCTGCCATTTCCTTGTTCACCATTATAAATTCTCCCATTTTGGACTGTAAGGGGCCTACATTTGTCTTCACTGATCTTTTTCTTTTTACATACCAATAGAAATTTTTACAATGCGCTTTTATGTTCCTTGCAAGTTTACTCTCATACTCTAGTTTTCCCCTCTTTGTCAATCTCATGGTCCTAAACTACTCCCAATCTTCAGGTTTGCTACTTTTTCTAACAACTTTATAAGGCTCCTCTTTGGATCTAATACTATCCTTAATTTATTTTGTTAGCCACGGTTGGATCGCTTTTCCTACTGTATTTTTGTGCCAGAAAGGAATGTATAACTGTTGCAATTAATAAATTCGTTCCTTAAATATTAGCTATTACTTACCCACTGTCAAGCCTTTTAATGAAGTTCCCCAATCTATCGCAGCCAACTCACCCCTCAGACTTTTGTGGTTTCCTTTGTTTAGATTCAGGACTCTCATTTCAGATTGGACTACTTCACTTTCCATCCTAATGGAGAATGCCATCATTATGATAACTCTTCCCTAAAGGACCCCGTACAACAAAATTATTAATTAACCCCTTCTCGTTGCACAATACCAAATCTAGGATAGCCTGTTCCCTAGTTGGTTCCTCAACATATTGGTCTAAAAAACCATCTCGTATGCACTCCAGGGGTTCATCCACCACAGTATTATTGCTAATTTTCTTTGCCCAGTCTATATGCTGATTAAAGTCACTCATGATTACTGTAGCATCCTTGTTACATGCATCTCTAATTTTCTGTTTAATGCCGTCTCCTACCTTATCACTACTGTTTGGAGGTCTATAGACAACTCCCACTAATGTTTGCCGCCCCATGTTGTTTCTTAGGTCCGCCCATACTGATTCTACACCTAGATTTTCTGAATCAATATCCTTCCTCGCTTATGCACTGATTTCATCCTTAAATGACAACGCCATACTACCTCCTTTTCCTTTTTCCCTGTCCTTCCTAAATGTCGAGTACCCTTGGATATTCAGTTCCCAGTCTCGGTCACCCAGCAGCCATCTCTCCGTAATCGGATTCATATCATACCCTTTCACATCTATTTGCATCTATTCATCACCTTATAGTGCATGCTCTGTGCATTCAAATACAGTGCCTTTAGATTTGTCTTTTTGACATTCTTTTTGTACCAGGGCCCTATTTGCTGCTAGCCCTTGTTTCCTCTGCCTTCCACTTTTGCTTTCTACTTTTCTGTCCTTCATTTCTAACTTTGTTTACCTCTCTTGTGTCATCCCACCCCCCTGCCACTCTCGTTTAAACCCTCCCTCACAGTACTAGTGAATACCCCTACGAGGATATTGGTCCTGGTCCTGCTGGGGTGTGACCCGTCCAACTTGTACAGGTCCCAGCTTCCCCAGAATCAGTCCCAATGCCTCAGGAATCTAAATCCCTCCCTCTGACATCATCTCTCCAGCCACACATTCATCTGGTCTATTCTATTCCAGATTTCGCTGGTGCATAGCACTGGGAGTAATCCTGAGATTATTACCTTAGAGGTCTTGCTTTTTAATTTATTTCCTGGCTCCCTATATTCTGCTTTTAGGACCTCACCCTTCTTCTTACTTATGTCGTTGGTTCCGGTATGGACCACAACCTCTGGCTGTTCACCCTTCCCTTTCAGAATGTCCAGCAGCTGCTCAGTGACATCCTGGCACCACGGAGGCAACATACCACTGGTGTCACATCTGTGGCCACAGAAATGTCTATCCGTTCCCCTTACGATAGAACCTCCTATCACTATTGCTCTTCCACTCTTTCTTTCTCCCCCACTGTGCAGCTGAGCCACTCGTGGTGCCACTGACTTGGCTGTTACTGCATTCTCCTGAGAAACCATCTCCCCCAGCAGTATCCAAAGTGGAAAGTCTGTTAGAGAGGGCGATGGACTCAGGGGACTCCTGCAATGCCTGCCTAATGCTTTTACTCTGTCATTCCCTTTCTGCCTGTGCACTCTTTATCTGCGGTGTGACCATCTCACTATAGATGTATCCATGAAAATCTCAGCCTTGAGGATCATCCAGCTGCAGCCATAACTCCAAAAGATGGATTTTGAGTAGCTGCAGCTGGAGACACTTCCTGCACACGTGGTCGCCCAAGACACTGGAAGGTCCCTCTCTTATATCGCACAGGAGGAGTATTCCAACTGGCTGAGCTACCCTGCCATGACTTACCCTTAAATTACTCCCTTTACTTTTACCTCCTCTAGCATAAAGAATATTAAATATATACTAGGAACTTTACTTGACTTCTTATACTTTAAACACTGCTTAATCTAAATTAATATTAGTATGAAAACAACCTTGCAGTTACCAATACATTGTACTAGTATTAAAAGATAAATAAACAAAACAAGTAAAATAAGTGAAATACTCAACAACTAATCACTTACCTAGTTCCCTATGATGTTACACTTGAATTTCTCCAAATCTGGTTGGTCTGTTGTGATCCACACCAGGAGCAGCAGCAACAGTTAACACATTTATCTACACGACTTCCATTTCACTCTTTCTCACGCTCTTTTATCCTCCCAGCTCCGCTCTCACTCTTTCTCCCGCTCTTTTATCCTCCCAGCTCCGCTCTCACTCTTTCTCCTGCTCTTTTATCCACCCGGATCCACTCTCACTCTTTCTCACGCTCTTCTCCTCCCGGCTCCACTCTCACTCTTTCTCACGCTCTTTTCTCCTCTTGGCTCCGCTCTCACTCTTTCTCCCGCTCTTTTATCCACCCGGCTCCACTCTCACTCTTTCTCACGCTCTTCTCCTCCCAGCTCCACTCTCACTCTTTCTCACGCTCTTTTCTCCTCCTGGCTCCGCTCTTACTCTTTCTCACGCTCTTCTCCTCCCAGCTCCACTCTCACTCTTTCTCACGCTCTTTTCTCCTCCTGGCTCCGCTCTCACTCTTTCTCACGCTCTTTTATCCTCCCAGCTCCGCTCTCACTCTTTCTCCCGCTCTTTTATCCACCCGGCTGCACTCTCACTCTTTCTCACGCTCTTCTCCTCCTGGCTCCACTCTCATTCTTTCTCCCGCTCTTTTCTCCTCCTGGCTCCGCTCTCACTCTTTCTCCCGCTCTTTTATCCTCCCGGCTCCACTCTCACTCTTTCTCACGCTCTTTTATCCTCCTGGCTCCGCTCTCACTCTTTCTCCCGCTCTTTTATCCACCCGGCTCCACTCTCACTCTTTCTCACGCTCTTCTCCTCCCGGCTCCACTCTCACTCTTTCTCACGCTCTTTTCTCCCCCTGGCTCCACTCTCACTCTTTCTCACGCTCTTTTATCCTCCCAGCTCCGCTCTCACTCTTTCTCCCGCTCTTTTATCCACCCGGCTCCACTCTCACTCTTTCTCACGCTCTTCTCCTCCCGGCTCCACTCTCACTCTTTCTCCCGCTCTTTTCTCCTCCTGGCTCCGCTCTCACTCTTTCTCGCGCTCTTTTATCCTCCCGGCTCCACTCTCACTCTTTCTCACGCTCTTTTATCCTCCCAGCTCCGCTCTCACTCCTTCTCCCGCTCTTTTATCCACCCGGCTCCACTCTCACTCTTTCTCACACTCTTCTCCTCCCGGCTCCACTCTCACTCTTTCTCCCGCTCTTTTATCCTCCTGGCTCCACTCTCACTCTTTCTCACGCTCTTCTCCTCCCGGCTCCACTCTCACTCTTTCTCCCGCTTTTTTATCCTCCTGGCTCCGCTCTCACTCTTTCTCACGCTCTTCTCTTCCCTGTTCCGCTCTCACTCTTTCTCACGCTCTTTTATCCAACGGGCTTCACTCTCACTCTTTCTCCCGCTCTTTTATCCTCCCGGCTCCACTCTCACTCTGTCTCACGCTCTTTTATCCACCCGGCTCCGCTCTCACTCTTTCTCACGCTCTTTTATCCACCCGGCTCTGCTCTCACTCTTTCTCCTGCTCTTTTATCCACCCGGCACCACTCTCACTCTTTCTCCCGCTCTTTTATAATCCCGGCTCCATTCTCACTCTTTCTCCCGCTCTATTATCCTCCTGGCTCCATTCTCACTGTTTCTCACGCTCTTTTATCCAACCCAGCTCCGCTCTCATTCTTTCTCCCGCTCTTTTATCCACCCTGCTCCATTCTCACTCTTTCTCGCACTCTTTTATCCAACCCGGCTCCGCTCTCACTCTTTCTCACGCTCTTTTCTCCTCCTGGCTCCATTCTCACTCTTTCTCGCGCTCTTTTATCCAACCCGGCTCCACTCTCACTCTTTCTCACGCTCTTTTCTCCTCCTGGCTCCATTCTCACTCTTTCTCGCGCTCTTTTATCCAACCCGGCTCCGCTCTCACTCTTTCTCCTGCTCTTTTATCCACCCGGCACCACTCTCACTCTTTCTCCCGCTCTTTTATAATCCCGGCTCCATTCTCACTCTTTCTCCCGCTCTATTATCCTCCTGGCTCCGTTCTCACTGTTTCTCACGCTCTTTTATCCAATCCAGCTCCGCTCTCATTCTTTCTCCCGCTCTTTTATCCACCCTGCTCCATTCTCACTCTTTCTCGCGCTCTTTTATCCAACCCGGCTCCACTCTCACTCTTTCTCGCGCTCTTTTATCCAACCTGGCTCCGCTCTCACTATTTCTCACGCTCTTTTATCCTCCCGGCTCCACTCTCTCTCTTTCTCATGCTCTTTTATCCTCCCGGTTCCGCTCTCACTATTTCTCACGCTCTTTTATCCTCCTGGCTCCACTCTCACTCTTTCTCCCGCTCTTTTATCCTCCCGGCTCCACTCTCACTATTTCTCACGCTATTTTATCCTCCCGGCTCCGCTCTCACTCTTTCTGGCCCTCTTTTATCCTCCCAGTCCTCTCTCACTCTTTCTCACGCTCTTTTATCCTCCCGGTTCCGCTCTTACTATTTCTCCTGCTCTTTTATCCTCCCAGCTCTGCTCTCACTCTTTCTCCTGCTCTCTTATCCTCCTGGCTCCACTGTCACTCTTTCTCACGCTCTTTTATCCTCCTGGCTCCACTCTCACTCTTTCTCCCGCTCTTTTATCCTCCCGGCTCCGCTCTCACTCTTTCTCCCGCTCTTTTATCCTCCTGGCTCCACTCTCACTCTTTCTCACGCTCTTTTATCCTCCCAGTCCTCTCTCACTCTTTCTCCCGCTCTGTTATCCTCCCAGCTCTGCTCTCACTCTCGCTCTTTCTCCTGCTCTTTTATCGTCCCAGTCCTCTCTCAGTCTCATTCTTTCTCAGGGAAGGTGAAAAAAAGGTGAAGAAATAGCAGATTAATCAGCCTTTCTGCACCACAACACTGTACAAAAGTGAAAGAAAGACTGGCTAATGCTGTGGGTACAAGACGTGTACACAATATGAAAGGGGATCTTTAAACTACTTTTTGTCTCCTACCCCCTGAAATGCACATCCTCACGTACGCACAAACTGCTTACACTTGTGCAATCACACAATTACAGAGACCACTCCTCTCATTCTGAAGAATAACACCTTCCATAAACTGCGGATGAACAGTTAGCAGTTTCTAGTAGCATCTAGTAGCACATATATATAGGCTGGGACACACTACCCTGAACAGGCTATTAAACATAAAATACCTCTGGGGACAATCCTTGCGACCAACTGGGCCTGGACTGCAATGTGGTTTGCACAGCCCATTAGCCTCAAAATCAAGACAGTCAGGTTTGAATTGTACATCCCACACAGCATTAAACCTGCAATTGCTGATACAGGGCTCCTGCTCTTATAAAAGCACATCAGCCTGTGGAACAAACACTGAAGCATCATTTAAACAGCGAGCCAAGGATCAGTGATCACTTGGTGGAGGCAACATCTTTCGTGCATCTTATAGAATAAGGTTACATATATTTTCTAAACCATTATGTTTCACTGAATTTAACACTAAACTGTCACTTCATTTTTCATTGATATTTTGGGAATAAGGGTTGGTTTTACAGAGGTTCACCGATATCACAAGGAGTGGTGATGATGTACTGCACAAGGAACACCCTCAGTTTGATTACAGTGTTGGAGTGTGACCAAGGGCTTCTGATGTCAAATTACGAGAAGTAAAATCAAATGGGATCAGGGATTCACACAGCGCTGAAAGAAGCCATTCAGCCCATCATGTCTGTGCTGGCTCTTTGAAAGAGCTATCCAATTTGTCCTTTCCCCTACCTTTTCTCCGTAATCTTGAAAATATGTTTTCCCCCTAAAGTATTTATCCAATTACATTTTGAAAGTCACCCCTGACTCTGGTTCCAAAGCCGAAATTTCAGGCGACGCATTCCAGCTGACAGCAGCTCGCTGTGTAAAAAATGTTTTCTCGTCTCCCGTGTGACTCTTGCCAGCTTCTAATAATCCATTGAAGATGTGACTGATGCTTTGACTTTAATCAGGAGTTTGTCCTTTACACCCTCTTGTGCTTGCTTATATCTGTGACTATATCTAAAGGTTGCCCAGGCTATATAGACAGGGGAGGCTCCACTTCAATCCTTCCCCGTGCTGAGCTAGGGGCTGCTATTGTGCTCAGCAGGCATCTGCTAAAGGAAGACACTGGAGCCAGTCTGTCTCCAACATTGTTTTATTCACCAAAACCGTCATGACATAAGTTATTTACTCTTTGATGGGATGTGGGCATCGCTGGCAAGGCCAGCATTTGTTGCCCATCCCCAATTGCCATTAAGCTGAGTGGCTTGCTACACCATTTCAGAGGGCAGTTAAGAGCCAACCACATTGTTGTGGGTCTGGAGTCACATGAAGGCCAGGCCAGAAAAGGATGGCAGATTTCCTTCCCACAAGGACATTAGTGAACCAGGTGTTTTTTTCCTTTATGACAATTGTTTTACGCTCACCCTTACTGAGACCAGCTTTTCAATTCCAGATTCGGGTGACTTGAATTTAAACTCCACCAGCTGCGGTGGTAGGATTTGAACCCTTGTACCCAAGACATTAGCTTGGGCCTCTGGATTACTAGTTCAGTGACATTACCACTAGGACACCATAGTGCAGACTACTCTTCCCTTCCACACACTTGCTCCCCCACACAGGTGGAAACTAGTTCTTATATCCATGCCCTAACCTTTCCCCAATTAGTACCAGAAGGTCTATAATCCCAACGAGAGTGTGCACTCAATTGTCATGACATTTGCAATATTAACAGGGGAGCCGTGAGGTTAGGGAAGGGCAGATAGCATGGATTTCCACCGTCCAGTCAGTCCTGCCTTGGGTATGTGGAGCATAGGTGAAGGTGGCATCGTGCTTGGCTGGGGTATCAAATGCAGTCAAGCACACTGCCTGCTTGCTATCTCAACGATGCCTTCCTTGCCACACAAGTTCCTGGCAATAACCATCTCCAACAAAACAGAATCTAACCATTGCCCCTTGACATTCAATTGCATTACCATCGCTGAATCCACCACTCCACCACTATCAACATTCTGGGGGTTACCATTTACCAAAAACTGAAGTGGATTAACCATACAAATACTGTGGCTGCAAGGAACAGGTCAGAGGCAATGAATCGTGCAGCAAATAACTTAACTCCTGACTCCCCAAAGCCTGTCCACCATCTACAAGACACAAGTCAGGAGTGTGATGGAATATTCTCCACTTGCCTGGATGCATGCAGCTCCAACAACACTCAAGAAGCTTGACACCATCCAGGACTAAACAGCTCACTTGATTGTCACGCCATCCGCAAACATTCACTCCCTCCACCACCCACGCACAGTAGCAGTGTGTGTACCATCTACACAATGCCCTGCAGCAACTGAACAAGTCTCCTTAGACAGCGCCTTCCAAACACACAACCACTACCATCTAGAAAGACAAGGGCACCAGTCAGATAGGAGCACCATCACCTGGGAGTTCCCCTCCAAGCCACACACCATCCTGACTTGGAAATATATCACCGTTCCTTCACTGTCGCTGGATCAAAATCCTGGAACACCCTCCCTAACAGCACTGTGGATGTACCTACATGACATAGATTGCAGTAGTTCAAGAAGGCAGCTCACCACCACCTTCTGAAGGGCAATTAGGGATGGGCAATAAGTGCTGGACTAGCCAGCGACACTCACATCCCATGAACGACTAAAAAAAATTCTGTGGGCTCAGTTTTCTTCATTCACTGTCTCCATCCCTGCCTCAGGTAATCTGCTGCTGAAACATTCAATCAAGCCTTTATTCTAACCTCTAGACTTGACTATTCTAAGACATGCTAATTATCTGTTTCATACTTTTGCGCAAATAATTAATAATCCACACGTGTTATTATCTCTTTGATTTCTCTTTCACTTCATGCTGTTCGTGGCAAACGTCCAACACTAACATCAGTAAATAATTACTTTGTTGGGAACAACAGGAATAATTATGGCTCCTGAAGTGCTTATTCACAGTTTTAAGTTTAGTCTTTATCTGTTTGATAAATAAAAATTGATTTAAAAAATAATCTTTTTTTGAAGAGAAGACAGAACTGATTACCATCCTGCCATATTCAATCACGAATGGTGGTGGGCAATTAAACTAACTGGAGGAGGAGGAGGAGGAGCAGCAGCTCAACACATATGCCCCATCCTCAATGATGGGGGAGCCCAGCACATCAGCGCAAAAGACAAGGTTGAAGCATCTGCAACCGTTTTCAGCCAGAAGTGCCAAGTGGATGATCCATCTTGGCCTCCTCCTGAGATCCCCAACATCACAGGTGCCAGTCTTCAGCCTGTTCGATTCACACCACGCCATATCAAGAAACAAAGGCACTGGGTACAACAAAGGCTATGGGCCCCGGCAACATCCTGGCTGTGTTAATAAAGACTGGTGCTACAGAATTAGCCACGCCCTTAACCTAGCTGTTCCAGTATAGCTACAACACTGGTATCTACCCAACAATTGCCCAGATATGTCCTGTCCTGTGCTGGCACTGTGAAAGAATCAAAAAGATTTAAGCAGAACTTGTGGGGAAAGTTCCAGAAAATCTTTGCACTGAATCTGTAATTAAACCGTCCACGCTTCCTTTCTTGCCATAATGCAAGACATCATTGTCACAGTTAGTGCCCCCGCTGTGTCAAAAGGATAAATAAATCATTCCTCACACAGACGGTGAACAGCCAGGCAGGTTGGGTACAGGGCTCCTGATGTAATGTCTAGGTCAGTACATTTGTAAAGATTTTGCACAGGGAACAGTGAGTCTGAACATCCAGGTGTGAAATAATAGATGGGTTTATAGCTACCTTCCTCCAGTTCTGCTTTTAGGTTCACTGTAATTTAATGAAAAACACAGTTGCAATTGTTTTGTAACTTCTTTTATACTCTTGTGACAACTACTCTGTCCATCACATTTTGAAGCAATCATGAAATGATCTAACACAGAAAGAGGCCATTTGGCCCATCATGCCTGTGCCAGCTCTTTTGAAAGATCTATCCAACTAGTCTCACTCCTTAATTCTCCATATCCATATCCCTGCACATTTCTAAATTTCTCCTTATCCACCACCCCCACCCCCCACCTCTGGTTCCTTTGCCAATTATTTTCAATCTGGCTGCTCTGATTACTGGCCCTGCTGCCAGTAGAAGCCGTTTCTCCCTACAGCAATTCTTCACGTAACATTGTTGCATTCCTGAAAAGTGCAGCTTTAAATGAAACTAGATTAAGTGAATCAGATTTTCCTTTACAACCAATGTAAAAGCTGTAGTTAGGTTCAGCAGGACGTTTCCAATCAGAAAAATAACATTAAAACGTTATACCCTGTAAGCTGAGATACTGTACATTGCTAAATGATTATGTTCATAAACAAAATCACTTTTAAAATAAAATAATTTTAAAAATATAAAATAAATATGCTAATTCTTTCTAATTACCTCTTGCTCGCCATCTCTCCCGCTCACCGCCTCTACTCCAGTTGTGCTCTCCGACCCTCTCACCGGCCAACCCCTCCTGCCACCGACACGCCCCCTCCCCCCCCCCATCGCTTCCTCAACCCTCCTGCTCACTGCCGACCCTCCCTCTCCCCACCGACCCTCCTGCTCTCCACTCTCCTGCTCTCCACCGAATCTCCCACATCTGGAACCCTCTCACTCCCATGACCCTCCCACTCCTCCCCAACTGTCCTGCTCTCCACTGACTCCCACACCGCAACCCTCCCCTCCCACACTCACCACTCCGTGGCTCTCCCCCTCCCCTCCCACCCTCCTGCTCCGCAGCCCTTCCGCTCCACGACACTCCCCACTTCCCGCCGACCCCCCTGCGGGCTGCTTCCCTCTCCCGAGCCATCTCTGTGAGTGAGGGGCTTAGGAGATAAGCGGTGAGAGGTGGGAGGCAACCTACAGCGCGAGAGCAGCTTCGAATTGCAGGATCGCTGAGGTAAACTGCTTGAGACACAGCAACTGGAAAGGTCGAGGAGTGGGAGAGGCCATTCCAAAATGGCGCCGATTGGGTCACGTGATTCTATGTCACACCCTACGTGAAATGACATTAATGCAAATTCACAATGCTAAACACAAATACCAGTCCCATCAAAAACACAAACGTTAAATAGAAACAACTTAGAACAGCTTAAATTAAGGTCTTACTGTCCATAGTCTACCAAAACCCCTCATGAGTTTGACATCTCTGTCAAATCTCCTCTTAGCCTTCACTACTCTAATGAGAACAACCCCAGCTTCTTCATAGGCCCTCCACACAACTCCGCGTAACTAGTAAATCTCCTCTGCACTCTCATTTAAGGTCTTGACAACTCTCCTGAAACGTGGTGCCCAGAGATCAGCAAGTTAGGCGTTGTTCTACTCCGCACCTGAAATTATTACAGCCACTCGCTGCGGCTCCACCCTGCGGTGCAATTAAGGAATGGGATGTGGCTCTGTGCCCAAGTTCATGGCCTGCCATGTGTGGATGAATGTAGGAGCTGCTCCCCCATACAGGGCTGGAGATGGAGACGGAGACAGCGGCAGAACCACTTCAGCCACTCTTGTGCATGCATCTGTGGCCCTTCACACTGATCCAGTCCATCGCTTTACGGTTTTACGGCCTTTGTAATACCAGTTTTTTTGGGAAACTCAAAAGAAGCTCTGGATTGCTCCAAGGGCAGAGCTTGGTTTAAAGCATCAGCAACAAAGGACAGGAATGTTTACCCAACTGCTTCTGAGGCTAATTCAGACAAGGTAGTTATGCGGAGATAAGGGACAAGGTTCAGGCAGGCAGCCACCCAGGCTAGAATGCGAGCGGCTGTGGGGACGTTAAAAAAACTGAGTCAGAGTCAGAGGGACAGGAAGGATGGAACGTTCCTGTGAAGCAAGCAGCCAGGGTATAAAGAAGGGCTCTTTCACCCTCAAAAGGGAGAGGGAAGAATGCAACTGGTAGGAAGGAGTCCACCATCTGATAAGAAAGATGATGTCAGGAGTGTACCCTCATAGACATGTGTGTGACCAGCCCTTCTTCTTGGGTGCTTACAGACTCTCCGTTGAAGTAATATTTTTTGTAAACCTTTCATTAAATAATTGATAGAATTAAATATTGATTTTACCAAGGCTTTTACTCAAGTCGGTGACTGATCTTCCCTGTGGGTTTGAACCTAAATCCTACAGACATTGGAATGAAATCCCACATAAACAGTGGATGTTTGGGTAACCTTTCCAAGGCTTGGAAATGCCACGGAATTGTATCCCAACAGGATTCACCCATTTCAGGAGAGGAGATTTCAATACAAGGTGGGAAGGCGTGTTATTATTACGCGACGCTTTCCTTAAACAATCTGCTCCCTGACGTGACACTCTCGCAAGGTTAAAGCTCAACTGAACAGAACAGGCAGCGCCCAAGAAGCTCAATTGCCATTTCATTCACGGGTGCGCTTAGAACACAAACACTACCCCACACATGTCGCATACCTCATGAATCCGTGGCAAAGATTTGTGTGGGTGAAGGGCACGTATGATATCAAATTCATTCCTTCAGGTCTTTCTGTGCTACTTATAATTATTCCGCTTCCAACTCTGTCCCACTGATATCGCCACTGACCATTCATAGTCAACAGACATACACGTTCCCTCCAACAGCTACTCTTCTAACCAGGGCACAAGGTGGACTCGGACTGGGTTGTTATGAGCCTCTCTCCATTATTGGCGTTGTACTGTGCTCATTGCATCGTTCTGCCTCTCTATGCCTTGATTGAGTGCCTGCCCTGACACTGCAAACTTTCACATTATAACCAATAAAACTTCTGATAGCACTAACATTCAGTTATTTTTCATCAACAGCAGTTTAGTCTCAATTGCGTTAAATCCTCTCAAGTAAACAGCATTAGGGCCCGTTTCAATTCGAAGAATCGGCCATTAGGAACCAGACACTAGATAAGCACATCAGTAATTGTCAGCTCCACTGCCAGAAGCAGGGAGACTCTGATCGATATTCCATTGAAAAACAAACCTCGTCCAAAACAGGCTCCCCATCTCAGCAGCAGCTAAATGCACTCTCCACTCAACTCCAGTCAGCACAGGAGGAGCCACCCGGAGGATCTTACCTTGACCCCTCGTATCCTGAACTCGGCAAGGGCTCGGTTCAACTTCGAAGCAGCAGTGGGGTGGTCCTTGCCGTGGGCAATCACCTTGACCAGCAGCGAGTCATAGTGTGGCGAGATCAGCGCTCCTTGGAAAGCTGAGGCAGTGTCCAGGCGGATTCCCATTCCTTCTCCGCTGCGGAAAACCTGGCCGGAAAAACCACGAGAAACAGGATTGAAACACATCTCCAACACCACAATGGTGACAAAGCTATTGTGGTACTGTGCTGTTATTCCCCCAACCCATCCCGCACCCCCCAACTCCGTCTCCACCAACCAGACTGAGTGCAGCTGAATTAACTTCTGCGGCTTATATCAGCAGCAATGTTCCTCTGACACCCCAATAGAGGCAATTTTAACCTGATTCTTTGATTTACGGGGTGAAAACCCCATGAGATTAGATGGGACAGTGGTTTCTCGTCCCATCTGATATAATTACTCGTTGACTTCATTGGGGATGAAATAGGGCAGGGTGCGATATCAGCGTCCAACTCAATCCCGTCAGTTTCCCTATGAGTGGTTTAAGTTAAAAATTTCCTTCAGAATTTCAGAGCGAGAGAAACAAATGGCAAGACACAAGCATGGAACAGTCGGACCAAATGGCTCCAGTTAATGAAGGATCTGCCTCATAGAATTATACAGCTTAGATGGAGGCCATTTGGCCCATTGTGCCTGTGCCAGCTCTTTGAACAATTAGTCACAATTCCCCATTTCCCCAGTATGGGCTTGTTTGGGCTGAATAGCCTCCTTCGGTGCTGTAATGACTCCATACATCTTTCCCCAGACTCCTGCAAATCTTTCTCCTTCAAGTCTTCATGCAATTTCCCTTTGAGAGTTACTATTGAATCTGCTTTCACCGCCCTTTCAGGCAGAGCATTCCAGAGCATAACACCTCACTGTGTAAAAAGAAATTCTCCTCAAGGGATATCATGTTTAACCAATTTATTGGAATTCTTTGAAGAACTAACGTGGACTGTGGATAAAGTCTGTAGACGTGCTGTACTTGGATTTCCAGAAGGCACTTGATAAGGTGCCACATCAAAGGTTATTGCGGGAAATAAAAGCTCATGATGTAGGGGATAACATACTAGCATGGATATGTGATTGGCTGGCTGGCAGAAAACAGAGAGTATGTATAAATGGGTCATTTTCTGATTGGCAGGATGTGACGAATGGAGTCCAGCAGGGCTTTGTGCTGGGGCCTCAGGGTTTTACAATTTACATCAATGACTTAGATGAGGAGAGCAAAGTTATGGGGGCTAAATTTGCAGATGATACAAAGTTAGGTAGGAAAGTGTGTTGTGGAGGAGGATATAAGGAAATTGCAGACAGATTTGGATAGGTTGAGTAAGTGGACAAAAATCTGGCAGACGGTGTATAATGTGGGAAAATGTGAAGTTGCTCACTTTGGCAAGAAGAATAAAAAAGCAGAGTATTACTTAAGAGTACGGCAACAGAATTCAGAGGTGCAGAGGATTCAAGGCGTTCTACTGCATGAGTCACAAAAGGTTAGTATGCAGGTACAGCAAGAAATTAAGAAGGCTAATGGAATGCTATCCTTTATTATCAGAGGAATTGAACATTAAAGTAAGGATGTTATGCTTCAGTTCTACAGGGCATTGGTGAGACCACATCTTGAACACTGTGTGCGGTTTTGGTGTCCCTGTTTAAGGAAGGATGTAATTGCACTAGAGGCGGTTCAGAGGAGGTTTACTAGATTGCTACCTGGAATAAACAGATTGTCTTATGAGGAAAGGTTAGACAGACTGGACTTGTTTTCACTGAAGTTTAGAAGAGTGAGGGGTGACTTGATTGAGGTATATAAGATCTTGAACAGTACTGACAAGGTGGACATGGAAAGGATGTTTTCTGTTGAGGGTAAGTCCAAAACTAGGGAGCACTGTTTTGAAATTATGCTTTGCCATTTTAGGACAAAGATGAGGAGAATGCTTCTTTTCAGAGGGTTGCGCACCTTTGGAGCTCTCTGCGTCAGAAGGTGGTAGATGCAGGGTCACTGAATATTTTTAAGGCAGGGGTAGATAGATTCTTGTTCGGCAAGGGAATCAAAGTTTATCAGGGATAGGTGCGAATGTGGAATTTGAAACACAAACAGATCAGCCATGGGGAAAAATTTCCCCTCCCCGTTGAGGGGGAAGTGCGGGAGCAGACACAGGCGGGCGCGCCTCTGATCGGCACCCCTGATCGGGGGGCGTGCCGCCATTTTACGTGGGCGGACCAATTAAGACCCGCCCAACGTGACATCCTCTCAGAAGCACTATGCGCTCCCTGTGCAGGCCAGGGGTGGGGGGGTGATTCCCTCAGCCGGGAGTGCGCTATTTCACACATGCACACAAAAGAGCGCACAGATCTCCCTGAGGCTCAGTGCTACCTCAGGGAGATCAGCTCCAATTTAAAACTTTTAACAAACATGTTTAGAATCTGTCCCTGCCTTGTCCACCCATGTGACACTATCACATGAGTTGGGACATGTCCATAACTTTTATTGAAACCTTTATTAAAAATTTAAATACCCTCACGAAACCTCATCCCGCCCGTGGGTGAAGTTTCATGCTTTTTCAGAAGCCCGCCAAGGCTCCCAGCCTGTCCATTAATGGCTTTAATTCATTTTTCAATGGCCTCAATAGGCCGTGGACAGGTCGGCGGGCGCACAGCTGACTCGGCTGCGCCCCCGCCGACCTGAAAATGGAAAGGACGCGGGGTGAAGTTGGGAGTTCCACCTGATGTCATCCCCGCCCCCTGCTCGCCGACTGGAAGATCCTGCCCATGATCTTAATGAATGGCATAGCAGGCTCAAGGGACTGAATGGTCTATGCCTGCTCCTATTTCATATGTTCGTAAGGTTATCTCCACTTCTGGTCCTTTGGCTGATTGGAATCTCCAATATTTGCATTGAGTATTAGGTCTCGCTAGACCCCATTTTCTCCCTCCCAAAGAGGTTGTTCCAGCATCGCCCACCAACACTCAGAATTTGCCTTGGGGACAGCACATTCCTTCCACTCCCAAGAATCAGTTTTGGTTCTATTTATTCCTCCGTTTTGATTGTTTCTCTGAAGATCGCTCTTCTGAATCTCTACCAGGATCATAATTTTAGAACTGGGAAAATGCATTCCAGTGAAGGATGTCAAATGACATGCGATCCCAATTCTCCACTGTTTGAAAGCAATGTTACAACCTTCAAGTCTGCCTTAACGCTTGGGCACTGATTACCATTGGAAAGGTTTTTATGTCCAGGAGTGTGCCCAATCTCAAGTTAGATGAAAGCGCACGGGTTTTCAGCACCAGGGGATTCAGAGCTCTTGAGTTTTAATCCCCCCAGCTTGACCAGAAGGGGGAAATTTTTTTTATTTATTAATTCACAGGATGCGGGCTTGCTGGGCCATTTCAGAGGGCATTTAAGAGTCAACCACAATTCTTGAAAGATTTAGTTGAAAACTATCCTGCCAGCCCTGGTTGAGATATAAGAAACAGGGCAGTCACTAAATCAATTCAAAAAAGGGACTGAGCTTGTAAATGATCATTTTATCCCATTTTTCAAGGAGAGAAGTGTGACTGGTGCGAGGAAGTGACCCTGCTGCTATGCACATCTCCTTGCTGTCTCTGAAATAAAGCAGATGAATGATTTATCTATCAGCCCTCAACTTAAAGTGTTACTCAGCTTGGTTCTATATGACCACAAGTAAAAGGGAGGTTTCAAACATCTCGCCTGACCTCAACCCGCATTTGGGAAGATTAAAATTATCCCACATCTTTCACATGTGATCTGTCAATAATCTGGCTGGGTAACACTTTACAAACTGCACTGCTTCCTTCTGGGCCAGTTCTAATTGCAAGGATTGAACCTCTTGCACCTGTGCTTCCAATCCAGCCTTCTGATTAAAACCTGCCTGTCTGTCCAAATGCTCCTCTTCTCTCTCTGCATTCCCAACATTTGGAAAGCCTGCGCCATCAACTCCTTCCCCGTTCAGGCACTCAGCATTTTCCAGTGGGACAGTCAAACAAAGCAAGAAACTCAGTCCGTAAGAATGACCACGAGCTTCCGGCTGCTTGCCATTTTAATTCACCGTCTTGCTCCCACGCTTACATATCTATCCTTGGCCTGCTGCAATGCCCCAGTAAAGCTCAAGGAACAGAACTCATCTTCTGATTTGGCACTTTACAACCTTCTGGGATTTCAGGCCATGAACTCTGTTCCCCTATTTCTGATTTCTTTTGCCATGTGCCGGTCTGTTTTTCTTGATTTTTTTTCTTTCAGAAAGAGCTGTTCATTATTCTGCCATTCACACTTACTCTGGACCAATGCTTTGTTTCTTTACTACATATATGGCCACTCCCTTTGCTTTGTGTTTCATGACATCTTTGTCATTTAGTCTCACCCTCTATCCTATCTCAGTCCTTCCCTTTTGTCCCTCCCCAATTTCAATGGCATAAAACCCATCGAATTTTTATCTTCTAATCATTTGGTAGCACAGAACTTGAGTATTGCTGAAAAAAGAGACATGCTAGCAAAGCTTTTTGTCTTGCACTCATCAGGACAGCTCACAAGAAATTACCAACAGTATAGGGGAACAAGAATTTTTACTGCATGAGAAGATAGTGCTGATTCGTTGAGAATTGAAATCTGATTGGTTGAGGCGTTTCCATGGAGAATGCACTAGGAAGAGTTAATGGCCAAGCTTTTGTTCAAATTCAAACCAAGTCAAGGCACTGTCATGGGGAATGAACCAGCGAAAGGCTGTCCCTCACATTCTGTTTAGTTAATAAGGCACAATGCATGAACATGCACCTTCTACCTGCAAAGGGCAGGGCCCTGCATGTGAATATATGTAGTTTCTAGCATGTGTAAGTGAGCCACACTGCGAGCCTGACTGATGATCTTAAATCGGTTGTCAGTGTAATTCTTAGCACAATCAGGATTGCTTAGCATGTGTTGTCCAATTGCAGAATCACTTCTAATGTTGGACATTAAAGCTTCGACTGCATTTCTACTGTCCTTCAGTTCTGAAGAAGACTCATATTGGACTCGAAACATTAACTCTGTTTCTCTCTCCACAGATGCTGCCAGAACTACTGAGTATTTCCAGCACTTCCTGTTTTTATTTCAGATTTCCGGCATCCACAATATTTGCTTCTATTAAAGCAAGAACCTCCTTGATCAACTCTGTGAGCACCTTTGCCGAGCTCAGAAGAACAGAATTATATCCACTACATTAGGGCTAGTTCGATATATTTGGGACAATTTTAAACACAAAATTGGGTGGGCTGGGTTTGGTTTCGTGGGCTGTTAAAATGATAAAGATTTCAAATCTGAACCTAATCTGCCATGAAGTCACTCACCTCTGGTTTTAATGGAGGCAGGAAGACATGTGGGTGACAAATTTGCTCAGTTAAGGAGGCTGTGTGCTTCTATTTTAACATGTTTTCTATTTTTAATTTGTGTCAGCCAGATTTTCAAGAGTTCTGGAAACCTTGCTGGTAATTGAGGTGAAAGGGCTAGGTTTTACAGCACTTCTTGTGGGCCAAGAGGAGCATTAAGGTTTCTTCCAGGTCCAAGAAGCTAAAGCTGTAAACCTCCCCATCCTGTAATCCCTCCTGCTACAGGGATTGGCAATAAATGCTGGCCTAGCCAGCGACACCCACATCTCACGAATGAATAAAAAAAACTCAACACCCCCAATCTCCACTCAGGATCACCGCACCCCCCAACCCCCACCCCCCCCCCGCTGCCACCACCACCCCACCCCACCGCCCCACCATGAACACACCCTGAAATTACTGGCCACTTTTGAATTCTGTTCGTGATCACAAACCACCCTCGCAATCCTTAGAACCATAGAAAAGTTACGGTACAGAAAGAGGCCATTCAACCCATCGTGTCTGCGCCGGACAAAAAGAGAAAAAGAAGCTAATTTTCATCCCACTTTCCAGCGCCTGGTCCGTAACCTCACAGGTTACAGCACTTCAGATGCGGATCCAGGTACCTTTTAAATGAGTCAAGCGTTTCAGCCTCAACCAGCAACTTATGCAGTGAATTCCAGACGTCCACACCACCCTCTGGGTGTAAAGGTTTTTCCTCGTGTCCCCTCTAATTCTTCTACCAATCACCTTAAATTTATGCGCCCTGGTAACTGACCCTTCAGCTAGGGGAAACAAGTCCTACCTAGACCCTCCGTAATTTTGTACACATCAATTAGGTCACCCCTTTGCCTCCTCTGTTCTAAGGGAGACAACCCCAGCCTATCCAATCTCTCCTCATTGCTGCAATTTTCAAGCCCTGGCAACATTTTTGTAAATCTCCTCTGCACTTTCTCCAGAGCAATTACGTCCTTCCTATAATGTGGTGACCAGAACTGTACACAAAATTCCAGCTATGGCCTAACCAGCGTTTTATACGGTTCCATCATTGCATCCCGGCTTTTGTATTCAACACCTCGCCAAATAAAGGAAAGCATTCCATATGCTTTCTTGACCACCTTGTGCACCTGTCTTGCTACCTTCAAGGACCTGTGGACATGCACTTCAAGGTCTCTCACTTCCTCAACCTCTCTCAATAACTCCCCGTTTATTGAGTATTCCTTTGCTTTGTTTGCCCTCCCCAAATGCAATACTTCACACTTTTGCAGATTGAATTCCATTTGTCACTTCTTCACCCACTCAACCAAACCATTGATATCAATCTGGAGTCAACAGATATCCTCTTCACCATCAACTACAAGACCAAGTTTTCTGTCATCTGCAAATTTCCCAATCATGCCTCTTACATTTAAGTCTAAATCATTAATATATCCAACAAACAGCAAGGACCTCCATACTGTACCCTGTGGAACACCACTGGAAACCATTTTCCATTCGCAAAAACCTTTTGTTTCCTGTTGCTGAGCCAATTTTGGATCTAACCTTCCACCTTCCCCTGTATCCCATGAGATCTCGCTTTCCTGACCAATCTGCCATATGGGACCTTGTCAAATGCCTTACTGAAATCCATGTAGACAACATCCACTACACTACCCTCATTAATCCTCCTTGTTGCTTCCTCAAAAAATTCTATTAAGTTAGTAAGATACAATCTTCCCCTAACAAAATCATGCTGACTATCCATGATCAATCCCTGTCTTTCTAAGTGACAGTTTATCCTGTCTCTCAGAATTGTTTTCAATAATTTGCCCACCACCAAAGTCAGGCTGACCGGCCTATAAATGTTTGGCCTATCCCTCGCATCCTTTTTAAATTATGGTACAACGCTTGCAGACCTCCAATGCTCTGGGACCTCGCCTGTATTTAGTGAGGATTGAAAAATGATCCTCAAAGCATCCGCTACTTCCTCCCTGGCTTCCTTCAACAGCCTGGGATACAATCCATCTGGCCCTGGTGATTTATCCATCTTCAAGGATGCTAGGCCCTCCAGTACTTCCTCTCTTACTATGCTTTTCATGTCTAACATTTCACATTCACAGAATCACAGTGCAGAAGAGGCCCTTCGGCCCATCGAATCTGCACCGACACGTGAGAACACCAAACCTACCTACCTAATCCCATTTACCAGCACTTGGCCCATAGCCTTGAATGTTATGACGTGCCAAGTGCTCATCCAGGTACTTTTTAACTAGAACTACTCTTTAACTAGAATGTCTGCATCATCCCTTTCCTTAGTGAAGACAAGAGACAAAGTACTCATCGAGAACCCTGCACACATCTTCAGCATCAACTCACAAGTTACAATGTACATCTCTGATAAGCCCTACCTTTTTCTTAGTTATTCTTTTGCTCCTAATGTTCTGGTAAAACATCTTAGGATTTTCTTTGATTTTACCTGTCAATATTTTTTTGTATCCTCTATTCGCTTTCTTAATGTCCATTTTTACTTCACCCCTGTACTTTCTATATTCCTCTAGGCTTTCTACAGTATTAAGTCTTTTATGACTGTCATAAATTTTCTTTTTCTGCTTTATCTTGGCCTGTATGCTTCTGGATAACCAAGGGACTCTAGATTTGGCAGTACCCCTCTTTTTCTTTGTGGGGATATGTCTACAC
This sequence comes from Carcharodon carcharias, assembly GCF_017639515.1. Lineage (NCBI taxonomy): Eukaryota > Metazoa > Chordata > Chondrichthyes > Lamniformes > Lamnidae > Carcharodon > Carcharodon carcharias. The sequence goes on from NW_024470758.1 coordinate 4,299,799, forward strand.
TGTGCCCGTAGAATCTCACCTTTGAATGTCTCCCACTGATTTGACATAGTTTTTCCTTCCAATAGCTGTATCCAGTTCACTCTCACCAGCTCACCTCTCAGCTTAGTAAAATTTTTCTTCCCCCAATTTAGGACTTTTACTCCTGTTCCATCTTTGTCCTTTTCTATAATGACGCTAAATCTAACTACAGTATGGTCGCTATCTCCAAAATGGCCCTCCACTGCTACTTCATCCACTTGCCCAGCTAAATCTAGAACTGCGCCCCCTCTTGCTGGGTTTGTTACATACTGGCTAAAAACATTCTCTTGAATGCAGTTCAAGGATTTTGCACCCTTCACACTGTTCGTAACCCAATCGATATTAGGGTAGTTGATGTCCCCAACGATTAATGGTCTATTGCTTTTGCACTCAGGAATCTGTCCACATATTTGCTCTTCTAACTCCCTTCCACTTTTTGGGGTCTATAGTACACTCCTAGCAGTGTGGCTGCCCCTTTTTTATTTCTGAGCTCAATGCATATGGCCTCATTTGATGCTCCATTTAATATGCCATCCCTCTTCACAACTGTAATTGATTCTTTAACCAACAATGCTACAACCCCACCTTTTTTATCCCCGCCCTATCCTGCCTGAAAATTCTATATCCAGGGATGTTGAGCTGCCATTTTTGCCCTTCCTTAAGCTAAGTGTCTAGCATAGTGATGATATCACGCTGCCATGTGTCTCTCTGTGTCCTCAGCTCATCAGCTTCATTTACTATGGCTCCTTGCATTTACATATATACCTTTTGACACTGCCAAAACCTGTACACTTCTTAACCTGTGCTGCTTCCATCTTTCAGAGTCACTCACTGATGCTCCGTCTCCCATTCCCTGCACTGAATTTGCCCTCGGGTTCCCATCCCCCTGCCAATCTAATTTAAATCTCCCCCCCACCACCCCAAAACAGCACTAGCCAAATCTCCCTGAGAGGATGTTCATCCCAGTCCTGTTCAGGCGTAGACTGTCCAGCTTTTACTTTCCTTGTGTTAACTTTATTTTACTTTGGTTTACTTATGCAACTTTATTATACCTGACCTCAACTTAACTTTATTTCCCGATTACTTGTGGTTCTTACCTAAATATAAGTAGCCCCTTCTTTTAAAAAGAATGTGATTTTCTAATTCTCAGCTACTTGATGACACTCCCTAACATCAGTTTCTCCCCAACCAATGAACTTATGTGTCTCCTGTGATGTTAGGTGCTAAGTGCTGCTGACTGCCTGGCTCAGGGTCCTCCTCTCACACCCCCATGATCATTGCCATTCCCCCCTCCCGATCAGCATCAGCCCAGGTGTTCACTAATGATCCCACCCCCAAGGCAATCACAGCCACCCCCTGGCAATCACCAGCACACCCTTAGGCAAACACCGACCTCCACCCACTCAACTACCGCCCCATTGATAATCAACGACCACCGCCATTGCAGGCGATCACCCCACCCCAGCCTCCAGGGAGTCAGAGACCCCACTCAAGGCAATCACCATCTCTCCCCCCCGCCGGTCCACTGCCCCTCATGCAATCACCGACCTGTGCCTCCCTTGCTCAGATCACCAATCCACCCCTAATCTCTCCCACGATCACTGGCCCTTCCAGATCTTGCCCCACCCACTCCCCAGGACGCCGGCCAACCTCCTACGATGTCTCTGCTTCCCCCCTACAAACCTCTCTGCTCCACCTCACCTGGCACCCCCACCATCACCAAACCTACCTGCAGTCTTTCCAACCGTCAGAAAATTCATTACATGGCCAGACTTAAAATTCCATGGCATCGACCTTAACTCCTCTCCACAACTCTGAGATGGCACCTCAGTAAGTATTGGGGCCTCTACCTCTGGTAGTCAGGAACATTAATAAAAGTCATTGGCTCATTAACACGTCAGCGCCTCCTCCATTTCAGTGACAGGAGTCGAAAGGTTCTTAAGTCAACATAAATTCACTTGATCTAAAACAAGTGCAACTCGTGCCCCAAACTGGAAGCGGTGGCATAGTGGTATTGTCATTGGACTGGTAACCCAAAGACCCAGGTGAATGCTCTGGGGACCTGGGTTCAAATCCCACCACGGCAGACTGTGGAATTTGAATTCAGTAAAAAGCTGGAATTAAAAGTCGATTGTTGATTGTGGTAAAAACCCATCTGGTTCACTAATGCCCTTTCGGGAAGGAAATCTGCAGTCATCACCTGGTCTGGCCTACATGTGACTCCAGACCCACAGTAATGTGGTTGACTCAAAAATGCCCTCTGAAATGGTCTAGCAAACGATTCAGTTGTATCAAACCGCTAAAAAGTCAATAAAAAGAGAAAAGGTTGGATGGACCACCTGGCATCAACTGAGACAACGGCAAACTTAGCTGTCGACCCTGCAAAGTCTTCCTTACTAACACCTAGGAGCTGTCTCACAGAATGGTCAAGCAACAGCCTGACAGAGTCATACTCACAGAATCATGTCTTACAGATAACGTCCTAGACATCAACATCCCTAGGTATGTACTTTCCCACCAGCAGGACAGACCCAGCAGAGATATACAGTCGGGAGGGAGCTGCCCTAGTAGTCCTCAACAACAACCTAGGACCCCATGAGGTGTCATGGCATCAAGTCAAACATGGGCAAAGAAACCTCCTGCTGATTACCATATATTGCCCCTCCTCAGCTGGTGAATCAGTGCTCCTCCATGTTGAACACCACTTGAAGAAGGATCTGAGGGAGGGAAGAGCACAGAATACACTCTTGGGTGGGGAATTTCAATGTCTATCACCAAGAGTGGCTCGGCAGCACCACTACTGACCAAGCTGGCGGAGTCCAAAAGGACATAGCGGCTAGGCTGGGTCTGCGGTAGGTGGCGGGGGAACCAACAAGATGGAAAAACACCAACCTGCCTGCTGCAGATGAACCTGTTCATGACAGTATCGGTAGGAGTGACCAACGCACAGTCCTCGTGGAGACAAATATTCCCATCCTCAATGATGGAGGGACCCAGCACATCAGTGCAAAAGATAAGGTTGACACATTTGCAACAATCTTCAGCCAGATGTGCCGAGTGCATAATCCATCTCAGCCTCCTCCAGAGGTCCCCAGAATCACAGATGCCAGTCATCAGCCAATTTGATTCACTGCCATGATATCAAAAAATGACTGAAGGCACTTGGATACTGCAAAGGCTATGGAGCCTGACAATATTCCAGCAAAAGTACTAAAGACTTGTGCTCCAGAGCTTGCCGCGCTCCCTAGCCAAGCAGTTTCAGTACAGCTACAACACTGGCATCTACCCAGCAATGTGGAAAATTGCCCAGGTATGTCCTGTACACACATTTGTACACACAAATCCAACACAGTCAATTACCACCCCCATCAGTCTACTTTCGATCATCACTAAAGTGATGGAAGGAGTCATCAATAGTGCTGTCAAGCGACACTTACTTAGCAATAACCTGCTCACTGACACTCAGTTTGGGTCCCACTAGGGCCACTCAGCTTCTGACCTCATTGCAGCCTTGGTTCAAACGTGGACAAAAGAGCTGAACTCCCGAGGTGAGGTGATAGTGACTGCCCTTGTCATTAAAGTCGTATTTGACAGAGTGTGGCATCAAGGGGCCCTAGCAAAACTGGAGTCAATGGGAATCAGGGGGAAAACTCTCCGCTGGTTAGAATCATACCTAGCACAAAGGAAGATTGTTGTGGTTGTTGGAGGTCAGTCATCTCAGCTCCAGGACATCACTGCAGAGTTCCTCAGGGTAGTGTCCTTGGCCCAACCATCTTCAGCTGCTTCATCAATGACCTTCCTTCCATCATAAGGTCAGAAGTGAGGGTGTTTGCTGATGATTGCACAATGTTCAGCACCATTGACAACTCCACAGATTCTGAAGCTGTCCATGTCCAACTGCAACAATATCCAGGCCTGGGCTGACAAGTCACGAGTAACATTCGCACGTCACAAGTGCCAGGCAATGACCATCTCCAACAAGATAGAATCTAACCATCAGCCCTTGACATTCAATGGCATTAGTCTCGCTGAATCCCCGGCTATCAACATCCTGGGGGTTACCATCGACCAGAAATTGAACTGGGCGAGCCATATAAATACTGTGGCTACAAGAGCAGGTCAGAGGCTAGGAATTCTGCAGCGGGTAACTCACCTCCTGACTCTCCACAGCCTGTCCATGATCTACAAGGCACAAGCCAGGAGTGAGATGGAATAATCTCCACTTGCCTGGATGAGTGCAGCTCCAACAGCACTCAAGAAGCTTGACACCATCCAGGACAGAGCAGCCCACTTGATTGACACCACATCCACTATTATTTACTCCCTCCACCACCGACGCACAGTGGCAGCAGTGTGTGTACCATCTACAAGATGTACTGCAGAAACGCACCAAGGCTCCTTAGGCAGCAGCTTCCAAAACCCTGACCACTACCATCTAGAAGGACAAGGGCTACAGATACAGGTGAGCCCCATCCCCTGGAAGTTCCTCTCCAAGCCTCCTACCATCCTGACTTGAAAATATATCGCCGTTCCTCAAATGTAGCTGGGTCGAAATCCTGGAACTCCCTCCCTGACAGCACTGTAGGTGTACCTACACCACATGGACTGCAGCGGTTGAAGAAGGCAGCTCACCACCACCTTCTCAAGGACAATTAAGGATGCACAATAAATGGTGGCCTAGTCAGTGATGCCCACATCTCATAAATTAATTTTAAAAAATCCTCGTAATGAAGAAGGCAAAAAGGATCAAAGATCCCAAAATGCGAATACTATATTTATATTCCCAACCCAGGATCTGGGTTGCACATTTCACATTCTAGAGAGGATTTAATTCATTAACCGACCCCCTCCAACCACCCAGTTAGTGGGATGTGTGTCTAGACAGCTCCACTGACAGTGGTGTTACCAATATCCAGTGTGTCCCTTAACGTAATGTTCCCAAAATCTGGTGTGTCCCTGGCAGTATTGCTACCAACATCTGGTGTGGCCCTGGCGGTAGTGCTATTAACATCTGGTTTGTCCCTGGCTGTAGTCCTACCAACATCTGGAGTGGCCCTGGCAGGGGTGTTGCCAACTTCTGGTGTGGCCCTGGCAGTAGTCCTACCAAAATCTGGTGTGTCCCTGGTATTAGTGCTACCAATATCTGGTGCGGCCCTGGTGGTAGTGTTGCCAACGTCTGGTGTGTCCCTGGAACAAGAACTTTAGTGTTAAATGAAATATTTAAGCAGGCTAAGCCTGTGAAGGAATCATTACCTGGGGCTGTGGAAAAGAACAAGATGAAGAGGCACTTGTGCCTCAATGACACAGTAAGAACATGCACACTTACAAATTGGGCTATTCCTCAAGTTAAGGAGCCTACCAAAACATTATTTAAAAATGACAGACTCTCAGCTCAGGGCTGATGCTGTGCTCGTCAATCAGTTGCAGTACTGTGTCTTGCTCAGGTATCAGACTAGCTCAGCTGTCCCGAGGATAGGGGCAGTTCAGATCCCCTGCTGCACAGCGAGCATCACAACTCTTCCAGAGCCTCATCAAAAGCCAAACTTCCCTTAACCTTCTGTTTCCTCCCCAAGGAAGATATTTGCTGGCTGCTCCCTAATAAGTGGAGATATGATAAATAAAATTTCTCTCATGGTTCAAGTCATGAGGAAGCTTGTGCACTTCCAGTATCTATTCATAAGCGGTGACTAGACAAATTAAGCCTAATGTCTCTGGGTGAAGTACAATACAGGTTATGTAGGCGTGGCACAGTGAGAAACATCAGGTTACACACAGCTGACACTTGTGCCTGTGTCTGATCTTTGAATGAGTTATTCAATTAGTCCCAATTCTCCTACTCTTTCCCTATAGCTCTGCAATTTTTTTCCCTTCAAGTATTTGTCGATTTCCTTTTGAAAGTTCCTATTGAATCTGCTTCCACCGCACTTTCAGGCAGCGCATTCCTGATCACAACAACTTGCTGCATTAAAATATGCTCCTCGTCTCCCCCTCTGATCCTTATGCTGATTATCTTAATCCATATCCTCTGACCCTCCCACCAATGGAAACTGTTTCTCCTTATTTAATCTATCAAAACTCCTCATGATTTGAATGCTTCCATTAAATCTCCCTTAACCTTCTCTGCTCTAAGGAGAACAATTCCAGCTTCTCCAGTCTCTCCACATTAACTGAAGTCTTTCCTCCTAGGTACAATTGTAGCAAATCTCCACAGCCTCTTGATGGCCTTGATATTGTTTGGTGTCCAGGATTGAAAACTATCCTCAAACTGAGGCCTAACCAGTGATTTGTCCAGCCACCTTCACAGAGTTTTGTGAGTAAACCCCAGGTCGCAAAGTTCCTACTCCCATTAAAAATGCACCACTGCATTCATACCGCCTCTTCTAATTCTTTCTACCAAATTTCATCACTTCAAATCTCTCTGTGCTCAACTTAATTTGCAATGCATTTTGCACACGTGTCTCAATGTGTTAATAATTCTTCATTGTTCAGCCCTTGGCCCTGATCTCACTCAGCGCATCGACTGATAAGTCTCGATAGTTATCAGCAGACTGAGGCTGGCTGAATTTCAACTCAACATCTTGGTCAGTGGGAGAAAGGTGTGTGCAGGAGGAGCTCGGAGACCAGAAACTGTTGGTACTTAAGGCTAAGTGGGACAGACACCGCACCGTTGAGTGGCCTTCGTCTATGCTGCAATCTATGTGGCGTTGGCTTGCAGAGATTCCATGATGGGCAGATCAAAAGTCCCTGGATACATTTCACCTAATAGACCATGGGCCAGGTTTACTGCCAACAAGAATGACAGCAAAGTCCTATGTTACAGAGATAAAGCACAGTGAAAATGTCACTGGACGAGTAACCCAGAGGTCCAGGCCAATGCTCTGGGGACACGGGTTCAAATCCCACCACAAAGGCTAGTGGAAATTAAATTCAATTGGCAAAATCTGGAATTGAAAGCTAGTCTCAGTAAATGGTGACCATGTCATAAAAACCCATCTGGTTCACTAATGTGCCTTTAGGGAAGGAAATCTGCCATCCTTACCCAGTCTGGCCTACATGTGACTCCAGACCCACAGCAATGTGGTTGACTCTGAACTGCCCTTTGAAATAGTCCAGCAAGACACTCAGTTCAAGGGCAATTAGGGCTGGGCAACAGATGCTGACTTTGCCAGTGATGCCCACATCCCATTAAAGAGTAGATAAAAAGAAAGAATCAGGGGGTGGTAACATAGTAACATGTTTATATAGCATCTTTAATGTGGTGAAACATCTCGGGGGCATTTCACAGGAGCGTTATCGGACAAAATTTGACTGAGCCATGTAAGGAGATGCTGGGATAGGTGTCAGAAGTAGTATTAAGGAGCGGATTAAAGTCGGGGAGCAAGGTCGAGAGGTTTAGGGAGGAAATCCTAGGCAGTTGAAAAGGCAAGAACTGAACTGAATCAGGCCACGGAGTGATAAATAGATTGTTGATTGGGCTGCTGGGTTGTGAAGGATGAGAGAGAAGATAAAATGCCGTTTTGAAGCTCGCGAGACAGAAAAAAGCTTTTGATTTTTGAAATGTCGTTTTCCTTTCCTCCTGACTTGGGAGGAGTGAAACAAAGTCTTAACATGTCTCGCACGTCTCGCAGGCCCACTGCTGCAATCCTGTGACAACCGCCAACAACCACCCACCCCCACCACCCACTCCCCCAACATCTTCCAGAAGTACAAAGCAGTTGCTTCCTGACAGAGATTCTCTTTCACTCAGTAAGGCAACACAGCCGTCCTTTATTCCGCATAAATCGACTGCAGCTCAGCCCGCATATCCAAGCCAAGTCAGGCAATCAGTGATTCATAATGGCAATGAGCCAGTGAGTGTAGCTCAGTCGGTGGTGGTGATGGGGGGGGCGGGGGGGAGCTTCCAATGCTAAAAATAAGCTTCTTCAAAAGCGGAGGCTATGATTTAATTCGAACGACTCAGTTGGCGTTAAACAAACTAAGTCCAGAAGCGGGTGACGAGGAAAGGGTCAAGCACACCAGGAGGGAGGGCAGCCAATGTACACCAAGTCGGTAATACCACGCTCCTGTTCTTGAATGTGGCACCAATTGTTGCCAACTCCTCCAGGATTGCCCTGGAGTCTCCAGGAATTAAAAGTTAACCTCCAGGAGCAACACTGCTGCAGAAAAACCACGGCAGCATCAGAAAATGTTTTTCTTTCCCCTCTCGTTTTCTTTGAACAATTGGCTTTATCAGTTGTAAAATTACTGGAGATGGGGTGTTGCGGTGGGGTGGGGACACAGGGGGTGTAAACTGTAAACTGGATAGTGTGATTGGGAGTGGGAAGTCATGTGATGAAAGCTCCAGGGATACAGGAGTTGGCAATCCTAGCCACAAGGCAATGAGGAAGGTAATGCATGACAAACAGCTACATTTCCAGTAGCTGTCAGGGGGGCCTGGCAGATCTTTGAAAGGTTAACACTCCATTGCTCCACATCAAAGGATCTGAAGAAGGTGATAAGAAAGAAAATGGAATAAGACGAGCTCTAGGTTGGGAGGTTGAAATTCTGCCCTGAAACAGCCAATTGCAAACAGCTGACAAGTTTGACAACACTTTGGCAATACCCACCCCACCCCCATCCCTTGACAAGCGATGGATCCTCAAGCAAATTTTTAAGCCATTGCAACAAATGCAAAATCTTTAATGTCAACTGTAGTGACTAAATGCATCAATTCTGCATCAACAGATGACCATCTCCGACAAGAGAGAACCCAACCATCGTCCCTTGATGTTCAATGGCATTACCATTGCTGAATCCCCCACGAACGACTTCCTGAGGGTTACCATTGACCAAAAGCTGAACTGGACTAGCCATATAAACACTATGGCTACACGAGCAGGTCAGGGACTAGAATCCTGCAGTGAGTAACTCAACTCCTGACTCCCCAAACTGTCCACCATCTACAAGGCACAATTTAGGGGTGTGATGGAATACTCCTCACTTGCCTGGATGAGTGCAGCTCCCACAACACTCAAGAAGCTCAACACCGTCCAGGACAAAGCAGTTCGCTCAATTGGCACCACATCCACAAACATTCACTCCCTCCACCACCAATACACAGTAGCAGCTGTGTTTACCATCTACAAGATGCACTGCTGGAATTCACCAAGGCTCCTTTGACAGCACCTCCCAAACCCATGACCACTACCATCTAGATGGACAAGGGCAGCAGATAGATGGGAATACCACCAATTGGAAGTTCCCCTTCAAGTCACTCACCACCCTAACTTGGAACTATATTGCTGTTCCTTCACTGTTGCTGGCCCAAAATCATGGAACTCCCTTCCTAACAGCACTGTGGGTGTACCTACACCACATGGACTGCAGCAGTTCAAGAAGGTAGCTCACCACCACCTTCTCAAGGGCACCTAGGGATGGGCAATAAATGTTGGTCCAGCCAGCGAAGCCCACATCCCATGAATGAACAAGAAAAAACGGGCTGGTGTATTACTTATGAAGGTGGCTTTGGGTAATAAAACTTTCACAGTTGCGAGTTTTTGTTCAGGGTTTTAACAGGCAAGTAAAATGACTGGTTGAGCTCTCCAACAGGTAGCCAGTGAAAAGTGAGGAGCAAAGCTCATCAGGGTGACGAATGTTCGAAATGGCATGCCAGCTCACAAGGCATGTGTGAAGAAACACGGTATCACAATCCATGCTAGGTTTACACTGGGAATGAGGTTGTAGGCATGCTACCTCTGAAAACTGCCTGAACTGTGTCCTTCAAATGGAGCCAGTAGCCGGAGTGAACTATGAGTTACTTAAACAACATTGACAAGCCTCATATAAATAGCTTACATCAAAAACAGACAAGGCGAGGAGCTTTCTTAGTGCAACTTCAGAGCCCTCTCACGAGATTACCAGCCTTTAGGTTAGGTTAGTAAAGCCTCCCAGTGGCGATTCACAGAACTGTTACGTAACAAAATTCCACACTGAGCCACAAAAAGAGAGATTAGGGCAGATGACCCAAAGCTTGGTCTAAAAAGGTAAATTTTAAGGAGTGTTTTAAAAGAGAGGGAGAGAGCCAAGAGAGGTTTTGGAAAGGAATTCCAGAGGTTTGGGCCCAGGCAGCTGAAGGCACGGCTGCCAGTGGAGGAGGGATTAAAATCGGCGACGTCTCCCTTATCCTGTCGGCTGATTTGTAGTTTCAGATTTTCAAAGTCTCCATTGCTGGGATACAGACGGGACTTTCACAATGGATGCCAAGGTATAGGTGTCACATGTGTTGCACGAGCACTGCAAAAGCACCAAATATTGAGTATTTTGAGTTGTCGGTGAAGCCCCAATGACGGCATCAAGTCTGACAGGACAAACTGGGTCTCCACTGCGAATGAGTCTCCAGAGTATGGGCCACTTATCTGAAAATGCCATCAGTGGTGTTCCATCCCTATCAACATGAACCATTCAAGCTATAGCAAGCCAGCTAAGTAGTTAGGAATAACAGTGACATGACCATGCTTCAGCAGTTAATCATCTGGAAACTAAAATAATCATCTTGCTTGTCCATAGATGATTATTTTGGTTGGGAAATCATATTCAATCGTTCATCACTTCAAATTACAGAAGTGGAGTTACAGAATTACAGAAATTAAATGAGCATCATAAAAAAATAATTGCAGATCAATCTACGACATAAAATCATCTATTATATTTTTTTTTCTTTATTCTTTCATGGGACCTGGGCATCGCTGGCAAGGCCAGCATTTGTTGCCCATTACCCTTGAACCCAGTGGCTTGCTCAGCCAGTTCAGAGGGCAGTTAAGAGTTAACTAAATTGCTGTGGGTCCAGAGTTACATGTAGGCCAGAGTGGGTAAGGATGGCAGATTTCCTTCCCCAAAGGGCATTGAACCAGATAGGTTCAGCCAAAAATCGTTGCCATGGTGACAATCAGTAAACAAATTAATGCCCGGCAGCTATCTAAGGAGGACAATCCTAACTTAATCTCACCAAGTTATATCTATCTCAACGCTGATCTTGCCTATGAATTAATAACATTGAAGGACTGTAATCAAACTGACCTGCTTTTGTAACTGCTGTTTTACACTCTGTTGGTTAACCCAATGGCTTTGGGGGGCGGGGGGGAGACAGTGGCATAGTCATAACCTCACTAGTAATCCAGAGGCACGTATTAATGTTCTGGGGACATGGGTTCAAATTCAATTCTTAAACCTGGAGTTGAAAGCCAGTCTCAATAACGGTGACTGTGAATTGAACATCCATTGCCATAAAAACCCTCTTCAAGTATATATCCAATTCCCTTCCAAAAGCTATTAATAAATCTGCTTCACCTCGCGCCCCCACACCCCCCCCCCCCCCGCCCCCCCTTTCAAGCGCGAGATCACATATGAGTAAAATAATTCTTTCTCGTGGGAACATATGAAATGGGAGCAGAAGTAAGACATTTGGCCCTTCGAGCCTGCTCCGCCATTCAATAAGATTATGTCTAATCTGTTTGTGTTTCCAGTTCTGCATTCCCATTTCCCCCGATTCCCTTGCCTAACAAGAATCTACCTGCATCCGCCTTAAAGATATGCAGTGACCCTGCTTCCACTGCTTTCTGAGGCAAAGAGTTCCAAAGTCGCATATCTCTTCTCATCTCTTCCCCACCATCCCCACCCCACTCCCGCCATGGCTTCTTTGATAATTTGAGAAGAAAATGTCAGTTCATCTGCCTGCATACATCTTAAGTGGTGAGGTAAGGAGGTATCTATTTACCGGCTGGTGTCTGTCAGTCCCTCTCTCCCAGGGGGATATCTGTACACTGGTGTCAGTCAGACCCTCTCTCTAAAGGAGATACGCACTGACTGGTGTCTCTCAGTCCACATAAAGAACTAGAGGGCAAAAGAAAGAATGTGCAAGGTGACGGGAACAAGGCAGGGGAGAGGATTTAGGTAGGTTGCTTTTTCAGCGAGCCAGTGCAGAACTCGATGGGCCAAATAGCCTCCTTCTGCATTGTAAAGATTCTGTGATTCTGATTCTGTGAATGTTTAACCTCAGATTAACGGTAACATTTCACATAAATTGGCTAGAGCACCACAGATTTGCTTCTTGACAAGGTGTTGATCTAAAAGGCCTAAGGATTCACCTGATGACGGTCTTGCTAGACGTTTTACAGGGGTAACCAATGCCGGTGCTCTGTCAAGGCGGTCCCTTCTCACATCAAAGAGGGAGAGAGGGAGGATAGGTAGATAATCATCCACTTGCTCTAGTCTGAATTCAAACAAATGTTCTGACAATATTCCTGAAGTTTCATCATTCAAACTGAAGTAAAACAGATTGAAAGATTGAAAACCCATTTCAAGAAATTGAATTCCCCATCGAAATAATAGAATGGATCACCCAAGGGAGAACCCGCGAGTGTATACCTTAGGATCAAAGGTGCCCGAAACTTCAGTGTTTAAGAATGAAAACCAAAATGATGGAACACAACGCTATTGCTGTTGGATGTGCTTTCAGGACCAGCAGTCGTCCAACAGAACAATCTGACAAGCACTAAAATAAAGTCCATTAACTGCAAAAAGCTTGAGTTGAAAAGAAATGATCCATGTCGTGTACAATGGTGCCTATAATTCATATGGTCGTTTCGTATTTTCCCTCAGCAATACTGGAAAGCAGCACTGATTGGCACGTCTCAGCTATTGAAGGCTCGTCAACCTTTCTCCTGGAAATGCAGCTTAATACAAACTGCACCAAAAAGTGAGACGAGTATGCATGGAGTGAAACACACCGCGTTGTGAAACAGGGATAATTTTGACGTTCCTCAGCTAAAGGGGTCCTGTCCGCAAAATAGCGCAGTGCTGTAGAAGCTGACAATATTATCTCAAAGTCTGGGCAGACAGCACAGGCCACCACTATATACAGGGTAAAGCGCTGAGATGAAGGCAACCAGCTTTTGCAAGGCCTTCCTCCAACAACAACAACAACAACAACCCTGCATATTTATATTGCACCTTCAACAAAGAAAAAAACATCCCAAGGGCCACCCCCCGCTCCCTGGTCGGAATTTTGCCCCTGCAGCTGTAGTCCCGCAGTGGCGCTGAAAGCTGGAGGTGACCCTGCTTTAGGCCAATGGCAGGGCCCAAGGAGGCTTATTCCCGGCGGTGCTCGTTGCTGAGGCTGCAGCTGCAAGGGGAGGGCACCTCAATGGCTGAGACCATTAAATATTCCCGGGATGCAGGGACCAGGCAGGCAGAGCCCTGCAATCGGGGAGGATGTTGGTGAGTTGGGGGGTGGGGTTGGGGGGGGGGGGCGGGTTCCGGTCATGAGGAATGCGTAGTGTCATTACCATGGGAGCAGCGGCTGCTCCTCCCAGGGGACCCTGTCCCCGAGCCATGGAATTCCCAAAAGGGAGTGGCCCTCCAGCCTGTCGAGTCCACACGGGGGGTGGGGGGGGGCTGCCAGTTCCCAGTGGATGGTGGGGGATGGGAGGGGAGGGACATCCCCACCCCCCCACCCCTGACTTGAGCAAAATGAACATGGCTATGTAAGTGGCTCAACTGGACTCCAGGCGGGCAGCCAATCTGCCAGTTTTCCCACCGCTGGCAAGGTGGCATGGCGGTGGGCAGGAAGACACCGAGCACGTCCCTACACCCGACACCTCCCTGAACATTTCGCCAGCCTTCTTGCCTCCCAGCTTGTCGACAAAGGGCCCGATCTCTGTTATCTCCTCCCATGACAATCTCTGCGTTCAGACGTTTGTGGCCTCCTGTGCATCCTTGATTTTAATCAGCCCAGCACTGGAGGCCATGCCTTCAACTGCCTGGGCCCGAAGCCCTGGAGTGCCCTCCCTAAACCTCTCCACCTCTCTCTCTCTCTCTCTCCTTGCCTTCAAGGAACACCGTAAAACCCACCTCGTCGACCAAGCTTTCGGTCACCTGCCTTAATATCTGCTTATGTGGCTTGTTGTCAAATTGTCTGATAACGCTCCTGTGAAGTGCTTGGGATATTTTTCAGCACTAAAGGGGTTAACATCAGTGATGGGCAACGTAGGCTAGTGAGTGGGCCGCATGAGCGGCCCTGCTTTATCTTGGTGGGCCGCGAGATTGAAATCGGGCGAACGCACCAACCATGACTCCGCGAATAAGAATTCGCCGGGTGTGCCGGCTGAACAATAGCAGCGCTTTGACTGGACCCACGATTCTCACAGTCAATGTTGGGTGCAATCAGCACCCACCTCACTTCGCTTGCCGTTGCTGTGTGTGCATATCACTTTAGTAATACCGGTAGGAAAAAAAAACCATGCCGATGGAAACCAACAAAATCTGGCAGCCCTGCCCGTGGACAATGGTCAACAAAATGCTTCGCGGTCCACACTCAGAACCCTGATGGGCCGCCTGTGGCAGCTGCCCACTACTGTGTTCTACGAATGCAAGTTGTTGTTGTACGGCATAATCAGACGAAAAGTGGGCACTGACTCAAAGGAGAAGGTATTGGGATGGGGGAAAGGTGAGGGCTTTAATAAGGATCTTAGAAACAGGAGGAGGAGGTGGAGAGGCAGAGGCAATTTACATGCACAGATACATTCAGCCAGATGAAGGGGGTTGAAGGATCGAGCCAATGAAGATAAAGTATTTCACAGTGAGGAGAAAGAAAAATACTTTTTGAAAACTTAAGAGGGGCACTCTGTTTACGATGCAAATACCGCAGCCAGTTTAGACAAAGTCCGACAGGACTGACTGGTTAATCAGATGTTGGGATGATGGTTGAAGGGTGAATATCACCACACTGGGAAAGCTCCCTGACTCCTGTTCCAATAGTGCATGGGATCTTTAATATCCACCTGAATAGATGCTAAAATTTCAGTTTAATGCCTCTGAAGGACGGCACCTCCGACTGTGCAGTAATCCTCTAGTACTACACTGGGAGTGTCGGCCCAGATTTTTGTGCTCAAGTCGTTGGAGTGGGGTTTGAACTCAAGACCTTCTGACGCCAAAGTGAGAGTGCTATTCACTGAACCAAGGCTGACAATAGTGTAAAACCAGTCTAACGGTCGTGGTAACTTCAGACTTTGTATCGGGTCTCTGGTGAGACCACACACCTGGAATACGGTGTACAGTTTTTCTGTTTACCTAAGGGAGGATATAAACTTCCCTTAGGGGAAGTGCAATGAAGGTTCACCAGATTGCTTCCTGGGATGAGTGGGTTGTCCTATGAGGGGAGACTGAGCAGAATACTCAGAAGTTTGAAAGAATGAGAGACGGCCTCAATGAAACACGTAACTGAAATTCCGCGACTGGGCAGCACTTGCTAAACAATCCTGAATGCACTAATAGCCACAATAACAACCAATTTAAGGTAATTAGTCAAGCCCATAACGTGGCTCAGTTACACTTGCCAGAAACGACTTACATTTATATGCAGGTCCTATTCTCTGCAAACAAAAGGAGTATGTTCAAGCCTTGCGCCTTTTTTGAATTATCCTGAAGCTTGAAGAGTCTATAGTTCCCCATTGCTTTCTCTATGGCAACGCCTCAGCCAATCAGAGTTGCCTTAGCAATCAATCAGCACCCTTTTCTTTTGTTTGAAATTTGACATTCTTGCATTTGTCCTGATGAGTACAAGACGAGAAACTTTGGCAACATGTTGCTCTTTTCAGCAATATTTAAGTGCTGTGCTACCAAGCCAATGTATATTTAAATTTCTTAGATGGCTTGACAGGGTAGATGCTGAGATGCTGTTTGCCTTGGTTAGAGGCAGAACTGGGGCTCTCAGGATAAGGGTCAGCCATTTCGGTGAGATGAAAAGAAGTTTCCTGACTCAGAGGTTTGTGAATCTTTGCAATTCTCTACCCCAGAGAGCTGTGGGTACTCTGCCGTTGAGTATATTCAAAGCCGGGGTCAGGAAAACAGAGCTGATATGGAAGTTCAGTCACGATCTTATTGAATGGCAGAGCAAGCTCGAGGGGCCATATGGCCCCATCCTGCTCCTATTTCATGTTTCTTGTGTAGCAGATGCAAAACAACCCCAAGAAAGAAAGCCAAGCACTTAACGCTCGGTACTTCTGATCTAGCGGTTGAAACAGACAATCAATTTCAATCTGCACAATCTGCGTTCACCAGGCATTAATTAAACTCGGAATGGCCTGAGGCATGGTTTAGTTAATTGGATCTGGTGACTTAAAGTTTCACCTCAGGAGCAGAATAAGCAGCTCTGTTTGCATGGTGTAAAATAACAGATCCCCAGGTTTATTGTAACACCAGAGAGGATCGAACAACACACCAAATACATTAGTTAATATCTAGCACAGACCTGCAGAAATGTTCAGTTTGTCTCATTGCAGATGAAAGGCAGCTACCATGCACAAATATAATATATTGTAAAATGTTGTACAGAAGGAGCCATTCGACCCATCGTCGATGTGCCAGCTTTTTGAGAGAGCTATCCAATTTGTCCCATTCCCCTGCTCTTTCCTCAGCAGTCCTGAAAATTGTTATGCAATTCTCTTTTGAAAGTTCCTGTTGAATTTGCTCCCACCGCCCTTTCAGGCAACGCATTCCAGGTCACAACAACTCGCCACATAAAAGAAAGATTTCATCTCCCCTGGCTTTTTTTTTTGCAACCTATTTCCTCAAATCAAGGAAACCCTTCTTCAACAGCACCTTCCAAACCCACGACCTCAGCCACCTAGCAGGACAGGGGCAGCAGACACATGGGGAACACCACCACCTGCAAGTTCCCCTCCAAGTCACTCACCATCCTGACTTGAAAATATATCGCCCGTTCCTTCATTGTCGCTGGGTCAAAATCCTGGAACTCCCTCCCTAACAGCACTGTGGGTGTACCTACACCACACACCACATGGACTGCAGCGGCTCAAGAAGGCGGCTCACCACCACATTCTCAAGGGCAACTAGCGATGGGCAATAAATGCTGGGCCCAGCCAGCGAAGCCCACATCCTGTGAAAGAATGAAGAAAAAATCTGCATCTGTCTTGTTACCGACCCACCTGCCAGTGGCAACAGCTTCTCCTCATTTACTCTATCATAAAGCCTCATAATTTTGGACACCTCAATTAAATCTCCCCTTAGCCGTTTCTGCTCTGAGCAGACCCAAGCTCCCCAGCTTGTCAATATTGAGACAAGCGAAAGGCAATTTGACCAACGTCAAAATCTAGACCAAATTGGTGAGATGAATGTTCCTCTCTGCTAGCCATAACATTTCAATGCAAACGGACATTGGGACGCTCCCAACCCAACTCCTTCCACAGCACAAATCCACCCTCAAATTGGCACAGCTGGCCAGATTCGCCCAGAACACATGGCTACTTTGCCAATTATCTTAAAGCGTCCTCTGATTCTCAATCCTTTAGCCTGCGGAGATAGTTTCTCCCTATTTACACTGTCTAGACTCATAATGATCTGGTAAAACTTGATCAAATGTCCTCTTAATCTTCTCTTCCCTAAGGAAAACAACCCAAGCATCTCCATTCTATCCACATAGCGGAAGTCCCTCATCCCTGAAACCGTTCTCATGAATCTTTCCTGCACTCTCTCTAATGTCTTCACATCCTTCCTGAAGTGCGGTGCCCAGAATTGACCACAATGTAGGAAATGCCGCAGCCAATTTGCACATAGCAACCTTCCACAAGCAGCAAAGTGACAATGACTAAATAACCTATTTTAGCAATGTTGGTTGAAGAATAAATACTGGCCAAGCCACTGGAAAGAAATTCCCTGCTCTTTTTCAAAATATCTATCTGAGAAGCCAGGAGGGAGCCATCTCATCTGCAAGATGGCACCTCTAACGGAACTCCCTCAGTACTGCCCCCCTGACAATGCAGCGCTCCCTCAGTACTGCCCATCCGACAGTCTGGGGTCCCCTCAGTATCGACCATCCGAAAGTAAAGCACTCCCTCAATGCTGGCCCTCTGACAGTGCAGCACTCCCTCAGTATTGCCCCTCTGAGCACTCCCTCGGTACTAACCCTCCAACAATGCAACACTACTTCAGTATAGATCCTCCAACAGCGCAGCACTCCTTCAGTACTAACCCTCCAATAGTGCAGCACTCCATCAGTACTGACACTCCAACAGTGTGGCACTCCCTGAGTACTGACCCTCCGACAGTGTTGCACTTCCTTAGTACTGACCCTCTGACAGTGCAGCATTCCATCAGTACTGATCTTCTGATAGTGCAGCGCTCCCTCACTACTGACTCTCTGACAGTACAGCACTCACTCAGTACTCCTCTGAAAAGTGCAGCACCCCCTCATTATTGACCTTCTAATAGTGCAGCTCTCCTTCAATACTGACCCTCTGACAGTGCAGTGCTCCTACAGTACTGTATTGGGAGTGTTGGCCTGGATTATGGGCTTAGGTCATGGAGTAGGGCTCGACCCCAGAAACTTGTGACGCAGAAGCAGAAACACAGTGAGCTACAGCTGATACCTTAGAATGCTGCATTCTTTAGCTTCAGGAAAATGTGTTTGGGGGGGGGGTGGGGGGGGGGGGGTGGTGGGGAGGTGGGGGGGTGTGTGCGGAGGGGAGGATGGGCTGGCAGGCGTGTATCAATAGGTAACTGCGGCACATCACTTGGTGGGCAGGTAGGAAAGCGGTGGAGGCCTTCCGGGTCACAAGGGATACTGCGCAAGTTTGGGGGAACGAAAAACAAGGGCAACACAGCCTTTTCATGCATTATCGTGCCAGCCTCATGTGACCTGAGTAAGAAAGTAGCATTGCAGTATACCATTTGCACAGGCAGCTCAATAGAAATGGCACCTCACCCCAATGCTCAGCAATATATGTGAAATGGCATTATCATTGGTGATGAGCCAATTCTGCTCTGAGCTGAACCGCATGAAAAGGCCACATTTTCCATTTGGCGAAAAGGATGCCATTAATCCTGAAAAACTAACACTGTGCTCTCCAACCATTCCCCAAATATAATATGACCTGTCTCCATCACTTCTCCAAATGGTGTGGCAATATTATGAATTCTCTCCGCACTGATAAAACATTTTTTATCCAATCATTAAGAAAATTCCCACTCAGGGCCCAGCGCAAAAAGACTAAGAAGAATTAATCACTCTTTTCCTTCAGTGCCTAGCTTGCAGTTCATAGATTTTCAAGCTTGTGCCTCCAGCCTTAGGGCTTCTCAAGGTCATCAGATTCCTGTCCATCTATCATCAGATATCTGTATCTTCCTGCATTTGTTGATCAGCATCACCTTCTGGCTGTTGCTGCGTATGAATAATAAATGTTATCTGCAATGACAATGCTACTTCCTTTGGCCATGGAATAACAGAAAATGTTATAAACAGAGTTAATCTAGTTGGAGATTGAGGGCAGGGGTCTTTGGCGATATTCACAGCAAGGTTTGAAGCCGCTACTTTAGTTAACCATTCAGCGTTTGTATCCGTTGTCTGGATTAATTTATTGACCTGAAATCCTTATTTCTTGGAGAACCCTGCTTCGGACACCATGGGCGTAATTTTTGGGTTGGCGGACAGGCGCAATCGGTGGGACCGGGATCGGCCGGGGAACGGACCGCCGACTGGGATTTCACGCTGGCCGGCCAATTAGCGGTCATCCAGCGTGAGGCGTGCGCTGGGAAGCTCGGCGCTGCGGGGTGGGGGGGGGGGGGGCAATGACATCAATACGGGCGTGGGCGTGGGCGAGCGCTGACAAAAGCTCCCTGGAGGCTGAGGGCTGCCTCTGGGAGCCAAAGACCTGAAAAGTATAAAATCAAGTTTTGAAAAGCAGAATTAAGTGTCCAAGCATCCCAATCAGGCACCTGAAAATATACATTTTGAAAATGCTGTCCACTGACTACTTATTCCTATGTTATTTCGTCATGGAAACCTCATCCGGCCTTTGGATGAGGTTTCATGAAAAATGTAAAGGCCGCCTGGCCAATTCGCCCATCCGCCAACTGTAAGGTTGGACAGGCAACGTAAAATTAAAGACAATTGTGCCGTTAATTACCTTAATTAGCCTCTTAATTGTTGGCGGGCACGCCTCCGACTTTTGCCTTTCATTGGACGTGGGTGTCACAGGCAAGGCCAGCGTTTGTTGCCCATCCCTAATTGCCCTTGAGCTGAGTGGCTTGCTGGGCCTTTTCAGAGGGGCAGTTATAGAGTCAACCGCATCGCTGTGGGTCTGGAGTCACATGTAGGCCCAGACCAGGTAAGGACGGCAGATTTCCTTCCCTAAAGGGCATTAGTGAACCAGTTGGGTTTTTACAACAGTCGATGATAGTTTCACGGTCCCCATCACTGAGACTAGTTTTCAATTCCAGATTTTACTAATTGAATTTAAATTCCAGTAGCTGCCATGGTGGGATCTGAACCAGTGTCCCCAGAGCATTAGCCTGGACCTCTGGATTACTAATCAAGTGACATGACCATTATGCCACTGTCTCCCGTCGATATGGACCGAGACCAATAAACGTTATAATTAGTGTAACATGCTGTTTATTTAACTGGTTTATTTGAATAAATCATCTGCTGGTTTATAGCTGGCAGCCCTTGCTGGATGAGTCGAAGGACGTTATGTACCTGAGGACCAGGACAGCTGCTGAATAAAGAATGAACTTGCATATCTATAGCGCCATTCATCACCTCACAACATCTCAAAGGGCTTCACAACCAATGAAATAAAGATCTTGCAGTCAAAGTTTCAGGAGCTGGGGTGGAAACGAAGGCCTCAGAGATGATTAAAGGAGTTGGTGAGGTAGGTAGAGAGGAACTATTTCCTCTGGTTTGGTGGGGGGGGGGGGGGGGCGCGGCGGTGTGGAGTCCAGAACAAGCAGACAGAATCTTAAAATTAGAGCAAGGCCAGTCATAGGAGCATAGATGGAATACTTAACGATACAGCACAGACCATTCTGCCCATCATGCCACCTCTTTATTGGAACTATCTAATTAGTCACACTAGCCTGCATTCTCCCCCAAAGCACTATATTTATTTTCCTTCAATAACATATCCAATTCCTAATTGAAAGTTATTTTTCAATTGTCTCCACGACACTTTCAGGCAGTGCCTTTCACTTGACGAAAACTCAATGCGTAAAAAAATAATTCTCATTCCCCCCGCCCCGGTTCTTTTGTCAATTACCTTAAATCTGTGTCCCTCTGGTTGCTGACTCTCCTACCAATGGAAACAGTTTCTCCTTATTCAGTCTACCAAAACCCTTCATGACTGTGAATGCCCCAATTAAATCTCCCCCCCAACCTTAACTTTTCTTGCTCTCAGGAGAACAAGCCCAGCTTCTCTGCTCTCTTCACATAACTGAAGTTCCTCATCCCTGGTCCCATTCTGCCCTCTCCAAGGCCTTGTCATTGCTCCAAGAGTGCCCGTTAACTTCCTCCCCTGCTCCTGCTGGTGCTGGTGCAGACATGATGGGCCAAATGCACTGTAACAAACAACCTCTGCACCGTAACAATTCCCCCTTGTCTTTCCAAGTCATTGATTCCCGCTTGGGCCACGACTTCTGTTTGCTACCCTTTCCCTCATCAAATGTCCTGCACCCTCTTAGTGATGTCCCTTAGCCTGGCACCAGGGACGCAGCACACCGCGTGGGTGGTTGAAGAAAGCAAACCTGGCTATTCCCCCTGACCACTGAATCCCCTACAGCCAACTTCTACACTTTGAAGTACTCCCCTGAACAGTTATTTGCCTCGATTTTCAATGCTACATGCCCAGTGTACCAGATGGTCACCCCCGTGCTATTCTCCTGACCTCTCTGTAGCTGCGTTGGAGGATCGGGAAACTCAGAAAAAATTCTCAGTTATCCTAAGCTTGAGTTCAAACAAGTGAAGGTACCTTACATAGGATTACACAGGATGTACAGCACAGAAACAGGCCATTCTGCCAAACCACTCCATGCCGGTGTTTATGCGCCACTCGAGCCTCCTCCCATTTTTCCTCATCCAAATCTACCATCGTAATCTCCTATTGCCTTCTCCCTCAAATGCTTGTCTAGCTTCCCCTTAAATGCATCCACAATATTCGCTTCAACCACTCCCTGTGGTGGCGATTTCCACATTCTCAACACTCCCTGGGTAAAGGAGTTTCTTCCAAATTCCCTATCAGATTTCTTGGTGATCATCTTACATTGATGGCCTCTAGGTATTCTGTTCCCGACAAAGTGGTAACACTCCCTCTGTATCTACGCTATAAAAAATCTATCATTATTTGAAAGAATTCTATTAGGTCACCGCTCAACCTTGCTCTTCAAGAGAGAAGGGACCCAGCGTGTCAATTCTTTCCTGATATGTATTCCCGCACATTTCTGGGATCCTCCTTGTAAATCTTCTCTACACTCTCTCCAGTATCCTTTCTATAATATGGTGACTAGGACTACACACAGCATTCGTAGTGTGGCTTAACCAAGGTTCCATAAAGGTTTAGCAAGACTTCCCTACTTTTCAATTCTATGCCACAAGAAATAAAGCCTAGTTCTTGGTTTGTTTTTTTATGGCCTTGCTGACACATGGTGCAACTTTTAGTGATTGGTCTACTTGTTGTCTGCGATCCCTTTGTTCCTTTAACCCACCTGGACTCACATCCTCCAAGTAATAAGTGACCTCCATATTCTTCCTATCAAAATGTGCAATCTCAATATCTGTGTTGTACTTCATTTGCTGATTATTTGACCATTCTGCAACCTTATTAATGTCCTCCTGTAATTTGTTGCAGTCCTCCTCACAACTGACTATCCCCCCAATTTGGCATTGTCCGCAAATTTAGAAATGGTATTTTTGACTCCAAAATCCATGTTGTTAATGCAAATTGTGAACAGCCATGGTCCCAGCACTGATCCTTGTGGAACACCCCTCCACCTCCTGACGCACTAATTAACTACACTTTACCCTTTGCTGTCTTGAAGCCAGCTAACAAACAGTCCATTCTGCCACATTGTCCCATTGTAAGTTGTTGGGCATAGTTTGATAGGTCTTATTAAGATATTCATAGTCTTAGGTAGTTCAACAGTAAGTATTTATTAGCTACTAGAAACTAAATACATAGGTACAGTGAAGGTGCAAGCTAGAAGCTGTCTCCATGTTTGCTTCTACACATGGCTCTGTCCAACACTATGCCGACCCCTAAGTGCAGGTAATCTGTTCTCTTCCATCACTGTGTGGGTGGAACTGTACTCAGTCCCACATTAATCCTTGTAAAGGACCCTCATACTACAGTCCCCTGACTTGACATTCTCTGACCTTATTCATGAGTGCACATTTCCTGCTCAGGGAGCATCCTGGAGTTCGTACATGGCACAGGAATTCCAGGCAATAACTCTCAGCTAGCCCACTATTTACTTAGAAGTCTATATTTATTTAAGTTTGATATATATTTTTAGTTTTGCATCTCCTTACCCCTGGTTATTAATTATGTATTCCAGATTTTTTTTATTTAATGCAATTCAGATCCCCTTTAATGTTGGCACTTTCTATGTTGTTAATGTTAATTTTATCTTCTTAGATTAAATTAATTATCTGATCATTTGATTATTTTTCATATTTCTGTGTGGAAGTTTGCTATACACAAATTAATTGTTTCATTTCCTACATTACAAGAGTGATACCGACTCAGAAACGCTTCATTGGTATAATGGGCTTTTGGGCATATAAAGTAGTTGTGAAAGGAGTTACATATATGCAAGTCTTTTGATGCTTTTATCCACAGATCTTTCATTTTCCTCCATTGTTCCCTTGATTCACATAGAAATGCGCTTATATTCATAAACTAGAGGCTTGCTCACAGCTTGCAGTGTGAAGTCTTGAAGGAGATTTTTAATAAGCCTAAATGGTAGTCTGAGGCAGCACTTTATAATCACCCTTGGTGCTGATTGGGACCAAACGAAATCTTGTTTCGGCAACAGACCGTCTTTACACAAAACACGAATTGTTCCCAAAGCCAACGTAAAGCTGTTTGTCCTTCAGATCCACAGCTGCTCGTCAGTTCTCCAGCTTGATTTTTCTGGGGTATTGATAACGCCTTGGTTTTAACGCTTAAAATTTAAAAATTTTAACACTTAAAATTAAAAAAATGTTAACACTTAAAATTAAAAAGTTAAAAAAACGCCCAGGTTTTTAGGATCTCAACAGGAACAGGAGCAGGCCATTCAGCCCTTGAGCACAGCGTTGCTAACTGTGATTAAAAGCATTCCTGGAGGTTGTATCACATGGCTTGCCCTCACGCTCCAACCATTAGTCGGCCAACACACCCATCCTTATGAAGCACTGCCTTCCTACGCCAATTGGAAAGCAAAAGGACTTATTACCCAATTGGGTGTTGCTTGACTGTCAGCCAAACAGCCTTTTATCCCCCATTTTCAATATTTTTATATCTGGTAAAGAGAAATGTTCAAAGAAAATGACAAAAAAAAATCAATCTTTTTTAATGTCCTGATTATTTTTCTCCAGGGTTGCACACAGCAGTGTCCCAGGGATTGATCTTCAATTCCTGGAGGCCCAGGCCAATCCATGAGATTTGGCAACCCTACTTGAGCCTGTTCTGCCACTCAGTTAGAGCGTGGCTGATCTACATCATAATTATATTTAACCTGCCTTGATTCCACTTCCCTAAACCCCCAAGCCAGCAAAAATCATTGCCGATTTTAGTTGCAAAACTTACGATTGATTTCCAGCCTTGGGGGCGTTCTGGATTTTCGTGATCATTTGTGTGCAGAAGTGCTTCCTGACATCAGTCCAAAGAGCATACGCTGTGCGTGGAGTTAGATGTGCAGAGCTGGGTGAATCAACTTAAATGGGTTGGCAATGGCAAATTAGAGACGGTGGGAATTCGGTGCAACTGAAATGAAGAGGCACCAGTAAATATATTAGTGATGTTGGTTGAGGGATATATGTTGGTCAGGGCACCAGGGAGAGCTCCTTTGCTCCGGGTTACAATGTTTGCTTTAAGATTCAAAAAGGTAAAGCTTTAATTGGTCGGTTACAAGGCAACAGTGGAATTGCAGATCTGTATCTTGTTCTCAAGTTTTGTGTTCAGACAGCGCTGACCCTTTTTCTGCTATTAACACATTCTGCTACTTTACTTTCAGCAAGTGCTATTATTCTGCTAGTAATATCTATTCTTGATCAAAGCTTTAGCCTTTAATACTATTACCACTCCCTTTGTCTTGCTTCCATGAGATCTTTGTCATTTAACCTCTCCTGCCCTCTAAACTAATCCCTGACCTTCTATTCTGCTCCACCTGCCCCTCACCCTTTACTTAACAGCATAAAACCCATCACATTTCTACCTCTCGCCATTTCCGAAGAAGAGTCATATTGGACTCGAAGCAGTAACTGTGCTTCTCTCTCCACAGATGCTGTGGCATCTGCTGTGTTTTGCCAGTACTTTCTGTTTTCATTCCAGAGTTCAGAGCCTAGGCATTCAATGGCGGAGTGAAGAAGTCAGGGATGTGAAGAGGTCGAAGTTTGAGGAGGGCAGAGATCTTGGCGGGATGGAGGTAGCAGGAGGTTAGCAGGAGATCGGGAGGGGGCCAAGACCATGGGAGGATTTGAAAGCAAGAGAATCTTTAAAACAAGAAGTTGCCAGACTGGAGGCCAATCTAAGTTAGTGAGCACCGTTAGAAGTGACGGGTGAACGGGATTTGGTTCGAATTAAGATACAGGCAGAGGATCTTTGCTCTCAAGTTTGTTTCAGCATCAAGTAGGGTTGCCAAGCCTCCAGGATTGTTCTGCATTAAAAGTTAATCTTCCAGGCACTATAGGGAGCAAAGACTCCAAAAGAAATCAAAGGACCATTCAAATGATTAGTGCGTTATTTTCCACTTTTCTTCAACATTTTATTGGTTACGAAAATATTGACGATCGGAAAAAAGGATTTTGACGAATGGTTATTGATCACCCGATCAGGTAATGAAGTCTATTTGCTTTTTAATTGGTGTGCTGTGAGGAGAGATGACCAATAGCAGGTACAGGAGGTCATTTAATAAAATCTCCAATCTAGTGTTAGGTGGCACCAAAGTGACTACAGAGACTCTGAGATAATAAGGATGATGACTGGAGCTGAAGGCCATTTGAACCCAGGCAGATTCCAAGATCTTTCCTCTGCCCTTCTGCATCAACGCAGGCTGCAATTTGGGCGTGGGTAACTTCTTTTTACCATTTCTGAGGTCACATCATTACCTGCTTTCAGACCTCTTCGGTCCTGAAGGTACAACTGTGCTTCTTCAAACTAACAGAACTCAAGTTTTTTAATCCCATTTTCTATCCTTTTTTTCCCCCACCTCCTCCCGCCACACCCATCACAAGGGCCATCTGTTGCTTGTTCCATGTTGTTCTTTCACAGAGTGCGAACCCTTGTTCTGCTATCACATTCTGCTTTCTTACCTTTAAGCCACCATCAGCACCTTCTTTAGCCCTTACCACTACCATGAATACTTGCTTTGTCTTTTTGACCATGACATCTTTGACAATCTCTCCTTAGCCCCCCACCTATTGCTGGCCTCCTATCCAGCTTCACCTGCTCCACCCCACTTAAACAGTATACGTTTCTACTTCTCTTTAGCTCTGATCAAGAGTCATACGGACTCAAAATGTTAACTCTGTTTCTCGCTCCACAGATGCTGCCAGACCTGCTGCGTTTTACCAGCATTTTCTGTTTTTGTTACCGAAGTCAAGTTCTCTTTGCGTTGAGGTTTCAGGGTTAGGGTTAGGGTCAACATCCTTGTCCCAGGATATAGGAAGAGGAGACCATTCAGCCCCTCGAGTTTGTTCTGCCACACAACTGGATCATGGCAGATGTGTATCAACTCCATTGACTAGCCTTGGTTCATGACCCTTAATACCCTTGCCTAACAAAAATCTATCAATCTGTTTTGAAATTTTGAATTGAGCCCAGCCCTCAACACTTTTCGGGGTGAGAGAAATCCAGATTTCCACCACCCTTTATGTGAAAACATAACCCTTTATCTTATTTAAGATCCTGCGGATACGTGACAGAGTGGACTTTGAAAGAATGGGCGAGACCAGAAATAGTTTAAAATAAGGAGTTTCCCATTTAAGACAGCGGTGAGGAGAAATGTTTTCTCTCAGAGGGTTATTAGTCTGTGGAACTCTCTTCCCCAGACAGTGGTAGAGGCAGGGTCATTGAATATCTTTAATGCTGAGTTAGATAGATTCTTGACTGACAAGGGAGACAAAGCAGGGGAGGCAGTTTAGTTTAGTTTAGCTTAGAAAGTGGAGTTTAGGCCACATTCAGATCAGTCATGGTCATACTGAATGGCAGAGCAGGCTCATTGGCCCAAATGGCCTACTCCTGCTTCTAATTGGTACTTTCCTAAGTATGTAAGTGCTCCCTGACACTAACCCCTGAATGAGCTAGTTCTAATTTTGGTCTGGACACCACCACATCCCACTCCTCCAGCGCCGCCCCACCCCCCCAACCAGAATAAATAATTTCTCTCTATCTTTCCTATAAAACCCTTTAAACGCCTAAGACACCTCAATTAGATCACCCTGTAATCCTCTCTACCCTAGGGAATGCAAGTCTAGGCTGCGCAACCCTTTTAGTTCCGGTTTCGTTCTGGTGAATCTGCGCTGCACCCACTCCAAGGCCAATCTATCCTCCCCAAGGTGCAGGGACCAGCACTGAGCACAGTTACCCCAGATGGTGTAGATCCTTGAATTGAGGTGGTTAGTACAATCTTCGCTGCCAAACTCAGAACAGTTGCATGTTTCTGGATTGTGTATTAATAAACAAAACAAGCAACTTCCATGAATATCTGTTGCCAACAATCAGTGACGGCCAATGCTTATCTTAAAGCTAAGCACTAGCTTCAACCAGAAGCTTAAGAGAGTCCCAATGGAAATCTGAAAGTGAAGACACAAAATAAATTTGGGAATAGATGCAGCTCCACTGTTGACGAGTTGGAAAATCAAAAAATGACCGAACAAACAAGGCTTTGCAAAGGCTTCTTTATTCCTTACTGCAACAACGTTACTGGAATGTGAAAAAACCAATAAAACATGAAAAAGAACTCTCATCGATACTGCCAACAGCTGGAAAATGAGTATTAGCTCTTTGGGTACCTTAAGCCAATATTTATCTCTTGTCAACATCATAAAAACAGATTATCAGGTCATTACGATCTATATTAATGATTGGATGAAGGGACTGACAGTATTATACCCAAATTCACTGATGATTCAAAGATAGGTGGGAAAGCAAGTTGTGAGATACAAAGAGTCTGCGAAGGGATATAGACAGGTTAAGTGACTGGGCAAAAGAATTGTCAGATGGAGTACAACCTGGGAAATTGTGAGGTTGTCTACTTTGGCAGAAAGAACAGAAAAGCAGGATATTATTCAAATAGAGAGAGACTGCAGAACGTTGTAGTACAGATGGATCTGGGTATCCTTGTACATGAATCACAAAAAGTTAGCATGCAGGTACAACATGCAAGTAGGAAGGCAAATGGAAGGTTGGACTTTATTGCAAGTGGGGTGGAGTATAAAAGTAGGGAAGTCTTGCTACAGATGCACAGGACATTGTGAGACCACACCTAGAATACTGTGTACAGGTTTGGTCTCTTTACTTAAGGAAGGACATACTTGCATTGGAGGCAGTTCAGAGAAGGTTCACTGAGCTGATTCCTGGGATGAAGGGTTTGTCTTATGAGGAAAAGTTGAACCTATGCTCAGTGGAGTTTTGAAGAACGAGAGGTCATCTTATTGAAACATATGAGATTCTGAAGGAGCTTGACTGGGTAGATGCTGAGAGGATGCTTCCCATCATGGGGGAATCTAGAACTAGGGGTGCATAATTTAAAAATGAGTGGTCTGCCATTTAAGATGGAGATGAGGAGGACTTCCTTCTCTCAGGGGGTTGATAGTCTTTGGAATTCTTTTCCCCAGAGAGCAGTGGAAGCTGGGTCATTGAATATATTCAAAGCTGAGTCAGATATATGTTTGATCTACAAGGGAGTCAAGGACCATGGGAGGCAGGTAGTAAAGTGCAATTGAGGCCACCATCAGATCAGACATGATCTCACCGAATGGCATAGCAGGTTCAATGGGCTGAAAGGCCTACTCCTGCTCCTGTTTCTTATGATTTTATCAAAGTTAAGCTTGTGGGAGCTTGCTGTGCATAAATTCACTGCCAAGACTCCTATATTAAACCAGTGACTACACCTCAAAAACCACTCCATTGGTTTTGGGACATCCTGAGGTTGTAAAAGGTGCTCTCTCAGAGGTTGTCGTTTTCTTTTAAATTTCTGAATTTTGCCTGCTTTTTCTCTCTTTGCTAACTAAAATGGATTAGTTAGAGTTGCTGATATTCTGCTGAAGTTAAAAGTTTGGTAACTTTGGTAAGAGGACACACCTTCAGTATTAGCTTAAGATGGGTACTCAGAAATATAATGGAATCCCTCCAAAAGAAAACACAAAACCATCTAAAAACCAGAAGTAAAAATGAATCATAAGCATGAATTTCAAAAGGGAAAGTCTTGGTGAGTAATCTCACTTAGTTCTTTGAAGAGGTAAGTGAGAATTTTTTTCAAATTCCACATTCCTATCTACCCCCAATACCTTTGATTCCCTTACCTAACAAGAATCTATCTACCTCCGCCTTAAAAGTGCTCAATGCTCCCGCCTCCACTGCCTTCTGAGGCAGAGAACTCCAAAGTTCTGAACCCTCTGAGAAAAAATAAATTCTCCTCATTTCAGTCCTAAAAGGGCAATGCATAATCTTAAAACAATGCCTCCTAGTTCTAGATTCACCCACAACAGAAAACATCCTTTCCACATCCACCTTGTCAAGGCCATTCAGGATCTTATATACCTCAATCAAGTCACCCCTCACTCTTCTAAACTCCAGTGGAAACAAGCCCAGTCTGGCTAACCTATCCTCATAAGACAACCCGCTCATTCCAGGATCGATCTCGTAAACCTCCTCTGAACCACCTCCAACACGTTTACAGCCTTCCTTAAATAAGGAGACCAAAACTGCACACAATATCCGAGATGTGATCTCACCAATGCCCTGTATAACTGAAGGATAACATCCCTACTTTAATGTTCAATTCCTCTCACGATAAAGCATAGCATTCCGTCAGCCATTTTAGAAAGTTGACAAAGACAATGCAATAGATATAATATATCTAGATTGACAAAGACCTTCTTCGATAAGGTACCAAACAAAGTAAGTTCAGAGCACATGGACCATCACCAATAATATTCACTCCCTCCACCTTTGACGCACAATGGCAGCAGTGTGTACCATCTACAAAATGCACTGCAGCAACTCACCAAGACTCCTTCAACAGCACCTTCCAAGCTTGCAGCTTCTACCACCTAGAAAGACAAGATGCAGCAGATGCATGGGAACACCACCATCTGTAAGTTCCCCCCCAATCCACACGTCATGCTGACTTGGAACTATATTGCCGTTCCTTCACTGTAGCTGAGTCAAAATCCTGGAACTCCTTGCCTAACAGCACTTTGCGTGTTCCTACAACACATGGGCAGCAGCCATTCAAGAAGGCAGTTCGCCAACACCTTCTCATGGGCAATTAAGGATGGGCAATAAATGTTGGTCTGACCAGCGACACCCACATCCCATGAATGAATAAATATGGAGTGAGGGGACAAGTAGCTAGCTGGCTGCATGACATAAATCAAGAGTAGGGGTAAAGGGTAAGCTTTTCAGTGTGACGGAAAGTGGGGTCCCACGAGGATGAGTGCTGGGATCACCGCTGTCCACAATTTATATCAACAGGATGGGGTCTCTTTCCCATTAAAAAAAAGGCCGAGGGGTTACTAAACAGAAGCCTTTGAAATTATGAAAGGTTTTGTTAGACGACACGCAGAGAGTTTCCATAAAATAAACAGGAAGTGTTGGAAAAACTCAGCAGGTCTAGCAGCATCTGTGGAGACAGATAAAGAGCTAATGTTTCGAGTCCAATCAGACTCTTTTTCAGAACATCCACTTGTGGTGAAGAGCAAACTCAAGGCTGTCAATATAAGATAGTCAGCAGGAAATCAAATAGGGAATTCAGAAGAAACTTCTTTACCCAGAGAGTGGTGAAAATGTGGAATTAACTCATAGGAAACTATAACTCTTATTTTTATCATGGTCTAGCCCTGTACCCCTTTCTTTCCCTAATCCCTCGATTAGATTCCAGTCTGTAACTCACACCCGGGTATCTGTTATTCTATATCTAAACTCCCAAACCCCAGGTTTAGATTCCAGCCTGCAACTCATTTCCGCCTACTTGTTAGTCTATAGACAAACAATCAGTCTCAGTAATGGTGACCATGACAACTGCCATTGTTGCAGAAGCCCATCAAGTTCACTCATGCCATTTAGGGAAGGAAATCTGTTGTCCGTATCTGGTCTGGCTTCTATGTGACTCCAGAGCAATGTGGTTGACTCTTAACTGCACTCTGAAATGGTCTTGCAATCCACTCGGCTCAAGAGTGGATTAGGCAAGAGTGGATTAGGCAACAAATGCTAGCCAGTGAAAGCCCACATCCTGTGAAAAAGTCATTTTAAAAAAATCACATCCCATGAAAAAATAAATTAAAAAAAAAATCTCCTCTGCAAAGTCTTGCCATCCTTCCTACCTTGCGATGCCTAGAATCGGACACAATACTTCATCTGGGGCTTTACCTATAATTCCTTGCTTTTTGTAATCTATTACTCCATTAATAAAGTCAAGGATACCAAATGCCCTTTTTTAAAAAAACCTTTTCAGCTTGCCCCGCCACCTTGACGGTCTCTGTTCCTGCATCCCCTTTAAAATTGTACCATTTCATTTATATTGCCTCTCTTTGATCGTCCTTCTAAAGTTGTTCCTCTTGACATTTTTCTGCATTAAATTGCTTCTGTCAAGTGCCTGCCCATTTCTATGTCCTCCTGAAACCTGTTACTATGCTTTTCACTGTTTAATGCATTTCGGAGTTGCTTGTCATCTGTAAACTTTGAAATGATGTCACGTATAACCAAAAATAGGTGATTCATATATACCAAAAATTATCAATGGTCTCAACACCAATCCCTGGGGAACACCATTTCTCATCTTTGTACTCATTGTTTCCGTGATTGGGCAGCACTTACTAAACAATCCTGAGTGCGCTAATAGCTACCCCGATAGCCAGTTTAAGGTAATCGGTCGAGCTCATAACATGGCTCATTTAGACTTGCTAGAAGTGACATATGTTCATACGCAGGGGCGCAATCACTACAAACAAAAGGAACACGCTCAAGCTTTGAGCCTTTTTGAATGACCAGGGAATTTGGGGAGCCTGTAGTTTCCCTGTCGCTTTCTCCATGGCAACGCTTCAGCCAATCAGAGTCAACTCGTCAACCAATCAGCACCCTTTTCTCCTGCAGCATAAATTGTTGTGGTTGTTTAAAATTTGGCATTCTTGCTTTTGTCCTGATGAGTGCAAGATGAAAAGCTTCAGCGACATGTCTCTCTTTCCATCAATATTCAAGTTCTGTACTGCCAAGCGGCTGGTTGTATACTTCTTTCAATCTGAAAAAGAACTGTTCAGCATTGCTATCTACTTTCTGCCCCTTAGTTAAATTTGTATGCATGCTGTCACTGTCCCTGTAGTAACATGGGTTTCGACTTTGCTAAATAAAAATGTAATTCCTTCTTCTAAGAAGTATCAATGTTTAAAATCTCACGCAAGGGATGAAAATAGCTGATTACCGGACAGAGAGAGTTTGTAAATTGCCTGGTTTAAATTCTTCCTCTGCTGACTGCACAGCGTAGAAAGTCAACTCGTCCTCTGAGAAACTCATGGGGGTGAATCTGTCCCCAGAATAGGGTCCATCAACACCATGTACCCCCAGACCACCAGTCACACACTTCACAGATTCAAACCTGCAAAGGGATTATAAATATTTCCTCTAATTCCATTCATAATTAACCACTGGAGAGCGTGTTTTGAGAGAGCGGATGAAGAAACTGAACTCATCTGACTATGATGTTAAGCGGAAGAGGAAACGGTTGTAGGTAAAGCGTATATTTCACAAATGAACAGATTTTATATTAAAGTCATTTTTAATTAAAAATTGTTTCTCACCCAGAAGTGAAAAGCATGCATGAGAGCATGCAAGCAGGATGATTGAGAGCAAGCTAGAAATCCTAGGAATGCATGAGAAAGGACAGGGTGGAGGTGGGGAAGCAGAGGACAATGTTCATGAAACACGCCAGAAAACTATGATCAACGGGGAAATCACCGTCCAACCACAGGAAGAGGAAGCAAGTTAACAGCGAGCATGGGTTCAAATTGCACAATTCTCACGAGTATATAAAAGGGTAGTACTTCAGGACAGGCGTCTTCTCGGAGTGCCTCTACACAACGTCTAAACCCGTATTGTTCAATACACGCGCCATTTGCTATATGAGGCAAATCAGCTGCAGACATGGTGAATGGATGCTACTTATTTTCACAGACACACAATACTCAGTTGCGTTAGCGTAGCAACGGTGTGCACGAGTATGGGTGCCACTTGCTAGGCTATTTGCCATCCATCCCTAATTCAGCAAGGAAGAATCAACCAGGTTGTTGTGACACCGGAGTCACACATCAGTGAGACCACAAAGATGTTTATCAGAATATTGTTGTTGTCGGGTTTCTATGGAAGCTGAAGGGCCACTTGCTCAACGAAGCAAGAAAAAGATAGTCCGCCCTTTGTTACCTTCTCCATTCCTGTTCTCTCAAAATGACAGTACATTTAGATCTGCAGGACTGCTCTTGTGACAGCAGATCCAGCCTTTGGGAGAACAGGGGTCTGCGACTGCTCCCAAAATTTTTTTGGGAAATTTAGCGACACGGAGGATGCTAACTGAAGAACTAGGTTTTGTTTAGCTGGTACTCGGCAGCTTCTGTGAAACAATTGAGGTCCACGAGCGGAATGGGGGTTGAAGCGTGCAATTTTGGCAAGCTGAGGCGGTGCAGTAATATCCAAATGTGTTCAGCCTTCAGCTTAATCGATCTGTTTTAACGAGTGATTGAAAAGAATAAGAAGCCAATACACTGACCACTTGTTTTTTTTTTTTCCCTCCCCAAGTCTCCCCATGTACCAATTCTGATAAAATGGAGGCAGTTAACTCTTGAAGAAATTTGTTTTTTTTTAAATAAACTGAGCGCACTGTCAGAAACAGAACACTTCAATTAACAGATTGTCACCACCCTTTGAGAGTGCATATAGCAGGCTACAGCAGATGGTGGAGTTTGAATTCAATAAAAATCTAGGATTAAACATCTAATGTTGACCATGAAACCATTGTCGATTGTTGTAAAAACCCAATGTCATTTAGGAAAGGGAATCTGGCGTCCTTACTTGGTCTGGCCTACATGTGACTCCAGACCCACAACAATGTGGTCGACTCTTACATGCCCTCTGAACAAGGGCAATTAGGGATGGGCAATAAATGCTGGCCCAGCCAGCGACACCCACATTCCATGAACAAATTAAAAAAACACTAAGAATAGCAAAAGTTGATACCGCCCAATAATTCTATCCCCATAAAACAGCCTTTTCAATTTCACAATTCCTTTCATCTCCACTAACATATCCATTGACTGCTCCAATGGTCCTGCTGGTAACTTGTTTTATAATCTATTACTCTTTGGGGACACTCCACCTGACTATGCCTTGACTCAGAACACTGTGCTCTAAAATACTTCATCACAAAAAAGCAGACCAGCATTCCCAGTACAGTACCAAGGAAGTACTAAACTGCTGGCATTCAGACGAGAAGTAAAATGAGGCCGCTCCATCCTCTCAGATGGGTGTAAAACGATCCCACCACCACTATTGTAAGAAGAGCAGGGGAGTTCTCCCCAGTGTCCTGGACAACATTTATCCCTCACTCAACGTCACTAAAACGGATCACCGAGTTGTTAGTTAATTGCTGTTTGCGGGATCTTGCTGTGCACAGATCTGTTGCCACATTTCCGACATTTACAACAGCATTGTACTTTGAAAGCACTTCACTGGCTGAAAAGTTTTGACTAAACAACAAGGCTAAGAGTGGTACACTATTCAGAGGTGGTAACTGTAGCAAGGTCCTGACACCATTCTCAGACTAACTCAATGAGTGGTGCCATTATATCCAGCCAGTGATTTCTGACTGAGCGCAGCAGCAGGTGCAGTGGCACAAACAGCAGTTAACTAACAACTCGGTAATCCGTTTTAGTGACAATGATTGAGGAATAAATGTTGTCCAAGATGATGGGGAGAACTCCCATGCTCTTCTTACAATAATGGCGGTGGGATCGTTTTACATCCATCTGAGAGGATGGAGGGGCCTTGTTTTACGTCTCGTCTGAATGCCAGCTGTTCAGTGCTTCCTTGGTACTGTGTTGAGAATGTTGGACTAGCTTCTGTGCTGAATATTGTAAAGCATCGTGGTTCTATTGTCCTTGGTGTTGGAGAGTGAGTCATACCTAGCATAAAGGAAGGTATTTGTGGTTGTTGGAGGTCAATCATCTCAGTTCTAGGACATCACTGCAGGAGTTCCTCAGAGTAGTGTCCGAGGCCCAGCCATCTTCAGCTGCTTCATCAATGACCTTCCCTCCATCATAAGGTCAGAAGTGGGATGTTCACTGATGATTGCACAATGTTCAGCACCATTCACGACTCCTCAGATACTGAAGCAGTCCATGTCCAAATGCAGCAAGACCTGGACAATATCCAGGTTTGGGCTGACAAGTGGCAAGTAACATTCGCATCACACAAGTGCCAGGCAATGACCATCTCCAACAAAAGAGAAGCTAACCATCGCCCCTTGACATTCAATGGCATTACCACTGCTGAATCCCCCAACATCAACATCCTGGGAGTTGCCATTGACCAGAAACTGAACTGGACTAGCCATGTAAATACTGTGGCCACAAGAGCAGGTCAGGGGCTAGGAATCCTATGGCGGCTTAACTCACCTCCTGACTCCCCAAAGCCTGCTTACAATCTCCAAGGCACAAGTCAGGATGTGATGGAACATTCTCCACTTGTCTGGATGAGTGCAGCTCCAACAACACTCAAGAAGCCCATCCAGGGCAAAGCAGCCTGCTTGATTGGCACCCCTTCCAGAAACATTCACTCTCTTCACCACCGACGAACTGTGGCAGCAGTGTGTACCATTTGGAAGATGCACTGCAGGAACTCATCAAGGCTCCTTAGACAACACCTTCCAAACCCACAACCACTTCCATCTAGAAGGACAAAGGCAGCAGATACATGGGAACACCACCACCTGGAAGTTCCCATCCAAGCCACTCAACACCCTGACTTGGAAATATATCGGCCGTTCCTTCACTGTCGCTGGGTCAAAATCCTGGAACTCCCCCCCTAACAGCACTGTGGGTGTACCAGCAGTTCGAGAAGGCAGCTCACCACCACCTTCTCAATAGTAATTCGGGGATGGGCAATAAATACCGACCTAGCCAGCGAAGCCCACATCCCGTAAATGAATTAATAAAAAAAGCTGTGGAGGGAGAAACAGAGTTAACGTTTCAAGCCCAAAATTACTCTAGATTGGAACTACTTTGTTCAGTTTTGCCTTGGCAAGGTATTAAGAATTACAGAACTGAAGTGCGCAGTCGAAGACACAGATCAATCATGATCTAATTAAATGGCACAGATACTCCTCCTGTACCATCAATCTTTCCACCTTTATATTTAACAGGCTCG
Source organism: Carcharodon carcharias (assembly GCF_017639515.1). Taxonomy (NCBI): domain Eukaryota; kingdom Metazoa; phylum Chordata; class Chondrichthyes; order Lamniformes; family Lamnidae; genus Carcharodon; species Carcharodon carcharias. The sequence goes on from NW_024470758.1 coordinate 4,336,476, forward strand.
AGGGGCTGAACAGCCTCCTCCTGTTTCTACATTCCCTTCGTGGAACAAACATTTCTTGATTGAAACTGTTAAATCTTCCAGACTTTATTTTGATAACAAACAATCCCCAACACTGAGGGAAGAACAAGTCCCAGAAGTGAAGCCGTGCATGCATTTTATTGTGAACATCAGGTTCAATTGCCCTGGGATGAGGTTGCACAGACCTGAACGCTCCAGCCCTGCACGATCGAAACCACAACCCTGCAAAACTGTTAAATCTATTAAAACACTTGCTGGAAGATGAAGATTTCTCCTGACTTGTTTATTTGCTTATATCTCCCTTTAATTATTAAGCTACAATCAATGTAGTGATTCATTTATACAGGGTAAAGATCGAGGCAACCACCCAGCCAGGCGTCGGGAGTACAAATTACATTAGCAGTCATTTTGATTCAAGGCATTGAGAAGCCCCCATCACCCAGCCCCCATCCCCCCATCTCCTCTATGCACAAATCTCCTCCGAGGAACCTCTCTATTAGCAGGGGAAAATAAACATGTTTGTAAATCTAGATTTCCGAAAGCTATATTTTGTCGGTGAAGCTGAATTGGGACGACAGCGCTCTATTCCATAATACTTCATCAGATGTGAAAAAAATAGATGCACACACGTGCTGTCCTTTGAATAGATTTATACTGTGTAAAAATAAATAAATCGTCTTTAATACAGCACCTTTCAAAACCTCAGGACGGCCCAAAGCACGTTATAGCCAATGCAGCATTGCTGTAATGTAAGAACACAGTGCCAATTTGCTCCCACAAACAGCAATAAAACTGTGACCAAATGATCTGGTTTTGGTGTTGTTGACTGAAGTATAAACATTCGTCTCAGCCCTCCCCTCCCCCGCCCCCCGCCCCCCGCCCCAAACACCCCTCCCACCCCCGACTCCCAATAGTGGGATCTTTCGCATCCACCTAAGAGGGTTGGCAAGGCCTCGCTTTAACATCTCATCCAAAAGACAGTGGTTACTTGGTACTGAGGCTGCACTGGGGTCTCAGTCTCAGTTATAGGTTCAGGTCTCTGGGGTGGGATTTGAATCCACAACTTTTTGATGCAGTCAGGAGAGAGGGTTGGACAGAGCCACAGCTGATGTCCATAGCATTTACCACACACTTCCTCAGCCAAGGTGACTCCAAACATTAAGAGCTTCTTCTCAACCTTTTTACACAGAGGGTACATAAGTGTAAGGCGCTGTTCCCAACAAAGGCAGAAAGTTGCTTGCACAGCAAGACAATAAGAGTGCATGGGTGGTACAAGCTCTCAGCACTAGACAGGATATTGAGCCCTATGTTTTGTGCTGTGTGTTGCAATATGCTTTTAAGGGATAGCAGCACAACATCGCTAGAGGGGAAGTGTGTCATGCAATCGAGTCTTAGTTTTACTTTTGGCTCTGAGGAGAGCATGCACATACACACACGCGCACACATACACAGACACAGACATATCTGCTGCTGATGTTTTCAAGCTTTCTACATATGTATAAATGTTTCCCTGTGCCTAAGCTAAATAAATGAACCCACAACGTGTTTACCCAATCCCTTATGAGCAATTGATATATCATTATAACAACACGACGCCATGCTTGTGGAGGGAGGAAGTACGTGCCAACAAGGGTCTATGCCAGTGGTCACACTGGTAGGGTGTGACCTTTCCCCATATAAAATGGGCCATGTAATGAGCAAGTGGCCCTGGAAGGCTAAAATCAGGGCTGGCACAACCACAAGGTGCACTAGGTGACCGCCTCAGGTGGAGAGATTTGTGGGCAGGGGGAGGAATCAGCTGTTGCAAAGAAATGAAGTCTGAAATCTGAAACTTTAAAATGCTATCGATATGACTTTATAATGAGCATGAACAACTTAACCGAGAGCCCAGCGGCGGGCCTGAATGCTGTTTCAGTTCAGTCTCTTCTCCCTCGCTCCCCTTCCCTCTGGAATTTTCTAGCTGGCAACAACCGTGAGCCGGTCCCGGTCCCGCCAAACCCCACCACTCCTTCCCCACCCAAGTCCATGCTCACAGCCTCCCAACCATTTCCCTCCGCATGCATGTGCTCGCTGGCCATCCAATTGATTTCCCTTCCATGTCCCCCTCCATGCAATGATTTTGTGATGAGGTTGGAGACTTGCGGGAGCGGAACACGCAAATCTAAACAGTGCAGCAGGAACATGGTGCTACAGAAGAACAAACTCGGGAAGCTGAGGCCAGAGCGAGGGCTGAGGGCAGACTGCAGATGACAACTACCTGTGAGTTTGATCATTTTTAGAGGCTGTGTGAGAGTGGGACCATTTTACTGTATTCTTTTTCAAAACTTAATTGCTGGGATTGGGGCAGGTGCCAGGGTGAAGGTTCATCCAGAATGGCAAGTACCCTTGTGCTAGCCCTGCCTGGCATTGGACTGCAAACACTTCCTATCCTTCTAAAGATACGCTGGAATATTCTGTCAATTTTGAAGGAAGTCAACATAAATAATTGTAATTTCTATTTGAGTGGTTGCTCCGTTTGATGTGCAGGATGCTGTGCAAAATCAGCAAGTGTGAGAGCTCAGCGAATGTGAGGGCTCAGCGAGTGTGGGAGCTCAGTGAATATGAGAGCTCAGCGAGTGTGAAGCACAGTGAATGTGAGAGCTCAGCAAGTGTGAGAGCTCAGCGAGCGTGAGAGCTCAGACAGCGTGAGAATTCAGCAAGTGTGAAGCGCAGTGAATGTGAGAGCTCGGCGAGCGAAAGAGCTCAGCGAGCATGAGAGCTCAGCGAGCGTGAGAGCTCAGCGAGCGTGAGAGCTCAGCGAGCGTGAGAGCTCAGCGAGCGTGAGAGCTCAGAGAGCGTGAGAGCTCAGAGAGCGTGAGAGCTCAGAGGGCGTGAGAGCTCAGAGGGCGTGAGAGCTCAGAGGGCGTGAGAGCTCAGAGAGTGTGAAGCGCAGTGAATGTGAGAGCTCGGCAAGTATGAAAGCTCAGAGAGTGTAAGAGCTCAAGAGAGTGAGAGAACTCAAGAGAGTGAGAGAGCTCAAGAGAGTGAGAGAGCTCAAGAGAGTGAGAGCTCAAGAGAGTGAGAGAGCACAAGAGAGTGAGAGAGCACAAGTGAGTGAGGGCATTCAGCGAGTGTGAGAGCTCAGCGAGTGAGAGGCTAGGAGCTCCATGCCTGAGGGAGTTCAGTACTCAGTGGGGCTAGCTTGGCTCAACTAATCAATCTTCCCCTGTACAGACATGATTCACTGTCCTTTTGACTGGGACCATGAGTGACTGTAATCTGTGGTCCCTGTTAGGAAAGCTGTTGAGATGATATAAAAGTGGTCGCTGATTTTTAACTGGGGTACTGACTGTTCATATATAAGTCTGTCTCATTTGAATGCACATTGCTGAGAATTTCACACCCATCGGTCTGATACAATTTGTAAACTCCCCAATATCCTGAAATATAAAAGCATAGCAGGTGTTCCTTAACAGATGAGGAAAAAAACCTGGCAATTCAGCGGTCATTACTAAACCCAATTCAACAAGTTTCTAACGTAGTATAGACATGGTGCTGTGGTCATTTCTGGGAGACTGGCATATGGACAATTAAATTATATAACTATACAGGATGGAAGGAGGCCATTCTGTCCCTCAAGCTTCTGCTAGCTTTCTGAGAAAGCTATCCAAGTTGCTTCACTAATACCTGCTCTTTCCCCATTGGCTTGTAAATTTTTCCTTTTCAAGTATTTATCCACTTCCCTCTTGGAAGTTATGATTGAGTCTGCTTCTGCCACACTTTCAGGCAGCGCATTCCAGGTCACAAAGACCCACAGCGTAGAACCACTTCTTCTCAGATCCTCCTTGTGTTATCTGTGCGAATATCTTAAATCTGAGTGCTCTGATTATTGACCCCATCAAAACCCTTCAAGATTTTGAACGCCTCGATTACATCTCCTCCTTAACCTTCTCTGCTCTAAGGGGAACAATCCCAGCTTCTTCAGTCTCTCCACATTAACTGAAGTCCCTCCCCCTTGGTCCCATTCTGGTAAGTCTCTCCAAGGCCTTGACATCCTACCTAAAGTGTTGTGCCCCGAATTGAATGCAACACTCCAGTTGAGTCCTAACTGGTGATTTATAAAGATTTAGCAAATTTGTAATGCATGCCTCTACCCATGAAGCCAAGAATCCCGTATGCTTTTTTAACAGCCTTCGCAACTTGTCCTGCCACCTTCCAAGGCTGGAGGAGTGCCATGTTTCAAGATTAACAAGTTTGGCTCAATTTGAGCTGGCAATTCCCATCCATTCTGATTTGCTTCCTTCCTCCAAAGCAGGGGAAGCAGATATCATATTAATCTTGCTCTAACGAAAATAGACCCAATGATTGTCAAGCAGGTTTATGACTCTAAAGTATTCAGACCTTCATTCCACTGCTGGAATGAAAAATAAATCTCGACATTGTGGGTAAAAACCAGCACTCAGTGAATTGGTTCCAATAAATGAGAAACCCCATATGATTTACTGTCGGATTGGTGAGGCTTTCCTTCCAGATTGGTTCCGCGAGCCAGACAGTTGTCAGCAGAACTGTAATACACAAATTGACTCTTCACATATGCAGAGCACTTTGCCTGCAGTAGTGTGTTGAGCTGTCAGAGGACATCAACAGGATGAAATACCTCTCACTGCCTGATGTGGATAAAGCTGTCCCTCCAGTGAAACCGGTCTGAAAGCTGTTACGGGTGCAAAATGAAATTACTTCACAAGATCAGAATGTTTTCCCAGCGCAGAGTAACCTGCAGTTCAAAGCTCACTTCAATGGCAGAATTTAGTGGCACAAATTGAGGCTCCTTCCCTCACACAGACCACAAAAGAAGACCAGCAGAGTGGAAGGCGCAGTAGATATAACAGATGGGCTTACAATCAATGGAAGTGAATCTCAGTGAAGATTACTGTTGATGAAGGTGAATTTTAGTGAAGATTATGATCGATGAGGTGAATTTCAGTGAAGATTACGCACAATGGAAGTGAACTTCAGAGAAGATGACTATCAATAAATTAAATCTCAGTGAAGATTGCAATCAATTGAAGTGAGTCACAGTAAAGATGCTCAATGAGAGGGATCACAGTATGGCTGCCCTACAATCTCCAACTCGTTTTGATCCCCATAGAGACCAATAACTTTTAAAAAGATATTTGGGTTCCCAATGACAGACTGGATCACACAACACAATTTCAAGTTTGAAGATTTTTAACCTAAAAAACAAACTAAAAATAACTCTGTCCAAACACTATTTACTAGGCAACTCATACTCTAAGCTACAGAAAAGATCTTCCATTTAATTTTTAAATGAGTGAAAGTTGCCCTCCACAGTTATACTTTACTTTGTCTGTTAAGTGAGCACTTCATCCTCCAGGAACCAGTCCAAAGCTATTCTCAGCTCGTCATGGCATACTTCCTTTTTACTTTTCCAACAGGATAACTTCTAATCCCCAAAGTGACTTTCACAGTAAGGGTTACCCTAGAGATTCCTCTTTCTAGCTAAAACTAAGCCAATCTTCCAGCCCTGCTTAAATCCTCATAACTTGGTCTCTTCACTGAGTGCCAACTCATGCTCCCCAACCCATTGCCCATTGTCTTTACACCTCCATGCCAAGTCACCCAGAATCCACCATGGGCAGGTCTCAGGAGCCAAGGTGAGATGAAATAAAATAAAGTTCTAAATATCAATTGCAGAATTCACTATATAAAAAACACTCTCATTCATAAAAGCTCATTCATTATATCTAACTCCCCAAGTACTTAATCTGTTATAAAAACAAACATTTGTATTCATAACCCCACATCAAAGACAGCTAATCCTTTATCATAGAGTCATAGAGGTCTGCAGCGCAGAAAAAAGACCCTTCGGCCCATCAAGTCTGCGCCAGTCAAACAAGTACCTAACTATTCTAATCCCATTTTCCAGCACTAGGCCCATAGCCTTGTATGCCATGGCATCACAAGTGCACACCCAAATACTTCTTAAATGTTATGAGGGTTTCTGCTTCTACCACCCTTTCAGGTAGTGACTTCCAGATTCCCACCACCCTCTGGGTGAAAAAATTCTTTCTCACATCCCCTTGAAATCTCCTGCCCCTTACCATTAATTTATGCCCCCTGATTATTGATCCCTCCACCAAAGGGAAAAGTTCCTTCCTGTCTAACCTATCTATGCCCCTCATAATTTAATACACCTCAATCATGTCCCCCCTCAATCTCCTCTGTTCCAGGGAAAATAACCCAAGTCTATCCAATCTCTCCTCATAACTAAAACTCTCCAGCCCAGGCAACATCCTCTACACTCTCTCTCTCGTGCATCACATCCTTCCAAAAATACGGATTCCAGAACTCCACACAATACTCTAGCTGTGGCCTAACCAGAATTTATACAGTTCCAGCATAACCTCCCTGCTCTTATATTCTATGCCTCGGCTAATAAAGGCAAGTATCCCATATGCCTTCTTAACCACCTTATCTACCTGTCCCGCTATTTTAAAGGACCACTGGACATGCATACCAAGGTCCCTCTGATCCTCGGTACTTCCCAGGGTCCTACCATTCATTGTGTATTCCTGTGCCTTTTTTGTCCTGACCAAGTGCATCACCTCACACTTACCCAGATTAAATCCCATTTGCCAATAATCAGCCCATCTGGTCAGCCCATCTATATCCTCCCGTAATCTAATTCTATCCTCCTCACTATTTACCACCCCACCAATTTTTGTATCATAATAGCCTCTTTAATAACCTCTTGATGCTGTAAATCAAACTGCGAACTTACAGCCCCCCACAGGGATAGTGATAGGTTGTGGAAGCAGTCAAGCAGTAATGATGTTACAATGATAGCACTTAAGGTTTTGTCAACAAACAACAATTGAAACTGCAAGCACAGATCTTTTTTTCAACTCACAGACACTGACAGGCTGTTTTCTTTTCAAAATTTAAAGGGCTGGCCATTTAAATAACTTGACAGTTTGACAGTCCCATAGACCTTATCTGCCTTTTACGAGCATTTACCTCTATTTTAAAGAATCATAACTCACACACTGTGGGCTAAGGCCTGCGCTTCAGCAGAAATAGAGTCTGTTTCAACCCAGCAGTTGGGTTTCCACCTAATAACATCTTGCCCCCATTGCCCTATTGGCGGAAATAGGATCTGTCGGAAATGAGGGCAGAACAGACGGATCTTGGTACCCAGCACAATTTTGGATAAGCCATGGGCTTATGACTTTGCTGGAAATCAGAATCAAAGGCAGAAAATACTGGAGACACATAGTATGTATGTCAATATCCAAATAGGGAGGACAGGCTATTTTTACAGGTATTGAGCCTTAATCTGAAGTGGCAAAGGCTGAATGCCTGAAATGCTAAGCTGTCCTAACAATTTGCAGGTGTTGAACGGTGATGCTGTATACTTTCACCAATATCTGCATTCACTATGGCTGCTTAGTTATCACCCATTTGTACTAGTCATTTTAGGGAGACTGACAACTGGCCATCGCTCTCCCACTCTCGCATAAACCGTTGGCACCTGGCTCCAGCGTGGAATGCAGACAGCCAGTGGCTGTTTCTTGGAAGTCCTGTGGACTGTTTCCTCCCATCACATTCCGCTAACTTAAACTCTGGCAGCACGTTGTTTCACCAGGGTGTTTATGCTACTGATAGAGCAGCATCATTGTGGTCTCCCTCAGCTTTGCCCCATCACCAAACATCGGTTCTCTACCTTGTTCTGTATTCAGTCGGAACTTTATCAGGAAGTCAATGCAACTCTGCCCTTAGGTGACAATTGTCAATGAATCAACTACCTTCAAAAGTGTTTGATCCACCTTGTGTGACTTTGCAGAGTGGAGGAATTTCCTAAGCTTGTGTACTCTGATTTCTGATTCGCTTTTGTTCACTAATCTTATCTCATCATTATGGACTCGAGAAATTTGACAACAGTTGAGTTAAGACTAGCTGGCCTATAATTTCTTAGCTTGCTGTTCAATCCATAGAGCCTTTGTCGTTCCTTTGAAAGATCTATCCAATTAGTCTCACAGCCAGACTGCTCTTTCCCCATAGTCCCATATTTTTTTTCTTTACAAGCATTTATCCTTTGGAAAGTTACTAGAGGATATTCTTCCACCATCTTTCAGGTGTTGCATTCGACATCACAAAAACCCGCTGTGTAAAAAAAAATTCTCCTCATTTTACCTGTTTTTTTGACAATTTCTTTAAATCTGCATCCTCTGCTTCCTGACACCACAACCTCCCCCCCACATATCCCCGTTAATGAAATTAGTTTCATCCTATTCACTATATTAAAGCCATTCATGAGTTTGAATACCTCTGCTAAGTCTCAGCCTTCTCTACTCTAAAGAGAACAATCCCAGCTTCCCACATCTCCCCATGTCTCTGAGATCCCGCATCCTCTACACTCTCTCTAAGCGTGGTGGCGAGAATTGAAAAGAATGCGCTGGGACCTACCCAGTGATTTATAAAGGTTGAGCATGACTTTCTTGCTTTTGTACACTGTCCCTCTATTTATAAGGCCAAGGATCCCATATACTTTTGCTAACAGCCTTGCAAACTTGTCCCGCTCCCTTAAAAGATTTGTGTGTGTGATACTCAAATTTCCTCTGCAGGCTCCTCTACACTGGGGAGACCAAACACTTACTAGGCGACCGCTTTGCAGAATACCTCCATTCATTCCGCGAGCTTGGCCTCGACCTTCTGGTCACTTGCCATTTCAATTCGCCACCTTTCTCTCGTGCTCACGTTTCTATCCTCGGCCTGCTGCAATGCTCCAGTGAAGCCCAACACAAGCTTGAGGAACAGCACCCCATTTTCTGATTAGGCACTTTACAGCCTTCTGGATTCAACATGGAGTTCAGCAACTTCACGACCATGAACTTTGTCCTCCTTTTTGGATTTTCCCCCCATCGTGCCTGTCTGTCCCTTGTTCTCATGTTTTTGCTTCCAGACAGCGCTGACCTTTATTCTGCTATTAGCACCTACTCTGGAACAATGCTTTCTTCCTTTGCTACTAACATTTCCACTCTCTTTGCCTTTTGTTACGTCATATTTGTTATTTAACCTCTCCCGCCCTCCAACCTATCCCTGAGCCTCCCTTTTTGTTCCACCTGACCCTCCCTCCTTTTCAATAGCATAAAACACGTCATATTTCTGCCTCTCTTCAGCTCTGAAGAAGAGCCATATTGGACTCAAACCAGTAACTCTGTTTCTCTCTCCACAGATGCTGCCAGACCTGGTGTGTTTTTCCAGCACTTTTCGTTCTTATCTGAAGTTTCTCTGTTCCTATATCCCCTTTAAAATTTTACCAACCAGTTTACATTGGCTCTTCTCATTCTCCCTATCAAAATTCATCACTTCACACTTGTGTGTGTGTCAAATTTCATCTGCCAGACGCCTGCCCATTTTACCAGTCTCAGGTCCGATCCTTTCCTCCTGACTGTTCACAGCATTTCCAAGTTTTGGGTCACCTCCCTGTGTACCCATGTCCAGGTCATTAGTATAATACTATGTGATTTCTAACCAGCCTTTGTCCACACATTTAGTGACATGTTATGGACTCTAGACACCTGCCCACAGTTGAGATAGGACTGACCTGTCCTGCAAGTTCCTGGCTCGCATTTTCTCTTTTCTAAAAAAAAAACAGCGGAACATTTGCAACCCTTTGGCCCAAATCTCATTTTCAAAGAAATTGTGGAAAATTTGTAGTCAGGCCTCCACGGTCGCCGACTCAAACATGCTCGGCAGTCTGAGGTACATGCCAACCGGGCCTGCGGACTTCCACATTGTTCTTTCAACTAACTTTTATTTAATGCAGATGTTTTTGCCTTCAGTTCATCAGTCAGGAGAGGAGCTGCTAATTATACATAATGGGGATGAGCTAAAGATATAAGCATTGTGGGACGGGATGTTACCACAATGCACAAGTGTTGTGCGCAAATTCCTAGGGGCAGGTTTCTGGAGCCAAGACAAGCTTGCGATCTTGCCGACAGTCATAAATACTAAAATTACTGCCATCCAGAGTAATATTTCAACATCTGGCATCTCAGGCGTTCTAATTCACTCCCATAACTTTCCTTCTGCGCTAAACTCACCTATCTGCTACCCTACATTCTACTGTTGTATTACTTTGCAGCACAAAGGTCTGGTAAGTAATTTCCAATTGTTGCAACATTCTGCACAGTTCTCAGTGCATCCCTGTGCTTTGCATTCCAATCAGATTCACAATGCGCAGTTATTAAAGCAATTAGCCCACAAGGTTTCATGAGCCGATGCTGCACATTCATCACATTTTGTCACTCGCTGCCATCTGCTACTTTTTAAGGCTGACACATTACGGAAGCGATTAAAAGAAGTCCACACATCCTTTTTTGCTATTTCCCGTATCAAGGTCTCACTAAGCACAAATCTCGATAATGCAGATACGTGTCAAATCAAGTAGAGTCAGTCTTTTGTATATAGTTTCACTTGTCGTCCAGCCTCGAGTTGGAGCACTCAGGTGTTGGAAAAAGAAAGCATGCAAGGATCAAATTTATTAATAGAATAAGTGAAATCCTCAGGGATGGTGAGGGTCTTTAGTTATGTGGTGAGACAGAAGAAGCTGGAATCGTTCTCTTCAGAGCAGAGATGGTGAAGAGGAGATTTCATATTGGCGTGAATGGGTTTTGATGCACTAGTTGGGGAGGAACTAGTGGCAGGAGGGTCAGTAACCAGAGGTCAAAGATTTAAGGTAGTTGGCCAAAGGAAATGATGAGAAATACATTTAAGCAAAGAGTTATTGAGATCTGGAATGCACTGCCTGAAAGGGCGGTGGAAGCAGATTCAATCGGAACTTTCAAAGGAGAATAACTTGAAAAGGAAAACAACATTGCAGGACAATGGAGAAAGAGCAGGAGCGAGTGACTAATTTGGCTCTACCAAAAAGCCTGTACAGGCATGGTGGGTTGACTGGCCTCCTTCTGTGCTTTAAGTTTCTAGGAAGGACGTCAGCTCGTGGAGAGGGTGCAGAAGAGGTTAACTAGCATTATAACAGGGTGAGAGTTCTGTGCAGAGACTGTAAAATTACATTGAATTCAATAGAAGCAAGCCATTCAACCCATCCAGTACATTTATAGCCAGCCAGCAGTTATACTCCACATGAGCCAGTCCAGAAGCCAAAATTAAAAGCAAAATACTGCGAATGCTATAGATCTGAAATAAAAACACAAAGTGCTGGCAAAGGTCAGCAGGTCTGGCAACATCTGTTGACAGAGAAACAGGGTTAATGTTGAATCTAATATGCCTCTTCTTCGGAAGTAGAACAGAGTTCCGAAGAAGAATCAAGGAGCTGGGATCGTTCTTAGAGAAAAGGAGGTTAAGGGCAGATTTAAAAGAGGTGTGAAAAAACGTGAAGGGATTGTGATAGAGTAACTATGTCCAGTTAGCTGAGGACATAGGTGTAAGATAATTGTCAAAAGTCCAACAGAACATTTTTTCAGCAGCGAGCTGTTGTGATCTGGAATGTGCTGCCTGAAAGGTCGGTGGAAGCAGGTTCAACAGGAACATTTGAAGGAGAATTGGATAAATACTCAAAGGGAAAAAAATTACAGGGAAATGAGGAAAGAGCATGGGAGTAGGATGAATCGGATAGCTTAGGACCAAGTACCCTGGGCTGAAAAACCTCCTTCTGTGATTCTACATTCTATGCTTCTATGAAAAAACATATAGGATCCTTGACTTTGCAAGTGTTGGTATAGAGTGAAAGAACACGGAAGCTATGCTAAATCTTTGTTAAATCACTGGTTAGGCCTCAGCTGGAGTGTTATGTCCAATTCTGGGCACCAAACTTCAGAAAGGAGGTCAAGGCTTTGGAATATTTCTAATGGAGCTTCATGCAGGCAAAGGAACAGGAAGAGGTCACTTGTCTCTTTGCATCTGTTCCATCATTCAACTAGATCAGAGTTGGTCCATGTCTTAACTCTATCGACCCACCTTCATTTCATAACTCTTTCTACCCTTGTCTAACAAAAAATTTGAACATTTCAACTGACCCCCAGCCTCAACAGCATTTCGGGGGTTTGGGGGGGGGGGGGGGAAGAGTTCCAGATTTCCACTCCCCTTGGTGTGAAGAAGTGCTTCCTGACAGCACCCCCTTGACAGCCTGGCTCTGATTTTAAGATGATGCCCCCCCCCTTGTTCTGGACTCCCTCCCACCACCAGAGGGAATACTTTATCTCCACATACCCTGTTCAATTATCTCTTAATCTATACTTGAGAATACAGGTCTAGCCTGTGAACCTTTTCTCATAATTTAACCCTTTTAGCTTCAGTATCATCCTGGTGAATCATCGCTGCTCCAAGGGCAACATCCTGAGAAGCAGTGCCCAGAGCTGGACACAGTACAGAATGCTTCCACCCCAAATCCCACTCACCACCATGGCTCCCTATGAATGAGGGATGGCAATACTTTGAAGGCGTTAGGATGGATAGGGTCTGGCAGCAGTCAGAACCAACAACAGTTGACCAGGGCCCAAGCAGGAGGTTTAGAGGACAGGGTTCACGAGATAAAGCTAGGAGCATGTAGCACTGGCCTAAGAACAGCCAGAATGCAATGGAAACACGCCACACATGCGCATTGCTGAGAGGCAAAGTATCAGTTGGGAGCAGGAAAGCCTTTAAGAACGCCTGTCAGAGGCAAGGCAAGCAAGAGAGCCAATAGCAAACAGAAAATCGGGAATATGCAGGAGTCAAGAATTAGAGAAAGGCAGCGATCTCAGAGTGCTGTTGGGGGGGGGGGGGTGGTTTACTGATATATGGAGGGGATAGGCCATGCAGGGATTTGGGCATGGAGGATGAGAATTTTAAAACTCTAAGGCATTACTGAACTGGGAGCCAATGTAGTCAGCGAGCACAGTGGTGATGGATGAATGGACCGGCACAATTCAGGATATGGGTTTTGGATGAGTTCAGGTTTATGGAGGGTGCAAGGTGGGAAGCTGGCCAGGAGTCTGTTGGAATAGTTGAACCATAGGTTGAAAAACAAATGGGTGTAAGAGTTTCAGCAACAGAAGCAGAAAGCAAAGGTTGAAGGAGCCTTAAGCTAAGAGCCCTAGGAGAGGGGTGATGGGTACAGGATAAGGTTCTTGGAGCTACTGGAAGAAGAGATGGGCAGAGCTTAGGTAAGTTTGAGATTCTCCTCCAGTTTTCCTTACAGTAAGTTTTTGGTTTCGTACAGCAGAATACATGGAGAAACTAGCATGGCCACTCAGAATATGTTGGAAAACAAACACTTTCAGGGATGTTTTGCCTTTTTATTCTTGTGACTAATCATTGAGGTTCTTGTGAGTGTTTAAGTGCAGAGGGAAGCAGCGTTAATCTTGCCCGATCACCCTTGTGCTAGGTGCAGAACTTTTAATTATCTATAAAAGTCTGATAGGTTGCGCGTAGGAAGGCTAGGGGCCATAAAAATACAATTTATTTTATTCAATCACTCGTGTGGGTGTTGCTGGCTAGGCCAACATTTATTGCCCATCCCCAATTGCCCTTGAGAAGATGCTGGTGAAGCTAACTTAAGTAAAACTGAGGGGCTTGCTAGGCCATTTCAGAGAGTAGTTAAAAGTCAACCACATTGCTGTAGGTCTGGAGTCACATGTAGGCCAGGCCAGGTAAGGACTGCAGATTTCCTTCCCTAAAGGATATTAGTGAACCAGATGGGTTTTTATGACAATGGATGGTAGTTTCATGGTCACCGTTATTGAGAATAGCTTTCAATTCCAGATTTATTTAATTAAATTAATTTAAATTCCCCAGTGTCTGCGGTGGGATCAAAACTCAAGCCTCCAGATCATTAGCCCTTTGAGGTACATAAACACATGAGGAAGAAAGGACTAGAAGATTACACTGATAGGATGGGACAAAGTAGGGATGAGAGGAGGCTCATGTGGAGCAACTCGCCAAGCCTCCTTCAACAGCACCTTCCAAACCCACGACCTCTACCACCTAGAAAGACAAGGGCAGCAGAATTTCATCCCGAACAGCACTGTGGGTGTACCTACAACTCAGGGACTGCAGCGGTTCAAGAAGGCAACTCGCCTTCTCAAGGGCAATTAGGGATGTGCAATAAGTGCTGGCCTAGCCAGCGACGCTCACATCCCATGAAAGGAGAAAAATAAAACTTTCCCCCATGAGTAAAAATGTTTTCTCTTGTACTTACCCTATCAAAGGGGAGACAGTGGCACAGTGGTAATGTCGCTGGACTCGTATCCAGGTGTTCAGTCTAATCCTCTGGGGACATGGGTTCAAATCCCAGCATGGCAGCCGGTGGAATTTAAATTCCATTAATAAAGTCTGGGATTGAATGCTAGCCATGAAACTATCACCAATTGTTGTAAAAACCCATCTGGCTCACTAACTTAGGGAAGGAAATCTGCTATCCTTACCTGGTCTGGCCTACATGTGACTCCAGGCTCATGTTGTTGACTCTTACCAGCCCTCTGAAATGACCTTGCAATTCATTCAGTTCAATGGCAATGAGGAATGGGCAACAAATGCTACCTTTACCAGTGATGCCCGCATCCCATGAAAGAACAAATTTTTAAAAAAAGATCATAATCTTAAAGCCTGCTATCAGGTCACCCCTCAGCCTTCCCTTTACACAAATATTTTTGTGCAGAGGTATGAGAAATCCTATCAGCGTTCCAAAAGTGATGATGTAAACCTCACCTTTATCACTGACAACTCTACACTTGCTCCATGACCTGACACACCTCAAAACCAGCATCTCAAAAATCCTCAGAATTACCTGGAAAACCTCAGCAGGTCTGGCAGCATCGGCAGAGAAGAAAAGAGTTGACGTTTTGAGTCCTCATGACGTTCTGTTGAAGGGTCATGAGGACTCGAAACGTCAACTCTTTTCTTCTCCGCCGATGCTGCCAGACCTGCTGAGTTTTTCCAGGTAATTCTGTTTTTGTTTTGGATTTCCAGCACCCGCAGTTTTTTGTTTTTATGTCAAAAATCCTCATCGCTTTCAAATCCTGTTTGAAGAACAGATCGGCCAGTGCCATAGGCAACAAGTTGGAGATTCTGCCTTGTTATGAGGCAGAGGGATAAGGGGCCCAAGTTAAACAAGAAGTACAAACAAACGATAAGGTGTAATTAAAATTATGTAAACATGCAGACATTACACATCAGAAATAATTACAGACACTCTCCAGCCAGCCCTGTGACTTTGCTGCCATCCTTAACTGTGCTACAGCGAGGGACGTAATCAAACACATATGATTACCAACTTTAATTAAAACCAGCCAAATTCTCTCTTGCATGACAGTGCAGCACCTACTGAATATTTCATTAACCAATAGCTTTCTGCCGGGAAGAGCAGGCAGAGTTTCTAAGCTGTTGATTCCACAGTCTCCAGCCTGCATCCATTTGGCTGGGCATTTCTTACTTGTTCCACTGGTTTCAGTCAAGCCCCTGTCAAACCATGTCCCTTCCATGTCCCTGACTCTTCCACCCTCCGCTGTGAACCTTTACAATACACTGGTTTTGGCCTCAACTGGAATTTTAGGTCTAGTTCTGGGCACCACACATTAGGAAGGATGTGGAGACATCAGAGAGAGTTCAGAAAAGATTTACGAGAAGGGTTCCAGAGATGAGGGACTTCAGTTACGTGGATTGCTAGGGAGGGGGATAGAGTTGGTAGCTAGGTAACGGAGTTTAGAGTGAGGACTGAAAACAATGGCTTCAGTCTTCTCAATGTTTAACGGGAGGAAGTTTCTGCTCATCCAGTACTACACCACAGGCACTGCAGCAGTTCAAGAAGGCAGCTTGCAACCACCTTCTCAAGGGCAATTAGGGATGGGCAATAAATGCTGGCCTACCCAGTGACGTCCACATCCCGTAAATGAATAAAAGACAATAAGCAGTCTGATAATTTAGCAACAGTGGAGGAGTCAAGAGAGGTGGTGCTGAGGTAGAACTGGGTATCGTCACATGAAAATTAATGCTGTGTCTTTGGATGATGTCACCAAAGGGGAGCACACAGATGAGAAATAGACAAATGAGAGGGCCAAGGATAGAGCCTTGGGGGACACCAAAGGTAACAGTTCAGGAACAGGATGAAAGCCAACTGCAAGTGATACTCTGGCTACAATTAGATAGATAAGAATGGAAACAGGTGAGAGCAGTCCCACCCAGCTGGATGACAGTGGAGAGGCATTGGAGGAGGATGGTATGGCCAGCCGTGTCCAAGGCTGCAGTCAGGTCAAGAAAGACGAGGAGGGAAAGTTTACCTTTGTCACAATCACATGGTATGTCATTTGTGACTTTGATAATAGCTGTTTCGGTCCTGTGGCAGGGACGGGAACCTAATATGAGGGATTCAAACATGGAGTTCTGGGAAAGCTGGGAATGGATTTGTGAGGTGCCAATGTTCTCAAGGACTTCGGAAAGGGAAGGAAAGTTGGAGATGGGATGGGGGTTTACAACGATGGAGGGGGTCAAAGGTAGAATGGATTCTCTGGAGTTTAGATGAATGAGCGTTGATCTCATTGAAATGTGTAAAATTTTAGAATACTTCACAGGGTAGACACTGAGAGGCTGGGCTGGAGAATCTAGATATTCTCAGGGTAAGGGGTCAACCATTTACAACTGAGATGAGGAAAAATACCCAGAAAGTATCACATTATGGAACAGTTATTAGACCCATCAAAGGTCATTTGAAAATTCACTGCAATGCTATAAGGAATCAGTGGTTGAGAATTCATGATCTGTTTAAATCTTGAACCTAAATACTTCCTTGGGTCCCATATCACTGACCCCTGTGAACCAGAGTGTGCCTTAAGCTGCCCCACAGGTAGACACAGTGAGAGCCAGGGACCGAACAGAGATCCCTCATCATTGTACGCCAGCTTACTGCAATAAATTACACCCAGCCACCAGATTTTCGCAAAATGGTGGAACATAGATACCAACAGAGGAGAGCTCAGTGTATACAACACATGATAGATTTATTTAATATTGAGCAGGTAAATGAACAGTATTCAGTGCAAATAGTAATTAATGATCAATGTTGAAGCAACAAACTCTAAATTAATCCTTGAAACTTGGCCACTTGCTTTGTACATGGCCAGACACATTACCAAGGCACCCTCTCATTCACCTAGAACCCTGATGGCTCCAGACTGCTTCATGCAGTAAAGCCCAAGGTTCAGCCTTCAAAATGAAGCCCGTCTCCACAAAGGCAACTACCAAACAAACGCAAAGACTCCTATTGGACACTTGTAATTAAATGGATTGGTTCCAAACACTTCCAATAACCTGCTGGATGAATGCCCACCCAGGGACAAAGGCAGCAGTCAATCCATGAATATAAACCAGAGTTTGAGATGTGTACAGAATAAGGTGGCAATAACTCACTGTAAGAACAAATGTAATAAAGAATAATACTGCACAGGAAGGTTTGAAAAATTTGAGCATTCTCACTGGAACATAGAAAGTTAAACAGACATACTGGAGAAATTTTCAAACTGTTGGAAGATTTTGAGGGGTCACAGCGAAAGGTTGCTGCCACTGATTGGTGAATTGGATATAAGAGGGGACTGACTGTGAACTCTCAAGATAAACAAAGAAAGCACTTTCTTAACAGACAGGGTGAACGAACCATGGAATGCCTTCCCACAAAATTACTGAGACATGACTTCAACTGGAAAGAAATAAATATCAGGAAAAGGGAAGAGGCAGGGGAATGAGATTAGACAGCTCCATCTGAACAACCTGAACCAGCACAGGTTCAACAATACAGGAACAGTAGGCCATTCAACCCTTCGAACTTGTTGGGCCCAATAGCCTCCTAGTGCGGGTAATTTCTATGAAGTAGAGTTCAAATCTGTCTAAGTTGTTTCCCTGATATAATCAATTCACTCCAGCAAAACAAATAAACTCTCATACACAGCAAGATCATTCTGTCTCCTTATGGTAGGGCTGGCAGTCCAAAAGGATTAACAGTCTCATTTTCACTGCCAATCTATTTCTGTCACCAATCTAGACTTGACAACTAACATTTGCTCAGGAGTCAACCATTCTCGCGGTGACCCATCCGCCCCTTTGAAGTGGCTATGACACAGAGGTACATGCAAACTTAAACCTCACAAGAAAATAACAATAGATTCTTCTATATTCTGAAACAGGATGGGTCTCACAGGAGTCCTGTTGTCTCTTCCTGTCCTTATTCCCCCACTTGCAGTTCTTGAAGGACTCCCATTCTCCCAGTGGCGTGAAGTGTCACTAGCTCAGGGCGAAAGTCTTGTGCAGTTGGAGGGATTACCACAGAAAGTAGTTGAGACCAAAACATGGTATGTTTTCAAGAAGGAGTTAGATATAGCTCTTGGGGCAAAAGGGATCAAAGGATATGGGGAGAAAGCGGGAGCAGGCTATTGAGTTGGATGATCAGCCATGATCATAATGAATGGCGGAGCAGGCTCGAAATGCCGAATAGCCTACTCCTGCTCCTAGTTTCTATGTTTCTGCTTTTGACTCTAGGACATGAGCCGGTTCTCACCCAGACACTCGGCAGTGCTGGGATTCGAAAGGAGTGATGTCTGGGCAAGGGAGAGAGCTGATTGGTAGGTAGTGGGTAAGTGTTTTTTTCCACTTGAAAGAAACATTACAGAAGGTGAGAATCTCAGCATTTGTTTTTTTTAAATAGTTATCGATGTGGCTTAAATTTAAGGAAATGGTCTTTTAAT
Organism: Carcharodon carcharias; assembly: GCF_017639515.1. Lineage (NCBI taxonomy): Eukaryota > Metazoa > Chordata > Chondrichthyes > Lamniformes > Lamnidae > Carcharodon > Carcharodon carcharias. Next base: position 4,355,228 of record NW_024470758.1, read on the forward strand.
TAAAACAAACAAAAAGTATGGCAAGGGAGCTAAGTCCCATATGTTGTACGGCCTGCAGCATGTGGGAATTCTGAGACACTCCTTGCAGTCTGGATGACCACATGTGCAGGGAGTGACACCGGCTTAACCAACTTGAGCAACGGGTTTCAGAGCTTCAGCATCAGCTGGAGACACAGATGCATCCGCGAGGCTGAGGGTTACGTGGATAGCACGTTTTTAGTTGTGGTCACTCCGCAGCTTAAGGAAGTGCAGTCAGAGAGGGAATGGGTGACCACCAGTCAGAAGGAGGGAAGCAGGCAGGTGGTCAGGAAAGCCCCCGAGTGCATCTCCCTCAAGAACCTGTTTGCTGTGTTGGAAAACGGTGAGAGTGAAGGTTCCTCTGGAGAGTGCAGCCAGAGCCAAGTTCATGGCACTGTGGGTGGCTCAGCTGTACAAGGGGGGGAGGAGTAAGAGTGCAAGAGCAATAGTGGCAGGAGACTCAATAGTGAGAGGTGCAGGCAGGCGCTTCTGCGGCTGCAGGATGGTGTGTTGCCTCCCTGGTGTCAGGGTCAAGGATGTAACAGAACAGCTGCAGAACATTCTGAAGGGGGAGGACGAACAGTCAGAAGTCGTGGTTCACACTGGTAACAACGACATAGGTAGAAAGAGGGATGAGGTCCTGCGACAAGAATTTAGGGAGCTAGGTAGCAGATTAAAAAGCAGGACTTCAAAGGTTGCAATCTCTGGATTACACGTGCGAGTGAGGATAGGAATAGGAGGATAGAGAGGATCAATGTGTGGCTGAAGACCTGGTGCAGGAGGGAGGGCTTTGGTTTCCTGGATCACTGGGTCTGTTTCTGGCGAAGGTGGGGCCTGCATAAGTCGGATGGGTTGCACCTGAACCAGAACGGGACCAACATCCTAGGAGGGAGATTTGCTAGTACTGTGTGGGGGTGGAAGTGTTTAAACTAATTTGGCGGGGGGGCAGGATACAGAGTGGAGGTACAGTAGGGGGTTATGCACAGTCAAACACAGAAGAGAAACAAAGTCAGTCTGGAAGGCAGAGCAAATATACAACGGTTAAGGCACAAGGGAATAATGCAAAGCTGGGTTGCATCGATTTAATGCAAGGAGTCTTACAAGTAAAGCAGATGAATTGAGGGGGTTGATTAACACATGGGAATATGGTATTGTTGCTATCGCAGAGACATGGTTGCGGGAACGGCAGGACTGGCAGCTCAATATTCCAGGGTATAGAATCTTCAGGTGTGACAGGGGGGCTGAAAAAGAGGAGATGGCATTGCCCTACTGATCTAGGGGTCAATTACTGCAGTGAGGAGGGATGGTATCTTAGAAGGTTCCTCAAATGAGGCCATATGGGTAGAACCTAAAAACACAAAGGGGGAAAATCATTTTGCTGTGAGTGTACTATAGGCCTCAAACAATCAGCGGGAGGTAGAGCAGATATGTAGTAAAGAAGTGTAAAAATAATAGGACAATAACAGTAGGGGATTTCAACTTCCCCAATATTAACTGGGATAGTCTTAGTGTGAAAGGCATAGAGTGGGTGGAATTCTTAAAGTGCATCCAGGAGAGCTTTTTGAGCCAGCACGTAGAAAGTCCTACAAGAGAAGGAGCAATACTAGACCTAATCTTAAGGAATGAAGCCAGGCAAGTGGGAGAAGAGTCAGTGGAGGAGCATTTCGAGGATAGTGATCAGAACTCTGTAAGATTTAAGGTGGTTACGGAAAAGAACAAAGATGGACCAGAAATAAAGGTCCTGAATTGGGGGAAGGCCAATTTCAATATGATAAGACAGGATCCGGCAAAAGTGGACTGGGAGCAGCTACTTGTAAGAAAATCTACATCAGACCAGTGGGGGTCATTCAAAAAGGGAATAGGGAGAGTTCAGGGCCAACATGTTCCATAAAGGTGAAGGGTAGGACCAACAAGTCCAGGGAATCCTGGATGTCAAGAGATATAGACGATTGGATAAGGGAAAAAAAGGAGGCTTATGGCAGATACAGAGGGCTGAAAACAGCAGAAGCCCTAGAGGAGTATAGAAAGTGTAGAGGGGGTGCTTAAAAAGGTAATTAGGAGAGCGAAGAGGGGGCATGAAAAAACACTGGCGGGCAAGATAAAGAAAAATCCCAAGGCATTTTATAAATCTATTAAGGGAAAGAGGATAACCAGAGAAAGAGTAGGGCTCATTAGGGACCAAAGTGGCAATCTGTTCGTGGAGCCGGGGGACGTAGGTGAGGTTTTAAATGATTACTTTTCACCTGTGTTCACTATGGAGAAGGACAATGTAGGTGTAGAAATCAAGGAGGGGGACTGTGATGTACTTGAACAAATTTGCATTGAGAGGAGGTATTAGCAGTTTTAGCAGGCTTAAAAGTAGATATGTCCCAAGGCCTAGATGAGATGTATCCCAGGCTGCTATGTGAGGCAAGGGAGGAGGTTGAAGGGGCTCTGACACTAATTTTCAACTCCTCTCTGGTCACAGAAGAGCTGCCAGAGGACTGGAGGACAGCAAATGTGGTACCATTATTCAAGAATGGTAGTAGGGATAGACAAAGTAATTACAGGCCAGTGACTCTAACATCAGTGGTAGGGAAGTTATTGGAAAAAATTCTGAGGGGCAGGATTAAACTCCACTTGGAGAGGCAGGGATTAATCAGGGATAGTCAGCATGGCTTTGTCAGGGAGAGATCATGTCTAACAAATTTGACTGAATTTTTCACAGATGTAGATGAGGGTAGCGCAGGTGATATAGTCTACATGGACTTCAGTAAGGTTTTTGACAAGCTACCACACGGGAGAATGGTCAAGAAGGTAAGAGCCCATGGGATCCAGGGCAATTTGGATCCAAAATTGGCTTAGTGTCAGGAGGCAGAGGGTGCTGGTCGAAGGTTGTTTTTGCGATTGGAAGCCTGTGGTGAGTGGTGTACCACAGGGATTGGTGCTGCGACTCTTGCTGTTTGTACTGTGCATTAATGATTTAGACGTGAATATAGGAGGTATGATCAGTAAGTTCGCAGATGACACGAATCTGATGTCATAAATAGTGAGGAGGAAAGCCTTAGATTACAGGATGATATAGATGGGCTGGTAAGATGGGCAAATGGAATTTAATCCTGAGAAGTGTGAACTGATGCATTTTGGGAGGACTAACACAGCAATGGAATGGACAATGAATGGTAGGGGACCGTAGAAAGTACAAAGGGACCTTGGTGTACATGTCCATAGATCCTTGAAGGCAGCAGCACAGGTAGATAAAGTGATTAAGAAGTCATATAGGATACTTGCCTTTATTAGGCAAGGCATAGAATATAAGAGCAGGGAGGTTATGTTGGAGCTGTACAAAGTGCTAGTTAGGTCACAGCTGGAGCACTGTGTACAGTTCTGGTCGCCACATTTAGGAAGGATGTGATTGCACTGGAGAGGGTGCAGAGGAGATTCACCAGGATATTGCCTGAGTTGTTTCAGCTATGAAGAGAGACTGGATAGGCTAGGGTTGTTCTCCTTAGAGCGGAGAAGGCTGAGGGGGGGCCTGATGGAGGTATACAAAATTATGAGGGGCACAGATAGGAAGAAACTTTTCCCCTTAGTGGAGGTGTCAATAACCAGCAGGCATAGTTTGAAGGTAAGGGGCAGGAGGTTTAGAGGGGATTTGAGGAAAAAATTTTTCACCCAGAGGGTGGTTGGAATCTGGAACACATTGCCTGAGGGGTGGTAGAGACAGGAACCCTGACAACATTTAACAAGTATTTAGATGAGCACCTGAAACGCCATAGCATACAGGGCTAAGGGCCAAGTGCTGGAAGATGGGATTAGAATAGATAGGTGCTTGATGGCCAGCACAGCACGATGGGCTGAAGGGCCTGTTTCAGTGCTGCATAATTCTATGACATTCATGCCTGGAGTTGGGCTCACACTCCTTTCTGAACTTAGATAGTGTCTCCACACAATGTTACTTCTCTCTACAACCTCTGACAGTGGGAGGCCTTACCTCACTACCTTACAGCAATCTGTGCAAGAACATTTTTGATATCTGGGTCAATACCAACTCTGCACTGCTTAACTAATTCTATTTTTGTCCATAAAGTGCTTTCTCAGCTTTATTCTATTTTACTTGCTAGGTGAACTTACTTCGACTTCACTAAGCAGCAGGTTAATTTTACCAATGAGAATAGGAAGGCTCTTTATCAATCAATGTACAAAATTACTATCTGTAAATTGCTTCTGGGGTAATTAAAGATCCTTCACCAGATAAACTATGCAGTTGCTTTGCTCCATTGTGTGACAAGGTCAAAACCACCTTTCTTAACCCAACCTCTGCATTGTACATGCAGGGCTCCCTGTGGTCTCTCATCTGAGTTATTTGTTTCCAGTACATGGTTCCGGATCCTTGAGTGATGTTAGATTGCCTCCACCATCAGCTTAGATTAACTGATTTTGGACTGTCTCTTTTGTGTTCTCTATCTGTCTCTCTCTTGCTCTCTCTCTCTCTCCCTCTCAGTCTGTCTGTGAACAGATTATACACTTTGTTTGCCTCCACTTAGAAATCTCCATCTTCAGGACCAGTTTTAAGGATACTGCACACAGAATCACAACTGGGGACTTGGAGCTGCAGGGGTACCACGTTATCACCTGTGGACAGCATGTACCTGGGGTAATCATTGGTCACTTGCGGGGAAGGTGTAGAATTTCAAAGGAACACTGTGCAGAAACAGGGCATTCGCCCCATACTAGCGTTTATGCTTCTCGCGGCCTCTTCCCACTCTACTTACTTCATCTCATCCTATCGGCATAGCCTTCTATTCCTTTCTCCAGCTTCCCCTTAAATACATCTATGCTATTCGCCTCAACCACTCCCTGTGGCAGCAACTTCCATATTCTCAACACTCTCTGGGTAAAGACGTTTCTCCTGAATTTTGTTTTTAATTCTTTCATGGGATATGGGCATCACTGTCTAGGCCAGCATTTATTGCCCACCCCTTTTTTTTTTATTCCCTTTTGAATCTATTAGTGGCTATCTTATTTTCATGGCTTAGTTTTGTGCCTCCCAATAGGGGGAAATCTTCTCTACATCTACCCTATTCTTCATACATCTTCATACATCTACCCTTTCATTATTTGAAAGATCTCTATCAGGTCACCCTTAAGCCTTCTCTTTTCTAGGGAAAAGAGACGCAGACTGTTCAATCTGTCCTGGTCATTAAAACCTCTCAGTTTTGTGAATCTTTTTTGTACCTTCTTCAGTGCCACTGTTTCCCCTTTCATAATATGGAAAGCAGAGCTGTGCAGAGTACTTCAATCAGTAAGAAACAGTGAACTGCATTTTTCACAATACCTTTCACTGATGATGCAGTCTTGTTTTAGAGGACTGGCATTGTCAATCTCTCAGTGACCATCCTTCACATCTGAACCTTAATAATGAATGAGTGGGCATGGAGCTAACCTATTCAACCATGGATAGCACAATACCCACGCACAATCTTGCCCACATTCTATGTTAGTATCTAACAGGTTCCGTTGATGGGTGTTAAATACTGCAGATAGTAACTTACCTCCTGATTCCCCAAAGCCTGTTCACCATCTACAAGACACAAGTCAGGAGCGTGATGGAATACTTTCCACTTATTTGGATGAATGCAGCTCCAACAACACTCAAGAAGCTTGACACCATCCAGGACGAGCACCCAGCTTGGTTGGCACCCCATCCACCACCTCAAACACTCACTCCCCCAACCAAAGACACACAGTGGCAGCATGTGTTCCAACTACAAGATGCATTCACCAAGGCTCCTTCGACACCACCTTGCAAACCCGCACCATCAACCACCTAGAAGGACAAGGGCTATCTGCAAGTTTTCCTCCAAGCCACTCACCATCCTGACTTGGAACAGTATTGCCATTCCTTCACTGTCGTTGGGGCAAAATCCTGGAACTCCCTCCCAAATAGCTGTGTGCCTACACCACATGGACCATAGCAGGTCAAGAAGGCAGTTCACCTCCACCTTCTGAAGAGCAATTAGGGATGGGCAACGAATGCTGGCCTAACCAGAAACACCCACATCCCAAGAATAAATTATTTAAAAAAGCAAGTGGCACTTAAGAGGAAATCTGTTTTAGTAATGGATGAGATGTCAGTGCTCCACTGGAGGTCAGCTGGTCCCTTTTGCTGATGGGACATGGATGAGGGAGCACAGATTTAAGGTTTTGGGCAAGAGATTCAGGGGAGGATGAGAGGGAGAACTTTTTTCAAGCAGTGTGTGGTGATGACCTGCAACTCACTGCCTACAGGGGTTGCAGAAGTGGAGTCAGTGATTTCAGAAGGAAATTGGGTGGGCACTTGAAAAAAAATAAACTTGCAGGGCTACAGGGATAGAGCAGGGAATGGGACTGACTGGACTGCTTCTGTGCTGTTATGACTATAAGGTTAAAAATGCCCAGAGGTGCATCTTAAAGGTGCTCTCTGTTGGTTGAACACACAAAAATACACCTTTGTAGAATTAAAAGAAACAACATTTTATTTGTGCCTATAAATGGCATGCTGAGAGGATATTTCTCCTTCTGGGAGGGACTAGAACTGGAGGACACAGTTTAAAACGAAGGGTCTCCCATTTATGATGGAGATGAGGAGGAATCTTTTCTCTCAGAGGGTGGTGAGTCTTTGGAACTCTTCCCGAGGGAGCGGTGAGGACAGGGTCATTGACAATTTTTAAGGTAGAGGTAGATAGATTCTTGACTAACAGGGGGGGTCAAAGGATATCAGGGGTAGGGGGCAATATGGAGTTAATCAGATCAGCCATGATAGTACTGAATGGCAGAGCAGGCTTGAGGGGTCGAATGGCCTACTCCAGCTCCTAACATATGTTCATATGGAGGGATTCAAGATGATGTCCTCTATGTTACAAGCAGTTGGGAGATTGTGAGCACTGAGGGTGTGGGATTTTAAGGAAAATGAAGAGTGTGAGGTCAAACTGTGAGTGGAACCACCAACAAAAAAAGTGTGTAGGCTTGGACGTAAGATGTGCCATATGATCATTAAAGTCCACCTAACTCATGGGAAGAGGCAGATGGGGCCTCAGTTTAATGTCTTATTCCACAGAGAGCATCTCAAACAATGCAGCACTCCCTCAATACTGCTTTAGATTGTCAGCCTGGAATATCCACGTGCTGATTCTTGGCACGAACTGAGCTTCTGGCTCAGAGATGATGTATTCTCACTAAACCACTGACCGCGCTGCTTCCTTTCCTGGCCCCCGTGCTAGCTGACACTGGAAAATGGTTCCCTCTCCTGAAGTACTGTCACCCTCCTTTTCGAAACCGCTATCACCGGCTCCAACCTCAGAAATCCCACCCTTGACCCTTCTGACCCTATCTCCAGCCTCCCTTTCCGCTTCAAAGTCCCTCAACATGCTGTTACCTCCCAAAGCTGTGTCCATTTTTCCTTTTTCTCCATGTCTAAATCTCCCCAAACAGGTTTCCACACTTCCTACAGCTCTGGATCAGCCGTAATCAAGTCACAAATAGCATCCTCTGTGATGGTAACGATGGTAAATTATTCTGCTCAGCTATCAGGCCCTTCCTTACCCCCAGTGCATATGATTTAAAATTCTCATCTTGGGAGTCACCCTTCTCTAAGTAACCACTTCCAACCTTACAATGCTAACAGAGAGCTTTCTATTCCTGATTCTGGCTTCTTTCAATAACCTCCAATGTACCATTGGCAGGCCAGGCCTGCAGCTTTTTAAGGTCCATCGTCTTGAATTACCTCCCTAATCCTCTTTTCCCTTGTATTAATGTAGGCTGTCACATCAACCAAGACACCTCTATCATTTCTCTCTGAGGGTGCAATGCCCCCATCATCCACCCCATGTGCTTCATTAAGCCTTTCTCTTCTGTTGACTCGACAGGAACAAGACTGGTCCACTGAAAATGCTCTGCCATTTTACTTAATCCCAGTTTCCTGCTCTCTCTTGACAGCCCAACCCATTGCTTTCCCTATAAAATCCTCAATTCATAACGCACACCTCACTTGATCCCGCATCTCTGGCTTTGTGTTCCACAGTCTTACAAGCCCTGCATGTCAAGGAGTGCTTCGTAGATTTACTTTTAGTTGATTTTGTTATCATTTTAAGATTATCCTATATCTGTACCCAGGTATTCTACATTCCAGTCGTTGCACTGGTTTAATAAGATTAATATTCCAATTACATCCCAGCTATGGCCTGAGTTTGCCCTTTTGACGGAGGAATCATGTGAAATGATTTTTAGTGGAATTTTTAAGCAGCAGGATACTTCATTTTAATAACTTTATTAAGGCCAATTGAAAAGAATATGAAATGATGTGATTCCATGTGGATTCACACTGAGATCTTGCCACTTGGAGATGAGCAACACAGACAAAACAAGTTTGAGTGTCACCTCACTGAACTTTTTTAGTCTTGAGATATAGGCAGAAGCTAGCATTTTTATTGCATTTTCAAATCCCCAATTATGGAAACATTCCCCATTTTCAAAATGTGCACATTTGGAATGCTTTATTTTTACTGAGGCTGTATTAGAATTGTTGTTGCAGAGAGGAGGTTAGAGAGATACAGAGGCTGCTTAAAATTCCCCATCATTGTTACCACCTCCAGCCCTACAACCCTCTGAGATTTCTGCACTCCTTCATTCCTGGCCTCAAACTCATTCCTGATTTCTTTTGCTAAATCCTCACTCCAGGGACATGAATATTTGATCCAGCCTGTGGGAGTGCTGCACTGTCAGCAGTGCTCTCTGTCAGAGGAGATGTAAAACCTTCAATCCAAGGAGTGAAGCTGGGTTCTTGTCACAAGACTACGATGTGTTTCAAAATATTATTGTAGGCTTATGGGTATGAGTGTGGATGGTTCAGTCTGTATGACTGATTTAACTGAATTAGTCAGACAGGCTGCAAGGTTGAAATAATCTAGAACAAAAACAGAATTACCTGGAAAAACTCAGCAGGTCTGGCAGCATCGGCGGAGAAGAAAAGAGTTGACGTTTCGAGTCCTCATGACCTTTCAACAGAACTGATTTTTCTTTACAAGGAGAGGGGTGAAATATAAGCTGGTTTAAGGTGGGGTGGGGGGAGGGAGAGAAGTGGAGGGGGGGTGTTGTTGTAGGGACAAGCAAGCAGTGATAGGAGCAGATCATCAAAAGATGTCACAGACAAAAGAACACAGAGGTGTTGAAGTTGGTGATATTATCTAAACGAATGTGCTAATTAAGAATGGATGGTAGGGCACTCAAGGGGTAGCTCTAGTGGGGATGTGGGGGACATAAAAGATTTAAAAATAATGGAAATAGGTGGGAAAAGAAAAATCTATATAAATTATTGGAAAAGAACAAAGGAAGGGGGAAGAAACAGAAAGGGGGTGGGGATGGAGGAGGGAGCTCAAGACCTAAAGTTGTTGAATTCAATATTCAGTCCGGAAGGCTGTAAAGTGCCTAGTCGGAAGATGAGGTGTTGTTCCTCCAGTTTGCGTTGGGCTTTAATGGAACAATGCAGCAGGCCAAGGACAGAATGGGGCAAGAAAGCAGGGTGGAGTGTTAAAATGGCAAACGACAGGGAGGTATGGGTCATTCTTGCGGACAGACCGCAGGTGTTCTGCAAAGCGGTCGCCCAGTTTACGTTTGGTCTCTCCAATGTACAGGAGACCGCATTGGGAGCAACAAATACAGTAGACTAAGTTGGGGGAAATGCAAGTGAAATGCTGCTTCACTTGGAAGGAGTGTTTGGGCCCTTGGACGGTGAGGAGAGAGGAAGTGAAGGGGCAGGTGCTGCATCTTTTGCGTGGGCATGGGGAGGTGCCATAGGTGGGGGTTGAGGAGTAGGGGGTGATGGGAGGAGTGGACCAGGTGTCCCGGAGGGAACGATCCCTACGGAATGCCGACAGGGGGGGGTGAAGGGAAGATGTGTTTGGTGGTGGCATCATGTTGGAGTTGGCGGAAATGGCGGAGGATAATCCTTTGAATGTGGAGGCTGGTGGGGTGATAAGTGAGGACAAGGGGGACCCTATCATGTTTCTGGGAGGGAGAAGTGATCTAGAGTTAGGTGTAAAACAGTCTTTTGAAATGGAGATGGATAAGCTAGGATGAGGGTTCCACAGAGAAGGTGTGAATTAAATTTGTATTTTTAGATAAAAATGCTTAAACTGGCAACAATGCCCTGTTAAGAAGTAAAGACAAACCACAGTGAATTTAAGTTTGAGAGTGCAACATTCAACAAAAGAACACAAAGCTCTATCATATCATGTCTAGACTCCCTCACTCTCTTATTGTAGGCGCAAGCATACAGTTCAATCGGATGCATAAAATAGGCATTCACAGTGCAACATTTCTAAATGGACAGACATTTGGTTGTTCGATTTTCAAAGGGATGGTAGGATGCTTACAACTAACAAATAAGCAAGGCCAAGTAGTATGTTTATTTTTCCAAAAAGTGTTGGCCACATTGGCAATATGAAAGATTTTATATTGTGGGAAAAGTAAATTTCCGAAAACATGTAGAGCAATGGGATTTTACACATTAAAAAGAGAGAAACATATGTAATGAAAGATGGAATGTTATGTGGGGTGTGGCCATGTAAGATCTGAAAGGACACCAGGTGAAACAACCTTGGGAAAAGCCTCTATCCACTTTTGTAGAAGAAGTCTGCTGTATCCAGTAACTAAAGTTGTGTTAAAAAGCCTTTGGAATTCCATTGTCAAGTGGATTTGTGAGGTAACCTTGCTGGATTGATTTTATAACTTCAAATATATTTTGGACTGTTGCCTTAAAGGGGGTGTATAGTTGGGAGCCTGCTTAATTAAGCATTTTGGGAACTGTTAAGACTAAGTAACTGTATAACTGTAATCTTGTGCGTGTTAATTGTTTTTTTTTGTTAATAAATTTAATTTTTAAAATCTCTAAAGGTGTTTGAGGACTCAATTTTTCTGGATTCAGTGCATAAGCCTTCTTGTATTAAATGCAAATTGCAAAACCGTTGTGATAGTGAGGCCAAGTTTCCCTTCTGGATTTGATCCGCCTGGCACATATCACTTGCCATGTCATAATATTCTCCACCTTTGCCGCTCCTCTGTCACCCTGGTGTCGTGGCCAATATTTGTCCCTCAACCGACATTGCTAAAGCTGGTCATTTATCTCACTGCTTTTTGTGGGAGCTTTCTGTGCGCAAATTGGCAGCCACTTGCAAAAATATTCCCAGACTTTAAAATACACAAACTTTAAATTGCTTTAATTCTGACAATGCTGCATTATATCTGTTGTTGCATGGCTCGGTACCTGGGATAGGTTGTGATGGCGTGCGGAATTTCACTCTGAGGTCTGGGCTGGGCATTTTCCAGTTTGTAAGGCCTCAGGCACAGGGTCAGCAGGATAGCAAATCAACACATGGGGCAGAATTTAGCCTTCGATGAGTGGGCGAGCCTCACCGGCTCAGCGACGGGCGGGCAGCCGAACTCCGCCGCCGAAACGGGCCCCGCCACCATTTTGAGTGGGCGGGCCAATTAAGGCCCGCCCGAAAATGCTATGCGCTTCCAGTGCGGGGGTGGGGGGGGATTCCCCATCTGTCAAAGGGCTGTCTCAGGGAGATTGGTGACAGTTTAAATAACCTCAAAAATAGAAAAATAAAAAAACTATTAACATGTCCCCCTCATATGACAATGTCACACGAGATGGGACATGTTAATAAATATGATATGAAGTTTATTAAAGATTTTTAAAACGGACATAAAATCTCATCCTGCCAGTGGATGAGGTTTCATGTTTTATCTACTGCCCGCTGGGGCTCCTGGCCTGCCCGCCAGCCTTAAGGTTGGCCGGGCAGGGACTTTAATTGGGTTAATTATCCTGTCAATGGCCTCAATTGGCCATTGACAGGTCGGCGGGTGGTCAGCTGATTTCGCTGTCCGCCCGCCTTCCTGAATATTTAAATGGGGTGGAATGACATCGGGGGTTCCTCCCAACGTCATCCTCCATCATTTTCCCCTCGGTGAGCGGGCCCCACCCCCTAAATCGCCGACAGGAAAATTCTGGCCATGGTGCTCAATCCGCAATGAGTTCATAAATTCCTCTTAAACTGCTTAAAGATTTAATGATCCATTGTTCAGAAAAAAACAGATTAACTTTCTTGCCTGGATGCCCACCTTTCTCTCAATTCCATGCTTGGATCCCTCTCCACTCTGGTTTCCATCCCTGCCACAGGTGTGAAGCAGCCCTTTCCGGAGTCACAGGTGATATCCTGTGTGACCATATGGCGTTACCCCTCACTTTTTTTATTCTTTCATGGGCATTTGTTGCCCATCCCAAAACTGCCCTTGAACTAAGTGGCTTGCTAGGCTATTTCAGAGTCAATCACTTGCTGTGGGTCTGGAGTCACAAGTTGTCCAGACCAGGTAAAGATAGCAGATTTCCTCCCCTGAAGGGCCGTTAGTGGTTTTTAGAACAATCAATGATACATGGCCACCATTACTGAGACAAGCTTTCAATTCCAGGTTTATTAATTGAATTTAAATTCTACCAGCTACCACGGTGGGGGTTGAACCCATGTCTCCACAGCGTTATCCTGGGCCTCTGGATTGCTCGCCCAGTGAAATTACCACTACGCCACCATCTCCCTCCTCGCCTTTCTTGGCTTCTCTGCAGCCTATATTGTGGTGGACCACAACCACCTCCACCATTCCCTCTCTTTTCAAGGAATCCTTGCCTGCTTCCAGTTTCACTTATCTAGTCAGAGTCAAGACAATCGTCTGTGATGGTTCCTCTTCCTGCTCTACCGTTACTGCTCGAGGTCCCCCAACCTCTCTATTGCTAGCTCTTGATGACATTGTCCAAAGACACAGCATCCAACTCCACGTGCATGGTGGCAACACCCACCTCGACATCACCACCATCTTTCTCAATCCTCCACTGCCTCTGGTTTACCAAGCTGCTTGCCCGCCATTCAATCCTGGATGCGCTGACGTTTCTGCTGCTGAAAAACTCATCCCTATTTTAGTTACCTCTGGACATGACTAATCCAATGTGCTCCCTGCTAGCCGTTCATCTTCTAATGCCAGTACGAAACCCAGCTGCCCATATCCTAACTCACACGGAGTTATGTTCATCGATCTCCACTCTGCGCACTGATCTACACTGGATCCCAGTCCAGCAATGCTTCAATTTTAAAATTCTCATCGCTGTGTTCAAATTCTTCCATGGCTTCACCTCTCCCTTTCTCTGCAACGTCCTCCAGACTCTCAACCCTCTGACATCTCTATGGTTCTCTCATTCTGCCTCTTGTGCATCTCCACATTGGCAGCCATGTTGTCAGCTGCCTGGGGCCTAAGCTCTGGAATTCCCTCCCTAAGCTGCTCTGCCTCTCCTTCTTCTTTTAAAAAAACTCCTTAAAACCTACTACCTAGCTTTCACTAACCCCTCTCTTACTCTCTTCTTCACTGTGTTAATTTTTATCTAATTGAAACTTAGAAAATTCTTAAGGGGCTAGATGCAGAAAGGATGTTTCCCCTTGTTGGGCTAGGTTGGGGGGCTAAACCAGGGGACACAGTCTCAGAATAAGGGGCAAGCCATTTAGGACTGAGATGAGGAGAAATTTCTTCACTTAGTGGGTAGTGGATCTTTGGAATTCTCTACCACAGAGGGCTGTGGAAGTTCAGTCATTTGAGTATGTTCAAGACAGAGATCAATAGGCTTCTAGATACTAATGATATCAAGGGATGTGGCAATAGCATGGGAAAATAGCATGATCTAGTTGAATGGCAGAGCAGGCTCGAGGGGCTGAATGGCCTACATCTGCTCCTATGTCTGATTGCAAAAGCAAAATATGCTAATTCTGGAAATCTGAAATAAAGAGAGAAAATGCTAGAAATACCGAGCAGGCCAGGTAGTAAATATGGAGAGAGAGAGAGAGATACAGGGTTAACGTTTCAGGTATGCAATCCTTCATCAGAACTGCACTTTTCCCTCCTCCTCACCATCCAAGGTCCCAAAATTCCTTCCAACGAAGCTCAACACAAGCCTGAGAAAGCTGGAATCAACATTGACTTCTCCAACTGTAGATCATTAATTACCTCTGCCCCCATTTTGTGTTGCGTGTGGGTTTTTATTTTTGGCTGGTTCTTATCTCTATCGTTTCTTAATCCCTTTACTTTTCATTCGGACGGCTACTATCCAGCCAACTGCATCTCACCTAGGCACATCTTCTGTTTCTTTACCTGTCCCCTTCTCACTCCCCTTGACTTTGTTTTGTCTTGTATTCTTTCACGACATGGGCGTCACCGGCCATGCCAGCATTTTGTTGCCCATCCCTAACACCCCTATTGTGCCAAGAAATCTTTTATCATTTAATCTGTCCTGCCCTCCATCCTATCACAGGCCTTCCCTCTTTTTTTTGCTTTCCCTTTACGCTTGCTCGAAACTTATTATATCCCTAACTTTTCTCCGCTCTGATTAAGGGTCACAGACCTGAAACGTTGGCTGGAATTTTCCAGCCCTCCTGCAGCAGCTTCCGCTGTGGCGGGGCCAGCGAGACATTAAGATCTCCATTCACGTTGGCGGGACCGATGATTATTTCCAGCATTTTCTGTATTTGTCTTTTGTGAAGCTCCTTGGGATGTTTCCTACACCAAGGTGCCATATAAATGAAAGCTGTTTTTGTAGATATTATGACCAATATATTACTGGCACTCAGTACAATGCACAGTCCCATGGTACGGGCAGGGGAAGCCTGATGTGAGCCATTACTAAGATGATCGACATGAGGATGAAAGCAAAATACTGCGGATGCTGGAAATCCGAAATAAAAACAGAAAATGTTGGAAAACGTCAGCAGGTCTGGCAGCATTGGCGGAGAGAACAACAGAGTTAAGGTGTTGAATGCAATATGACTCTTCTTTGGAACTGGTGAGAAGTAGAAACGTGATGGGGTTCATGCTGTTGAAAAAGTCGGGAAATGCAGGTGAAGCAAAGTAGGTGGTCAGGGATAGATTAGAGGGCAGTAAATTAGAGGGACAGGTAAAGAAAGGTCAGAAGCACTGACCTTTTATCTGCTATCAACACTTTCTGCTATTTTGCTTTCAGGCAGTGCTGACCTTTATTCTGCTATTCTGCTATGAACACCTATTCCAGACTAAAGCTTTCATCTTTAATACCATCATTACCACTCCCTATGTCTCGTATTCCATGAGAACTTTGTCATTTAATCTCTCCTGCCCTCTAACCTATCCCCGACCTTCCTTTTTGCTCCATTTACCCCTCCCCCCTTTTTCAACAGCGTGAAACCCATTACATTTCTATCTCTCTCCAGTTTCGAAAACGATTCATATTGGACTTAAAATGTTAACTCTGATTCTCTCTCCACAGGTGCTGCCAGACCTGCTAAGATTTTCCAGCATTTTCTGTTCTAATCAACATGAGAGTTAGAGGAGAAAAAAATAGCTCAAAATGCCAGTTCTCTCTCTAGGATGGCTGACAACTGAGCCTTCTGGAAGGAAGAGGAGAATTGACATAAGTTATAAGAGGCAGCTTTAGCAAGGGACCAGAAGCAGCATCTGCTCCAGGGTCAGGACAGCAGTTGAGATGCTTTTCCATGAACTTGGGTTTAGCAGCTGTTAACAGGAAATTTGAAGAAGTTACACCTCGAGGCTTTGGATGCTTCAGGCCGATTAGAACAAAATATTGAGATAAGAGAATTTCACAATTTGGCAAGAGGCAGCAGAACAACAGGCATGACTGTGGAGATGTAGCTCCACACTTGTCAGATAGGGAGAGAAAGGGTAAGACCTCCTACCTTTCACACTGTATAGGACCTCACTGCCACAAAGCAGTTGAAGAACAGCTAGAATCATAGAATGATGCAGTACAGAGGAGGCCATTCGGTCCATTGTACCTGTTCTATCTCTGTATTCAATCAGTCCCACTCCTCTGCTCTTTCCCCATTGCCCTGCAAGTTTTTCCCCTTCAAGTATTTATCCAATTCCGTTTCGACAATTACCATTGAATCTGCTTCAACTGCCCTATCAGACAGCGCATCCCATATCACAACTCATTCGGTAATATCACCCACCCTCCAACACCACCTGCCCCCCCCACCGCCACCCGCCCCTGCCACCCCCAAACCACTCCTGTTGTCTCTACTTCTTTTGACAGTTATCTTAGATTTACAGGGTCAGTTGGCTAGATGGGTGGCATCTGGTTCAGAATAATGAGAACAGTGTGGGTTCGATACCCATTCTAGCTGGGGTAGACTTGGTCCTCGCTCTACCCCTGAGAGCAGAAGGCAATGGCAAATCACCACCAAGAAAATGGCTCAGGATGAAGCATCAGCAGATAACGAACCAAGGACTGCCTTAGGGCAGAGCGCTTCTGAAGGAATGAAGCTTGAATGCATCTTCTGACTACCGGCCCTTCTGCCACTGGAAACAATTCCTCATTATTTTCTCTAAGAAAATCCCTTATCATTGTGAACACCTCTATGAAATCTCCTCTAACTTTTCTGCTCTAATGAGAACAATCCCAGTCCTAGGGAATACAGACCTAGACTACGCCACCTTTCCTCATAAGACAATCACTGCATCCCAGGAATCAATCTAGTGAACCTCTGTTGCTCTCCCTCTAAAGCAAGTACATGCATCCTTGGGTAAGGAGACCAAAATTGCACACAATACTCCAGATGTGGCCTAACTGCACTAAGACTTTTTTTAAATTAACTTTTGACACTTTAATCCATTTGTAAGAAAGGTTAACATGCTATTTGTTTGCTGTACCTGCATGATAACTTTTTGTTATTTGTGTACAAGGACGCCCATCTCCCTCGGAATATGGATATTTATTTAGCCTGTCACCATTTAAAACAATTCTGTGTTGCTCTTATGCTGACCAAAGTAGGTAACTTAGCATTCCTCCACATAGTATTAAGACCATAAGACATAGGAGCAGAAATTAGGCCATTCGGCCCATCGAGTCTGCTCCGCCATTCAATCATGGCTGATAAGTTTCTCAACCCCATTCTCCCGCCTTCTCCCCATAACCTTTGATCCCCTTACCAATCAAGAACCTATCTATCTCGGTCTTAAATACACTCAATGACCTGGCCTCCACAGCCTTCTGTGGCAATGAATTCCATAGATTCACCACTCTCTGGCTAAAGAAGTTTCTCCTCATCTCTGTTCTAAAAGGTCTTCCCTTTACTCTGAGGCTGTGCCCATTTGCAAAGTATTCCATTTGCAAAGGTCCTGCCCACGCATCTAACCTCTTTATATTCCTCTGCAGCCTCCCAGTGTCCTCCTCACAGCTTACTTTCCCATCTGGCTTTGTTTTGTCAGCAAACTTGGATACATTACACTCAGCCCCCTCATTTAAGTCATTAATATGGATTGTAAATAGCTGAGGCTCGGGCACCAATCCTTGCAGTGCCCAGCTAGTTGCAGCCTGCCAACCAGAAAGTGTCTAGTTTGTTCTGGTGAGGTCAATCTCTTCTACTATACTCTTAGCTGACTGCTGTGATCCAGCCTCCCTGCTTTGCGCTGGTCAGTGATATATCACTTGCTCACTGAGGCATCAGTAACACAAGCTGTAATTTGCAGCACCATTTACTGCACAGACATCAGAAATTTGCCAGAGATCAATTTCTCAATACTCCCACTTACCCTGAGAAACACGATACATTCTGGAAAGCAATAGAGGGCTATTCTGGAAAGCAATAGAGAGCTATTCTGTCCCAGAAGTCCCAGGAAGTGAGAATGCCCAAACTCAAGACAGAACCAGCATCCTAAATCTCATCACTCAGTCGTAATTACATTTGCAAACTTTAGCAGACCCAAAGCAACATCATCCTGTCCTAGATCCAGCAAGGGCTGAAAATACACCACTTACTGAATGCATGTAATACTACGATTCTATGTTTAATAATGTTTAATAGGGTGATCGCATGCTCATGAAAGAGAAAATGGGAAATTCATCTCGAAATGTACAAAACGTCTAACTTTACTCCTGCCTCTGACACAGTAAGCACTGTGGGTAAGATGCATTGTGGCTCAGGGGGTTATGCACTGCTGGTCAGGTCAGAAAGGTTCCGGATTCAATTCTGGGGCTGTTCTGCTATCAGCCAATGAGTGGGATTTTACGGCCCTGACACCGGCGGGCATCGTGGCAGACAGAACGGGGAAATCTGAAGAGCCTTTCGCCCTTACAGCCAGTCCTGGGATCCCGACATGCAGAGGGTGGGGGGAGTGGATGGGTGGAGAGAGGCGGAGGAGTGATTACTAATCAGCATTCCTGAAGGGGAGAAAGACCTGAGGGAGTGGGACTAACTTTGCTGCTCTTTAAAATAGCCTCCCTCTGTGCCGCACTCATCCATGGTTTTATCTGCAACTCATTATTCTCGGTATGTGGGTGTCGTGACTAAGGCCAGTACTTACTACTCATCCCTTGAGAAGGTGGTGGTGAGCCACCTTCTTGAACTGCTACAGTCCATGTGGCTTAGCTACACCCACAGTGCTGTTGGGGAGGGAGGTCCAGGATTTTGGCACAGCAACAGTAAAGGAACGGCGACATAGTTCCAAGTCAGGATGGTGTGTGGCTTGGAGGGGAATTTGAAGGTGGTGGTGTTCTCATGCATCTGCTGCCCTTGTCCCTCTAGATAGTAGAGGCCACAGGTTTGGAAGGTGCCGTTGAAGGAGCCTTGGTAAGTTGCTGCAGTGCATCTTGTAGATGGTACACACTTAGCTGCTACGATGGAGAGAATGGTTCTGGGGCTGCTCCCTGGAATGCAGTATGGGATGCTACTCCTGGGCTGCTTTGTCCTTGGCATTGGCAAGCTACACTCAGCCAGGCAAATGATCTTGCAACACTGGGTGACATCACAATCATGTGCAGCCGCTATTTTTCCCCGCTGCCCAAGAGGTTAAATGTTCTGTCAACACCATCTAATCTCACATATAGAAAGGTGATGGGGTAAGGCCTCAGTTATGGGCCAATAGATACAAGCTCTGGGAGGCTTCTTGGACAAACAAAATGAACTTTATTTACACGAGAGCTTCCATGGCTGCTTGTATCCAGCCAGCCCTTCATACAGCCATCTTCCTTTCCTAGGAAACTCCTCCCTAGAATTTATTTCCCCGTGCTAGCCACACATTGGTTGAACTGATCTTAAAGTGACAGTCATCACAGGGCCAATGAGATCCATTCAGGTCAGTAACTCCTTTGAAGGAGCAAGTTAGGAGTGGAGGTGGAATGGGAATGAAGCTAACTAGGCAGCACGCAATCTTACATTCCCAAAGCTTTATTTTGGGGGCAGAAAAGGACAACTTTGTTCACATTCATTCCTCAAAACTTACTCTCAACAACCAAATCTCCCCACACCGCATCTGTAATTTTCTTATCATTAAATGCCTGTTAACGTAGCACCCATATGCCCTACGTAATAGCCTTATTCTTAATAATTTTACATATTGCATGCTTAGATATAAAAAAAAAAGGCAGGAGTAGAAAATCATTAAAATTACTTTTTCCAGCTGTGATGATGTTTTACATCAGGCTTTCTCCAGCCCTATAACCCTCCCAATTCTGGCCTCATGAACATCCCGGATTTTAATCGCGCCATTGGCAGCCGTTCCTTCAGCTGCCTGGGCCTCAAGCTCTGGAATTCCCTCCCTAAACCTCTCCGCCTCTCTCTCATTTAGGGTGTTCATTTCATACACTTCTTACAACCCAACTCTTTGACCCAAGCTTTTAGTCACCTGTCCTAATGTCTCCTTTGGCTTGGTGTCAGCTTTTGTCTGATAATGCTCCTATGAAGTTCTTTTCCTTCACTGAGGATGTATATAAGTGCAAGTTATTGTTGGTGCTGTGTGAGAATGCAGTCAGTAACCCCGCTATGGTTCATTTAAGCAGCTCCTGATATATTGTAAAGTACAAAATGCTCACAAGTGGAAGATCCATGAATACAGTGATTTGTTAAGAAGCTGTTAAAGAGGAATGATAATCTAAATCATCTGGTTTTTCTCATTATGTTAATTGTGGTTGTGTGCTGCTTTGAGCCAGTGCCATGGAAGAAAGTCAGGTCAGTTTGTTGGACAGATCTAAATCTTGAGATCTGCATCTCATATCTTCCCCAGCCTTCTTATGCGTTCGAGTGTGCAACACAGAAGAACACCTCTGGAAAACAATGCTGAGAATTACAACGGCTTACAGCATCATATTCCATCAGGTTCTCTAGTGCATACACAGACCATCACTCTCCTGTACATTTACTCCCACACAGTCACTCACTAAACAACTTCCCAGCTTTTGCACTGAAGGCCTGGACACCCAGTGTGCAGGCGATTCCAGCATTTCTCTGATGGAGGAGATTACCCAAGTAGCCACAGGTAGGAAGGCAAATCCAATGGAACCACAGCCTTCCCCAAGCCATTAGAAAAGTAAGTCATCAATGCAGTCATCAAGGGGCATGTACTCACCAATAAGTTTCTAGCACAAGTTTAATTTGGGTTCTGCCAGAAACACTTGAATCCAGACCTAGTCGCAGCCTTGATCCAGGTGAGGACACAAGAGCTGATTGGCAGAGGTGAGGTGAAAAGCCAAGCACAATCGATGTAGCATTCGACTGGGCAAGACACGAAGCACCTCTGGCAAAACAGTGGTCAAAGGGAAAGCTTTCTAGTGGCTGATGTAGAGCAAGGTGATTATTAGAGGCCGATTATCACAGACCCAAGATGTCGCTGCAGGAGATCCTCAGGACAGTGTCCTCAGCCTTACCATCTTCAGCTGCTTCATCAATAATCTTCCCTCGATCAGAAGATTGAGTTTTAAGCTGCTCACAGCTTTCATTTCCATTCATAACTCCTTGAATATTTGAACTGCAGCAACACTCAGAAGTTTTGGAAGGAAGAAATCGGAGAGGCAATATAAGCTACATGGTACAATATAACAGGGATGCAGGAACAGAGAAACCTGGGGGCGTTATGTACACAAACCTTTGAAGGTTACAGGAGAAGTTGACAAAGGTCTTGAAAAAACACCTGAAATCCTTGGCTTTATGAATAGAGATGAATAGAGGCCAGGGTTTTTCAAGGGCTGCGGGCTTGGTTTCGGTGTTGACGGGCTTTGAAAACCACAGTCCTAAAGGTCATATCAGAATACCGATACCTCTGGGACAGTTTTGAATTTTCAAAGGGGCCAGCGGTGGGGGTGAGGGATAGGGAAACGCGGGCACTGCCAATTAGCAACCCTTGGGCCCATTAAGGAGCCTATTATGAGGCCCATCTGTTCGGTTTTGGAATTTTAAGATTTATTTTCCTGGCGAGCTCAAGCAGTCTTGGTGCACGTTAGTGTTGGGTTTGCCTCAGGAACCTGCTAATTCTCTGTGCAGTTGCTTTGAGTTGAAATCTGAGGGGCCAACTAGCACGAGGCAGAGTGCTGCAGAAAACCTTGTCTTCCATGGCTGCTTCCGACCTCCTGGCCTTCCCAGGAGGCCCCAACTTGGCTGCTGCCTGCCTCTGCAGCTGCTGCCTCCTGGTGCCTCCAATCAGCTGCTGAACTTGCCCCCGGGGCAATTAGGCCACTTAAGTTTAAAAGTAGTGCTGCGAGAGTGGGGCAGCTCGGGCACGGGGTTGGGACCCAGAATTCACACAGGTGTTGGGTTCCTGGCCCTGCATTGAAAATTTAGCCCACTGAGTGCAAAAGCAAGAAAATTGTGCTAAATTTTTATATAAATCTCTGGTTCTGCTGTAGCTGGAATGTTGAGTTCAGTTCTGGGCAGAATGGGACCAGGGATGAGGGTCTTCAGCTAATGCGGAGAGACTGGAGAAGTTGGGATTGTTCTCCTTGGAGCAGAGACGGTTCAGGGGAGATTCATTTGAGGTGTTCAAAGTCTTGAAGGATTTTGATAGAGTAGACGCTACAGCACAGAATCACAGAACTGTTACAGGGCAGGAGGCGGCCATTCGGCCCATCGTGACCGCATCAGCTCTCCAAATGAGCAATTTACTTAGTGCTGTTCTCCCGCCTTCTCCCCGTAACCCTGCACATTCTTCCTTTTCAAATAACAATCTAATTCCCTTTTGAATGCCTCAATTAACCTGCCTCTACCACACTCTCAGGCAGTGCATTCTAGACATTAACCACTCACTGCATGATAAAGTTTTCTTTTCTGATATCACTTTTGCTTATTTTGCAAATTACTTTAAATCTGTGCCCTCTTGCTCTCGATCCTTTCATGAGTGGGAACAATTTCTCCCCATCTCTTCTGTCCAGAACGCTCCTGATTTTGAATACATCTATCAAATCTCTTCTCCAAGGAAACAGACCTAACTTCTCCAAACTATCCTCAAAACTGAAGTTCCTCATCGCTGGAAATTATTTCATTATCTCACTTTCATCAAGCACCCATCTCTGGGTCACTGCAATGTCAATTCTCAAACAAAAATGTTCCGCTAACTGTATGTATGTTTGTACTTGTATATATAGATAATATTCAGCACCTCCTCTGCCTCAGAGTATTAGGCATCTCCTGAATGCCAAATATACACCAGCGTGCAGGGATCCCTAGTAGGTTTGTCCTCGTGAGTCAGCGCCAATGCCAATGGTTCGGTCATGTAAGCCGAATGGATATGCTCTATGAAGATATGCTCTATGCTGAGCTTGCTATTGGCACAAGATCAACTTCATCCACATCTGTGATACAAGGGTGTCTACAACGAGACCTAAAGTTGACCGGGATCGGAATCAATGCATGGGAGGTCATCGCTACTGATTGGAGTGTCTGGAAACAAGCAATCAGGGAGGGAGTGGAAAAAAGCAGAGGCAAAGGAAAGAACTAGACAGTGGAACAGAGAGCCCACCGGAAAGAAAAAACATCAGTTGCTCTTGGGCCAACACTATTCATCTGTGCAGAAAGGACTGTCATTCACGAGTTGACCTCTACAACTACAACAAGCAGCGTTCAATACAGAAGTGATAGGCACCCAGGCCGCAGTAGATTGTCTGCCGAGATGAGCGGATGCCAATCAAAACATAAATACATATGATGCATAGCTGACCCACTCCAATATGGAAGGCAGGTTCTTGTTAGTAGGTTCACATGAAAATCATCCCTCTCTTGTGCTTTCTTACACTCGCTCTCACTCACACACATACAAACACACACGTTCTGTTCTGGGGCCAGCATTGTGACATTTGTTCCTTTTATGTAAATGCCTGCAGGCAGCTCAGAGCAGAACTGTGTCTCGTTGTGCCCTGTGCCTCTTGCCAAGCTATGGAGCCAGTAACGGAAGCACGGGATGACTCCCCACAGAAAAGGATGATACAGTAGTGGTTAGCAAAGGAGAAGAACAACCTTCTGCGAGGAGGTCACATGAAAGAAAGTAATGCAAAGGATGACTTGTATTTATATCGCACCTTTCACAACCACAACACTCCTCAAAGCACTTTACAGCCAACAAAGTAAATGTGAAACGTAGTCACTGTTGTAATGCAGGAAACATAGCAGACAATTTGTGCACAGCAAGCTCCCACAAACAACAATGTGATAATGGCCAGATCATCTGTTTCTGTTGATTGAGAGATAACTATTGGCCAGGGCACTGGGGAGAACTCCCCCCCTTGATCTTCTTCTATCAGTCCCACGGGGTCTTTTACCTCCACCTGATATGAGTCCTGGAGTGGAAATCGGGGGAGAGCGACTGAGCCACTGCTGAGAGAAAAGTCTCCAATAAGCCTCTCTTGCTCCTCGGCAATGTCATGCTCCTGGCACTAATAAGCGGGAGAGGAGGTGAAATTGTTGACAAGTTATCTATCATCAAAAACTCTGCTGCCCGTATCCTAACTCGTACCAAGTCCTATTCACCCGTCAGCCTGTGCTCACTGACCTACACTGGCTCCCAGTCCAGAAATGCCTCAATTTTATAATTCTCACGCTTGTTTTCAAATCCGCCCATGGTCTTGTTCCTTCCTATCTCAATGAACTGCTACAGCCCTCTGTACTTCTCCAACCCTGGCCTCTTCAGCATCCCCGTTTTTAATCACTCCAACATTAATTGGTGGCTGTGCCCTCAGATGACTAGGTTCTAAGCTCTGAAACTCCCTCCCTAAACTTCTCTACCTTTAAGATGCTCCTTAATCCCAATTTAATCGCAAAAGTTTAGCATGCGAGTACAACTAGTAATTAGGAATGCTAATAGAATGTTATTGTTTATTGCGATGGGATTTGAAGCAGGACACTGGTGAAACCACATCTGGAGTACCATGTACAGTCCTTATTTAAGGAAGGATGCAAATGTGTTGGAAGCAGCTCAGAGAAGGTTTATTGGCTAATACCAGGAATGGGCGGGTTGTCTTATGACGAAAGGTTGGAGAGGCTAGGCTTGTATACACTGGAGTTCAGAAGAGTAAGAGGCGACTTGATTGAAATATAGAAGGTTGTGAGGTGCCTTGACAGGGTAGATGTGAAGAGGATGTTTCCTCATGTGGGAGAATCTGGAACTCGGGGGTCACTGTTTAAAAATAAGGGGTCATCCATTTAAGACAGAGATGAGGAGAATTCTTTTCTCTCGGAGGGGAGTGAGGGACTCTCTTCCTCAAAAGGTGGTGGAAGCGGAGTCCCTGGAGTATCGTTAAGGCAGAAGTAGATAGATTCTTGGTAAGCAGGGGCTGAAAAGTTATCGGGGATAGGTGGGAATGTGGAGTTGAGGCTATAATCAGATCAGCCATTATCTTATTAAATGGCGCAGCAGGCTCGAGGGGCCGAGTGGCCTACTCCTGCTCCTAATTTGTATATTTGTATCTGATTTCAAGCTTTAGGTCCTAAATATCATTTGATGTGACATGGTGTCAGATCTCATTTGATAATTGCATGAAGATCGATTTTACTCTGAGGGGCATTACATAAATGCAACTTGGTGTTGTTTACCAGGCAGAGAGTTCTATCCCTCCAGACTGGTCTCTTGTGAAAAATACTGCAGTTTGTACAAAAACTCCACACGTATTCTATTTGACAGGTTTATGTTTCATCTCATGGCTTCTGCAATACTGAAAAACTTTTCACTTGCTGAGGCAGTCTAAATATTGATGGTGAGGCTAAGCAGCTTTCAAAATTTACAAATGGAAAAAAATCCCTAGAACAAAAAAAGGCAAGAAAAATTAAGATCTCTTATTTAAAAAAAAGTAATAATGCAATTTCACTGTTTTTTTTTATACACTTGTTGCCTTTCACAAACCCTGAGATAATCACCATCTTCTCATAAGATTAATTAGATCAACCAGGCTGAGGGCATTCAAGCTTGCATCTCAGGATGAAGTGTTAAAATATTCATCCCGTTGCACAGATACAGACAGGCATACATTTCTTCTAAAGCAATCCTTACAAGCACTGAATCAGTGATGACACAGTAACGGCTCAGCTGCCTGGCATTTGCGAATAGTCTGGTACAAACCCTTGCTGAGGCCATGGCTCCACCGGTGGGTGGGGTGCGCAGTCAGCCAAAACAGATTCCCACCCAGCCTCGCCAGCAACGGCGCAAGAACGAGGGGGTCAGTGGCGATGAGGATCAATCATGAGCAACTTTCAAGATCCCGGCGCCACACCAATCTGTCCTCCAACCATTCTGGGGCTCTTGCCCAGGCTCTTCTATCTGAGAGATATTCCATCAAGTATTTTTGTGAAGAAATCGTGATTGACATTTGCTGGTTTAAATCTGTTGCGCCGTAGGAACAGAAGGAGGCCATTCAGCCCTTAAATCCTGTTCCATTATTCAGTCAGATCACAGATGATCTGCATCATAACTCCTTCTCTCGCCTTGGTCCCATAGCCCTTAATACCTTTACCTAGCAAAAATCTATTAATCTCCATTCAGATATTTAAAAATTGACAATCCCCCCTTCCCAAGCCTAACCCCAACAGCCTTTTGCAGTTGGGGGGGGGGGGTCCAGATTTCCGCTCGCTTTTGTGTGTAGAAGTGCTTCCTGACATCACCCCTCATATTAAGGTTTTGCTTCCCCTTGTTGAGGACCCCCGCCCCTCCACCTCCAGAGGAAACAGTTTCTCTCTATCGAGCCTCTCAACTCCTTTAATCATTTTGATCCTTCCCACATAAATTACAAAATAGACCATAAGATATAGGAGCAGAAATTAGGCCAATCGACCCATCAAGATGGTTCCGCCATTCAATCATGGATGATAAGTTTCTCAACCCCTTATCTAAAAGGTCTTCCCTTTACTCTGAGGCTGTGCCCTCGGGTCCTAGTCGCTCCTACTAATGGAAACATCTTCCCCACGTCCACTCTATCCAGGCCTTTCAGTATTCTGTAAGTTGCAATCAGATCCCCCCTTCTAAACTCCATCAAGTATAGACCCAGAGTCCTCAAACGTTCCTCATAAGTTAAGCCTTTCATTCCTGGGATCATTCTCATGAACCTCCTCTGGACCCTCTCCAGAGCCAGCACATCCTTCCTGAGATACGGGGCCCAAAATTGCTCACAATATTCTAAATGTGGTCTGACCAGAGCCTTATAAAGCCTCAGCAGCACATCCCTGCTTTGATATTCTAGTCCTCTCGAAATAAATGCCAACATTGCATTTGCCTTCCTAACTACCGACTCAACCTGCAAGTTAACCTTAAGAAAATCCTGGACTAGGACTCCCAAGTCCCTTTGCACTCCAGATTTCTGAATTCTCTCCCCATTTAGAAAATAGTCCAAGCCTCTATTCTTCCTACCAAAGTGCATGACCTCACACTTCCCCACATTGTATTCCATCTGCCACTGCTTTGCCCATTCTCCTAACCTGTCCAAATCCTTCTTGCAGCCTCCCTGCCCCTCCTCAATACTACCTGTCCCTCCACCTATCTTTGTATCATCTGCAAACTTAGCCAGGATGCCCTCAGTTCCTTCATCTAGATCATTAATATGTAAAGTGAAAAGTTGTGGACCCAACGCTGTCCCCTGCGGAACTCCACAAAATAGTACAAAGTAATACTTTCTTCATTATGTAATACCCTCAGCAGGGGATGGTGATAGAAACACTTGCTGTCAAGCGGTTAGTATTCTTGGATAATTTACTTTGAAGTGATTCTTCAGATTTATTTTCTCTAGAGCAGTGCTTCCCTTGCAAACTTCGAGATCACGTCTCAGGCGCCTGCATCAGGTTTCTTCCATCTTGCCTCAAACTCAAGGCCTCTCCGCTGCCCCCGGTGTTTAAATGTTTAATTTTGTGTCTCCAAGGCCAGAACCGGTCACACTACCCAAACTTCCTCTCTTTTGTACTCTGAGACTGTATTTTGTGATGCAGCTCAAGAAAGAGAAGCATTTGAGAGTGAAGGTCAGAGTACAAAAAGATAAAAATTAACTAATATTAAGGGAACAAGAAAAGGTTTGAGTAAGTGACCACAAAACGCCTGATGAAGAATTGAATGCTCCATAAACTTGAGCCCTTCAAAATTCTGCTGCCTGTATTCTAACTCACACCGAGTTCTGTTCACCCATTAGCACCTTTCTTAGCACTAACCACTACCATTAGCAATCCCTTTGTCCTTTAGTTCATGACATCTTTGTCAATCCCTCCTTTGTCCCCACCTATTGCTGGCCTTCTATTCAGCTCCACCTGCTCCATCCACCTTAAACAGTATAAATTTCACCACATGTCCACATCCCTTCAGCTCTGAAGAAGGGTCATACGGTCTCGAAACGTTAACTTTGTTTTTCTCTCTCCACAGATGCTGTCAGCGCCTGCTGAGTTTTTCCAGCATTTTCTGTTTTTGTTTCAGATTTCCAGCATCCGCAGTATTTTGCTTTTATCCCTTCACCCATCGCCTCCTTGCTCACTGACTTAGACTGGTCCTCGAGACTGCACACCTCGGCTTGACAAATATTACCCTTGTTTTCAAAGCACTTCATGGCCTTGGCTTTCCATCTCTGTAACCTCCTCCAGCCCCACGACCTTTCAGGATCTTTGGGTTTCTCCAATTCAGGCATCCTGTTTCAAATGCTCCACCATTGGCAGCCGTGCCTTCAGCTGCCTGGGGGCCTAAGCTCTTGAATTCCTTCCCTAAACCTCTCCGCCTCTAAGACGCTCCTTAAACCTACCTCAGTGAGCAAGCTTTTGGTCGTCTGTCCTAATGTCTCCTTTATGTGGCTCTGTGTCAAATTTTATTTGATAATTCCCCTGTGAAGTGCCTTGGGACTCCTTAGCTGCACTCAAGCTATTGTATAGCTGCAAGTTGTTGTTGTATTGATCTCGAGCCTGAAAACTGATTAATGAACCTGTCCGGCACTTATTTATTAATTAATATTTCGTAGCTTTTGGACAAACAGCTTTACTTCAGCAGAGAGTAGTATTGCATTTCTGCATGATGTGATGTTTGCTTCTGTTATATTACAGCATATCCTAACCATAAGTAGTATCGCTCTAATATATATATATATAGTTCCGCATGGGACTGGAGAAACCAAGTCTAAATAAATAAGTGTATGTATGTATATATATATATATATTATTTATATATACACACATATTACTTTGGCTTAGTTTCTCCAGTCCCATGTGGAACAATGGACAACAAGGCTCCGCCACCAGACCCAGTCCATCGTAATCTCTTTCACTCCAGCCCAGGTGGCGTCCCGCTCTAGGAAGCCCTCCTTAAATGTACTTCACCAGGTCTTGTTTGGACACCCCCATCTTCTTCTCCCTTCTGGTGGTGCCCATTCTACTGCCACTCTGGTGCAGCGTCCACCTGGGAGATGAAATACATTTCCTGCCAGCCTCAGTCGTCTCTCCATCACGATGTTCCATATACATATCACATACCAGCAAATCTCCTGTGATGATATACAGGGTGAATCAAGACCAAAGGTAATCTTCAACTGGTGCGATTAGATACCGGGGAATAATTGGACCAGGATTCACAGATGTGATTCAGTGAACAAGTCAGAGACATTCTCACCTTATTTTTATACATTTCCATCACAAAATTCTCTTGTCCTGATTTAGAACAGAAGCTGCCTCAGTAAACTTATGGCTTTGCAGCTACATCCTTCCCACTATAGAAAATGATTGTAAAGGAGGTTGACAGGAAGAACACACACTTGTGTGAGTGTGAATAAGTTTGTGTGTCTGAGTGTGTTTACATGTGTCTCTGAGTGAGTGTGTGTGTGTGTGTGTGTGTGTGTGTGTGTGTGTGTGTGTGTGTGTGTGTCTCTGCACGTGTGCTCATCTCTGCCTGTGTGCGTGTCTGAGTGTATGTATCTACGTGTGTGTGCGTGTGTATCTTTACATGTGTGAGTGTCTCTACGCAGTGGAGTGTTACCTCCATCACATGTCTGAGTATCAGTGTGTCTCTGCGTGTATGTCTGTCTCTGCCTGTGTGCATTCTCTGCCTGTGTGCATGTCTGAGTCTGTGTGTCTGCGTGTGTCTCTGCCTTTGTGCATGTCTCTGCCTGTGTGCATGTCTGAGTGTGTGTCTCTGCGTATGTGTGCTTGTCTCTGTGTCTGTCTCTGCGTCTGTCTGAGTATGTGTGTCTCTGTGCATGTGTCTCCGTCTCTGCATGCGTCTGAGTGTGTGTGTCTCTATGCGTGTGCCTGTCTCCACCTGTGTACATGTCTGAGTGTGTGTGCCTGTGTCTTTGCACGTGTGTGTCTCTGCCTGTGTGCATGCCTCTGCCTGTGTGCATGTCTGAGTGTGTGTCTCTGTGCATATGTGCTTGTCTCTGTGTCTGTCTCTGCGTGTATCTGAGTGTGTGTGCCTCTGCACGTGTGGGCATGTCTCTGCGTGTCTCTGTGCGCGTGTCTGTCTCCGCATGTGTCTGAGTGTGTGCATGTCTCTGTGTGAGTGTGCCTGGCTCTGTGTGCACGTGCATGTCTCTGCATGTGTCTGAGTATGTACGTCTTTGCGTGTGTCTGCACATGTGCACATCTGTGTGTGTGTCTGAGTGTGTGTGTCCCTGCGTGTGTCTGCACATGTGCAAGTCTCTGCATGTGTCTGAGTACGTGTGTCTCTGCATGTGTGTGCATGTCTCTGTGTGTGTCTGAGTATCTGTGTCTCTGCACATGTGCACGTTTCTTAATAAAAACAAAAAACTGCGGATGCTGGAAATCCAAAACAAAAACAGAATTACCTGGAAAAACTCAGCAGGTCTGGCAGCATCGGTGGAGAAGAAAAGAGTTGACGTTTCAAGTCCTCATGACCCTTCAACAGAACTCAGTTCTGTTGAAGGGTCATGAGGACTCGAAACGTCAACTCTTTTCTTCTCCGCCGATGCTGCCAGACCTGCTGAGTTTTTCCAGGTAATTCTGTTTTTGTTTTGCACGTTTCTTAATGTGTCTGAGTGTGTGTGACGCTGTGTGTGTATGCATGTCTTTGCATGTTTGAGTGTGTGTGTCTGCGTGTATCTCTGAGTGTATATGGCATGTGCATGAGAGAGTTGAAGTCTTGCAACACATTATACAGAAGACGTCTGCAATTAGGGACATTAAAAAAAAAATACTTAATCACAACAATAAATTAATTTCCTAAGTAGGGTTTATCAGGTACAATGAATCCACTGAGACATGAAGTACAGTGGCTGTGGACACAAAATGATTTTATGGATGAAGTCTCAATATCACTTTCTGTTACAAAAAAAATGATGTGAACTTTGTTCCGCACTTTTCAATGATTCATTGGGCTCTGGTAATAAATACTGTGTCCAGTCAGATGGAGTTGCTGGCTTCAAGGAAGACTGATGCTGGCTGAATTACATGAGCAAAGATTTCCATCAACCCCAGGTGACTGAACATCCACTGAGCATACTAAACTCAGCTGCCACACCAGGCTCAGTAAGCCTTTCTGAGTCTGTATCTCTCAGATCCATGAAGCTTGATTCTTCATAATGGTTTGATTCTCAAAGGATATCTCAAAGATGAAACTGAAGGCCTGGTTTGTCCAGTAGGGTGCCTGTACCAGCAGCATGAGGCCTATAGGTCCCATTCCTACCAGTCCATTCCCTTGAATGGACCCCGTGAGGGATGGTGGATGGAATTTGGAAAGTTATACAACATATGAATTCAGAGCAGAAGGAGGCCATTCGGCCCCTCGAGCCTGCTCCGCTATTCAATAAAATCATGGCTGACTGATTGTGGTCTCAAAGCCACAGTCCTCCCTGCTCCCGATAACCTTTCATTCCCTTGATAGTCAAGAATTTATCTACATCGGCCTTAAAAGTATTCAATGACCCTGCCTCCACCAGGGAAGAGAGTTCCACAGCTCATGGCCCTCTGAGAGAGAGAAAAAAATCTCCTCATCTCCATCTTAAATGGGAGACACTTTATTTCTAAACTGCCTCCCCTAGTTCTGGTCTCTCCCACAAGGGGAAACATACTTTCAGCACCCACTTTGTCCACCCCCTTGGGATCTTATAGGTTTCAATAAGATCACCTTGCATTCTTCTAAACTCCCATAGATGCAGGTAGCTCAGCGCCCTTCCAGCAGATAAAGGTCAATGGCATCAAAGGCAGTGTCCAGATAAGTATCAATCCTCTATATATTGTCACTATACCTTATTTTTTATTCTTTCATGGGCTGCGGGTGTCGCTGGCAAGGCCTTGAGCTGAGTGGCTTGCTAAGGCCATTTCAGGGGGAGTTAAGAGTCAACCACATTGTTACGGGTCTGCAGTCACATGGAGGCCAGACCAGGTAAGGATGGCAGATTTCCTTCCCCAAAGGGCATTAGTGAACCGGATGGGTTTTTATAACAATCGATGATGGTTCTCATGGTCACCATTACTGGGACTAGCTTTATATTCCAGAATTTTTTATTAATTGAATTTAAGATCCACCAGCTGCCATGGGTGTCCCCAGGACTTAGCCTAGGTCTCTAGATCACTGGTCCAGTGACATTATCACTACACCACTATCTCCCTTATGCTGCACCTGCGAGGGAGATCTCAGTTCCAAGGCGATACAGAATTCCTCTTTCTGCAACTGCTGCCAATAGTGAGATAGGGGGTGTACAAGAGTCGGAAGGTTGGAGAAAATTGGAGGAAATTGCAGAGATTGGGTGTGGAAGCCTACGAGGTGATTTAAACCAGAAGGTGGGAATTTTAAACGAGGCGTTGATGGACAAGGAGCAGTCGAGATTCGCGAGCCTAAAGTGGGTCATGCTGTCAGCAGCAATCCTCCATTGATCCTTCATACAGAGTGCCCCTGCCGGAATCCTGGAATCCAGTTCATCTGACACACAAGAGTCAAAGTCTTACTTATCTTTGAAGGCGCGGTCTTTGGGGGATATCGTGTAAAATACACTTTCCTTTCTCCGCCTGTTTCTCCCAAGAACAAGGAGAACAGAAGAGTGACGGCTCGGCCCCCACAACTGTGGTCTCAAGCACATCAGCTGCCTCAGGCTCCAGCATTCTGCAGCTCATAGTTCAGGGCTTTGATAACGGGGCTCTGAATGAAGCGCAGATCAGAAGCATGGAAGAGCTGGTGGGAGGCAGGGGAAGCAGCAAAAGTGAGTGAGGCTGTGAGCCCCCACTTTTTGCCAGCACTGCCCACATGAGATCGGTATCCAACAGGGCCTGCCTTGGTGCGCAAGCCAAAGACTTTCTTTTAACCTTTGCATTGCTGATGAACACATGGCAGTAGCTGTCAAAGATCAGTAGCACAGCTCATGCAGAGCTGCAATACACACTGATTAATGCAGGTCGCACTGGAGCATCCTCTATAGGGCAGCCCCAGTGCAGCAAAGGAGGGAGCCTGAATGCTGCGACTGGCATCATTGGGACCTTTTCTTTTACAAGTTGTTAGAAGGGCACCCTGAATCCTTGGCTCTATTAATCGAGGGATAGAGTACAAAAGCAAGGAAGTCATGCCAGTGATTTATAAATCACTGGTTAGGTCTCAGCTGTAGCAAATGTGTAGCCCAATTCTGGGCACCACACTTTAGGAAGGATGTCAAGGCCTTGCAATGGATGTATACCAAAATAGTGCCAGCTTGAAAAACTGGGATTATTATCTTTAAAAAAAAGGTTAAGAGAAGATTTACTGGAGTTCAAAGTTCTAAAGGGTTTTTATGGAGTAAATATGGGGAAATGGTTTCCACTGGAAGGAGATCAGTGTGGGAGTACGGACAGGAGGAGCCCATTCAGCCCTTAGAGCCTGCTTCATCATTCAATGAGATCATGGCTGATCTGCCACTTAACTCCATCTCCCCCACCTTTGTCCCACATTCCTCAACACCTTTGGATAAAAAAAATCTATCAATCTCAGATTTAAAATTAACAATTGACCCAGCATCAATTGGCAATTGTGGGAGAGAGTTCCAAACTTCTCCTACCCTTTGTGTGGGCTTGGCCTAAATGGCCAAGTGGTTATGGTACTGGGTTTGTAACCCTAAGATCAAGAGTTCAAATCTCACAATGGCAAACCATGAAACAACGTAACTTCATCTAAAACAGATGGAAACGTGTTTGTACTCAAAAGAGTTACCCTTTGTGTGGAAGTGTTTACTAATTTCACTCCAGAAAGGTATGGCTCTAAATTTTAGACTCCGCCCCTTGTCCTAGGCACCCCAACCAGCAGGAACAGTTTCTATCTACCCTATCTTTGTTTTTATAACCGTTCATGGGATGTGGGCACTGCCAGCTAGGCCACCATTTATTGCCCTAATTGCCTTCAAAAAGATGGTAGTGAGCTGCTTTTTCGAACTGCTGCAGTCCATGTGATGTAGGTACACTCACAGTGCTGGTAGGGAGGGAGCTTCAAAAATTTAACCCAGCAACACTGAAGGAACAGCCAAAATTTTTCCAAGTTAGGATGGCATGTGGCTTGGAGAGGAACTTGCAGATGGTGGTGTTCCCATGCGCCTGCTGCCCTTGTCCTTTTAGGTGGTAGGGTTTGGAAGGCGCTGTCAAAGGAACCTTGGTTCCTTCCATCTTGTAGATGGTGCACACTGCTGCCATTATATGTTGGTGGTGGAGAGAGTGAATGTTGAAGGTGGTGGATGGGGTGCCAATCAAGCGGGGCCGCTTTGTCCTGGATGGAGTCAAGCTTCTGGAGTGTTGTTGGAGCTGCACTCATCCAGGCAAGTGCAGAGTGTTCCATCACACTCCTGACTTGTGCCTTGTGCCATCTGTTATCAGGGGACACAGATTTAAAATAATTGGCAAAAGAACCAGCAGAGAATGAGGAGGTTTTTTTTGTCACGTAGTGAGTTGTTTTGGTCTGGAAGGAGCTGCCTGAAAGGGTATTGGAAGATTCAATCATGCGAACATAGGGAATAGAAGAAGTAAGCCATTCAGCCCCTCAGGCCTGCTCTACCATTCAATAAGATATTGGCTGATCTTTTCATTTTGAATTCCACATTTCCATCTACCCCTGATAACCTTTGATTCCCTTGCCTAACAAGGGTCTAACTTCCTCCACCTTAAAAGTATTCAGTGATTCCCCCACCTCAGGCAGAGAGTTCCAAAATCACACAACCCTCCGAGAGAAAAAAAATTCTCCTCATCTCTGTCCCAAAAGAGTGACCCCTAATTTTAAAACAGTGTCACCCAGTTCTGGACTCACCCACAAGCGGAAACATCCTTTCCACATCCACCTTGTCAAGGCCGTTCAGGACCTCACATACTTCAATCAAATCACCACTCACTCTTCTAAACTCCAGTGGAAACAAGCCCAGTCTGTCTAGCCTACCCTCATAAGACAACCCACTCATTCCAGGCATCAGTCTCGTAAACCTCCTCCCAATCGTCTCCCAACGCATTTACATCCTTCCTTAAATAAGGAGTCCAATACTGCAAACAGTATTCGAGATGTGGTCTCACCAATGCCCTGTATAAACAAAGCATAACAAGCTTCTTTTGTGTTCAAAACCTCTCATAATAAAGGATAGCATTCCATTAACCTTCATGATTACTTGCTGTACCTGTATACTAACTTTTTGTGATTTATGCACTAGAACACCTCTATCCCTCTGCATCTCGGAATTCTGCAGTTGTCCTCTGTTTAAGTAACACTTTGCTTTGTTATTCTTCCAGCCAAAGTGAACAACTTCACATTTTCCTACATTATACTACATCTGCCAGATTTTTGCCCACTCACTCAACCTATCTATATCCATCTGCAACCTCCTTAGGTCCTCTTCACGACATACTTTCCTATCTACCTTTGTGTCATCTGAAAATTTAGCCCCCTTGCCTTCGCTCCCATCATCTAAGCCATTGATATAAATTGTAAAAAGTTGAGGCCCTAGCATAGGCCCCTGTGGGACTTCACTCGTCACATCCTGCCAATCAGTATAAGGCCCATGCTGTCCATTCTCTTCCGGCCAACCAATCTTCTATCCACGCTAATATGTTACCCCTACACCACGAGCTTTCATTTTCCGCAATAATCTTTGACATGGCACCTTATCAAATGCCTTCTGGTAATCCAAGTCCAGTATGTCTGCCAGCTCCCCTTATCCACAACGCATGCTACTTCTTCAAAGAACTTCAATAAATTGGTTAAACATGATTTCACTTTCACAAAAAGATTCTTCTCAATTATCTTGAGTTTCTCCAAGTGCCCAGCTATTAACTCCTTAATGATTGATTCGAACACCTTCCCCACAACAGACGTCAAGCTAACTGGCCTATAGTTTCCTGTTTCATGCATCCCTCCCTTCTTGATTATATTTGCCATTTTCCAGTCTGATGGAACCTTTCCAGAATCTAGTAAATTTTGGAAAATTAACACCAACGCCACTAATACTTAATTTGCCACCTCTTTTAAGACCCTAGGATGAAGTCCATCAGGACCCGGAGACTTGTCAACCTGCAGCTCCATCAGTTTGCTCAGTACCACCTCCCTAGCGATTGTAATTTCACCAGGTGCCTTACTCCCTTCCACCTCCTGACTTATAGCTATTACTGGAATGTTTCTATATCCTCTATAGTGAAGACAGAAGCAAAATATTTGTTCATTTCATCCGCCAGTTCCTTATTATTTACTATTAACTCCCCATTCTCACTCCCTAGAGGATTGACACTCACTTTGCTTACTCTTTTCCTTTTTAAATACCTGTAGAAACGCTTGCTATCCGTTTTTACATTTCTAGCTAGCTTCCTTTCATACTCTAATTTCTTTCTCCTGATTAACCTTTCTGTTGTTCTTTGCCGTTCTTTATATTCTGACCAATCACCTGAACAGCCACTCATCTTTGCGCAATTATGTGCTTTTTCCAAAAGTATGATGCTTTCCTTAACTTCTTTAGTTAACCAGGGATAGTGAGCCCTCCCCTTAGAATTTTTCTTCTTGTAGGATTATACTTATTCTGAGATATCTCCCTAAATGCCTGCCACTATTTCTCTGTTGATCTATCAAGTAACCTAGTACCCCAGTTCACTTCAGCTGCCCACATAGTTGCCCTTATTTAAATTTGAAACACTAGTCTTAGACCCACTCTTCTCCCTTTCAAACTGGATGTAAAATTCATCTGTTGGTTGCTGCTACCTAGGGGTGCCTTCACACTGAGGACATTAATTAATTCTGTCACATTACACAATATCAAGTCTAATATAACTTGCTCTCTGGTTGGTTCCAGATGTATTGCTCTAAGCAACTATCTCAACAGCATTCTATGAACTCCTCATCCAGGCTACTACTGCCAATCTGATTATTCCAGTTTATACACAGATGAAAACTGCCTATGATTATTGTCGACCCTTTATCACAGGCACCTAATATTTCTTCTTGTATCCTTTGTCCTACGTTGTGTTTACTGTTAGGGGACCTGTAGATCACTCCCACTAATGATTTCTTTCCTCGACTTTTCATCATTTCCACCCAAATGGGTCAGGTGTAGACTGTCCCAACGGTACAGCCCCCACTTTCCCCAGTACTGATGCCAGTGCCCCATGAATCAGAACCCACTTATTCCACATCAGTGTTTGAGCCACGCATTCATTTCTCTAATCGTATTCGCCCTATGCAAATTTGCCTTTGAGGTTCTGCTTCTTACTTTGGTACCTAGCTCTACCATAGTTTAACCAACTCCTATACAACTCCGCTTTTTGTATTTTTTCAATATGCTTTCTAGAGTTGGTTTTTAGTTAGTAATTTCCATTTGAGTTACTGTCTTCATGGATCCTGAGGGTTGCTAGTTGATCTGATAATGACTCCTTGTGCAACTAGGCTTCATTACTTCCTCGGTCAATATATCTTTCCCAGCATTGCCCTGTTTTTCAGTTTATCTCTCAGTCCTTGCAAGGTTTGTCTTTTTAAAATCATTTGATTTGGTAGCGACACATAATTAAAGATTCTGCCAACGGTGAGTGCATCAGCGCTGTGTCTTTCAGGAGCAGGAAACACTCTGTATGTTGTGTATGCAGCATCAGTTCATGGTGCTTGCCAATCCCAAAGGTACTTATATCAACAACTCGCATTAAACAGCTCCTTTAAAATTGTTAAATGTCCCAAGGTGCAACATTGAGGTGTAAATTGGACAAAAGTTGACAGTGAGGTCACAGAAGGAGATATTAGGAAAGATGACCAAAAGATTGAACCAAAATATTTAAGGAGCATCTTTAAGGAGGAGAGAAAAGTACAGAGGTTTAGGAAGGGAATTCCAGAGCTCGGCGCCTGCAGGGAGCTGAAGGCACGACCACCCATGGTGGAGCAATGGAAACCTGAGGAGGTCAGAGCTGGAGAAGCACAGGGATACTGGATAATTGTAGGAGGTTATAGAGATATGGATGGGCAAGGTCATGGAGGAATTTGAAAACAGGGGTGATTAAGGTGTTACCAGACTAACAGCCAACGTTGATCAGGGAGCGCAAGAGTGAAAGGTGAACGGGACTTGATGAGAGTTAAGAATACGGGCAGCAGAGCTTTGGATGACACATTTATGGAGGCTAGAACATGGGAGGCCGGCCAGGAGTTCTGCCATCAAGTGCTCTTGAACTGTACTTCAATTTCAAACTGTAACACAATCACAAGACTGCTCTGTGTTAGCATCTATTACAATGAGTATTGAAAATAAAGCAGTTGTTAAAACCAGAACCTCACAAATAAATGTAAATACTTTTCACCAGCATGCCTTTTAAGAAACAGAAGAAAGACTTGCAATTCTATGGTACATCTGATCATCTTAAGGTATTTCAAAGAGCTTTCCAGTGTAGTCACTGTTGTCATGGAGGAAACACATGTAGGCTCCTTCGACAGCCCCTTCCAAACCCATGACCACTACCATCTAGAAGAACAAGGGCAGCAGGTAGATGGGAACACCGCCACCAGAAGTTCCCCTCCAAGTCACTTGCCATCCTGACTTGGAAATATATCGCCGTTCCTTCACTGTCGCTCGGTCAAAATCCTGGAACTCCCTTCCTAACAGCAATGTGGGTGCACCTATGCCACATGGGCTGCAGCAGTTCAAGAAGGTGGCTCACCACCACCACCTTTTCAAGGGCAAATAGGGATGGGTGATAAATGCTGGCCAAGCCAGCGAAGCCCACATCCCTCAAAAGAATTTTCAAACACTCAGCTTGAACATAACAGCTGCAACTTTTGTGACATGTGTTCTGATTTCGGCATCAAGTGATGGATTGTTGATGATTGTGAAGCCTAGATATGTGAAGTTATCAACAAACTCCAGCGTCATACTGTTAATACTGATACAGACTCAAAAACAAATTAAATATACTTGAGCTGGGCACATGAGAAAAAGCTGGTCAAAGCTAACAATCAAATAAAGGAAAGCAATAGAAAGAGGGGTCAGAGAAAGGTTTGCAAGAGGATTTAGATCCACTCCGCAATTGGTTGACAAATTAAATTTAAGATTGATTAAACATAAAGCTTTACACAACGGATCAAAATTCACGGGTTGGAGGTACAGAAAGAATGAGTCTAAATCATTGCAAGGACACTGAGAGAGGAGTTAATCTGAAACACATCACTTTCAATATCCACACAACATTAGAAGTAATAAAGAGTTAATAGAAAGCTGGGAAATGTGGCTGTAAAGTGCAAGTTTACACCGAGGCTTGACAATGAGCTGGTCAGACTACATCTGTTCAATCATTGTAGCAGAGAATGTACATTGGGAAGGGGCAGGGGGGCAGAGAAAAGCTGCATGCCTGAGCCTTGCCATAAAAGAGAGAATATATAAGATGCTTAATCTTTATAGCCCAGTGAGAGGAGGATGAAGAAGCAAAGGGGGAAAGGAGAGGAACTTCAAGACTATATAATATTTAAAGGTAACATTTAAAGGGCTACTCCTGCAAATTATGTCAGCAAATTAAGCAAGGCCAGCAGAAATTAGTGGCGAGTAAATTGAAACCAGGTAAATATCTAGGGATGTATCTTCGCCCAAACAGTGATAAATGTTGTTAAGCATCTGCCAAATAGGATGGCAGACCCAGTGGCAGCTTTTCAAACCAAAACTGAAGGCCATCGTGTGGGATTAATGGGTGTACAAAGCATCAGCATCGCTGAGCTGAGCCTTTGCTAGCCCCTGACTTTAATTAGCTTCCTGCAAGAACAGCTTTCATTTATACAGCAACACCTTTCATGTGGAATTCTTGCCAAGGGACTTTAGAATTTTTTTTATATGGAAAACAGAGGCTGTACCAGGAAGGGAGCAAAGAGAGAGCCACTTGAAAGCTCCACCGGAATAATCCCTACTGTCTCTCTCCTGTGACCTTCAGTCTCTTTCCCTGCTCCCTTGTTCTGTTTTGCAGTCCAACCTTCCTTCTTGTAAAACGTTATCAGGTGCTCAGTTATAAGGGTATAGCTGTAGAAATTGCTGCTTTTTAACCCGTGTGTTCAAATTCCTCCTTGGCTACAGCCTTCTCTATCTGTTAGCTTTCCCAGCCCTGCAGTCCCCTGCCATCCTCTAATTCTGGCCTCTTGCTCATCCCCCGATTTTAATTGCTCTACCATTGGTGGCCATGCCTTCAGCTGCTCATGCCCTAAGCTCTGGAATTTCGCCACCCCCAAATCCCCATTCCCTGCAAATGTTTTAAATTACGCCCTTGTGAATCACAATGGGATGGGTTACTACATTAAAGGTACCACATAAATGCGCATAGTTGGTTCTGTTGCTGTCTAGAACGAGGAACCATGGATACAAGATTAAATTTAAGAGATTTAGAATGGTTGGAAGAAAGAAACTCCTTCACCCAAAGAGAAGGTGAGGCTGTGAATTCACTTCATTGGTTGAGGCAGAAGCTACTGTCAATGTCTTATTAATTATGTTATTAGTTTAATGTCAATTCCATTGTTAAGGTTTAATGTCGATTATATTGTTACGCGGGTGATGAGTATTGAACGCCTGTAAATGGGGACAGCTGGGACACTGGTGGTGAGTAGTGTTGACTGTGAACTAAGTCAACAAACTCTCTCCAGCAAAAAAAGCTGCAGTGTCTTAGTTTTAACTTCACCAACTGGCATGGATCCAGTTAATAACTATGTTAACATTAACTTGGAGGGTAGGTGAAAGAAAACAAATTGAAAAGATTTGGAAAAAGGTGGGTAAATGAGAGTTGGACCTGTGAAAGGCCTGTTTCCACATTGTAACCTCTGTATTTCTAAGTATAAATAAGGGTACATGCAATAACAATCAGTTTTCACTTTAACCAATCCAACACAAATTGGGAATGCTTATATGCAAATATAGCTTTAGAATCAGAAGTGGGCGGTGTAGTACATGGTTGGTTTATG
Source organism: Carcharodon carcharias (assembly GCF_017639515.1). Lineage (NCBI taxonomy): Eukaryota > Metazoa > Chordata > Chondrichthyes > Lamniformes > Lamnidae > Carcharodon > Carcharodon carcharias. The sequence goes on from NW_024470758.1 coordinate 4,395,905, forward strand.
ACCCAATGTGCTAAGGTCATGATTAAGTGCAAGTCTAGATTGCCTTAAATTCAACAATCATGCTACCCTAACATCATTCAGTACCTTACGGTAAGGACTGTAAGTAAGGCACAAAAACTTGATTTTAAAATAGTAAACTACAAAGGAATAAAAAAACAATTAAAAATTAAACTGAAGGTAATACTGAAGGACATGTAAGTGTAGGCGAGATGGAAAATGTTTAAACCAGAGCATGGAATAGGCAGGATCACTGGGAAGCCCAGGGGAAATGGACTGAAGCTAAACGAGCCTTTCTTGAAAGTAATGAATAGCGACAATTAAAATGGAAATTATGAGGGGAAAAAATACCTACTGCCTACAGGGAGAAACAGAAGGTGTACACATTGAGAAGGAAGCAGACACTGGCTCAAATATTAAAGGTGAGCAGGGGAATGTGTGGGGAGTCCAAAATGGGTCACAAAATCATATAGGACTAAAGAGGTGGGGACCCTGCTTATCTTAACAGCAAATTGCAGAACTGACTCCTCGCCCAGCAGTCTGCAAGATGGACAGACTGACTGCCAGTCAGGATGGATTCCTAGTATCAAGAGGTTGTGTTCAGGCTCTGACGGGACATGCACAGGCACTGGGAAAGAAGCAGCAGCAGGCCACAATCGAGGAGGCAGGAGATCAGGGGGGAGGCTGTTGATCGAGGGGAAGGGGAGAAGCTGGTGATCGGGGCGGGGTGGGGGGCAAGAGATCGATTGGAGAAGTTAGGACTGTTTTCCTGGGAGAAGGGAAGACCAAGGTGATTTGATAAAGGTTTTCAAAATCATGAGGGGTCTGGACAGAGTCAATAGGGGGAAACTGTTCCCATTGGTGGAAGGATCGAGAATAAGAGAGCACAGATTTAAAGTAATTGGCAAAAGAAGCAAAAGCGACATGAGGAAAACTTTTTCATGCAGCGAGCGGTTAAGGTCTGGATTGCGCTGCCTGACTGTATGGGGGAGACAGTTATAATTGAGGTATTTGAAAGGGAATTAGACTTAGTTATCTGAAAAGGAAGAATGTGCAGGGCTCCAGGGAGAAAGCAGAGGGATGGCACTAGGCGAGTTGCTCATTCAGAGAGCCAGTGCAGACACGATGGGCTGAGTGGCCTCCTTCTGCACTGCAACAATTCTGTGATTCTATTTGAATGGAGAGAGACTGCAGAATACTGCAGTACAGGGGGACCTGGGTGACCCTGTACATGAATCACAAAAAGTCAGTATGCAGGTACATCAAGTAATTACAAAGGCAAATGGAATGTTGGCCTTTGTTGCAAGGGAGATGGAATATGAAAGTAGGGAAGTCTTGTTACAATTGTACAGGGCATTGGTGAGGCCTACAGTAGTGTGTAGCTTTGGTCTCTTTATTTAAGAAGGGACGTATTTGTAACAGAGGCAGTTCAGAGAGGGTTTTTGATTGACAAGGGAGTCAAAGGGAGGCAGTTGAGACCACAATCAGGTCAGCCATGATTTTACTGACTTACAGAGTAGGGCCGAATGAATTGCTCCTGCTCCTGTTTCTTATGTTCTTTTGTGCAGGCACTGAACAGGGGCAACGACAACAACAAATTACAATAACAGCTTACAATTATATGGTGCCTTCAATGCAGTGAAATGTCCCAAAGTGCTTTACAGGAATGTTCTCAAACAAAGTCTGACTCCGCGACACTTAAAACAATATTACAGCAGATGACCAAAAGCTTGGTCAAAGGGGTAGCTATTAAGGAGAGTCTTGGAGGAGGAAAATGGCGTAGATAGGCAAAGAGGTGTAGGGAGGGTACTCTAGAGCTTAGGGTCCAGGCAACTGAAGGCAGGGACGCCAATGGTGGAGCAAAGTGAGTATGGGCAGACCGTAGGCCAGAACCCTCAATGACCACATTAAGAATTCATAACCGGGGCTCGTGAACCAGTAATGGCTGTAGAACAATTAACTCAGTGTAACTCAGTGAGACATGGGGAAGTTGGTTGGTGGGAGGCCAGGAGTGGGGGGAGTTGAGATGAGTGCGATTGACAGCCTAACCAATGAGTGGCAGTTAACAGGAAACAAGCAGCATCGAAGTGCTTGGTGTAAGAGGCCGTTGCTATCTCCAGGGGGTTAACAATCCACACGCACGCTCCTGTTCACAAATTAATTGAAAAGAAAGCTGAATGTTCTTTTGTGCTACCTTGTTTTAAATTTACCACTCAGGATTCCCATCTGTGCACTGTGATGAAGACAAGAACACTAATTATTTTTTTTCTTTGTTGAACATAGATATAAACCTGTGCTTGATTATAATTAGCTAACAGGCAAGTGCTTCCAATTCGGGGATAATTAGGCACTTCAATGCCAGTACTGTTGTGCGGCAGTTTATAGTTAAAGGGTATTCATTATATCTATAACCTGCCTTATGAACTAACCTTTTGGAAGCAGGCTTTTGCTCACAGGTGTAACAAAAATTCCTCAAATATGGAATCAGTGAAACATATGGGATTATAGAACCATAGGTTCGGATTTTGCCATTGTAATGATGGCGAAACTGCCAGCATTTGCCGTCACTTATAACTGTGAAACTGGCCACCTCATCCGGTGTCTGCATGTGCACGGTGAAACGTGAAACCCACACAGCAAGCAATCTTTAGAAGCCACTGAACTGACGTGAACATCACCATATATACTGTAAAATCACTTAAAAAAAAACCCTTGTGCCACGTTGAATGAGATCCAAGAGGAGTTGAAACAGTGTATAAAATCATAAATACAGCTGAACAACCCCTCTGGCCCAGAAAAATTGATTTTGTATTTTTAGAATGTCAATTTTCTACATTTTAACAATTCCATAGATTCTCACTAATCTAAAAATAATTCTTCAAGTTTGTCTTAATATTTTAGCTTCTACTTTATTACCTGTGTAGGTCCAAAATCTTTACCTCGCTTTCTATAAAATTTATAAAAAGTGAATAATAATCAATGCATTTCACTTCCTGGTTAGCTGATGGTGAGAATTTTTCAATTTGATTGGCTACTTCGTCTACTTGATGACATCATTGTTGCTGGATACCTGGAGATCCTCCAGACTTGGCGCCAGAATCAACTAACGTCGGAAAAGGGGAAATTCACACCAGAGAGATTACGAGGTCTTTCTGGTCAGATTTCTTTGACATCAGTAGCGATGCCATCGCTTTGCTACTGCCTCTGAAATCCAGGTAATTGAAACTTACAGCACAGTGGGCCATTCTGCTCTGCATACCTCTGCTGGCTCTTTGAAAGAGCTATAGTGTAAAGTCCCGCCTCCTCCTCGTACCATGCCCTAAGAGGGTGTTGGCAACCATGGATTTGAATTTGATTGGTCTATGATTATGATTAGCAAAGTACTGCAGTGGTTTGTCATTGTCTTCTGCAGAATAGTTCCTACTCTTACCGCCTGCTATAAGGTCACGGGTTTGGCAGGTGCTGTGGAAGGAGCCTTGGTGAGTTGCTGCAGTGCATCTTGTAGATGTTACACACTGCTGCCACTGTGCTCCAGCGGTGGAGGGAGTGAATTTTAAGGTGACCGATGGGGTGATGACCAAGCAGCCTGCTTTTTCCTGAATGGTGTCAAGCTTCTTGAGTATTGATGGAGCTGCACTCATCCGGGCAAGTGGAGAGTATTCCATCACACTCCAGACTTATGCCTTGTAGATGGTGGACAAGCTTTGGGAAGTCAGGAGGTGAGTTACTCTCCACAGAATTCTCAGTCTCTGACCTTCTCTTGTAGTCACAGTATTTATGTGGTTGGTCCAGTTCAGTTTCTGGTCTGGTCATAGTGATTGCCAAAATGTAGGTGAGGGAATTCAGCAATGATAATACAATTGAATCTGACGTGGAGGTGGTTAGATTATCTCTTGCTGGGGATGGTGATTGCCTGGCAGCGGTGTGGTTGTCCAGGTTTTGCTACATATGGACACAATAACTCAGTATTTGAGGTGTTGCAAATGGTGCTGAACATTGTGCAACCATCAGCGAATATCTCCACTCTGAACTTATGATGGAGGGATGGTCATTGATGAAGCAGCTGAAGATAGCTGGGCCTAGGACACTACCCAGAGGAACTTCTGCAGTGAAGTCCTGGGACTGAGATGATTGACCTCCAACAACCACAACAATCTTCTTTTCTCTTAAGTATGACTCCAACCAGTGGAGAGCATTCCCCCTGATTCCCATTGACTCCAGTTTTGCCAGGGTTCCTTGATGCCACACTTGGTCAAATGTGGCCTTGATGTCAAGGACAGTCACTCTCACTTCACTTCTGGAGTTCAGTTTGGACTAAGGCTGCAATGAGGTCAAGAACCAAGTGGCCCTGGCAGAACCCAAACTGAGCATCAGTGAGTAGGTTATTGCTGAATAACTGCTGCTTGATATTGTTGATGACACCTCCCATCACTTTGCTGATGATTAAGCGTAGAGTGATGGGGTGGTAATTGGTTGCATTGGATTTGTCCTGATTTTCTGGACAGGGCATACCTGGGGCAATTTTGCACACTGTCAGGTAGATGCCAGTGCTGTAGCTGCATTGGGACAGTTTGGCAAAGAGAAGAGTCATGCAGACTCGGAATATTAACTCTGTTTCTCTCTCCACATATACAGCCAGTCCTGCAAAGTTTTTCCGGCATTTTCAGGTTTTATTTCAGTTTTCCAGTATCTGCGATATTTTGCTTTTATTTCATTATAATGGCAAAGAGAAAAGCTAGTTATGGAGCATTAGTCTTCAGGATGCTGTCAGGGCCCATAGACTTTGCTGTGTCAAGTGTTTTCAGCCATTTCTTTATATCACATGGAGTGAATCAAACTGACCCATTCAGCAGAGGGATAGTTTTTATCTCTCTAATCTATCAAAACCTCCAACTTGAAAACCTTTGTTAAGTGACCTCTTAACTTTCTCTGTCCCAAGGAGAACAGATTAAACTTTTCCAACCTCTCCTCAAAACTGAATTTCCCCATTCCTGGTAACAGCCCGTTGAACCTCCTCTGTATCCTTTACATCTTTCCTGAAGTATGGTGTCCAGAATTTTTTTAAAAATTCTTTTCACAGATGTGGGCATTGCTGGCTAGGTCAGCATTTGTTGCCCATCCCTAATTGCCCTTGAAGATGGTGGTGAGCCGCCTTCTTGCACACACAGTGCTGTTAGGGATGGAGTTCCAGGGTTTTGACCCAGCGACAGTAAAGGAACGGCGATAAAGTTCCAAGTCAGGATGGTGTGTGGCTTGGAAGGGAAATTGAAGGCGGTGGTGTTCCCATGCGTTTGCTGCCCTTGTCCTTTTAGGTGGTAGGGTTTCGTGGGTTTAGAAGGTGCTGTCAAATGAGCCTTGGTGAGTTGTTGCAGTGCATCTTATAGATGGTACAGACCGCTGCCACTACACATCGGTGGTGAAGGGAGTGAATGCCTAAAGTGTTAGGTGGAGTGCCAGTCAAGTGGGTTGCTTTGTCCATAATACTCCAGCTGAGGCTTAATCAGTGATTTATGAGGTTCTAGCAATGATCTCTTTGCTTTTATATTCTGTGCCTCTTTTTATAATCACCTTATCAACTTGCCCAGCCACCTTTCAAGATTTGTGTACATGGAAACCAAAATCTCTCTGCTCATCTACATTTCAAATTCCTGCCATTTATAGTGTACTTTTCACATTACTCCTTCCATAAAGTGCATCACTTTGCACTTCACTGCGCTGAGCTCCATTTGCTGTGCTTCTGCTCATTCCACTCTCATGTCGACATCATCCTGAAGCCAATACCTATCCACATTACCATACGTTGCTTTGTCATGCTTCATATGATCTCCAAACTTTGAAATGCTGCTCGCTACGCCTGACTCTAGGTTGTTTGTAAAAATCAAAAGCTATCCGCCAAGAAATTAGAAATGGGTCTCCCAAAATCCTGATCTTTTCACCAGTTTCACCCTCCCCCTCCTCTCTGGAACCAATGTCAGTCTTTTGCTCCCTTATGAAAATACAGGAATCCCTGTAGCTGCAGACAAAGGCAATATGGCCACTTACAAAAAATAAGTTATTCATGCTTCACGTTAATTGCTAAGTCGCAAAAAGACCTCGCCATCCACAGCTCCCGGGTTCTATCTGGGAGAAAGCCACGCACAGTTGAGCTGAATGTGATAAATACACAGACGTTCAGTAAGGTTTTAGAGGCTCACAGTGCTTTGGTACACCTCTTAAAACTGTCACCTTGCTTGTCCTGGAACAAAAGGACAGAGAAAAGGGGGTTTGGAGTTGGGGGAACTGCATCGTGAAAGTGACCTTGGGAGGAAAATCACCCCCAATAGACTGGTGAGTGTATAAACTACTGTTTTCCCTCACCTCATCACCACTGATCATTCTGTCCAACATGCTGTAGTGGGTGACATCAAGGCTTTGGAAAGCGTGCAGGGGAGGACCGCTAGATTCACATCCGATTGAAGCACCTTTGTTATCAAGATAGGCTAAAAGAGCTGGCACTCTACACTTTAGAGAAGTGATGACTTGGTATGATCAGACTGAGGTTTTATAAGATGATGAAGGAAATAAGTTGTGTTCCAGTTGACAGCTTGTCCCAATTAAATAGGTTAGGGAGGACCAACTTTTAAGTTGTGTAAAGGCAGATAGAGGTTTGATATCAGGAGGTTCTTTTCTCAGGTTGCCAGCTCATGTGATGAATGCTGAATTCATTCAGGCGAGAGCTGGCTTGTTTCTGGTTGGGAAGGACATTATCTCTTACAAAAGGTGGGTACTTAATCGAATTCAGGGCTAGAGTGAGCTCCCAAGATTAGTTTTGATTCTGAGATGGGTTGGAATGGAATTTTCCAGATATCCTTTCCCAAATTGGCCTGGAGTTTTACCTCTTGCAGGAGGTCACATAATTTGGGTGGGGCGGAGTGTGTATATACTGTGACGCACGGGTGTCCAATTGTGCGGAACCGTGACTCCTCCAACAGCACCTTCCAAACTCATGACCTCTAACATCAAGAAGGACAAGGGCAGTAGACACATGGGAACACCACCGCCTGGAAGTTCCTCTCCAAGCCACTCACCATCCTGACTCGGAAATATACCGGCCGTTCCTTCGCAGTCGCTGGGTCAAAATCCTGGAAATCCCTCCCTAATGGCACTGAGTATACCTAAACCACAGGGACTGCAGCACTTCAAGGTAACTCACTGCCACCTTCTCAAGGACAATTAGGAATGGGCAATAAATGCTGGTCTAACCAACCAATGCCCACATGCTATGAACAAATAAATAAAAAAACAGGCTGAACGGACCAGATCATCTTTTCCTGTCTATATCCTCTCTCACTCAACCAACATCACACACTATACAAACCAGTCCAGTTTGCACAGGATGTAAGGCAGCAACTTGCCAAGGCTTCCTCCTCCACCCAGAAGGACAAGACAAGCAGGCATACGGGCATACCTGTTGCCCTTGTCACAGGCACCAAACGTTCTATGACTCTATGACTTTCTGGATCACAAGGCCCAGGGGCACAGTGGGTCTGCAGAATACCAAATCGATACATGGAGTTCTATCCATAATGAGTTCTTAAATTCTGTGCAAAGATTTAATCATCCCATTTTGGAAAACTAAAACACCAAGGCAATTAATTTGGTGCGCGCCATGTGTGTTTGCATCTCAGAAGGCGATGGTTACGGGCAATACAAAATGAGCATTTAATTGTACTTTTTAGCCGCACTCAGCACTGATCGGATCACCACTCTATAATGACATATTGTCTTCCGAGTTAAGGCTCATTATTCTACTGCCTCCAAAATTATCACAAAATGTGTTCCTTTGCAGTCTGCTGCCGGGGAAAATGACCCATTTGAGTCCATTTTCAATGAGAATTATATCCATTATTTAGCCTGAAACAGTCTTGTTCAATATTTAATGTGCTTAGTTAGGTAAAATATTTTTTCCCCATCTAGATCATGGTTTCAGTTTCTGCCTTTGAAGAATAAAACTAAAGGCATTTTTACAGGAAGGATAAGTTGCAATGGTGTGAGCTGTTTATATAATCTAGTGAAGCTCATATGCATTAGCCACAAACAATCACCAGTTGCTGCTCAGATAATCCAATAAACATAGAAAGGATCATTGGGACCAAACACATTATCAAACCAATTTATTCAATCAATGCTTTGTCAGAGAGCTCACAATGCATTTGAAAGTTGTCTCATTCCAGACAACATCGTATGACCTCATCCTGGTATCTGTGTCATAAATGCATCTTTGGGGATTTTATTATTTATTTATTTATTTATTTCAATTAACATGCTAAAGATTTTAAGTCTGTGCACACTTCTAGTCAGATCTTACGCATTATTTCATGCATTTGCAATGGGCACTACTGATGTAAACTGGTCAGGTTGTAAATTACATCCTCCTCCCATGGGGAGGTGCTGCAGCATCTAGTAGAACTGGAAGGAGGGTGACATTTACCTCCCACATTTATAGCCTTTTGCAGCCTCAGGAACTTCCACATGCTTCACTGTCGCTTGTCAATGTTGCAAGGGGAACACGGCAGCCAACCTGCGCACAGCAAGCTCCAGCTATCAATGAGACAAATGACCAGCTATAGTGATGTCAGTTGAGGGGTAAATATTGGCAAGGACACCAAAGGAGTTGCCCCCATTCTCTCCTCTGAAGGGTTTTTACCTCTCCTCTGACAGAGAGCACCTCTGACAATGCAGCACTCCCTCAGCCTGGATTGGGTGCCCGTGTCTCTGGAGTGGACCTTGAGCCCACAGCCTCTGACTTGGCAAAAGAAATTGGGAATGTGATGGAGGCCAGGTTTGGAGGGGTGCAGAGATCTCAAAGAGGGTTCTAGGGGCTGGAGAAGCTTACTGAGATGAGGACTTTTTAAGCAGCATCTGTGTCTCTGTAAGGAACAGAGGACTTAAGAGTGGGAGTAGGCCATTCAGCCCTCCGAGCTGATTATTCGAGAAGATCATGGCTGATCTGGCTGTGGTCTCAACTCCACTTTCCTGTCTGCCCCCACAACCCTCGACTCTCTTGTATATTAAAACATCTGTCTAACTCAGCCTTGAATAAATTCAATGAACCAGCACCCCACTCCCTGCAAGAAAATGTTGACATCCTTTTGGCATTCATATACGCTCAACAGCAATCAGCAAACATTTGTCATCAAAAGGTATAATTTGGAACGAGTTCTTCCTCTCTGCAACAACAAATATAATGTGACTTTGGTTAAAACTTAAGTAATTTCCAAATGTACAAAAAGTTAGAACATAATGGCACAGGAGTCCATTTGCCCCATCAAGTCAATGCATATTTTAAAGTTGGGGAATGTTTCCACAGTTGGGGATTTGAAAATGCAATAACAATGTTATCTTCTCCTTGTATCTCATGACTAAAACTTCAGTGGGTTGACACTCGAACCTGTTCTCTCACCCCCAAGACTCTAAGTAGCAAGAAGTGAGTGTGAATCCATATGGAATCACAACAATTCATTTCCTTTTCCATTGGGCTTAATAAAGTTGTTATAATGAAGTATCCTGCTGCTTAAAAATCCCACAAAAAAAATCATTCCACGTGATTCCTCTGTCAAAAGGGCAAACTCCGGCCCCAGCTGGGATGTAATCGGAATATAAATCTTTTTAAACTAGAGCAATGATTACAAGGTAGAATAACTGGGTACAGATATGATCTGAAAATGATAACGAAACCACTAAAAGCAAATCTCATTCACACCCAGGGCTGTGAGAATGTGGAACACAAGGCCAGAAAGGACAACAACAATAACTAGCATTTATGTATCGCTTTTAACACATTAAAATGTCCCTTGGGCTCCACAGGAGCATTATCAAACAAAATATGACACTGAGCCACATAAAGAGACATTAGGACAGATTAGGACAAAAAAAAATCTTGGTCAAAGGGGTAGGTTTTAAGGAACATCTTACAGGAGGAGAGAGAGAAAGGCAGAAAGGTTTATGAGGGAATTCCAGAGCTGAGGCTGTCGATTAAAATGCTGAGTACTCTGTTGTCAGAAAGATTTCACTGAGAGTCCTACAACACAAGGAAAGGAGCTTTTGGTGGGGGGGGGGGGGTGCTGCAGAGTTCAGATCAAGTTATACCACTGATGGCCTTAACCCCCCCACCCCCCTTTAATCAAAACCCAATTCCGCAGATGGAAAGGGAGAATGACAAGTTGTGAGACAGAAATCTGATTTTCTCACAGTCTCTCCAGTGGATCCTGAGGCTCCTGAAGCAGGATTTTGTTTTTACTCTTTCACAGGATGTAGGCTTTGCTGACAAGACCAGCACTTGTTGCCCATCCCTAATTGCCATTGAACTGAGTGAGAGGCTTGCTGGGGCATTTCAGAGGGCAGTTAAGAGTCAACCACATTGCTGTGGGATCTGCATGTAGACAGATTTCCTTCCCTGAAGGTTAGCGAACCAGATGGGTTTTTTTATGACAATAGTTTCATGGTCACCATTACTGAGACTAGCTTTCAATTCCAGGTTTTATTAATTGAATTTAAATTCCACAGCTGTCCTGGTGGGATTTGAACCCCTGCACCCAGGGCATTGATATCTGGATTACTAGCCCACTATGCACCATCTCCCCTGAGGTATCTACATTATTGTCCCACAGAGCAGATCTGGCAATCTTTTCTGGCAAATGGGACTCCCGCTCCTCATCAGCGATTTCAAATGCTGAATTTCCAGCCCCCACCCCACCAACCCCTCACACACTCACAGGGCAGAGGGATCTTTACAAGTATCTTCAATTCTGATAGCAGTCGCTAGTGATCTTGCTGGGTGGAAAACCTGGGCTGAATTATTACCCCAACAAAACAGTGTGGGCTTGGAGCTCCCCCAGGGTTCATGACTAACTTTACTGCTACTAACTCAGCTCTCTTGTGCCCAAGCCAGCTCCTGATACAGCATCAGTATTCATGGGGATAAAAACAAAAAAACTGCGGATGCTGGAAATCCAAAACAAAAACAGAATTACCTGGAAAAACTCAGCAGGTCTGGCAGCATCGGCGGAGAAGAAAAGAGTTGACGTTTCGAGTCCTCATGACCCTTCGACAGTTCTGTCGAAGGGTCATGAGGACTCGAAACGTCAACTCTTTTCTTCTCCGCCGATGCTGCCAGACCTGCTGAGTTTTTCCAGGTAATTCTGTTTTTGTTCAGTATTCATGGGCTTGTTTTCAAATTACTACAGGAAGGCAAACACTGGAATGAATGGTTCATGTTTGACAAATATGCTATGTTCCAAACAAGGAGGACTGTTAAATCTTGAACCAGTGCTACTGCTGCTGAATGAGAAACACTCGCCTGCACAGCTCTAGAAGCCTTGCTCATCTCTAACTCCCATCCTGCTCACACCCACCCTTGCAGATCTCCACCTATCTATCCTTCAGTCTCTCCATGCTCTCGCTCTATCTGACTCTCCCTTTGTAAACCCCCCAGGGCCCCGAGTCCCTGCTCACAGTCTCCACTCTTCCAGCTATGTTCTACTCTGTAGTCCTCTCCCACCTTAACACAGCTGATAAACCATTCCACTATCGCACTGTCACACTCTCCTCTCCTTTAGCCCTTTCTTCATGTTAACTTTCTCCGAAGCTTCGAAAACCTCCTTAAAGCTAATTTCATTGATCAGTTCACCTAATGTCCCTCTAAATGAGCTTTCTCACAGAAAGGCTGGTGGAAATGAGGAATTTCTCTCCCCCAAAGGCTGTGGATGATGGGCTGGCAGGGGGTGGGGGTGCCTAATAGTTTTCTTAAGGGTATCAAGGGAAAAGCAGCAAAGATGGAGGCAGATAGAGTTGAGGTACAGGTCAGTCATGATCTAATTGAAAGTTGGAGCAAGCTCAAGGGCCTGAATGGCCTCTCCTGTTCTTATTTAATTAATGAGTCTTTTTTTTATTCTTTCACAGGATGTGGGTGTTACTGTCAAGGCCAACATTTGTCGCCCATCCCTAATTGCCCTTGAACTGAATGGTTTCCTAGGCCATTTCAGAGGGCAGATGAATTAGGAGCAGGAATTGGCCACTCGGCCATTTGAGCTTGCTCTGCCATTCAATAAGATCATGGCTGATCTGATTTTAATCTCAACTCCACATCCCTGCCTATACCCCTGATAATCTTTCACCTCCTTGCTTATCAAGAATCTATCTACCTCTGCCTTAAAGGTATTCAAAGACCCTGTTTCCACCATCTTTTGAGGAACAGAATTCCAAAGACTCTCAACACTCAGAAAAAAAAAAAAAATCCTCATCTCTGTCCTAAATCGGTGACCCCTTATTATTAAACAGGGCCCCTGGTTCTAGATTCACCCACAAGAGGAAACATCCTTTCCACATCCACCCTGTCAAGTCCCCTCAGGATCTTATATGCTTCAATCAAGTCGCCTCTTACTCTTCTAAGCTCCAACAGATGCAAGCCTAACCTGTCCAGCCTTTCCTCATTAGGTCCTCTTCACAAGTTACCTTCCTATCTATCTTTGTGTCATCAGCAAATTTAGCAGCCATCCCATCCATCCCTGCATCCAAATCATTCATATAAATTGTAAAGAGTTGAGGACCCAGCACTAATCCCTGAGGCACACGACTAGTTACATACCGCCAACCAGAAAAATACCCATTTATGGATACCCTCTGTTTCCTGTTAGCTAGCCAATCTTCTATCCATGCTAATTTGTTACCCCCTATACCATGAGTTTTTATTTTCCGCAATAACCTTTCATGTGGCACCTTATCAAATGCCTTCTGAAAATCGAAGTATGTACATCCACCAGTTCCCCTTTATCCACAACACATGTTCCTTCTTCAAAGAGCTCCAATAAATTGGCTAATCATAATTTCCCTTTCACAAAACCATGTTGACTCTGCCTGGTTGCCTTGAATTTTGCTAAGTGCCCTGCTATAACATCTTTAATAATAGCTTCTAACATTTTCCCACAACAGATGTTAAGCTAACTGGCCTGTAGCTTCTGGCTTTTTGTCTCCCTCCCTTTTTGAATGAAGGAGTTACATTTGCTATTTCTAATCGAATGGAACCTTCCCCGGAAGGTCTAGTGAATTTTGGCAAATTAAAACCAATGCATCAACTATCTCAGTAGCCACTTCTTTTAAGACCCTAGGTACTTGTCAACCTGCAGTTCCAACAATTTGCTACCTCTTCCCTGGTGAGTGTAATTTTCCTGAGTTCCTCTCTCCCTTCCAATTCCTGATTTACAGCTATTTATGAGATGTTACTTGCAAAATACTGATTCAATTCATCTGCCAACTTCATATTTTCCATTATAAATGCCTTAGGCTCACTTTCTATAGGACCAACGCTCACTTCGTTAACTCATTTCTTTTTAAGATATCTACTGAAACTCTATCTGTCTTTACATTTCTAGCTATCTTTCTATCGTACTCTAACTCTTCCCTCCTTATTAATCTCTTAGTAATTTTTTGTTTTCTTTTAATATTCTGTCCAATCTCCTGAGCTGCCACCCACGTTTGTGCAATTACATGCTCTTTCTTTAAGTTTGATACTGTCTTTGACCTTTTTAGTTAGCCACAATGGAGGATTCTCACCTTGGAATTTTTCTTTCTCATTGTAATGTACCTATTCTGTATATTCTGAAATATCTCTTAAATGTCTGCCAGTGCATCTCCATTGACCTATCTCTTAACCTAAATTGCCAGTTCACCATCACTAGCTCTGCTTTCACGCCCTCATAATTGCCCTTATTTAAGTTTAAAATACTAGTCTCAGATCCACACTTCTCTCCCTCAAACCGAGTGTAAAATTCAATCATATTATGAACGCTGCTACCTCATACCTTCACTATGAGGTCATTAATTAATTCTCTCTCATTGCACAACACCAGGTATAGTATAGCCTGCTTTCTGGTTGGCTCCAGGACGTGCTAATCTAAGAAATTATTCTGAAAACATTCAATGAATTCCTAATCTAGGCTACCTTTGCCCATCTGATTTTTCCAGTCTACATGCAAATTAAAATCCTCCATGACGATTGTTATACCTTTCTGACAAGCTCCTATTATTTCTTCTTTGTTGCCCCATCCTACTATGTGGTTACCGTTAGGGGGCCTGTACACCACTCCCACAAGTGACTTCTTGCCTTTATCATTCTTCATCACTACCCAAACCGCTCTTATATCCTGGCTGCCTGAACTTAGATCATCCTTCTCTAATGTGCCAATATTATCTTTAATGAACAGATCTGCCTCTCCACCTTTTCCTAGCTCCCTGTCCTTCCTAAATGTCACATACATTTCAATACTCAGGTCCCAATCTATGTCATCCTGCAGCCATGTCTCTGTAATGGCTATTCGATCATACTTATTTATCTCTGTTTGCCCTATCAATTCATCTATTTTGTTTCAAATGCTAACTGAATTCAGATATGGAGTCTTAACTTTTGTCCTTTTATTATTTTTACGACCTCTAGCCTTGTCTGCTGATTTACTCATGGATTTGTACTCTCTATCCCTTCCTGTCATGATCTCTTTATCATTCTTATATTAATACCTTTCTTTTTTGCCTTGTCTCTACTCTTTGACATAACACATTTTCCCAACTTTGATCCCTTGCCACCACTATTTAGTTTCTGCTTCCCTCGTTATGCGGCTCGCGAGGACATTGATCAATTGTTCAGATATAGACTGTCCCAATGGTACAGCCCCCACTATCTCCAGTACTGGTGCCAGGATCCCACGAACTGGAACCCATTTCTCCCACACCAGTCTTTGAGCCACGGATTCATCTCTCTAATCTTATTTGCCCTATGCCAATTTGCAAGTGGCTCAAGTAATAATCCAGATATTATTACCTTTGAGGTTCTGCTTTTTAATTTGGTGCCTAGCTGCTCGTACTGACTATGCAGAACCTCTTTCCTTGTCCTGCCAATGTCGTTGGTACTTGTACAGACCACGAATACAGACCATAAATATCGGATACTCTCCCGCCCACTGTAAGTTCCTCTCCAGCCCTGTGCAGATGTCCCGCACCTGGCATCGGGCTGGCAAAACAGCCTTCTGGACTCTCGCTCTATGCTGCACAGAACAGCATCAATCCCCCTCATTATACTGTCCCCTACAAGCACTACATTCCTCTTTGCTCCCCACACTTGGAATGGTTTTCTGTACCACGGTGCCATGGCCAGTCTGCTCATCCACCCTGCAGACCCCATTTTCGTCCACACAGGCACCTCAAACCTGTTTGACAATTGCAAAGTCTGAGGCTCCTCCACTACTGTCAGCTCGGTCCCTTTGCCTGCCTCAGTCACGGTCACATCATCTCGTCCCTCACTATTTCAATTTTAAAATTCAGATCTTTTGTGTTCAAGTCCCTCTGTGGCTACATTGGGTCACAAACATACTGGTCAAGAAAATTCTCCTGAACACTCTTCAGAACCTCTTCCTCCTCTCTGCCCCAAATGCTATTACTACCCCAGTATAAATTAGGATAATTAAAATCCCCCATTATCACTATTCAATAATTTGTGTAAGTCTCAGTAATTTCCCTACAACTTTGCTCCTCTCTATCCTACCCATTAGTTTGTGACCACTAGCATGCACCCAGCAATGTAATGGCATCTCTACTGTTTCTCAGCTCTAACCAAATAGATTCTGCCCTTGACCCCATCTCATTGAAATCTGCAAAGTTTCTGCTGGTCAGGAATCTAAAACATGGAGACACAGTATCAGCTTAAGGAGCCGATCATTTTGGAGCGAGATGTAGAGAAATTTCTTCACTCAAAGGTTTGTGAATCTTTGGAATTCTCTGTCCCAGAGGGTTGTGGATGCTCCATCATTGAATACATTTAAAGCTGGGCCAGACAGATTTTTGGTCTCTCAGGGAATCAGAGGATGGGAAAATGGAGTTGAAGCCCAAGATCAGCCATGATTGTATTGAATGGCGGAGCAGGCTTGATGAGCTATATGGTCTACTCCTGCTCCTATTTCTTGTGGTCTTGTGTCCTAATCGCCAACAAAATAGCAAGGAAGGCCTTGGCACTGGAAGTGAAGCCAATCCTGTTTAATTCAAAGCTCCACTTACCCTGCAAATGGACCAAATGTTCAGGGAGGAACAACGGGAAGATGTTAAGAGAAAAAGCTCTTAATAACTTGTCCCTATCGATTCAGACACTCATGGAGGAGAGTAGGGAGCAGGTCCCTCTGCCCCAACAATTGGTCTGATGGATACCAAGTGTCCTACAAGCCCATTCTGGAGAATAGGGATTTTTAAGTGAATGCTGTAAAAGCATCTTACAGCAAATGTGACACTTCAATGAACTGACACTGACGTGGCTGAGAGGCATGGTGTGCACAGGTTCCGTACTTGTGCTTGTTTTGAGAGTGAAGCACATATCTTATTATTAAAAGTAGTATCAAGCAAGCCAAAATGACATGCACAACAGGTATGATTGTGGGTATGATGGATCATGGGGTGTTCGTCTCTTTACATGACATCACACAAAGGTTCACTCTTTGCCTGTTGATCTTCTTCAGCTTTCCAAATGAAGGCAGGTCCAGCCCACAACACTGTGATCTCCACCACAGGTAGGACACAGAGGCAGGTCCCAAATCCACCCCAGTCAGAATGACGGAATGAAACCCCATGCTGTTGGCACCACTCTGATCCACACAGGCAGCCCAGCCAGCTGAGCCAACACCCCCACCCGCCCGCCCCCAAAGCAGTCTGAGTTGCTGTGGCAACATACACTTTTATATGCATGTTGTTGTCTGGAGCCATGGCTAGTGATGGCAGAGGTTCCAATTTTCTTTCCATCACATGGCTGGCCAAGCATCTCTTCCACTCCAATCACTTTCCAAAGGCATATTTTGGAAAGGATTATAGATTGATAATCAACCTGTTCGGCCACATTACAAACACACCTTCCCTGGCCATCAAGTCCTTGGGTGGGACTTGAACGTGGAGTTTCTGGCTCAGAGGCAGGGACGCTACCCACTACACCAAAAGGCCTCCTTTTGCCTATTGGTACTCAATTGATATTGAGTCACCAGCAACCCACACAGGCTACAACACTGTCATCCACCCGGTTATGTGGAAAATTGCCCAGATATGTCCTGTACACAAAACTCAGGACAAATCTAACCCGGCCAATTTACTGCCCTATCATCTCTCTCGATCATCAGTAAAGTAATGGAAGGGATCATCAGCAGTGTGATCAAGTGGCACTTGCTTAGCAAAAACCTGCTCACTGATGCCCAGTTTGGATTCTGCCAGGGCCACTCAGCTCCTGAGCTCATTACAGCCTTGGTTCAAACATGGACAAAAGAGCTGAACTCCCGAGGTGAGGAGATACTGAATGCCCTTGACATCAAGGCCACATTTGACCGAGTGTGGCATCAAGGAGCCCTAGCAAAACTGGAGTCAATGGGAATCAGGGGGAAAACTCTCTACTGGTTGGAGTCATATCTAGCACAAAGGAAGATGGTTGTGGTTGTTGAAGGTTAGTCATCTCAGCTCCACAACATCACTGCAGGAGTTCCTCAGGGTAGTGTCCTTGGCCCAACCATCTTCAGCTGCCACATCATATAACTTCCTTCCATCATAAGGTCAGAAGTGGGGATGTTCGCTGATGTTGCACAATGTTGAGCACCATTCACGACTCCTCAGATACTGAAGCAGTCCATGTGCAAATGCTGCAAGGCCTGGACAATATCCAGGCTTGGGCTGACAAGTGGCAAGTTTTACGCCACACAAGTGCCAGGAAATGACCACTTCCAACAAAAGCACATCTAACCATTGCCCCTTGATGTTCAATGGCCTTACCATCACTGAATCACCCATTATCAACACCCTGGGGTTAGCATTAACCAGAATCTAAAATGGACCAGCCATATAAATATTGTGGCTACAAGAGCAGGTCAGAGGCTAGGACTCCTGTGATGAGTAGCTCACCTCCTGACTCCCCAAAGCCTGTCCACCATCTACAAGGCACAAGTCAGCAGTGTGGTGGAATACTCCCCACTTGCCTGGATGTGCAGCTCTCACAACGTTCAAAAAGCTTGACACCGTCCAGGACAAAGCAGCCCGCCCGATTGGCTCCACATCTATAAACATTCACTCCTTCCACTACCGACGTACAGTAGCAGCAGTGTGTGTACCATCTACAAGATGCACTGCAGGAATTCACCAAGGCCCCTTAGACTGCACCTTCCAAACCCATGACCACTATCATTTAGGACAAGGGCAGCAGACACATGGGGAACACCACCACCTGCAAGCTCCCCTCCAAGTCACTCACCATCCTGATTTGGAAATATATTGGCCATTCCTTTACTGTCACTGGCTCCAAATCCTGGAGCTCCCTCCCTAACAGTGCTGTGGGTGTATCTACACCACAGGGACTGCAGCGGCTCAAGGAGAGGTATCACTACCACCTTCTAAAGGGCAACAGGGGATGGGCGATAAATGCTGGCCCAGCCAGTGAAGCCCACAAAAAGCCGTAAAAATGAATTTTAAAAAACTGGTGAGACAGGAATCTGGTTCCTGTCACTAATGTTTGCAGTTCACCCCTCATTATGTCAGATCCATATATCCTCACCTTGTTCAGAGGCATCAGCCTTGACTCAACAGGAGAACTCTTACCTTTAAGGAAGGTTGTGGGTTCATTCACACATTTCTCCCCTTTCCCTTTCCAGTACTGTTTCCATCAGCATACAACCCCTGGAAGAAACTCTTCCAAAGTCACAATGGCGTATTCAAATTCCCAACTGTCTCACCTTTAACCCTCTGTATCCCACAATGCTTTAGCTGTCGCTCTGATTTCTCCCTCACCTTTGACACCCTTGACCCCCTTTAAAAACCCTTACCCTCTCTCCCACTGTGGTTTTTCCCTGGAATGGCTCCCACCTTCCCTCATTTCCATCGGAATGGGAGGCCATTTAGCCCGTCGGGCTTGTTACACCATTCAGTTAGATCATGACCGATCTGTGCACCTATTCCATTTACCCGAATTTGCTCGATGTCCCTGAATGCTCAACAAAAATCCGTCAACCTCTGGAAAGCTCCAATTGTCCCCTCCGCAAGCTTTCAAGGGAGAAACTTAAGAGATTAGTGCTACTCGGTGAAAAAGTGCTTCTTGATTTCACCCCTGAATGGTCTAGCTTTAATTTTAAGATTATGCCTTCTTTTCTTGGACTTTCCCCACTACAGTAAATCATTTCTGTCCATGCACACTTTCAAATCTCCCAGTCAATTTCAATATCTTTACCTCTAATCTTCAAAACACAAGATACAGGCCTAGTTTGTACAACCTGTGCTCGTGTAACCTTTTAAATCCCAGTATCATTCTCACAAACCTGCGATGTACGCCTTCTGAGGCCAATATATCCTAATGAGGTTGAGTGTCCAGAACTGAACACACTACTTTATGCTGCCCCAATTTCCCAGCTTAATGCCCTTCCTTGTTATACCTGACTTTAAGGAATTATCCAACATCTTCCTGGATACCCAAATCAGTGCTGGGCAACCGTTTCCAGCCCATCAGAGTTCTGAGTGCAGCCCATGGGGCATTTTGTTGACCACTGCCCACGCCCAGGGTTGCCAGATGCCGCTGATCTCCGTCCATGTAGGTTTTTTCCCTGCCGTATTACTAAAGTGAGACACACGTAAAGCAAGAGCGCATGAAGTGAGGTGCATGCTGATTGCACCCAACATTGACTGTGAGAGCCGTGCACTTGCTCTGTGTCCATTCAAAGCGCCACTACAGTTCAATCGGCACACCCCGTAAATTCCAGGTACGCAAGCGCGGTTAGCAAAATTACCCTATCCTGGGAGACTTGACTTGGTTACAACACCGGTGGACGTGGGAGGTAGCGCCTTTTAATGTTACTTTTGCAGGTACTTTTGCGGGTCATGGTGAGTGCACATGCCCAATTTCAATCCTGCGGCCTACTGAGATGAAGGGGGGCCACTCTTGCAGCCCACTAACTAGCCTACATTGCCCATCACTGCCCTAAATGATTTAGTATCGATCTTCACCTGTGGTGCAGTATTTCACAATTCAATACCTTATCACTGAAAACATTCCTTGAGACAATATTGTCCATGTTTATTGAGTCTATGGTTTTCATTACTTTGGGCACCCATGTCGGATTGCTCCTCAGTCTGCTCATTTAAGAGGATGCAGCCTTGGCTGTCCCAGTCCGCCCTCAACACTCACCCCAAACCCATTCTCTTTTCTTAATATGATACTGTATCAAATAGAACAAAACCATCATTGCACAACAGAATTAAATTGAGAGTTATTGAGCAATATTTGCAGTTCCATGTTAGCCACTAAAAAAAGGAATATAGGACTAGGAGGATGATTCAGCCCTTGGAGCCTGCTCTGCCATTCAATAGGATCATGGCTGATCTGGTTGTGGTCTCAACTCCGCTTTGCCATCTGCTTCCCCCACAAAAATAAATGCTATAATTTTAATGAATGGTTTGAATTAATTATTCTGTCTTTCGGGTGGCGGGGGGGAGGGGAATCTGTTTTTTTTTTGTTCATGATAGTAGGGTTGAAATGGCACTGGAAATAAATCTAATTTTTTTTTCAAGTGTTCATCTGAAGCCTAAAGGGTGTCAACTGCTAGTTTAATGGAATTGGGCATCGCTCCAGAAAATGAATATCAGTCACCCATTATGAATGATAAAATGTTTACATGAATAATTCCAGAGGCTTCTGTGCACCGTCTGTAACACTGACATTTGGTTGGAAGTCCATTTACTGTGGTGCTCCTGGATTTATTGTGAAATTAGCCTTTAATCACAGAAAGAGCACCAAGATGAGTGTTAACACTTAAGGGCGTTTGTTGAATAGATCTCTTTTCTTGCCATTGACTGTTTTTATCTCATAATTGTGGCACTTTTCTGCTAAATAGCATTGAGAGTGCTTATGCTAATGCTCGGCAATTTATGCAAATAGAAGGCGGGCAGCGATTATCCAGCGCCTGGGTATCTTGAGATTTTTGTTTCTGCAGCTGCTTTGTTGCACAACTGTCTTATGTATCTTCGCCCGCTCCAACCTACCCACCCCCACACCCCCCCACCTCCCCTGCAAAAAACGACCCCCTGCCTCCCAACCCCAGACCGTAACATTTGTTTTGAAAACCTGATGTACCGAGCGACACAGGGCGTTTTTGCTTAAACTGCTATCCACGGAGATGGTTGAACATCACTTGCCCCCTGACCTGGACTGACTTCTCCTTAAACATCGCATAATCCAATTTAATGAACTCAACCTAACAACAGATGATCTATGGACCTCAATACAAAATTCAGAATGCAACAGGCCTTTCATTTCTATTCTAATGAATTAAGGAGACATGCATTTTGCAACTTCTTGTAATTATTTGTACACTGAAATTATCATAATTGTGCAATCCTTTTGTTGTTTTTATACTTTATTTTTATTTTAATGACTGCCCATAACTGTGTTATGAATTATGATTACTTGTTTTATTTGTATTGTCATCACAATTCGGGACCTGCTACGATGCTGATTTTTCCTTCCAATAAGCCGAGTATCTGATCAGATAAAAACAAAAAAACTGCGGATGCTGGAAATCCAAAACAAAAACAGAATTACCTGGAAAAACTCAGCAGGTCCGGCAGCATCGGCGGAGAAGAAAAGAGTTGACGTTTCGAGTCCTCATGACCCTTGTTCTGTGGAAGGATCGTGAGGACTCGAAATGTCAACTCTTTTCTTCTCCGCCGATGCTGCCGGACCTGCTGAGTTTTTCCAGGTAATTCTGTTTTTGTTTTTATCTAATCAGATGGCCCGGCGTTACCGCAGCATTGGGCAATGAGAGGAGGTGTGCCTGGAACAGTTCTGAGGTGTCTCTCTTTTCATCCCCAGTCCACTTGAGCAACTTCCCTACCTCTGATAGGAACAATGCTGCCCACCCCAGTCCCCCACCAAAAAGGTGCCGTAAACAGCGGAGGGCTGTTATTGGTTACTTGGTTACTTTATTCTTATGGCATAAACAGAGTAAATTCAATCACTTTAGCAATATAGCAGGGGAATGAGCAAAATTGTTTTTTTTTAAATTCTATCATGGGATGTAGGCATCGCTGGCTAGGCCGACATTTATTACCCATCCCTAATTGCCCTTGAGTGCAGTGAAGAGTTGACCACATTGCTCATGGGTCTAGAGTCACGTGTAGGCCAGACCAGGTAAGGATGGCAGATTTCCTTCCCTGAAGGACATTAGTGAACCAGATGGGTTTTTACAACAATCATTGATAGTTTCACGGTTAGCATTATTGAAACCAGCTTTCAATTTCCAGGGTTTTTTTTTATTAATTGAATTTAAATTCGACCAACTGCCATGGTGGGATTACTTGTCCAGTGACATAGTATTAACCTCCCAGCCCCAAACTCGATTAGAGCCTTAAATCCTTCGTAACCCTTTCAATTCTCCATAACAAATGCTATCTTCCAGTTTATATCTTACTTCCCTTCCTACCATAATATTTGTTTACTCTTTGTTTCAGGTTCTGTAGCTCCCCGATCATATGTTTCTTGAATTTTACTTTACTTTGCATGGAAGTCCACGAAATTAATATGCACACCAACAGAATAAAAATGTGACCCAGTTAATTAATATGCAACCCAATTTAATCAATATTCAAAAGTAAAGTTAACATGCAACCTCCACTTAATTCATGTACAGCTCCTTTAATTAATATACAACCCAATGTAAATAAATGCAAACCCATCCTTGGATTGTGTAGCAATTTTAATCTCACCGCCTCATACATCACTTAATCAATGGCCCTTGTGAGGTGACAAAAAAACCCCCTCATCAATACCTCACTCATTCCGATCAAACAATCGAACATACGAATTAGGAACAGGTGTAGACCATCCTCAAGCCTGCTCCACCATTCAATAAGATCAAGGCTGATCTGATTGTGGTCTCAACTCCACATTCCCGCCTACTCCCGATAAACAGGTATCAGTTTACCATTGCATCATTCGAAACATATTAACCACATGTTTGAATTCTTCCATCACCATCCCACTCCTTACAAGGCTCTGGTAGCTTGTCCAAATAGCCTCCTCCTGTGCTGTAAATTTTCTGTTTCTAGGCAAGTGAGAGCATGTTGCTAGTTTAGGCAAACAGGGGAGCCAATCTGCACACAGCAAAGCTGCACAAAACACAATGAGGGGAATGACCAGTTGATCAGCTTCAGTGGTTGACGGATAATATTGCTCTTGTTCCATTACTGGCCCCTTAAAATATTAATGTAAAAACTCTAATCTTAATCTCGAGGAATTTGGTGACATTTCCCATTCAGTATGGCAATAGGATGCAGCAGTTCAAAAGCCAGATGAAAGATAGTTTCCACACTCAATACCTAAGAATAGTAATGACAATAAACTTGAAAGGCTTGATAACAGCCACATCTTACATTTATACTGTACCTTTACTGTAGCAGAATGGCAGTGGTGTTTCACAGCTGGGTTCAAACTACTGGAGAGATGGCGGCGTAGTGGTAATGTCACTGGACTAGTAATCCAGAAGCCCAGGCGAATGCTTTGGGTTCAAACCCCACCACAACCACTAATGGAATTTAAATTTAATTAATAAATCTGGAATTATAATGCTAGTCTCAGTATTGGCGACTGTGAAACTAACATCGATTGTTGTAAAAACCCATCCGGTTTGCTAATATCCTTCAGGGAAGGAAATTTGCCATCCTTACTCAGTCTGACCTACATATGAGCAATGTGGTTGGCCCGTAACTACCCTCTTCCAGAAGGATATCACACCTCTTAGAATAAGGCTGTCTGTTTATTAACTCACTTTGTTACATATGACAGAGCCAAGGATTAGCTGATGCAAGCAATGAAAATGAGCTCATTTGGCCAATTCATCATTGTTGTAAAAAGAAAATTAACTATTTTGGCTTTCTAAATATCAGCAATTACAGTTTGGGACAAACACCTCTTTCCCTTTCTATCTTAGCATTGTAAGGGTATATTCCATACTCTCGAGGGGGGGGGCAGAGGAGGGAAGCTATACTCCCCATGGGACTGGGGGTCACAGCATTGAGGTACCATGTTGTACTCCTATCTCTCTCCAAACATAAATGTACCTTCGAGTACTAGTGACCCCCTCTCTGCTCGCAAAAGGAAAGCTCAAAGTTATGTTTGTAACAAGAGGGAGAGACGATGATTGAGCAGGAAATGCAGGAATTTATGGTGATGACTAAAAACATTTTTAAAGAGCTGGGTTTTTATTATGATTTTGAAAGCAGACCGGTTTTGGGAGAAAATGAAAATGTCTTTAAAGTTCACTCCTTTGACCAAGCTATTGGCCACACTTCCTCATGTCTTCTTTGACTCGGTGACTGCTTTACATACTCCTCTGTGAAGCACCCTGAGTGTTTTTTCTACATTAAAAATACTGTAGAAATGCAAATTGTTCTTGTTGAACTACACGCAAGTGGGAAAAAATTCTGATTCAAAAACAAAATTTGCCGGAATACTAGTGAAGTGTCCATAGGTCTGGACTGTATTTCACTAACTCCTGGAATTGCATACTAAAGATAATGCAACTCAGCAACCAACTGCAGAAAATATCCTGGCGCGTTCCACACTGTACTCAGCTTGCATGAAGCAAATCATGATTAAAGAATCACACAGCCACGAATAGTCACTACTGAGTAAGCACAGGATAAACAGCACTTCAGAACGGAATGATCAGAAAGTAACACAGGTTGGCACCCTTTCTGGTCCCAATCCTTTCCTCTAACCGAGAGGCCTGGGTAATTTTAACCTAACAATTCCACTAGCCAACTGACGGGATCTGGTGTAAAGCTGCTTTTACACCGGGTCCGATTTTTCTCTCCATTTGAAGTCCATGGTGATAAATATTGGGTCTGTTCTTCCACCTCCCCTCCTCACAATCTCATGGGTGCCCATCCAGCAAGTTAAGTTAAAATTAGCCCCAACATTTCCTTTGAAGTTGCTGAACTCCCATTAGACCAACAAGGAATGGTGAGCTTCCGTTACCTCGATACGACCAGTGTCTGGCTGGAAGCCGCGCGCTGGATCCTCAGTCGTAACTCTGCACTGTATGGCACTGCCATTGATGCGGATTGTTTCCTGCTTCAGGCCCAGCTCGGGCAAGCTCTTCCCCTCTGTGACGTGTATCTGGGCATGTACAAGGTCAACACTGGAAACATGAAAAGGAAAGAGAAAGAGAAGATCAGGAGGGCCAGCCACTGACACAGCGCACACAAGGTCAGTACAGCTTTAGAAATATAGGTCAATGTGACAGCGAGCTTTGAACTTTAATGGGAATAGACTTGTCCCATCATCAATTTCTTTGCCTAATGTTTCATAAATCCTGAGACTAACCCAGATTCTGCCATTCTGACTGGATCATTATATCACTGTGAAGTAGGGTTATCAACTCCTTCCTGAATTTCTAGAGGCTCCACTGCAAGCAACTCAGGAGCAAAACCATAGGGGCATTTTTTAAATTTTACTCTTTTTTAAGTGCTTTTATTATTTATAAAATTAAAAGACATAGGAAAAAGGGCTGTTTGACTGACAGTCAAGAAGCATCCAATCAAGTAATATTCACACCACATAAGTGCCAGGCAATAACAATCCCCAACAAGACAGAATCTAACCATCTCCCCTTGACATTCAATGGAATTACCATTGTTGAATCCCCCACTATCAAACATCCAGGGGGTTACCATTGACCAGAAACTGGACTGGTATATTCATATAAATACTGTGGCTGCAAGAGCAGGTCAGAGGCTGGGAATACTGCGGAGAGTAACTCACCTCCTGACTCCCCAAACCTTGTCCAGCATCTACAAGGCACAAGTCAGGAGTGTGATGGAATGCTGTCAACTTGCCTGGATGAGTGCGGCTTCAACTACACTCAAGAAGATTGACACCATCCAGGACAAAGCAGCCTGCTTGACTGGCAATCCATCCACCGCCTTCAACATTCATTCCCGTCACCATTGACAAATGAGTACTGTCTACAAGATGCACTGCAGCAACTCACCAAGCCTCCTTTTGACTGCGCCTTTCAAAACCATGGCCTCTACCACCTAAAAGGACAAGGGCAGCAGATGCATGGGAGCACCACCATCTTCAAGTTCCCCTACAAGTCACACACCACCCTAACTTGGAACTATATCGCCGTTCCTTCACTGTCGCGGGGTCAAAATCCTGGCACGCCCTTCCTAACAGCACTGTGGGTGTACCTACATCACAGGGACTGCAACGGTTCAAGAAGGCGGCTCACCACCACCTTCTCAAGGGCAATTAGGGGTGGACAATAAATGCTGGCCTAGCCAACTTCCCCTGCCACCCATGAACGAATAAATTAAAAAAACACAGGGAATGAAGACTGTTCAATTTCTGATTGATCGTGAGGGTGGACATGTTAAGCGCACAATGGCAGGAGTGTGAGGGTCTGGAGGGCAGTCAGAGGCTGAACACTACATGTTGAATCCAGGAAGATGTGCAACCAGAGTTGGCAGTCCTACTGACATTTGGCAAATCACAATCAGTTCAACAGCTGTCACATGCCGATTTGATGGTGTCCTGCTCCCAAATTAGAACCAGGACTATTCACTGCCTTTTTCTGCTTTGGTGGGCTTTGCTCCATAATCACTGACTAGCAAATTCATAAGACTTTTTTTTATTGGGACGTGGGTCTCACCGACCAGCATTTGTGCCCATCCCTCATTGCCCTTGAACTGAGTGGCTTGCTAGATCATTTCAGAGGGAGTTAAGGGCCAACCACATTGCTGTGTTTCTGGGGTTACATGCAGGCTAGACCGGATAAGGATGGCACATTTCCTTCCTGAAAGGGCATTAGTGAACCGGATGGGTTTTTACAACAATCAATGTTAGGGGTCCAAAACAAAAACAGAATTACCTGGAAAAACTCAGCAGGTCTGGCAGCATCGGCGGAGAAGAAAAGAGTTGACGTTTCGAGTCCTCACGATCCTTCCACAGAACAAGGGTCATGAGGACTCGAAACGTCAACTCTTTTCTTCTCCGCCGATGCTGCCAGACCTGCTGGGTTTATCCAGGTAATTCTGTTTTTGTTTTGGATTTCCAGCATCCGCAGTTTTTTTGTTTTTATCTCAATGTTAGGGGGTCACCATTTCTGAAACTAGCTTTATGTTCCAGGTTTATTAATGGATTTTAAATTCCACCAGCTGCCGTGGTGGGATTTGAACTCATGTCTCCAGAGAGTTAGCCTGGACCTCTGGATTACTAGTCCAGTGACATTATCACTACACCACCATCTCCTCAAATGTATATATATCAGAAAATAATACAGAAACACCACAGTTCACAGTGACTGAAATTCCTGAATTCTCTCAATCCACAAATATCTGCCCCATCTGTTCAAAAACATCCCCATTCTCTCTCCTTAACAATGTATTTTACTTTCCATTTTAAGTAACTGAGTATCCAAGTTCTCTTTAAAAGTTGCTACTGGATCTGTTTCCACTCCACTTTCAGGCAGCACATTCCAGGTCACATAAGTCCTTGCAAAAAAAAATCTTTCCCATCTCTCCACCCGACCTTCATCTTTTCTCAAATCCCAGAAAAATCCCAGCCCCAATCTCTTCCCAACAAATATTTCCCTGTTGGATTATTTGTCTAAATCCCTTTTGGAAGTTACTATGGAATTTGCTTCCACCATTCTTTCAGACAGTGCGTTCCAGGTCACAACAGCTCGCTGAGTAAAGAAAAAAATTCTCATCTCTCCTCTTAAATGCTTAAATCCGTATCCCTCTGGTTCCCAACTTTCCTGCCTGTGGAAACAGTTTCTCCATATTTAGTCTATCAAAATCCCTCATGATACGTTCTGTAACCTCCCTTCTAACAAAATATTCTACTGCTAAACAAAGAATTTAACTTGAGACGGCTTCACTAGGAGTTCTGTACATAGTTCCCTTTTTTGTGAATTAGTTGAACAGCTTGCATTGCACAATCAAGTGGGAGATAAATACCTGTTTTGCAGTTCCATTTATATGAATAATTATAGTCATTCCTTTGAAGTGACTTAATTTTTTATAAAAAGTTCTGGGAAGTATAATTAAACCAAAGGTAATCAGCATTAAAATGAGGAATAATTTTGTGCCATCACATCCTCATAGGTCAAAGTAAAACAAAGTTTGGCTTGCTTCTGATTTTTGCGATGTGTGCAGCATCCACAATTAGGGCTGCTGACCATCTAAAATCAGCCCGAAGTCTCCAGGAACCGGAGATTAATCTTCAGGACACTGCTGGGAGAAAAGTTAGAGAGGTGGTAAACAATATTGTACTTTCCCTTGTCTCCGAAGCCTTTCATTTATTAGCTGGAGGATGTGAGGATGAGGGTTAAGATTCATCCAATTGGGTAGCAAAGAGCCCGTTTGCTTTCTAATTGGTCATGGAAAGGACCAACAACGGGAGTATGGGGACCAGGGCAGCTTGAGGCAGGATGTCATGCGATGGAATCTCCGGCATTATGCCAATGTGTGTTGGCAAACCCCGCCCACAATCCTTGCTGGGCAGAGTTCCTTACCCTTAATTCTTTACATCATGCTCTGCTTTTCGGAAAAATGGCAACTCTGCGAGCCCTTTTGGGAGCCATCCGTTACTGCCTCCTCACTGTAGCGTGGAAATGAATTCCTTCCATATCTGTGCCAAGCCTTTGCGGTTATACCCAAAAGACACAACAGGTCAAGGGGACCTGCTTTTGTACTTTTAATTCCTATGGCTGAGGTATGAACCTCTGCTGAAATCAGGAATTCCGCTTATGAATTTAAACCCACATTTTATCATTGTGTTAATACATCAAAGCTTTATACCACCAATTCGTCAATAGTTTAACTTCAGCCTTCCTTGCTTTCTCTCCTTGCAAAGCGTTGACTCAACTCAAATCTCTCCTTCTTCTCCAAAGTCGTCTCACAAGTTCCCCCTCATCCTTCTCAAATTGTCTGCCACCTCTAACAGTGTTGAACATTTTACCCGCCTCCAATTTCTCTGCTCCGTGGTCCAGCTGTCTCCTCTGGGGTCCACTTTTACCTATTCAAATCATAGCTAGAGAATCTCAGGCAATCAGTTCACTTCCTCCTCCTCACAGTTATTTCTTGTCCACCAAGTACTTACCCTCAGCCCCCTTGCGTACAGGCTGCCCACTGGCAGCATCATGCAGAGAGATGCTATCAACTTCCTCTGCTAGGCTGCGACACCCAGCTCTACCTCGCACCCACCACCCCCACCTCTCTCGATGTATCCAAGTTAGTAGGCTGTTGTGTAACATCCATCTTGGATGAGCTCCTTCCCAACTCTGTAACCTTCCTCCAGTCCTACAAACAACACCTTCCCCACCAAAACGCCCTGTCCCTTCAACTCTGGCCTCTTGTGCATTCTCCCTCTCTGCCTCAGGGTCTTTGCCTTAAAACCCAGCTCTGATCCTGGTCACCATTCCTAATAATTCCTTTAGTGGGTCAGGTGTCCATTTCTGCTTGATGCTGCCACAGTGAGCTCTGTGGGATGTTAAAGTGTTGCCTAAATGCAAATGATTGTCCCTTGACGGTACAGGAAAATAGAATCCAGCAAGCTGACAAGGAGCAATTGAACTCAGTTTAATTGGGTCACTACTGTTAGGACAACATCATATTCTGTCCTCTATGTTAATCATTTGCCTGGGGGCAGGCGAGCCAAAAATACATTTGTGTAAAAGTAACAGCAAAGCACCACCGGTCATCCTTAACTAGGTGAGCATTTCTAGTAATCAATTTGAAGATGTATCTGGGGGAGCCCAAAACTAGAGGCCATAAATTTAAGACAGTCATTGACCAATCCAATGGGAAATTCAGTAGAAACTTGCTTACGCAGAGACTGGTGAGAATGTGGAACTCCAGATTTATTAACTGAACTTAAATTTATCAGCTGTCATGGTGGGATTTGAACTCATGACTCCAGAGAATTAGCCTGGGCCTCTGGATTACTAGCCAGGTGACATCATCATCATCTCACCCATTCTACCAATGCTGTGCTACCAATTAAGCCACGGCTGAGACAAGGTAGTGAGATAAACACATGAGGGAGAAAGAAACAGCAGCTAGGGAGAGATGGTGGCATAGTGGTAATGTCACTGGGCTAGTAATCCAGAGGCCCAGGCTAACGCTCTGGGGACATGGGTCCAATCCCACCATGTGAGCTGGTGGAATTTAAATTGAATTAATAAATCTGGAATTGAAAGCTAGTTTCATGGTCATCATTACTGAGACTATCATTGATTGTTGTAAAAACCCATCTGGTTCACAAACGTCCTTTAGAGAAGGAAATCTGCCATCCTTACCTAGTCTGGTTTACATCTGACTCCAGACCCCACAGTAATGTGGCTGACTCTTAACTGACTCTGAAATGGCATAGGAAGGCCACTCAATTCAAGGGCAATTAGGGGTGGACAACAAATACTGGCCTTGCCAGCGACACCCACATCCCATGAAAAAAAATTGAAAGAAAAAGATGAAGATGGGAGGAGGATCGAGTGGCTTGAACCAGTTGGGCCGAGTGACCTGTTTCTGTGCTGTAAATTGTGTGTAAATAGGTACTGTCATGATCAAGTTCATTGTGGTGTTGATAACCTCATTTGATGTCCCACTGACATTTTTCTAAATGATGTGGACAATCAAAAAAAAGACAGACCACAAAAGAGGAAGTGAACCCATCCAGGCTGCCTCACTGAATATCGAATACCTCAGGGGTAAAAGTTATGAACCCAGCAACATAAACTAAATGCTACCATTTTAACAAGAGAGAGACCTAAGGGTGTGTCTGTACACATTTCTCTGAAGCTGGCAGGACAAGTTGATGGAAATGTTAAAAAATATATATACAGGATCCTTGGCTTTACGGCTTTACAAATTGAGGCACAGAGTACAAAAGCAAGGTATGTTAAGCTAATCCTTTATAAAACACTGGTTAACCCTCAGCTGAAGCATTATGTACAGTTCTGGGTGCTACACTTTAGTATGGATGCCATCAATTTGGAGAGGATGCAAAAGACATTTGCGAGAATGATGCCAGGGGCTTCAGTTATGTGGAGAAGTGGGATTGTTCTCCATAGAGCAGAGGTTAAGGGGAGGATTAGTAGGGAAGCTCAAAATATTGAGGGGTTTTGATAGAGTAAATAAGGTGAAACTAATCAGGCTAAAGATGCTTCAAGTTAAGCAGAGAGGGATAATGAGGAAACATACTTTTTACACACTGAGTTGTTGTGATCTGGAATGCACTGCCTGAAAGTTGATGGAATGATATTTAATAGAAATTTCCAAAAGGGAATTGAATAAATACTTGAAAGTAAAAAAAAAAATGCAGGGCTGTGGGAGAACAGCAGAGGGTAATTGGGACTAATTGGGTAGCTCTTTCAAAGAGCCAGCACAGACATGATGGCCCAAATGGCCTTTGTGCTGTGTGACAGCATGGTGCTGGTGGACCAAAGGGTAGGAATGCTCATAAAGATGACCCATTCCTCTCCACCTCACTCCCCACCTGGGAATTCAATGGCGTTTGGCTTCAAAGGTATCAACAAGAGAATAAGGCACCACAGCAGCAATGTTAGCGAGTGGAAAATTGATCAAACTCCTCATCCCGAACCCCTTCCACTTCAGTCCCAGAGCCACTAGTATCGCAGCTGGGAGGTGCCGGGGATTGGTAGGGCACTTTGCACTCAGCAGGGTTAAAAGCTCAAGGCTGCTGAGTGGAACAAAGATCTTGGGGCTGGGGGTGGGTGGTTCATGACTCAGTCAAGTTTTATGTCCAACGTCAGCAAAAGTAAAGCTTAGGGTGCATTGCTTGGGCAATTAAATATAAAACCAGAAGCATAATTCTTGCCCTGTCCAAGGGCTCAGGGCTGACCTTTCTTGAGTACTGATAATTATCCATCAACATTCATTCAAACGGGTGGCCTGGTCGTGAACACATTGCTGTGTGGCTGCATTTCCTACATTACAGCAGTGACCACACTTCCAAAAGTAATTCATTGGCTGTAAAGTGTAATGGGATATCCTGAGGTTGCTACACAAATGCAAATTCATTCATTCTTTCTGGGTCCCCTCTTGTAAGTGGGTGCTCTGAAACCCTGGAATAGGAACCCTGGAATACAATTGGTTCCGAAGAAAAGTCATACTGGACTCGAAACGTTAACCCTGTTTTTCTCTCTCCACAGATGCCGCCAGACCTACTGAATTTTTTCCTGTACTTTTTGTTTTTACTTCAGATACTCCAACGTCCGCAGTATTTTGCTTTAATTACTGTGATTTGGCTGGTACCTAGTTTAACGGCTCTTGCCTGTCAGGACAGGCTTAGGAAACTGGGGCATTCTACTCAAGAAAATTGTCGTTTTCAAGGAGCTAAGATTCGAGTCTTTAAAGTAACAACGGGATTAGATTCTGCCCGAATGAATAGATTATTTGAGTTAGATTAACAAAGATGGGGGTCGTCACAGGGGTCGTGATAGAATCATCCAGCATAGAAGACGACCATTCAGCCCATCATACCTATACTGGCTTCTTGAAACAACTACCCAGTAAGTTAGTCCCACTTCCACGCTCTTTCCCCACAGCCCTGCAATTTTCTTTCTGTTTAAAGTATTTATCCAATTCCTCTTTGTTAAGTTCCTATTGAATCTGCTTCCACCACCCTGCCAGGCAGTACATTCCAGATCCCAGCGTTAAAAAAAGCACAAGTTTGGGAATCAGAATGGGGTTAAACGGTGAAAATGGCTCTTTTTGGGGCAAGTCACTTTCCTTTGGAACAGGTGGTCAGTAATGGGGAGTGAGTGTGGATTCGGAAGGGAGCTAGATGAGTTCCTGTAAATGTAAGACAACTTGGATTTGTATGGGGACTAAGATCTCACCCTATATAACTTATATAAACTAGTTATAAATATCCTCAAGGCTATTTCTAAAAACTTAAAAACTGGACAAAGACCTTCGAAAATGGCTGAAACTATGTCTGTCTGTGACCCCTGAACAAAAGGAGATATCTGGCGGTTTCGAAGAAACTTATACCTCGTTGATATCTCTGAAGAGACACTAATGATCCCATGTGGGCTGCAGAGACCAAATTCAAAGAATACTATACAAAAGCCATCTGCATTTCATAACCTAGGCGAGCCAACTATAGTCTATTCGTCTGCTAGGACAAAGGACCCCACAACCTTCCTTTCAAGTCTTAAGACTTGGGACATTTAACCCGTCTCGGGGACCCAAACGAGGAATGCACACCTTTTGTCAAGGTGGGAGTCAAGTGACATGAACCTTTAGCTGGTGAAACCACTACAAACTCAGTCTACCATGTTACCATCTACAAGCAATCTCATAGAAAAGGAGCTCTGCCCAAATTGAATACCTGGCCCCCTCTACGCCTCTACATTGCTTCTGCTGGAACTTCTGTCCCATCACCTACAACAGTGACTCATCTCTGCATGCCTATCTCATCGTGTGAAGTTAACTCTACCGAAAATGGGAATTATACAGCATCTGTTTTCAACCTGCCAACTCCATGAAGGAATATCTTACTAGAACCCACATGAAACAATAATTCTATTCTCTGTGGTCTTGCCCTGTAAATCCTTCTTTTCTCTATCCTTCTTTTACTGCATGAGTGCACAGAAGGCAATGTGGCAACCCTCCTCCTGCAGTTTGAGACTGTTCAAATAAACTAACCATTTGAGTTAATCCTATCTCATGTTTGCTGCCGGGTTATTAATTGAAAAATTAGATCACACCAAAACTGAGGGACTGGGAAAAACGGAACCGCTTATAAAGGGGGAAGGCAAATCAAAAACACCTTTCTGTTTACAGACATGGGGGTTTAAAGGAAAAATGAGGGCTATTTAAATTAACCCCTCTCCTATCCAGAACAGATTATAGAAGGTAGGAGGGTTAACAGGGACTAACAATATCAGTCACTGAAGTTTCAGAGTTCACTTCATCACCTTCAGGCATCAAAGAGGCATTTCCCAGAATTTCTTCCCACATGCCCCCCCATGGTTTGTTTTCACCTCTTCTTGCAGATTTCCTGGGATGAGGAAGGAGTAAGATCCGACGTGGTGCACTCTACACTGCATTAGGATCAGACAGGCTTGAGAAGCTGATGGTGTTTTCCTTTCCTTTGTCCTATGCTCATAAGGGAAGAGAGTTTTGTACCTTTACCACTGTTCGTCACCTCCTAAAGAATACTTAGCATGGCACTGACAGATACTCAGGACCAAGGTTTGTGTCAGTCCTTTGAGTCTTAGTTGGTGCAAGGCCTGAGGTGAGACAAATATCTAAAGGACTAAAATAGCAAAAGAAAAACATATTGAAGAAAGTGAAAAATCATTAAATGACAAAAATCTATACGTAACCAAGTCTGCTCAAAGCCTCCAGAACTGCATCAACCAGCATTTAGACTTACAAAAGCTGATTTTCTGTCTTCACAATCAATGAAAATGTTTTCATCTGAGCTGCATTCCATCAAGAAAGAAAACTTGCTGTACAGTAAAAGCATTCAATTTAGTCATGTAAGGGATGACCTCGATTATATGAATGCCATTTTACTCCAAAAAGCTTAAAATTGCAGGGTTGTGGAACACAAGGATACTGGCTCTGCAATTGGACTGAAAAAAAGAAAGGCAACTGGAACATTAAGTTCTTCAGCGAGATCCTGTGCTGGGGCAGGAAAGGTTGTGTTCAACTGAAGTTATGTGCATATGAAGGAGCAGTTTTATGAAAAGAAGTCTTGTACTCATCAGCTACTCACCTATGGGTCTCTGATACCAGTTCCACTGGCTGGTCAACCCAGAGAGAGCCCAGTGTTGAGCAAAATTACTACCCAGTTCTGCGGCCAATGTTATTCCTCAGCTAGCATCACTAAACAAATTATCTGCAAATTATCATAATTCTGCGCACAAATCCCATGAATGAATAAGAATAAGGTTGCGGCACTTCCTACATGATAAAAGTTGGCTACACTTCAAAAAGTACTTTGTTGGCTTTCCTAAAAAGGTGAAAGGCGCTATATAAATGCAAGTCTGTCTTTTCTTTCCTTCCACTATGACATCAGTCCATCACCAGGACTATCTTCTCCCACCTGTGAAACAATGCCCACTTATGGCCTCATTGTACCTCAAACATCTCCCCCTTCAAGTCCCTCATTCACCAGCTCACTCAACCCCCACCGCTCAGCTCCTGATCAGCTTCCCATTGTCCTCAATGTCACCGATATAACCAACATCACCTCTACCCAGGTATTATCCTCACCCCTTTCAACACTGCCCAACATCAATCTCCTCCTTAAAAATGCCTGAACCTTCTATCCTTTCAGTCCTTGAATGTTCCATTTCCAGGTGAAAACATAGGTGTGATAGCCAAAGGATCTCCTTTTGCACTGTATTTTAACCTGATGTGCTACCTCTCCAAGCACTTCGTGAATGTCTTGTCAATTACATGGTTAAGGTTTGTTAATGTCATTGTTAAGGTTAAGGGAAACAGTTGGTGGGAGTAATGGGCTTTCAGCACATATAAATAGGGGATAAATTTATTAAGTTTCCTTTCAAAGTTTCCTCTTTTGTTATAGTGCCCCTTCAATGGGCTTTGAATTAGTTAATTAGTTTATTTGTTTATGGGTTTTGAAAGAGCATATAAATAGGGGATGACTGGGGCACTGGGTGAGTATGAGGAGAGCTGAGAGGCTAAACAAGTCAATAAAATCTCTCTGTAAAGAAGATCTCAGTGTCTTGGCTTTGGCTTTACTAACCGGCTTGGATTTTATAACACACTCACAGTGTCAATCCCTCTAACTGGTTTTCCCATCAAAATCAGAACCAACCTCTTTATCCGCTCTGCCACCTTCACCATTTGTGACCACATTATTCTCCTCAATGGCGCCCTTTATAGCAATGCACTCTCAGAGTTACCTGTCTCAGAGTTACCTCAGATTTCAATATGTGTTCCCTTATTTTCCTCTAGATATTTTGGGCTCTCTGACTCCCATTTGACTCAGAGAGTGTTTAACTTGTCTAGGAAAAGTTTGTAGGGCATCCAGGGAATACATAAAGAACACTCTTCAATTTATTCCGGCTATTGCCTTTACCAGGCACTCTCACATGGTCTCATCTTTGGAAGGCAACAGAATGACACGGTATTAGACTTTGCTTTAGACTTTAATTGTCTAAGAGGCTTATGAAACATTAGGAGATTTTGCTGTTATAACTAGAGCAAAATTGTAATTGTTTGTTGTCATTGCTCCACTAAAACTGAGAGCAACTTCGGGAGTCCGCACAAATGCAGAGTAATACAGAAATCCAGAAGCTAATGTCAGTGAGTCAACACTCCTCCACAAGGTGCACTGCGGAGCTTTCCAAAGGCTGCAATCTACATTGCAATCATGATTTGATGGGAGCTTCCACTCCTTGACACTTTTGTTGTGCTGTAAAACCCTTGAAAAAGTTATACATGTACAATGAGGTGTAACTCAGTTTCTAGCAGCATACCAATTTCATGATTACTGCTAGACATCCTCAATGGCCCCAAAGCTAATTTTCAGTTTGGGGAACATTAAAATTCTTCACAATTATTTTAAAAATTCTTATGTTTACAAAATATATATATTGTTTTAACTCATTCAAGGGGTATGGCCAGCATTTATTGCCCATCCCTCGTTGCCCTTGAAAGTTGGTGGTAAGCTGCCTTCTTGAACCGCTGCAGTCCATGTGGGGTAGATACACCCACAGTGCTGTTAGGCAGGGAGTTCCAGGATTTTCACCCAGCGACAGTGAAGGAACGGCAATATATTTCCAAGTCAGGATGGTGAGTGGCTTAGAGGGAAACTTCCAGGTGGTGGTATTCCCATCCATCTGCTGCCCTTGTCCTTCTAGATGGTGGTGGTCTGGGTTCAGAAAGTGCTGTCTAAGGAGACTTGGTGAACTCCTGCAGTGCATCTTGTAGATGGTACACGCTGCTGCTACTGTGCATCGGTGGTGGAGGGAGTGAATGTTTGTGGATGGGGTGCCAATCAAGCGGGCTGCTTTGTCCTGGACATTATTAAGCTTCTTAAGTGTTGTGGGAGCTGCGCTCATCCAGGCAAGTTGGGAGTATTCCATCACATGCCTGA
Organism: Carcharodon carcharias; assembly: GCF_017639515.1. Taxonomy (NCBI): domain Eukaryota; kingdom Metazoa; phylum Chordata; class Chondrichthyes; order Lamniformes; family Lamnidae; genus Carcharodon; species Carcharodon carcharias. The sequence continues at coordinate 4,433,097 of NW_024470758.1, forward strand.
CTTGTGTCTTGTAGATGGTGGACAGGATTTGGGGAATCAAGAGATGAGTTACTCGTCGCAGGGTTCCTAGTCTCTGACCTGCTCTTGTAGCCACAGTATTTCTATGGCTAGTCCAGTTCAGTTTCTGGTCAATGGTAACACCCAGGATGTTGATAATGGGGGAATTCAGCAACAGTAATGCCATTGAACATCAAGGGGTGATGGTTAGATGCTCTCCTGTTGGAGATGGTCATTGCCTGGCACTTGTGTGGCACAAATGTTACTTGCCACTTGTCAGCCCAAGCCTGGATATTGTCCAGGTCTTGCTGTATTTGTTCATGGGATGCACAGTATCTGAGGAGTCGCGAATGATGCTGAACATTGTGCATTCATCAGCGGACATCCCCACTTCTGACCTTATGATGGAAGGAAGGTCATGTGGAACTTCTTTTAAGTATCTATCTTTATTTTAATTTGTATCTGAATGCAGACACAGTCTATATTTTGCAATGTGAAAATTTAAATTAAAGTGATGTATTTAGAATGCTTTCAACTTCTTGATTTAGTGTGTGCGAAAACTTCAATTTAAGAACATAACATAAGAAATAGGAGCAGGAGTAGGTTGTTTAATCCCTTCGAGCCTGCTCTGCCATTCAATAAGATCATAGTTGATCTGACTGTAGCCTTAACTCCACTTTCCTGCCCATCCCCCATAACCCTTGACGCCCTTGTTGAGCAGAAATCTGTCTAACTCAGCCTTGAATATATTCAATGACCCAGCCTCCGCTGCTCCCTGGGAAGCAAATTCCAAACACTAAAGACCCTCTGAGAGAAGAAATTCCTCCTCATCCCCGTCTTAAATGGGAGACCTCTTACTTTGAAACTGTGCCCCCTAGTTCTAGATTCTCCCATGAGGGGAAACATCCCCTCAGCATCTACCCTGTCCTGCCCCCCTCAGAACTTTATCTGTTTCAATAATGTCACATCTCCTTCTTCTAAACTCCAATGAGCATAGGCCCAACCTGCTCAACCCTTCCTTATAAGACAACCCATTCATCCCAGGAATCAGCCAAGTGAATTTTCTCTGAACTGCCTCCAATGGAAGTACGTCTCTCCTTAAGTGACTAAAACTACATTTGCTACTGATTGTCTACTAGCTTACTGACATCACTGCTGCTTGGCTTAACTTGGCACTAAATTTAATCTATTGTTGAGAAAGGGGAAAACCACCACGGTGATCGCTAGATCTTAGTGGGCCGCTTTCCTTGAAGTCAGTAGCAAGCACTTTTACTCTGCTACTGGCAATACAGAGCTGTATGAGAATGCTTTAACAGCAGTTATTCAGCCTTGCAAGCTTAAGTAATAACGAAAGGAAATTAAAGGATTGGCACTTGGTAGCACAGAACTTCAGCTTTGCTGAAAAGAGAGACCTGTTTCTGTTTTGCACTCATTAGGACAAACGCAAGAATACCAAATTTCAAACGATCACAACAATTTATGCTGGAGGGAAGAGTGCTGACTGAATTTCTTTTCTGAATTGCCACGGAGTTTGTTCCTTGTTGCTTTTTCCATGGCAATGCCTCAGCCAATAAAAAGTCGACTTGCCAACCAATCAGCACCCTTTTCCTCCTCCAGTATAAATTGCCGTGATTGTTTGAAATTTGGCATTTTTGCATTTGTCCTGATGAGTGCAAGACGAAAAGCTTCAGCAACACGTCTCACATTTCAACAATATTCAAATAGAAGGAAATGTTGGTTGGGCGAGATGAAGTAGAGTCGGAGGGGTGGGGCAGAATTTTCTGCCTGTCAGGCGTGGGCGGGGACCCAATTGGCGCCCGTGATCGAGTCCGCGCCACCATTTTACGCGGGGGGGCCAATTAAGGCCCACCCAGTGTATTTGCCGAGTCCTGTGAATACAGGGAGTGTGTGGGCAGCAGCAGGCGTACACAGACCGCCGGGTCCAATGGCGACCCGGCCGTCTGTTTAAAGGAAGGCCTGGCAGCCTCCTGTAGGCTGTTCACAATAGCCACCTCGGGGTCACACCGCAGGGACTCGGCTGAGCAGGGCACGCTGGAAGGAAGCGCAGAGGAGCAGGCCAGGGTGCAGGGTCTGCCACAGGAGCAGGGCAAGCTGCAGAGTAGGCCGGCGGGGTGGGGGGAGCCGAATGTGCCCCTCGCTTTTCTGATGACTGCCTCGCTGCCCTCCTCGAGGGGGTGGCAGCACAGCGGGAGGTATTGGTCCTCCAGGGTGGGAGGAGGAGGCCACCCCCACATGACCAAACGTGCCTGGGAGGAGGTGGTGAGTTCCCTCGACGTGGTGCAGCGCACCTGGATCCAGTGCCATAAGTGCTTCAATGATATGTTGCGCTCTGGAAGGATGAGTACCATGTTGGCATTGGGCATTTAACCAGCAGGTGGCCTTGGCCTTTGAGGCCCCCCCTCCTCCCCTTCCTGTCTTATCTTACAGTCTTACTGTCGTGACTGCATTGAATCATGTTGGGCATTTCTCATATACTGGGTGGTGCCCAGCAGATGGTGCTCATGCTTAGATAAGCCTGAGTGGTTCATGAGGAGATGAGTTCTCCCCCGCAGCATGTGTTGCTCTGAGTCACACATGACTAGTCTGGGGGCAACCTAAAGGAGATGCAGCTAGGCGCTTACTCAGAACTCCAACACTGGAAAACTGAGTAACGACTGTTATTCTCCTTTTGCTCTCATTTTATCCAGTTTAGTTAGTCTATTTAGCAATTAAAGCTTAAGGCAAAGTTTAGTGCCTTTTTGTTTTGTCTCCTGAAGATGAGGATAAAGATGATATACCCTGGGATCAACCCTTCAATTCGTTAGCTACTGTGTTAGCCACGGCTCAGAGGGTGGCACTCACACTTCTGAGTCAGGAAGTCGTGGGTTCAAATCACACTCCATAGATGTGAGTCATAATGCAGGCTCACACGCCCAATGGAGTGCCAGGGGGGGTTGCTGCAAGGTGACTGTCATGTTACAGATGAGAAGTTAAACCGAGGCCCCCCACATCTGTTCTCTCGCTAGAGGCTGTAAATCATTGCGTAGCACTACTGAAAGAAGGCCAGTGGAGTTTTCCCCGCTGTCCTGGCCAATGTTGACCCCACAACCAACATGGCTCGAACAGATTATCTGGCCATTATCGCATTGCTGTTTGTGGGACCTTGTTGGGTGTAAATTGGCTGCCACGTTTCCTACATTGCAACAGTTGGCTACATCTTAAAAGTCAAAATGGCCTGTAAACTCATTTAGGGTGGTCCTGCAGTCGTGAAAGGTGCTATATAAATGCATGTCTTTCACTTTTGCACGCTGTTCCTTCCCAAAATGAACCAGTTGTTGGTCACCATCACCAGTTCCTGCAGTGTAGCTGTGTTCTGTCTCTCTCTTGTCTGCCTCTCTTTCTCTCTCCCTCACACTCAGTCTGCTTGACTGATTGCCAGTATGTCTGGAATAGCAGCCAGATGAAAAGAAATTAATTTAATTCTAAAATTATAAATTTGTATAACAATGATGTGCCTTATTTCAGAGATACCCCTGAAAGCAGTAAAACCAATGTGACAGCGCACAAAGGAGTAAATGATACCGAACATTTAGACATATTGCAGCAAGCACAATTTTACTTTGGGAGGAACGGCGTGTTAAATCTTGAGTTCAGACGCACGCGCATAATATGCATAATACTGTTACAGACCCAGTATTCTCTCCCCAGTTGGGGGTAACATTTGGGAACGGCAGCATATTTTGTTATGATTCCCACTGGGGAACCATAAACCAAAACAACCAAATTTACCAAATGACCCCCCAAATGAAGAAATTACTAACAAGATTCCACTTTCTTGTAGTTTTTACTTTAACACGAATCAGAACCAATGTAAATGAAACATGAATTAACAGGCTAATAATACTTCAAATAAAAAGGTAAATTTTACTTTAGTCGACACAACAAGAATATGTATTTATGCAACCACAAGCACTTGCATCATTCCACACGCACAAACGTTGTACTGCATAACCACACAGTTCCACAATATGCTGTTCTTTGTACCCACAGTCAGGATTCCTATCCGACAGCAGCTTTCATCTTTGAGTTTCATGGGTGTGGTTATCATCAGCAAGGCACACTTATATGAGCCACCACCACCACACCCCTCCCCCACCCCCACCCCTCCCACCACCCCACCTCTCTCCTGGGTCATGGCAGTCCTGATGGTGTAGCCTTCCAGAGTTCCTTTTCAATCAACTAACCAATAACACCCCGGTTCACCCCAACGCAGCAGGGTCATTGAACTATTCACACAGGTTTCCTAGTTTTAGGCCTTTTTAGTCAGCTCGCACAGTACCTCCAAGAACTCCTATCTTGTTTTCTGCCAAACAGAAAAACTAACCTCTTCCTGAGAGTGATTTGCTTTTTCTCCTCACAAGAATTCTCTGTGTTCCTCTTTCTGTCCCCGTCTGCCTTCTCTTTGTGTCTGCATCTGCGCGCTGATTGCCTTCACCCCCCAACTCCCCTGTTTGAAGCTCTCCTTTGTGTTTGGCTACACGACTTCTGTCAAAACTTCATTCCTATTGGAACTGCTTCCAAGTCAAGGGTCGCCAGGTCACATGGACCACTATTTCTTACTATTCAAGAAAATTACAATTGATCCCTTTCCAATTGATGCAAACTCTTAAAAGTCTTTTTCAAACATGCTTTGAAAGCAATTACAGATTCCACAGATGCTTTAAAGAAATTACAAATTTTCCTTATTGTACTGTTTCCTAGTCAAATATTGCCACAGTGGTTATGTTACTGGTCTATCCAGAAACAAGGACTAATGATCTGTAAACATGAGTTCAAATCCCAACACATCAGTTGGGGAATTTAAATTCAGTTAATTAATACACCTTAAATAAAATGCTAGTATCAGAAATGGTGACCACGTAACTGTCCAGTTGTCATAAAAACCCATCTAGTTTACCAAAGTCCTCGAAAGAAGGTAATCTGTTGTCCTTGTCTAGCAAGCCACTCAGGTAAGGAGGATTAGAGATGAGCAATAAATGCTGGGCTTGCCAGGAGCTCCCACATTTGGTGATTGAGTAAATAAAATACAGAGGAGGACTGCAACAAAATACAATACAACATTAATAAATTTACAGAATAGGCAAGTAATTGGCAAATTGAATTTCAATATAGATCTGTGTGAGATGAATAAGAAGAATAAGAAGGTCACATACTGCTTGGATAATTAAGAATATGGATAGAGTAGAGGAGCAAAGGGATCTAGGGGTTTAGATAAACAAATTGCTCAAAACAGCAACAAGATTAATAAAGGCCATTAAAAAACAAACTAAATACTCAGGTTCATTTCTAGAGAGATAGAATTGAAAAGTATAGACGTGATGCGGTACTGGTATAGAACCTTGGTGAGACCACACTTGGAGCATTGTACAGTTCTTCTCTCAATATTATTCAAACAATACAGAGGGTCTGGAGAAGGAGTGGAAAAGATTTATGTGGATAATACCAGAACTGTGAGGTCATAACTGTCATGAAAGACTAAAGAGGCTGGGGCTCTTATCTAGAAAACAGAAGGCTGAGCAGCAACCTTATAGAGACAATTACAAGCAGTGTGGAGGAGGTTCACTCGACTGGGATGGGGGGCTTATCTCCTGAAGAAAGGTTGGAAAGTCGGGCTGATACCCAATCAAGCTTAGAAGAATGAGAGGTGATCTTATTGAAACATATAAGATCCTGAGGGGATTTGACAGGGTAGGTACAGGGAGGATGTTTCACACGTGGAAGAGACTAGAACCAGAATAAGAGGTCTACCTTTTAAGACGGAGATGAGGAGAAATTTTTTCTCGTTAATCCATGGAATTCTCTCCCCCAGAGAGCAGAGGAGGCTGGGTCATTGAATAAGTTCAAGGCAGTTAGACAGGTTTTTGATGCACAAGGAACTCAGGGGTAATGGGGGCAGACAGGAAAGTGGAGTTGAGACCACAACCAGATCAGCCATGATTTTATTGAATGGAACGGGCTCGAAGTCTGAATGGCCTACTTCTGCTCCTAAATCTTAAGTTCCTATGGTCGAGACCAGAACTAGTGGCCTTAAATATAATATGGTCACTAATAAATCCCAATAGGATATCCAGGAAAGACAGCTTTACTCAAAGAGTGCAGAGCATGTGGAACTCATGACCACATGGAATAGTAGATACTTTTAAATGGAAGCTAGATAAATACAAAGGAGGAAGGAATAGAAGGTTACATTCATTACCCAATGTGGGACTTGACCCCAGGATCCTTGGACTGACAGTCCCACTAACAACAGAGCTAAAGGGCTACATAGGAAGTCCCTACACAAAGACAGAATATAAATGGAAACCGTTCACTTTCAAGGCTGTGGTTAGGTAGGTCAAGCACCTGAAAGATGTAACTGGTGGGAGATGAATGGAGTGCAAAACAAACTCACTGGAACCCCATATTTGGAACTCCTGCTGCCAAATGGAAAGGCATCAGAAAGAGCTGCGCACATGCCAGCGGTTGCAGCGTGAGCTTCCAAAGTTTCGCCGACCAAAGGGGCAAATGAGAACTTGAAGAAACAACCTTGGCATCTAAAATCACAGAATTTTTACAGCACAGAAGGAGGCTATTCGGCCCCACTGTGTCTGCACCAGCTCTCCAAAAGGGGAATTTGCCGAGTGCCATTCTCCAGTCTTCTCCCTGTACCCTGCACGTTCGTCCTTTTCAGATAACAGTCTAATTCCCTTTTGATATTTCCTATTCATTTTGCAGAAGAGTTTAGCAGAAAGCTGGTGGTTTAGAAGGGAATATTTTCAAATTGCTTTTTTTTTTTAAATCAATTTTTACCAAAATGCGCTCTTAAACTAAATATTGCAATCACTTCCCTTCTGAGCTCATTGGATGTTGGGAATCTCATTTCCTGAAATTTCCCTATTCTACCCACCTTCATCACTTACAGAATCATCAGAAGCATTTCCTAAGAATGAACCAACTTACAGCTGGTTAAGGACTGAACAGACCTAAGAATGGATAGCTTGAACTTTATTGTTAGTCTCTGTCAAGCTAACTTGTTCGCTTTAATGCAAGCAGCTGACGCACTTGACACTGACAGAGGCTGCAACTGCTCATTTGCAGGAAGTGCTCCCTCTAGTGTTGCACCAGAGATAAACACAGCCAAACTTAACTGCCTCCCCAATTACCGAGAGTTTTACCTAAAATTCTGTGGTGAAACACTGGCAAAAGACGGTGACACTACCTGAACATTGGCGGCGTTACAATATGGCTGAGACATTACCTGCTACACTGACCAGGGCACAATGATTTGCATTAAAGGAGAATGGTTTATATTATCCCAGGTAACTTGCATATTTCTCCATACTGACATCACTTTACTGAAATATAAATGAACCAGTAATAACCATCACTGCCTTTTCCCGGTCTTGCACGCTTGACCGCCGGAAAAAGCAAGCTCCAACCAATTCTGAACCCTCTGGAGTATTCTGTCTTCACTGATGTGAATTCAGAACAGCTCAGGGGAAAGGATATTTCCTGTGAACACAATGCTAGCTAACACTATTACTTTATGGACAATCAAAGGTTGCTATTTTTCTGCAAGTCATCGAGGATAATATAAATCATTCTGTCATTAAAAAATAGCACTCAAAATGCTGGAGGAACAATGGCCTTCAAATAAACATGTACTGAGATGGGGAAATAAATCAAAGAAGTTAAATTAACAATCCACATCAATGTAAAAGCTAATATTGATGTTGAAATATAGGCTCTCTCTTTATTACAATGTTGAAGCTTAGCTTCCTAATATATTCAAGTCTTCCCTTGCTGAACTATTGACAGCTGTGCGGGGACAGGTAGAAAACTCCTCATTAGGGTCAAGTTATTTTCCACTTTTGACAAGTTGATGCACAAATAATTTGACGGCTGAAGCATTTCTCCATCCATCTCCATTTGCATCATTATTCTCTCAGCTTGCCAGCCTCCTTAACCATTCCTCCTGTCTCCCAATTTTATTGCCATTCCCTGCTCTCCTCCCCCATAAAGAAAGGCTGCCTCCTGAACTAAAACTACTCAGTCAAATTCCATTCACCTACTCTTCTGTACATGTTACATCTTTCAGAATTATTCTCTTTATGCAAAAGCATCCAGCTATTTTACAGTGAATTACATTGAAATTACAGCACAGAACCAGGCCGTTTGGCCCAACTAGTCGATGCTAGACTCTTATGTTCCACATGGCCCTATCAGCATAACTTTTTATTTCTTTCTTTCTCCCTCATATGTCCACCTTGCCTCCCCTTAAATGCATTGATGCTATTCACCTCAACCACTACCTGCGGTAGTGAGTTCCACATTCTCACCACTCTCCAGCAAAGATGTTTCTCCTGAATTGCCTGTTGGACTGATTAGTGATGACCCCTTGTTTCAGGTTCTCCTGCAAGTAGAAACCTCCCAGAATCACAGAATCACACAGTGCAGAAGAGGCCTTTCGACCCATCGAGTCTGCACCAACACGTGAGAAACACCTGACCTACCTACCTACCTAATCCCATTTACCAGCACTTGGCCCATAGCCTTGAATGTTATGACCTGCCAAGTGCTCATCCAGGTACTTTTTAAAGGATGTGAGGCAACTCGCCTCCACCACCCTCCCAGGCAGTGCATTCCAGACTGTCACCACCCTCTGGGTAAAAACGTTTTTCCTCACATCCCCCCTAAACTTCCTGCCCCTCACCTTGAACTTGTGCCCCCTTGTGACTGACCCTTCAACTAAGGGGAACAGCTGCTCCCTATCCACCCTGTCCATGCCCTTTATAATCTTGTACACCTCGATCAGGTCACCCCTCAGTTTTCTCTGCTCCAACAAAAACAACCCAAGTCTATCCAACCTCCCTTCATAACTTAAATGTTTCATCCCAGGCAACATCCTGGTGAATCTCCTCTGCACCCCCTCCAATGCAATCCTCATTATGTCTACACTATCAAATCCATTCGTGTTTTACTCAGTAAGGCTAGTGTGGTCGAGGGTATTTGAGAGGTTCCAGAGGGAGGCAGTTCATAAATAAAAAGAAAGACTTGTATTTATGTAGCACTTTTCACAACCAGTGGACCACCCAAACCACCTTAGAGCTGATGAAGTACTTTTGAAATGTAGTCACTGTTGTAATGTAGAAAAAGCTTTTAATTCTTTCTGCCATCTGTGATGGAGTAGTTAAGGCTACAATGAGTTCCAGAATCGTGAATAATCACTTGGTCCTTGTCCCTTCACAAGTACAGAATATTATAAAACACTTAAAAAAGCAAAATACTGCAAATGCTGGAAATCTGAAATGAAAACAGAAAGTGCTGGAAATACTCAGCAGGTCTGGCAGCATCTGTGGAGAGAGAAACAGAGTTAATGTTTCAGGTCTTAACTCCACAGATATTGCCTGATCAGCTGGGTACTTCCAGCATTTTCGCATTTTTAATAAAACTATTAATAAAATGCAAAGATTTAAGAAAGGTGGTGGTGCTGGTAAAATGTCTTTTCATCAATTGTTGGGGAAATGCCTGCAAACCGCCTGAAATCTACCCTCAAAATGGATTTATTAGCTTAACTGAGTGCTGGGAAATAAAATAAATTTATACCATATGGTTTATCAGCTATCCAAACCATAAAGGCTTCTAAGCTAGTCAAGCAATACAAGTTCCGCAAGTCAATAAAGCTATGAAGACTTGCGTAAATAAACAGGACATCCCTTGTTTGCGTTAGAAAGTCGTTTGGAAAGGATCCACTTGGAAATAACTCCCAGAGGCTGATAAAAATATGCTGCATCTTATCAGATTCTGTGTGGCAAGCCCTGTGAAAATAGAAGCACAGACCCACAAACGGCACTCATTCACTCATGTGGAGAGGTGGTAGCGTAGTGGTAATGTCACTAAGCTAGTAAACTAATACCCTGGGGACATGGACTCAAATCCCACTACGGCAGCTGGTGGAATTTAAATTGAATTAATAAATCTGGAATTGAAAGCTTATCTCAGTAATGGTGATGATGAAACTAGAATTGATTGTTGTCAAAACCCATCTGGCCCCTTTAGCGGGGAATCCTTGCCTGGTCTGGCCCACATGTGACTCCAGACCCACAACAGTGTGGTTGACTATTAATCTGCCCTCTGGCAAGCCACTTGGTTCAAGGGCAATTAGGGATGGGCAACATCCCACGAATGAATAAATATTAAAAAAAACTTGAAGCACCCCAACTGAGGAACAGGCTGATCTGTATCCCACTACCCACCTTGGTTCTGTAAACCTTTAATACGCATGCCGAACAAAAAGCTATCAATGCCAGTTTTGAAATTTCCCTCATACCTCCCCCCTACACGGCACCCACCCTCCAATCCCCAACCCCTCAATAGCTTTTTGGGAGATTTCCACTCCCCTATGTGTGAAGAAATGCTTCCTGACTTCACCCCTGAATGGCCTGGCTCGAATTACAGTATTGGAACAGTGAACTCAAACCCAATCCGCACCGGTTAATGTAAGATGGTTCAGCAAACCAACTCCTGGACATAAAACCCAGACGCTTCCTCTGTGAAGAGTTCAGAGAGGAGTTAAGGGTACATCTGGTTTTTTTTTTGGCATGTACTTCCTGTGATATTCAAAAACCAGTGTTCGTACAGAAGCTAAATGGTTCCAGCAATGGCCTCACGTTAAAGCAAATTCCAATTACTGTTCAACCTCCTGAGGTCTCGGAGGAATGGATGGACTTGTATGATAACTGTAAACATCTTTCATGCTGAAATTCAAACACTATTTCTAATAATGTCATAACTGCAATGATAATGTTAATAGAATTTGTTTTTCTTAAATTATAGATAATGAAGAAATGAGAATAGTCCTGCAGTTTTATTCACCTCACTCGACCTGTATTTTATCAGTTAAATGCAGACAAGTCAGTGACAATTATTCATATATTAAAATGGTAATAATTTCATTCTAATCTGCATGAATTCTAAGTTGTAATACAAGAACGGGCGATTAAAACTGTATTAATCCTTCTGGAAAAAAAAACAAACAATATAGTCAGACCTCGTTACCCCTGCCCAATTTTTGTTCCTGAAAAGGATGGTATCTTCTGAGGCAGTGCATGCCATTACCTCAGGTTTTGCTCAATTCATTTGTGTGCAGTGCACACTGGGCAAAAGATAACAGGTCATAATTCACTGTGGCAGGGCATCTAATGGAGTCTGCCACCAACTGTAGACTTGACCTTGCACGTTTAAATTTTAATATTTTTCACATGGCAAGTTGCTGAAAGTGCGAGATGGGGCGTCTGGGACCTGAGTGAACAGGGCAAGCAACTGAGTATTCCTTAGCAGGACAAGGACTGAGAAGGACATGTAAATCAGGAGGTGTGAATTCAACGTCAAATCAGGATAGAGAGAGAAATAAAGATGAAAACAGAGCCTGGATTGAGAAAGAAAAAAATACAGGCAGAAAGGAAAAGTAAAAATAGATTAATGATGTAAAATATTATGCTTCTTTCAATCTCCAACAACAATTAAAAGTTGAAGGAATGAACTCCAGACTTAGTTCGTTTTCAATGGTAAGGAGATTGACTGGCAGTAGCCAAGACCCATAACAAAGTTAAAAGAGTACTTAAGACTTGAAATGGCAAGGTTTTACTTTCTGTGGTGAGCTTACTTTGCATCCACCGCGCAAAAACAGCAATTTCAAACCATTCAAGGCATTTGAACAGGGAGGAAGATGGTGAGATGCCATTTTCACAAAGCTAGTGGCGGAGCTGCAAATCAGGGGTCAGGGGAGTGGACAGGACTCCCAGGGGCCATGAGGGGAGGTAGGAAGGTGGGCATCAGGCAGTCGCAGGAGATTAGGATCAAGCCACAAGGAAAGTTGCAGGCTAGGTTGAAGTCCTGTTGAGGGGAGGGGGCAGGGAAAGGGGTTTGGCAAGGGGGGTGGAATTCTTCTGCTCCTCTTGACCCACAAGAAGTGTTAGAAAGACACTTAATTGCTAAATCTAGCAGTTCTTATTTTCTTCCAGTTGCCAATTCCAAGGACTGGGAAACCCAGCCGATAAAATTCAATCTAAAACTGTGGTGAAGTATGAGACACACAGCCTCATCATCATTATCTAAATTACTAATCAACCTCTGGAGAGCAGATTAGATGCCCAACATGCCAAATCCGCCTGTTAACACTTGCAAATGGATGAAAAAGCTCCGAAGGCACTATTTTGATGAAGAGTAAGAGGGTGCAAGTTAGCAAAACTGAAGTCCATGGGATTGAAGGGACAGTGGTAACGTGGATATAAAACTGGTTAAGAGACAGAAAGCAGACAGTAGTGGTGAATGGTTGTTTTTAAAGACTGGAGGGAAGTATATAGTGATACTTCTAAGGCTCGTTTTGATGTGTATTAATGACCTGGGCCTGGGTATACAGGGCATAATTTCAAAGTTGGTGCTGTCCTGTCCTACTTGTAGCTACTTCTACCAGGAGATCTGCTGTCATGGCATGTCACGCTCATCTGTCTTGTGCTATCCGCACACATCCACTGAAGCTCGTCGGCAACTGCTCCGTGACATCAGTCATCCAACTACACCAAGGTCGACCCCTCTTTCTGCTGCCCTCCAGTTTGCCCTCTCAGAAAGATCTCTGTAGCTTTTCAGCTCTGATCAAATGGCCGAAATACTGACATTTTCTCTTTTGGATGTCACTTTTGAGAGTTCCTTTTGCTCTTTCAATGTCAAGCATCTCTTCATCTGCCTTACGGTCTGTATGTGGAATTTTTAACATGCATCTTAGCATCTGCATTTCAAAGGCTTCTATTTCCTTCCACAGATATTCATTTATTGTCCAGGTTTCTGAGTCATACAGAAAAGTGGATAGAACCTAGCACCTTATGAGTTCTTGTTTCAAATTGAGTTTTCTTGTTGTTAACACATCCTTCATCTTCACAAAATTACTTCTGGCTAGTTTGCAGATGACGTGAAATTGGGAAATTTAATGAACAGTGAGGAGGGTAACAAAGGACTGCATATAGTCATAAGAAATAGGAGGAATGGGTCATTCAGCCCCTTGAACCTGCTCTGCCATTCAGTATGATCATGGCTGATCTGATTGTGGCCTTAACTCCACTTTTCTGCCTGACTGCCCCCCACCATCTCCTGCACCACCCCCAACCCTTGACCATATTCAATGACCAGCCTCCACTACTCACTGGGGAAGAGAATTCCAAAAATTAACAATGCCATAAGTGAAGGAATTCCTCCTCACCTCCATCTTAAACAGAGAACACTTTATTTTCAAACTGCGCCCCCTAGCACAAGATATACCCAAGAGAAGAAACATCCTCTCAGCATCTCCCCTGTCAAGACCCCTCAGGATCTTACATGTATCAATATGATCAGTTTGGTGAGTATTTGTCTCGACTATCTTTAAAAAGTCCGTAATTTTTTAGTAATTTTAAGGTTTTAATAGTAGTAAGGTCTGCTAGCAGTAGTAGAGCTTAAGGAGTAGTGGGTTTTATTCATTAAAATCAATGAAGACAAAATAAATTAATTAACACAAAATAAAGATGGCAGGGCAGATGATGTATTGCGGCTGCAATATGTGGATGCTCCTGGACATCAGTGTCATCCAAGGCAACGGTGAATGCAGTGTCTGCAGCTCAGGGAACTTCGGGCAGAGTCAATGAGCTGGAGCCAGGGTGTTCTGACCTGACCAGTGGTCAGGGACAGGAGGGTGTGACTACAAGTGAGGCAGGTGAGGGGGCGAAGAAGTAAAAATGGAGGACCCTCAGCCCTTGCAATTGTCAACAGGTTCAAGATACTTGCAGTTTGTATCGATGAGAGCAGGGGCTGCAATGTGGATGAGCTAACTGATTATGGAATCTTAGTACAGGAAGCCATTCAAGTTAATAGGGATGGTGTGATAGTAGAGGGAAATAGAGTCAGTGGAATAGACACAGTTCTCTGTGCCCAACAGTGAGAGTCCAGAGGCTGTGTTACCTGGCCAGTGCCAGGGTTCCGAACATCTGCTTGGGATTGGAGAGGAATTTGCATTGGGAGACGGAGAATCCAGTTGTCATGTTCCACATGGATACCAACAACTTAGAATAGCACTAAGAAAGAGCTTGTGCTTAGGGATAAGGAACAGCTAGGGGCTAAATTAAAAAGCAGAACCTCCGAGGTAATAATCTCTGGATTATTAACTGAGTTATGAGAAAACTGGTGAACAGTAAATGAGATTGGAGAGATGAATGCATGGCTCAAAGCCATATAAATACTGTAGTTAAAAGAGCAGGTCAAAGGCTAAGAATCCTGCGGTGAGTAACTCACCTCCTGACTCCCCAAAGCCTGTCCGCCATCTAAAGGCACAGGTCAGGAGTGTGATGGAATACTCTCCACTTGCCTGGATGAGTGCAGCTTCAGCAACACTCAAGAAGCTTATATTTTCTGCGTTTATTTTGCTTTCAGATTTCCAGAATTTGTAGTTTCTTAATTAAAGGGAAAAACGAGGTAATAGAGCAGAGTAGCGATTTGTGTAATGATAACCAGAGTGCGGCAGGAAGGTTCAGAGAGTACAAACTTAAGAGTCCATCAGCAGATTGGGCCAGAGATGGCAAAAATGGTAAAAAGCCAGAATTAAAGGCTCTGTATCTGAACCTAAGTAGCATTCACCATGAAATGGAAGAATTTTTAGCACAGGTAGAAATAAATATGTATGACCTGATAGCCATGACGGAGACATGGTTGCAGGGTGGCCAAGGTTGGGACTGAATATTGAAGGGCACTTGACATCTCAAAAAGATAGGAAGCTGGGAAAAGGTTGTTGGGGTAGCTCTAATGATTAAGGATGACATTAGTACAGTAGTGAGAGATGATCTTAGCTCAAAAGAGCAAGATGTAGAATCAGTCTGGATAGAGAAAAGAAATAGGAGAAGTAAGAGGTCACTTATGGAGTAGGTTACAGGCCCCTTAACTGTAGTTACACTGTAGGACAGAGTATACAGAAAGAAATAAATGGGGCATGTTAAGAAATGTACCACAATAATCATGGTTGACTTTATTGACAAAGGTTGCCTGGAAAATTAGTTCATAGTGTATATTCAGGACAATGTCTTAAAGCAATACATTCTAGAACCAAACAGGGAGCAGGCTATTCTGGACCTGATAATGAGCAATGAGACAGGGTTAATCAATAACCTCATGTTACCTCAAGGTAACACTGAGCATAACATGATAGGAATTTATTTCCAGTTTGAAGGAGAGAAGTGTCGGTCTAAGACTAGTGTTTTAAACCCGAATTAAGGTAATTTTAAAGGTATGAAGGCAAAGCTAGCTAAAGTGCGCTGTGAAATTAGGTTAAAAGTTAGGACAATAGAGATGCAGTGGCAGACTTTTGAGGAGATATTTAATAACTCTCAGCAAAGATTTATGCCAGTTGGAAAGAAGGACTCTTTGAGAAGGGTGCATCATCCATGGCTAAATAAAATAAATGGGGCATGTTAAGAAATCTACCGCAATAATCATGGTTGACTTTATTGACAAAGGTTGCTTGGAAAATGACTTCATAGCGTATATTCAGGACAATGTCTTAAAGCAATACATTCTAGAACCAAACAGGGAGCAGGTTATTCAAATTGAAAGAAACACCACAAATCTGCAAAGATTACTGGTAGGTCAGAAAATTAGTCAGATTTTAAGAGACAGCAAAGAATGACCAAAAAACAAAAGAGGTCGAAAGTAGAATATGAGAGAAAGCTAGCTAGTAATATAGAACAGAGAGTAAGAGTTTCTGTAAGTATTTAAATAGGAAAATCACAAAAAAAGCTAGTGTTGGTTCTTTAGGCAGTGAGTCTGTGGAATTGAAAATCGAAAACAAGGAAATAGTGGAGACAGCAAACAGGTATTTTGTTTCTCTTCAGTGTAGAAGACTTAGAGAACTTCCCAAAGATACTTGAAAATCAAGAGCTGAAGGGGAGGGAAGAACTTTAATCAATCACCATCGCCAGGGAAAAGGTGTGGAGAAAACTATGGACCTAAGGGCTGACAAGTCCCCTGGACCAGATGGCCTGCATCCCAGAGTCTCAAAAGAAGTGGCTGCAAAAATAGTGTATGCATTGGTTATAATCTTCCAAAATTCTTTTGACTCTGGAAGGGTCTCAGCGAATTGGAAAATAGCTAAGTAATGCCTTTATTCAGGGAAGGAGGAAGACAAAAAGCAGGAAAATATAGGCCGGTTAGTCTAACATCAATCGCAGGAAAATTGTTAGGATTCAGTATTAAGGAAGTTATAACAGGATATTTAGAAAACCATAATGGGATCAGGCAGAGTCGACATGGTTTTGTGAAAGGAAAATCCTGTTCAACTAATTTTTTTTTTAAGAGTTCTTTGAGGAAGTAACAAGCAAGATGGATAAAGGGGAACCTGAAGAGATGCTGCACTTGGATTTCCAAAAGGCATTTGATAAGGTGCCACATCAAAGATATAAGAGCGCATGGTATAGGGGTAACATATAAGCATGGATAAAGGATTGGTTAGCTAACAGGAAGCAGAGATCAAGGATGAGTGAGTCATTTTCAGGTTGGCAAGGTGTGACTAATGAAGTGCCACAGGGATCAGTGCTGGGTTCTTAACTATTTACAATCTATATTAATGACTTGAATGAAAGGGCCAAGTGTTAGGTAGCTAAATTTGCTGATGACTTCGAGATAGGTAGGAAAGTAAGCTGTCAAGAGGAGGTGAAGGGGTATAGATCAAGGGCAACTTAGTTGGCAAAAATTTGGTGTTTGCAGTTTAATGTGAAGAGCATAAGACCATAAGACATAGGAGCAGAAATTAGGCCAATTGGCCCATCGAGTCTGCTCTGCCATTCAGTCATGGCTGATAAATTTCTCAACCCCATTCTCCCACCTTCTCCCCGTAACCTTTGATCCCCTTACCAATCAAGAACCTATCTATCTCGGTCTTAAATACACTCAATAACCTGGCCTCCACAGCCTTCTGTGGCAATGAATTCCATAGATTCACCACTCTCTGGCTAAAGAAATTTCTCATCTCTGTTCTCAAAGGTCCTCCCTTTACTCTGAGGCTGTGCCCTCGGGTCCTAGTCTCTCCTACTAATGGAAACATCTTCCCCACGTCCACTCTATCCAGGCCTTTCTGTATTCTGTAAGTTGCAATCAGATCCCCCCTCATTCTTCTAAACTCCATCGGGTATAGACCCAGAGTCCTCAAACGTTCCTCATATGTTAAGCCTTTCATTCCTGGGATCGTTCTCGTGAACCTCCTCTGGACCCTCTCCAGGGCCAGCACATCCTTCCTGAGATACGGGGCCCAAAATTGCTCACAATGTTCTAAATGTGGTCTGACCAGAGCCTTATAAAGCCTCAGCAGCACATCCCTGCTTTTATATTCTAGTCCTCTCAAAATAAATGCCAACATTGCATTTGCCTTCCTAACTACCGACTCAACCTGCAAGATAACCTTAAGAGAATCCTGGACTAGGACTCCCAAGTCCCTTTGCACTCCAGACTTCTGAATTCACTCCCCATTTAGAAAATAGTCAGGATGCCCTCAGTTCCTTCATCTAGATCATTAATGTATAAAGTGAAAAGTTGTGGTCCCAACACTGACCCCTGCGGAACTCCACTAGTCACTGGCCGCCACCCTTATCCCCACTCTCTGCCTCCTGCCAGACAGCCAATCTTCTATCCATACTAATACCTTGCCTCTAACGCCATTGGCTCTTATCTTACTGAGCCGCCTCCTGTGTGGCACCTTGTCAAAGGCCTTCTGGAAGTCCAAGTAAATAACATCCACTGGCTCTCCTTTGTCTAACCCACTTGTTACCTCCTCAAAGAATTCTAACAGATTTGAACTTGTCCACTTAGATAGGAAGAATAGAAAAGCAGCGTACTATTTAAATGGACAGGGATTGCAGAACTTGAAGGTACAGAGGGATCTGGGTGTCCTAGTACAGGAATCACAATAAGTTATTATGCAGATACAGCAAATGATTAGGAAGGCAAATGGAATGTTGCCATTTACTGCAAGGGTAGGGAAAAGTAGGGAAGATTTTCTGCAGCTGTCGAGGTCCTTGGTGAGACCATTGGCTGAACAATACAACTAGGCAGACAGCTCCCCCTGGAAACAAAGTTGGCGTGGAGCCAACCCGTCCCGTGCCAACCCGCCCTGCAGCCATAAAGCACTGTGGGTGAGCTAAATGGGGGCCAAGTGGGACTTCCAACCCTGACTGGGGAGAAAGTCCCATCCCCTGGAGCTGCCGGCCAATCCAATTGGCCAACAGCGTCAAGAGTGCATCAGTGGTCACTGCTGGAACTGCAAGAGAGAAAAGGAGGCCCATGGATCCCCAGAGCAGGTAAGTCTGGGGTTTTGGACAAGGAGAATTTGGGCAGGTTAGGGAGGGGTGTAGGGGGTGTGGAGGGGGGTGAGTTTAAGGCTGCGGATGATACACCATCGGCAGTGACTGGGAGGGTCAGCAGCGACAGGAAGATCGGCAGCGACGGGGAGGGTCGGTCGCGATGGGAGGGTCAGGGAGCAGGATGTCTGGCGAGTAAGAGGTTTCACAATCATGATCAGCGGCAACCAGTGGGGGGGAGGGGGGGGCATGTCAGGGAGAAGGAGAGGCGGAGGTTTGGCAAGCCCGAGAGTCAGTCAGTGGGAGAGGCAGTGAACCAGAGGATCGGCGAGAGGGAGAGGCGGTGAGCTGGATGGTCAAATGGGAGAGGCGGTGAGTTGGACGGTAGCGTGGAAGGGACAGCAAGCTGGACGGTGGAGTGGGAAAGGCGGCGAGCTGGACAGTGGAGTGGGATGGGCGGTGAGCTGGACGGTGGAGTAGGAGGGGCGGCAAGCTGGACGGTGGAGTAGGAGGGGCGGCAAGCTGGACGGTGGAGTGGGAGAAGTGGTGAGGTGGATGGTGGAGTGGGAGAGGCGGTGAGCTGGACGGTGGAGTGGGAGAGGTGGCGAGCTGGATGGTGGAGTAGGAGAGGCGGTGAGGTGGATGGTGGAGTGGGAGAGGCGGTGAGGTGGATGGTGGAGTGGGAGAGGTGGCGAGCTGGATGGTGGAGTGGGAGAGGTGGCGAGCTGGACGGTGGAGTGGGAGGGGCGGTGAGCTGGATGGTGGAGTGGGAGAGGTGGCAAGCTGGACGGTGGAGTGGGAGAGGCGGTGAGGAGGATGGTGGAGTGGGAGAGGTAGCGAGCTGGATGGTGGAGTGGGAGAGGTGGCGAGCTGGACGGTGGAGTGGGAGGGGCGGTGAGCTGGATGGTGGAGTGGGAGGGGCGGCGAGCTGGATGGTGGAGTGGGAGAGCTGGCGAGCTGGACGGTGCAGTGGGAGAGGTGGTGAGCTGGACGGTGGAGTGGGAGAGGTGGCGAGCTGGACGGTGGAGTGGGAGGGGCGGTGAGCTGGATGGTGGAGTGGGAGGGGCAGTGAGCTGGACGGTGGAGTGGGAGAGGTGGCGAGCTGGATGCTGGAGTGGGAGAGGTGGCGAGCTGGACGGTGGAGTGGGAGGGGCAGTGAGCTGGACGGTGGAGTGGGAGAGGCGGCGAGCTGGACGGTGGAGTGGGAGAGGCGGCGAGCTGGACGGTGAAGTGGGAGAGGCGGCGAGTTGGACGGTGGAGTGGGAGGGGTGGCGAGCTGGACGGTGGAGTGGGATGGGCGGCGAGCTGGACGGTGGAGTGGGATGGACGGTGAGCTGGACGGTGGAGTGGGATGGACGGTGAGCTGGACGGTGGAGTGAGAGGGGCAGCGAGCTGGATGGTGGAGTGGGAGGGGCAGCGAGCTGGACGGTGGAGTGGGAGAGGCGGTGAGGTGGATGGTGGAGTGGGAGAGGCGGCGAGCTGGATGGTGGAGTAGGAGGGGCAGCGAGCTGGACGGTGGAGTGGGAGAGGCGGTGAGGTGGATGGTAGAGTGGGAGGGGCGGCGAGCTGGTGAGGTGGAAGGTGGAGTGGGAGGGGCAGCGAAATGGACGGTGGAGTGGGAGAGGCGGCGAGCTGGACGGTGGAGTGGGAGAGGTGGTGAGGTGGACGGTGGAGCGGGAGGGGTGGCGAGCTGGACGGTGGAGTGGGATGGACTGTGAGCTGGACAGTGGAGTGGGATGGACGGTGAGCTGGATGGTGGAGTGGGATGGACGGTGAGCTGGACGGTGGAGTGGGAGGGGCAGCGAGCTGGACGGTGGAGTGGGAGAGGTGGTGAGGTGGACGGTGGAGTGGGAGAGGTGGTGAGGTGGACGGTGGAGTGGGAGAGGCGGCGAGCTGGACGGTGGAGTGGGAGCGGTGGCGAGCTGGACGGTGGAGTGGGAGGGGCAGCGAGCTGGACGGTGGAGTGGGAGAGGCGGTGAGGTGGATGGTGGAGTGGGACGGGCGGCGAGCTGGACGGTGGAGTGGGAGAGGCGGTGAGGTGGACGGTGGAGTGGGAGAGGTGGCGAGCTGGACGGTGGAGTGGGAGGGGTGGCGAGCTGGACGGTGGAGTGGGAGAGGTGGTGAGGTGGACGGTGGAGTGGGAGAGGCGGCGAGCTGGGCGGTGGAGTGGGAGAGGTGGCGAGCTGGACGGTGGAGTGGGAGAGGTGGTGAGGTGGACGGTGGAGTGGGAGAGGCGGCGAGCTGGACAGTGGAGTGGGAGGGGCAGTGAGTCTGGGGGCCAGTCAGCAGGAGGTAAGTAGAATTTACTTCCTTAAATTAATTTTATTTTAAGTAATTTCATTTAGAAATATAGGAATTTAGCCAAGCAAATATTTCAACTTTAATGTTTCCTCCGATGAGAAAGGTCCTACAAAACACAACTATAGCTTTTATACTGGTTGAAATGGGAAAATTTGATGCGCTTCCTGTTGTTTAATTTGAAATTGCACTGTTAAAGATCCCAACTGCGATGCTAAGTGAATAACTACAGTACTTTCACTGGCTATTCAAGGGCTTTGAGACTTCCTGAGCTGAAAGTTTATCATTCAGCTACTTCACTCTTACGTCAGAGAGAGAGAGAGCTGCCTTCAGATGGAGGGAGAAAAACACTGGGAGACGAATGAACACCTGTGTTTCGTGTACAACTGCAAATCCAAACAATGACTATTCATTGAGAGAACACGACTCTGCTTGGGCTGTAACAGCGTTCAACATGACAGGTCGATGTGCTTTCACTGGGCTAACCCAATTCTGTTGAAAGGGCATCACTCCTAAATTAAATTTTGCTTCTCTCAGCACAGGTGCTGCCTGACCTGCTGAGTGTTTCTAGCATTTTCTGTTGAATTTCCGATTTCCAGCAATGACAGGATTTTGCTTTAGTAACAGCATTTGTTGGTTTAAGCCCTGCTGCGAGGTGAGTTTGAGTGACTAGTCTGCACCTCGCTGGATGACTATGGTCAAATGCTTTGATATCTCCCAGTTGGCTGCTGTCCCTCCTCATTTGGGCTCCAAATATCTTTAAAGATCTCTCTTTTGCTGAGTTGAATCAATACTGAAAAAGCCAGCATCTTCTTGCCTGTAAATCCCACTGAGAACTGAGTGCAAAAACCAGCAATCAAAGGTTTTAATCCAAACAACACTCCAGGCATTTTAATGCGGAGTAAACAATATCTGAAGAGGTAGAATCTGGAAAATGTTTGATGGGAAAAACGCTGTTCCGAAAGGACTTGCTGTTTCTAAGTTCTGCCCCACCCACTTTCCAATGCTGACAGAACTTTGTTTTTTGAATACTTTGATAAGTAATTTGTAAAACATGTAGTCTATGACTTTATTTATCTAATTTGCTTATTATAGCCATGATGTGTTTACTTGCAGGGAATGGAATTTGCAGCCTCTAATGTATTATTAATATCAGCACATTTAATTATGCAGCCGAGGTAATTATTTATCCAATTTAACAGTATTAATTTATTTTCAATCAAATGGCACTTAATGAGCTGTTCGTGGGAATGTTTCCTACGGACTTATGATTCAGCACTGTGAGATCTCAGATGCCTTCCACCCAATGCTGTCAAAGTCCAGGATCCTCCCTCTCCTGCTAATACTCCCTCTCCTGCTAATACTCCCTCTCCTGCTAATACTCCCTCTCCTGCTAATACTCCACCTGCACAAACTGTAGCAACAGAACCAAGGACAAACTTAATCCCAGGCCCTCATTCAATATGGGTTAAACTACAAACTGCAAGCCCAGTGCTTTTTTTTTTGATGAAACCAATTAAACTAAATTAGGAAAAATGAGGGACAGAACAAGGTGCAGCCCCTTAAAGGGACACTGCGAACTAAGTCAAACGTTAAAGGAAACTTACAAACATTAAACCAAAATGTGATGAAAGGGGTCTATAAAACACCCCAATCCCCATGGTGCCCACCGAGCACGGAATGCCTCGATGGTGTCGGCGGACACCACGTGCTCACTCTCCAGGGACACCCGGCTGCGAACGTAGCCGCAGAAGAGGGGCAGACTGTCGTGCCGGACGACCCCCTCGGTCGCCCTGCCTGGACCTGTTGAGACTAACTTGGCCAGGCCCAGGAGCGGGTTGACGAGGAGGTTCTCCTCCCTCCCCACCAACTCACCCAGTGTTCCCACATGCCATGACCTGCCCTCCCTCCACTCCTGTTCAATTTCAGGACTCTCCCTAGGTGTTAGCAGGCTCCAGGGGCAGAAATTTCTAGATGGTGGCAGGGTGCAGAGCGGGAGCAGGTGCCGCTCGCGACTGGGTCCGCGCCACCATTTTACGCAGACGGGCCAATTAAGGCCCGCCCAGCGTACTTCACAACTCCCATGCGTAGCGGGAGTGGGCGGGCGACGGCAGGCACGCTCAGCCCACCGGGTCCAATGGCGACCCGGCGTCATATATAAAGGAAGGCCTGGCAGCCTTGTAAAGGCTGCTCGCAACGGCTGGGTGAAGGGCTCTGCAGAGGGGCAATGGAGGTTATACAAGTCCAGAGAGTAGGCCAGGCCAGAGGGTAGGCCATCAGGACAGCCAGGCCGGAGGGTAGTGTGCCCCTCATTTTTCCGATGAGTGCCCTGCTGCCCTCTTCGAGGAGGTGGCAGCACGGTGGGAGGTGCTGGTTCCTCAGGATTGGAGGAGGAAGCCCCCCCCACATGATGAAATGTGCCTGGGAGGAGGTGGCACAGGTGCTGAGCTCCCGCAACGTGGTGCAAGCACCTGGATCCAGTGTCGCAAACGCTTCAACGACTTGTTGTGCTCTGGAAGGGCAAGGACAATGTTGGCATTGGGCATTTAACCCAGCAGGTCGGCTTGCTCTGAGTGTAGTGATTGCAATGAATCATTGACGACATGTGTCCTTTGCTGGGTGGGCCAGCAGATATTGCTCATGCTGAGGTCACCATGAGAGGATGGTGAAGAGATGGGTTCTGCACCCGCAGCATGTGTTATACTGAGACCCACATGACTGGTTTGGGGGCAGCCTGGAGGAACTGCACCTAGGCGCTGTGCTTGAACTGCAGGACATGTCCAAGTGAGGGTGATGACATGCTGGGAGGGGAGCTTCAAGGTGGCGTGGCAACGAACCATCTGCTGCCCTCTGCACTCCATGTGCTTGCGCCTCCTTCCTATGGAAGGATATACTGTGTGGTGCCTGATGTGATGATGTGGGGGGGGGTGTGGGGAAACAAGCCTAGCACCTTTGTGTGAGTGTTCGGCAGCAGTGGGGTGAGGGGGCACTGGAGCCCTGATATGCCCACTCTGGTTGGGGTGGACCGTGAGTAAAGAGAGTCCATGTACAACTTGCACAAATCAAAGCTCTTCTCTCATTTTCAGGAGAAGAATGCTCGTAATGTAGCAGAGTGTGTGAGGACTGGCAGCAGCCAAGCACAGTTAGCCATTCTCAGCCGATTTGAGCAGGAGGCCCTGGATTTGGAGAGGCGCCATGCGCCCAGGTCCACTGGTGTTGGTGAAGCTGGGGGGCCACAGCTAGGTATGTTTGCCCAGCAGTGAAGTCAGCATTGTTCTCCCAGCAGCCATGGCAGTGCTGAATGTTAAGTGATTTAATTTTGCAACATGGCTTGATCATTGGCTATGGAAGGATGAACACATAATGATCCGGGGGACAGGGATGCACTTTGTCATTGTCTCCACATTAACTGATCCAATGTCCTTGTTCTTCCTTAAAGCATCAGTGGAGCAGGGTCAGGAGAAGGAGCAGCAGAGGCCCATTTTGCACCTGAGGGCCCCGAAGTCACACCAGCGTCACACCATCTCTGCCAGGAAGGCACCAGCATAAGTTCTAGCACCTCGGTGGGAGTTAGAACTTCGGTTAGTGTCCCAGGGCACAACGGTGAGGGCACTTCACAGTCGCCGGAGGAGCTGGCAAAGACAGAGAGTGCCCATGATGCCAGCAGTCAGATGACTGCAGGGGGCCAGGCACACGCTCAGTCGGTGCCTAATGATGTGCCTCTGGAGTCGTCCGCTACGCAGCAGGGGCATGAGATGCGGCCGGGTGTGCGGGAGCATCTGAGGGAGATACACGGGGCTATACTTGGCTTGGTTTCAGTGATGGAGGAGTCTACGCGGACGATTGCCGAAGCAATGAGCCACATGTCCGAGCGCCATGTGTCCTCATGGAGAGAGTGGCAACTTTTGTGGAGACCCTCCTCCAGGAGACCCATCAGGACTTTCTGGGGATGCACTCTCACCAGCAAGCCCTCACATCGGCATTGACCTCAATTGGTCGATGCTAGTGTGGGAAATGGTGTGGGCACCAAGTTTCCCAGCTCAGTACCCATCCATCCTTGGTGAGCAGGGAGGTCCAAAGCAACCTCAGCAGCAGCTGCCTGTCGTCTCTGCGGGCACCTCTCAGGGTGCTCTGGATAAGGGCGGCAGTTCCTCCGCCCCTCTCCCAGCAAACGTAGCATCTGGTGAGGCTATGATGACTGGGGAGATGCCAGTTGTGGAACTGGCAGGTCCCTCCCAGGCGGGGCCAGCACAGGTTCCAAGGGCCAGAGGACACTCACCAAGGTCATCGAGGCCAACAGGACAGCACAATCAGCAGGCTGTCTCAGATGCCACTCCCAGCAATAGGGCAGCACCAAGACATAGCACCCAGTAATGTTAACACAACGACCTTAGGCACACCACGGGTTTATCACTGGTGCTTTTGTACTGGCCCAAGATGAGGTCTTTATGATTTGCTTTGAATTGGAACACCCTTGTCATTTTGTTTCATTAAGTTTCTTTGCCTGTAATATTAAGTTCAGGCATGTGACCATGACTGAGGGTGCCTCTTTCCTCCTGCATGTGTATGGTTTCCAGAAATGTTAGGGGTGCTTTGTGGGACATTCAGCTTTATTAACAAGGCCCTTAGTTGCTGCTCCTAACCTAGAAGATTTGGCACATAGGTATCGAGTATGGAGCCTACAGCCCAGGCTTGACCTGGAGGTCCATCTGTGGTGTTCTAGCTGAAGATTCGTTGGATTAAAGCCTCCTGGGTGTCCCTGCCTCCCTGCAGTATGCCTGGTCAGCATCTACCCCCTCAGCATTTCCCTGTGCATGCTCATCCTTGGACGCCCTGCTCGATTCACTGTGTGCGGTCGCAGCCATTGCATTGACATCTTCATTGTCCACTGCATCCCCCCTTTCCAGCGCAATATTGTGGAGAGTGCAGCATGCAACCACTATCATCAACACATGATCTGGGGGGTACTGCAGTGCGGCCCCCGAGCAGTCCAAGCATCAGAAGCGCATCTTGAGAAGAGTGATGGTTCTCTCCACCAAGGCCCTTGTGGAGGTGTGGCTCCTATTGTACCGCTGCTCAGCTTCTGTTCTTGGATGGCGGAGAAGCGCCATGAGCCACCTTCTGAGGGGATAGCCCTTGTCACCCAGCAGCCATCCATCCAGCCGGGCTGGAGCACTGAAGAGCCCCGGCACCTGGGAGTGTCTGAGCATGTGGGAGCTGCCTGGGTACCTTGCACAGACTTGTAACTTCTGCATCCTGTGATCACACACTATCTGCATGTTCATGGAGTGGAAGCCCTTCCTGTTGACGAAGGGACCGGGCTCACCTACTGGTGCCTTGATGGCCACATGTGTGCAGTCTATTGCACCCTGAACGCATGGGAAGCCAGCAATCGCTGCGAAGCCTCTGGCTCGATGTGTCTGGCTTGCCTGGTCCCAACAGAAGTGAATGAAGGTCAATGCCCATCTAAGCAGAGCGTCTGTAACCTGCTTGACACAAGTGTGGACAGCTGATTGGGAGACCAAGATCACCCACTGACCCATGGAAGGAGCCAGAGGCATAGAGGTTGAGAG
Organism: Carcharodon carcharias; assembly: GCF_017639515.1. Classification (NCBI taxonomy): domain Eukaryota; kingdom Metazoa; phylum Chordata; class Chondrichthyes; order Lamniformes; family Lamnidae; genus Carcharodon; species Carcharodon carcharias. The sequence goes on from NW_024470758.1 coordinate 4,459,369, forward strand.
CAGCTGTGATCTTCAGAGCCACTGGCATGGGGTGTCCACCCACACAGCGGAGATCTCAGGTCCAATCATCTGACAGATATAGTTGACTGTCTCCCTTGATAGTCGGAGCCTCCTTCGGCACTGCACCTCAGGCATATTAAGGTAGCTGCTTCACCGCCTGTATACCCTGGCAGGAGGATAGTGGCGTCCTCTGCAGCCCCTTCCGCCTTGGTCTACCTCTTGGCCCTGCACCCCTCGTGCCTGCGCCTGTCCTCCCAAAGGTGGCTCCCCTGGAGGCTGAATGTGCACTCCTGGCCCCCTCCCCCATCTCGCCCTCCTTTCCTCCTCAGAAGAGGTGCCTCCAGTGGAGAGTACAGCTCCCATTCCCAGGCTATGGGAAGGCTTCCAGAAACCTGCAGGCCCAAAAAAGATTCCTCACTGCAGAGTGCTGACTTGAGGGTTAAAACTTCAGACAAAGCAGCTGGTATGCATTTTGACATATTGCAGATCACACAGGCAAGTTTCAAAAACTTTGAAAAATCAATATTTGAGAGAGCACACTCACGATCCCAGTGAGCCCTCTTATCCTGCCCGTGGATGAGGTTTATACAAATGTGTCCTACCTGCCTGCCTGTTGCACCCGTGTGCTGACCTGATGATTGCACGGGCGCTGAAAAATCAGCGTCGATAGGTGAGTCAAAGGCCTTAAGTGGCCCGTTAATTAATGGCGGGCACGTAGCGGATACCATCGTGCGCCCACCCAATGAAATATCGCGATGGCGTGCGGTGACATCAGGATGCTCGCCCGACGTCACTGCGCGCCGTTTTACGTGTGGGGCCCACCCCCTGTAAGCCAACAGGAAAATTCTGCCCCAGGACACCCTCCCATGCTGGAAAACTCATTCCTGGCATTTCCAAACCCCAGGACACCCTGCCTATGCAGGTAAACCTGTTCCCAGTGCTGCCAACCTCCAGCAACCCCTCTCTGTCCTACCGGGACCCCGTCCTTCATTAACGCTGCACCGCCTCGATTACCTTTCTGCTCATGCTTGGATTTTACAACGGTAAGGATTTAAAACTGAGTACATAGGTGGAGAAACATAACAACAAAAGGTAACACTTTACAGTTTGTATAGAAAACTGAACTGCACCCCAGAATTTGGTCCCAAAATATTGGTGAAATCCCAGAATACCAACTAATAAGATCACAATTCCAGGCACTGTAAATCTATCACGCTTGTATACGACAAATCTAGTAATTATTGTATTTCCTGTAAGAGTAACCCTGTAACATTTTCTTGTCAACTGGCTCAATATAAAACAGTTCTGACTCAGATCGAAAGAGGCAGGGGACCAAATGAATCAAATCAGCTGGAAAATTACCAACTGGAGAAGAAAGGAAAGGCACAGGAGAGAATGAGAGAGAAAGCAAGACAGAAGTGGAAATGGAAAGAAAGAGAGAGGCAGGAGAAAAAGGAAAAAAGAGAGAACGGAGAGAAAGAGCAGGAGACATAGAAAAGTGAAGAGAAATGAGAAAGTAGGAAGTGGAAGAAACTACTTGGGAAAGAAACAATAGACAGAGAAAGGAAAAGACAAGCCCGCTGAGAGAGAGCGAGAGAGAGAGAGAGAGAGAGAAAGAGAGACACAGAGAGGCAGAGAAAGACAGAAACAGAGATTAATAGATACAGAGACAGACAGACACAGAGACAGAAACAGAGAAAGAGAGAGAGATAGAAAGAGAGACAGAGACAGAGAAAGACACAGAGAGGCAGAGAGATGGAGAGAAAGAGAGCAAGAGAGACATAGAGAGAGAGACAGAGAGAGAGAAGATAGAAAGACATGGAGAAATAGGGAGTGGGGGAGAGAGGGAGTAACAGAGAGATGGAGAATCAGAGACAGAGAGAAGGAAAGACGGAGAGGGAGAAAGACAGATGGGGAGATGGAGAGACAGAGAAACAAAGAAGGAGAGAGAGACAGACAAACAGAGACACAGAGGGATACACAGAGAAAGAGACAAGGGAAAGCAAGAGAGACAGACATTCACATATCTCAAACAAAGCCCCACCTATTTAACCACAGAATGAAAAGTTCCTCGATCTGCCAAGATTATGAAGCCAAGGAACAGAACACCTCATTTCCCAACATCCAAATTCCTGTTCTAAGGACATTAGAAACAGGAGTAGGCAATTCAATCCATTGAGCCTATTCTGCCGCCATTCAATAAGATCATGGCTGATCTTATCATGGCCTCAACTCCATTTTCGTGCCTGCCCCCAATACCATTGACTCCATTGTAGATCAAAAACCTGACTAACTCAGTCTTGAAAATTTTCAATGACCCAGCCCAACTGCTTGCTTGTAAAGGGAATTCCAAAGATTGATCACCCTCTGAGCAAAGAAATTCTGCCTCATCTCCTTCTTAAATGGAAGACCCCCTATTTTTAAAGAGTGCCCCCTAGTTCTAGATTCCCCCAAGAGAGGAAACATTTTCTCAACGTTCACCCTTTCAAGCCCCCTCAGAATCTTATGTTTTAATAAGATCACCTCGCATTCTTCCCAGCTCCAATGGAATATAGACCCAACCTGTTCAACCTTACCTCATAAAACAACCTCTTCATCCCAGGATTCAACCCCGTGAACCCTCTCTGAACTGCCTCCAATGCAAATATAACCTTCCTTAAATCAGAAAACCAAAATTGTACACAGTACTGTCAGTGTGGGCTCACTAACGCTGTAACGTATAGCTGTAACAAGACTTCCCTACTTCTACACTCCATCCCCTTTGCTAAAAGCCAATATTTCATTTGCCTTCCTAATTACTTGCTGTAACCGCATGCTAATTTATTGTGCATCATGCATAAGGACACCCAGATCATTCTATACCGCAGCATCTTGAAGTCCCTATCATTTAAATAATATTCTGATTTTCTATTCTTCCTACCAAAGTGGATAATCTCACATTTTCCCACATTATAGCCCTCCGCTAAATTTTTTTGCCCATTTACTTAACCTGCTTATATCCTTTCGTAAACTCTTTGTGTCCTCCTCACAACTTGCTTTCCCACCTATCTTTATATCATCAGCAAATTTGGCTATAATACTTCCACTGTGCAGCACAAGAGACCCCATGACCTATGGATCCAAGTGTGTTGAGTTGCCTGAAAGGATATTCTTCGGCTTGCTAAAGGCATTAATCCTTGGGATTTTAAAAACTTGAACCAAGGTAAGTACACAGTGCACTGTTTGCAATTTTAAATTACAGTCAACTCTCATCATTGTGTTTTTGTGGACACTTCTGAATCTGCATCAATGCAGAATAAGAAGTTAGATGCTTCTATGCATCAAAATGCGATGGGTCTAATTATTAAAACAATGAGAATTTCTAGAGACACAAATGGAACTGGACAAGAATAAATCAATTTATAATTTTCATAAATCTCTGTGTACTCTTCTAAAGTAACTCAGTGAGGGCTGTAATATTATTAACACAATGAATATTTTAAGAATGGATGAATTTTGGTTATTTCAATTTGGGGGGTGCAAAGGGCAGGACCTCCATTTTCCTCTTCCTCACACATGCACTGTTAAAGGATACAAGCCGGTCGGTAAAGCAGAAACCAATCAACAGAGCTTTTCTTTATTGAGAGTTTGTTGACTTGCTCAATCTCACAGCTCTCCTCCCAGTCAACCCAGTGATCTAGCTATCCCCTATGTATATATGCTCAAATACCCATCACCTGTTTCCCTTAACTTAACAATGCAATTGGCATTAACAAACCTTAACAATGTGATTGATAGGATCTTGACATGCACCTTCTAAGGACCAACAGGATATGTGCACCAGTGGCCAATGCTCGAGGCCTTGCTCCTACTCCACACCACCTCACGATAACATAACCTATCAGGATATTAAACTGCCGGAATTCATAACCTCCAATGTACAGCACTGTCAGGTTTGGAGTCGATGGGCTCTTTCAATTTCACTCATTCCCTCCAGGGAAATTGTGCCTCTGTACCAACTTAGCTGCCCGGTATGGCTGCACACATACCCTACAAGACACATTGTGCTCCAAATCTGATTCAAAGAGTGATTAGGAAGTTATTTTAGTGGAGGAAGAGACCATGGCTGAGGTACTAAATGAGTACTTTGCATCAGACTTCATGAGAGGAGGCAGCTAATTGAACAGTAAAGCAGGAGAAAGGAGGGAAGTGAAGGTGGAAATTGCAGAGGCAAAATCTGAGACAAAATTAGCTAGCACTTGAAAAAGTAAGGATTAGCAAATGAAAGTTAGCACAGATTTCTTAAAGGCAAGTCAGGTTTGTTTAACTTAATTGGTTCAGGTTTGGAATGCACTGTCTGATTAGTGTGGTAGATACAGATACAAGAGTAACTTTCAAAAGGAAACTGGATAAATATTTCAAGGTCAAAAAATTTACAATGGGGAAAAAGCTGGGAAGTGGGACTAACTGGAAAGCTCTACCGAAAATCTGGCACAGGCACGATGAGTGCCCCCTTCTGTGCTAAACCATGCTATGATTCCCTATAAAACTTATTTTAGGGTTTTGTTGATGACTGTGCACTTCTTGCTCTCTCGGTCTGATCTGAGATTCAATGACTATGCTTCCAATTTCTACCGTTTCTCATTTACATTGTCAACATGGTACATACATGGTTTCTCCGTGGACTTCTTGCTCCGCCTCTGCCAGTAGGCTTTCCATGGGCATCTATAGCAAGCCCCATCGGCAATACCCTTCTTCCCAGCCTGCCTGTCCATTCATTATTTTTCCAGCATTGCCATTCCAGTTTAATCATCTCTGATGACTCCTTTTTGTTTTAGTCTTTCGTGAGGCGTGGGCGTCGTTGGCAAGGCCAGAATGTGTTGCCCAATCCTAACTACCCTTGGGCTGAGTGGCTTGCTAGGCTGTTTCATTGGACAGTCAAGAGTCAACCACATTGTCGTGCATCTGGACTGGCATGTAAGCCAGACCGAGTGAACCAGATGGAATTTTGCAACAATTCAGCAGTTTCATGATCACCATTTCGATTCCATATTTTTAGTAATTAAATTAATTAATTGAATTTAAATTCCAAGACCTGTCGAGGTGGGATTTGAATCAGTGTCCTCATGGCATTAGCCTGGGCCTCTGGATTAATAAACCAGTGACATGACCATTATGCCACCCTCTCCCCTTGTCTACAACTTCAGAACTGTCTTTCTCTCTCAGCCAAGGTTTCTATTCCACCATAGTCAACTGGGTCCTTGACAGCATTCACCCTATTTCCCATATGTGCCACTCCCAGGATTCTGACAAGATTTCTCTGCTCCCTGCTTTCTAGTGGGGACCATCACTTCCAGATAACCTTGCTCATTTGTCCCATCAGCAATATTTCCTCTCCATCAGTTTCCTATGCAACTGTCGCAGATGCAAAATTCATTCATTCATTCACCTCCTCCATTTGTTAAAGCAATTGCGTAAAAGAAGATTCTCTTCAGGTTCTTTTGCCAATCATCTTAAATCTGAACCTGTGCATCTATCAGCCCTTCGGCTGTTGGAAACAGTTTCTCTTTATTAGCTCTGCCTAAACCCTTCATGATGTTGAACACGTCAATCAAATCTCCTTTTCTCTGCTGAGGAGAGCGTTCCCAACTTTGCTATTCTTCACACACAAATGAAGTCCCTCACCCACGTGAATCTTTTCATCACCTTTACTCTTTTTTTAATTCTTTCATGGAATTCTGGCATCATTGGCAAGGCCAGCATTTAATGCCCATCCCTAATTGCCCTTGAACTAAATGGCTTGCTAGGCCTTTTCACAGGGCTGTTAATAGTCAACCACATTGCTGGGGGTCGGGGGTTGGGGGGGGGTGGGGGGGGTGGTGTTGTTTGGAGTCAAGTGTAGACCAGACCGAGTAAGGATGGCAGATTTCCTTTCCGAAAGGACATCAGTGAACCAGATGAATTTTTACAACAATCAATGATAGTTTCATGGCCCCATTAACTTAGCTTCCAGATTTTGCCATGGTGGGATTTGAACCCATGTCCCCTTGGCATTAACCTTGGCCTCTGGTTTACTAATCCAAGTGACATTATCACTACAACACCATCTCCCCTGAAGCAGATGTTATTTTAATGCTTTTTCATTCTTCACCGAGATGATCTCTACACATGAGCCACTAAATTTTATTTCTTTTTCTAGCTTTTGGAAAAACTGGTTTGTTGCTGTTAGCTGTGACTGGAGATAGTATTTTTTGGGTCTTGATGTTGTAACTGTTGATCTCCCCATTCTCCTCTTCCTTGTCATATTCCACCTTGCTTGATACAGGGATTTGCAACCCGAAATGTTAACATGGCTTTGCTCTTTACAGATCCTATTCAGCATGTCCACATTTTTTATTTGTATTTCAGGCTTTGCAGTTTTGCCTTCAAGAAGTTTTCAATACAGCATTTAAAGACAAGTCTTTGATGCCTGGTTTCCGCTTGGGCTGTTGATCGCTTCTGCTACAGTACATTAGATTGGAATGTTAAACTGAAAAGCAAGTCATTCCAAAAATATATTCAGTTCTACTCCTTGCATCGACTAAGACCCTCATCTCCAATACCTGATTGACAGGTAGAATATTCAATGTGAACTCTTAATGGCAGGGTGCATTTCTATTGGAATTCATGCCAACCATTCCCAATCCAAAAGTCACGGGGACAAAAAACATCTATTTTCTATCAACTTAGCTTCAAGGTTCGCCAGCATTCTTTCAGCATACAGCTTAAATGTCAATCTCTTGACATTATTGATATATAAACAACTTTGCGTCATTTCACGGCAAAGGGAGCAAATTCCTAATTCTGCTTTCTGCTATTTAGACTGAGGGTCCAATGCTCTATCAGACTATAAAACTCTGGTCAAATCCCCATTTAAAATGTTGTGTTCGGTCTAGGGCACCACCCCTCAGCAAGGGATACACTGGCCTTGGAGGGGTGCAGCACAGATTCACTGGAAAGTCTCGGATTTACTCTTGTGTTTGCTTTCTAACAGCAGCAACGTTCTGTTGTTCTAGACACATCTTCTTCACCTGTTCTCTTAGTGCTCCCTTTGGTCCCACACCACCAACCCTTTATCATTTAATCTCTCCTGCATTCCGCCCTATTGCAGATCTTCCCTTTCTTTTTTTTCACCCCACCGTCCCCTCTTGCACTTACTTGAAACCTATTGCACTTCGAGCTTTTCCTAGTTCTGATGAAAGGTCATCAGCCTGAACCACTAACTCTGTTTCTCTCCCCGCGGGTGCTGCCTGACCGGCTTAGCATTTCCAGCATTCCCTGTTTTCATTTCACCGGAATTATACTGGGGCTAAAACAGTGAAGCTGTGAGGGCAGGATACATAGGTTAGGCTTGTAGTCCTCCATATAGGGAATGTTAAGGGGTGATCCAATTGAACTGTTTAAGAAATTGAGGGGATTTGATAGGGTACATCCGAACATGCAAATTAGGAGCAAGAGTGGGCCATTCGGCCCCTCAAGCCTGCTCCACCATTCAATAACATCATGGCTGATTTGATTGTGCCCCTTGTGGCCTCAACTCCACTCTCCTGCTTACCCACCCCCCCAGTAATCTTTGACTCCCTTGTTAGTCAAGAATCTATCTAACTCTGCCTTAAAAATATTCACTGGCCTTGCCTCCACCGCTCTCTAGGGAAAAGTTCCACATACTCACGACCTGCTGAGAGAAACAATTGCACGTCATCACCATCTTAAATGGGAGACCCCTTATTTTTAAACTTGTGTCCCCTAGTTCTAGACTCCCCCGCAAGGGGAAACATCCTTTCAGCATCCACCCTGTCAAGTCCTCTCAGGATTGTGTTTCAATAAGAGATAGAGAAAAGCTATTTCCTCTGGTGGCAGGGCTCAGAACAAGGAAGCATTACCTTAAAATCAGGGCTAGGCTATTCTGGGATGATGCCAGGAGGCACTTCTTCACAATCAAAGGTAGCAGAAATTTGGAACTCTCTCCCCAAAAAGCTGTCGACTGTAAACTCCAAAATTAAAATTGACAGAATTTTTTTAGGCAAGTGTTTAAGAGGTATGGAGTTCAAGCAGGTAGATAGAGTTAAGGTACAGATCAGCTTGGATCAGGATCGAGAGGCTGCATGACTTCCTACTGATGCTCTGTTTCTGCTTACACTTTAAATGGGCTTTCATTAAAATCTATCTCCAATCTTGTAAATGGCAACACAGGGAGATTCACCCAGGGATGCGGAGTTACCAGAAGAGAACCACAAGAAGGGCCATGTACAGGTGGAATTGTAGGCTGGAGCTCAGGCATCCTGATCTCAAATGCACTTTGGGTAGCTTTTGTTTTATTCGTTCATGGGATGTGGGCGTTACCGGCTGGGGCAGCATTTTTTGCCCATCCCTAATTGCCTTTGAGGACTGAATGGCTTGCTGGGCCATATCAGAGGGCATTTAAGAGTCTGAAGTCACATGTAGGCCAGACCAGGTAAGGATGGCAGATTTCCTTCCCTAAAGGACATTAGTGCACCAGATGGGCTGTACATTGAGGTTTTGTATGGGGGGAGGGTAGCCTGTGGAGGAGATCTGAAGAAAACGGCTGCCTGACCAAGGGGCAGACCAGCATGAAGAACACATCCATTTCATTGGCTTCTTCAGTGCTGCTCCCTGAGATTGTAAGTTTAAAGATGCAAGCCCAGTCAAGACTACCATCATGACTGGGACTCCAAAACTGTGAGCTCTAATTGACAATAATCAATCATCTAGATTCACCATGTCAGAGAAAGCCTAAATGCATGATTTTAACAACAACTGCTGTCCCAAGCGCTCTGTTCTCATACAAGTCTCTCGCTGTGCAGAACAATGCCCAGCAGCAAAGGAATGCAAACAACTGGCACAGATGGTGTAGGTCTCTCAAAGCTACATTCATAACTTTCTTCCACTCAGTTCATTCACATGCCCAGGTGGGCACTTAATCAATCCCCTGGCACTTGTAGTTCCAAGGCCATCAACTGCCCCAGGATAAAGAGATACTGGGTTGTCTGCATTCCTAAAGGCCAATACAGTGACACAAATTAGCTGTTCATTCAACTCACTTCCTCCACTCACTGGGGAAAGAGTAACAGCAAACTTGCATTTAATTGGCACACTTAATACATGATAGAACCATAATCAGACAAAATTGGACACCAAGTCACATGAAGCAACAATTAGACAAGTAAACAAAAGCTTCATCAAAGAGGTAGGTTTTAAATAGTCATTTGGCAGTACAGAACTTGAGTATTGCTGAAAAAAAGAGATATGTCAAAGCTTTTCATCTTGCAATCATCAGGACACTCGCAAGAGTACCAATATAAAGTATTCTTGCAAATGTCCTGATGAGTGCAGGATGAAAAGCTTCGACATGTCTCTTTTTTCAGCAATACGCCGGTAGGTTTTAACAAGAAATTTAAAGGAGAAAGGGGAAGCAGCAATTGGCCTCGGATTTAGGGAGGGAATTTGAGCTTGGGACTAGACACTGGACACCAAGGCATTCCAGTGAATGTGCACTGCATCCTCTCCAAAGCCAAAATGGTCACCAATGGTGGAACGATGAAAATCAGGGATGGGCTGAACTGGAGAAGCGCAGAGGTCTTGAAGGATTGGAGGAGATTACAGAGGCCACAAGGGGGTTGGGGGGGAGTGGTGAGAATTTTAAATCGACTCATTGCCAGAGCAGCACGCATGGTTAGCGGGTGGAGGTACACAAACACTAAAACAAGAAGGAACACACAGCTGCTGAGAAACGGACAGAAAATGTAGGAAATTAGCATGATTATGAATTTTGGGTATGTAACCTTCCCTTCGTCAGAGCTGAAGACGGAAAAATGATCAGCATTTTAGTTAGGATGGGCGGGGGGGGGAAAGAAAAGTTGAGGAAGGGGGAGTATCCACAGATACCACATCCATAGGATTAACCTGAAAGTTGCGTTATAGAAAATGATCTAATTGTATAAAAGATCAGTGAGGTAACGGTCAGACATTAAAAGAGCAATATAGTGTGCGAGATACTACGAACATTAGGGGTGGAGGGAAACTGGATTGTCCAATAAAGTTTAAAACTACACTAAATGTCAGTCAGAATCCTTTCTTTGCAAGTTAAGTTATGAACAGGCTATTTATACTCAATTGCATCAATCACTAAGGAGAGGTGAAGTTCTCAAAAGGTTAATCCAATTATTCCATTTTTAGTTCTGGCAGTGCTTTACAATGCGATCAATAGAGAGGGTCAAGCTATATCCAGGGACATTGATACTGAAAAGCACAATGGAGCCAGACATGACCCCAGACATCTAGGCTCATTTTTTTTAATATCTTCTGTCAATAAAGAAAGAAAAATGTGAGATAAATGCCAAGCCTGTATTATTGAGCAGCTGGGAATGGTCTCTGCTCGACTACATTCACACTGTTTGGTGAAAGTTGTGTTGGCAAGAGCTGGCACCAGCTCTCCTCACGTGAAAATGACCAGGAAACTTTGTCACATGCTGAGGGTCAGCTGTCTTTCCTTCTCCACCACCCCCCAAGTTGTTCGCTGGCGTTATACTTTTTCTTTCTGTACAAACCTTCTCCACTTCCTCCCATCCCCTCTGCCCTGAAAGCACTGTATTTAGGATTCATCATCACCTCTAATGAGCCAGCTCAGCCTTCGCTCAATTAAGACAAAGAGCTTTTGAGGACCAAGACCTCAAATTCTAAGGAAGGTCATGGTTTATCAGGCAGCAATGATCCCCATCCTTCAGGGACTTGGACAACTATAGCAAGCAACAAAAAGCACCGGAGAAGTACCATCAACGATGCCTTTGCAAGATCCTCCAAATCCGATGGCAAGAAAGATGGTCCCACAGCAATGTCCTCTCCCAAGCTAACTTGCTCAGCACCGAGGCACTAGTCATTCAAAACTAGCTCCACTGGGAAGGACATGTCGTTTCTACGTTTGATTGGCACCCCATTCACAAACATTCACTCCCTCCATCACCGACGCACAATAGCAGCTGTGTGCACCATTTACAAGATGCACTGCAGGGATTCACTAAGCCTCCTTAGACAGCAGCTTCCAAACCCCAATGCCATCTAGAAGGACAAGGGCAACAGATACATCGGAACACCACCAACTGGAAGTTCACCTCCAAACAACTCACCATCCTGACTTGGAAATATAATGTCATTCCTTCACTGTGGCTAGGTCAAAATCCTGGAACTCCCTCCCTAACAGCACTTTGGGTGTACCTCCACCACATGGACTGCAGCAATTCAAGAAGGCAGCTCACCACCACCTTCTCAAGGGCAATTAGAGATGGGCAATAAATGCTGGCCTAGCCAGCGACACCCACATCCTGGGAATGAATGAAAAAAACGTGCCTGACATCAGATTCTCAAAACAACCGCTCTAGTTGGAACCTGGTCATGAAAGAGGCTCCCAAGAGGATGGCGGAAATGTTTTAGGGATGTCTCAAAGCATTTCTGAAGGTGGGAAAACATCCCCACCGACTCATTGGCATCCCTGGCTTATGACCGACCTAAATGGAGATGATTGATGCGGAAAGGCACCGAGCACATCAAGAGACATTGTTTTGGGAATGCCTCAGGGTTGGGGCAGGATAGATAGCAGCAGTCTTTTCCTAGTAGTTACAGCAACTAAAACAAGGGGTTGTAGATGTAGGATTTTGAACAAAGAGCAGCAGAAACCCCTTCACCCAGAGAGACTATCAGACAGTGGAATTTATTTCCAGGTTTTGTGCTTGAGACAGAAATTGCATGAACATTAGATTGATTGGGTGAATGAAAAATGAGGGGTTGAAGGGTTATGGGAGCAAGGTGGATAAATGTTGGAGGGTAAACGCCAACAAAGATTGGTGAACTGCTTTTATGTTGTAATTTCTTGGCACTCCTATAAAAGTTATGATTTTCAATAAAGTGGCTTCAAAATGGTGATTGTAATTTTATTTATTAATTCATGGGATGTGGGCGTCGCTGGCTAGGCCAGCATTTATTACCCATCCCTGATTGCCTTTGAGAAGGTGCTGGTGAGCTGCCTTCTTAAATTGCTGCAGTCCATGTGGTGTAGGTACACCAACAGTGCTGTTAGGTAGGGAGTTCCAGGATTATGACCCAGCGACAGCAAAGCAACGGCGATAGAGTTCCAAGTCAGGATGGTGAGAGGCTTGGGGGTGAGCTTTGGATGTGACACCTTTGAACAGAGCCATGTGTTGAATGGTTGATCCACAACAATTACAGGTTATGGTTGAATAAGGATATAAAACAGAAGTCTGGCCATATTCAAAGATTTTAAGAAGGTCTGAGGCAAAGAATAAAGGAGAGATGGTTTATGAAGGATTTTTCTTTAGGAAGATTGTTTCGAGAACCTTTTCTTTCATTGGTTCATGAGGTGCGTGCAATGGTGGCAAGAATGGCATTTATTGCCCATCTCTAATTGCGCATAAGATTGTGATGGTGAGCTGTCTTTTGAGCCTCTGCAGTCCATGTGGTATAAGAACACGCTCAGTGCTGTAAGGGAGTTCCAGGATTTTGACACAGCAACAGTGAATGAACAGCGATATAATTCCAAGTCAGGGTGGTGTGTGGCTTGGAGGAAAACTTGAAAGTGATGGTGCACCTGCTGCCCTGTCCTTCGGGTTGGCAGAGTTATGGGTTTGGGTGGTGCCGCCAAAGAGTGGTGAAAGAGTACGCACAATATTTTAATAACTGCTAGACATCACAGCTACTACTGAGATATCGCAAGACACTGTGTCTGTATCAGTTTGTAATATTTCCACAATAATATCACAATCCCTAATTCTTAGTATTGTGCTGCTATTAGTTTGTGCAAACAAAGTATTAGGGGAGTTCTGCCCCGCCTCCTGGGCCATTATTTATCCCTCAATCAAGAGCAAGCCACTGTCACATTACTGCCTGCGGGAGCTTGTTGTAAGCACATTGCCTGCCGCATTTCCTACATTGCAACACAGTGACCACACTTCAAAACTACTTCATTGTTTGTAAAGAACCTTGGGAGTCCTCAAGTTGCTACAGAAATGCAAGCTTTTTCTTTCTTCCACTCCTGTTTTCTCTTCCTTTGTTCCCCGCCTAACCATAATGCGCAAATTCAAAAATCACTTTTGCCAACTATTTAATTTTTATTTTTAATGGGCTCGATGTAAAATTTCATGCTCTACAAAATTAGCCGTAAGCTTCTCAGAAGAGCTGAACTCCATTTGCCTTCGGACGTGATGAACACTCACAGGTTGTAGTTGAGCCAGCATACTTGAAAGGTCCATTGCAGTGTGACATTCGTTTATCACCTTGAACTATGTATTTCCAGTGTCCTTTCCCTGAGCTACACTAAGCCACTTAATTTTAATTGCACACATCAATGCAAACGACTAACATTTTGAAAAGTATGGCTATGCATGCAACAAAGGGTCATAAACCACCACAGTTCTTAGTGTGTCCTTACATGGGGTTACTGTCACAGGTCACATATGTAGTACACTCTATCCCATGGAAGTACAGAAGGGCAGAAAAGGAAAGCAGCAAACCAGGTATAAAACAGCAGCTAATGATAGCAATGAAGATATGAGGACAAATGGGTAGATGCACTTATTGCTGATACTGGGAAATCCATGCTTGCATAAAACTAAGATAAAAACAAAAAAACTGCGGATGCTGGAAATCCAAAACAAAAACAGAACTACTTGGAAAAATTCAGCAGGTCCGGCAGCATCGGTGGAGAAGAAAAGAGTTGACGTTTCGAGTCCTCATGACCCTTCCACAGAGCTTGAGTTCGAGTCCAAGAAAGAGTTGAAATATAAGCTGGTTTAAGGTGTGTGTGGTGGGGATGGGGGGGTGGAGAGAGAGAGAGAGAGAGAGAGAGAGAGAAGTGAAGGGGGTTGGTGTGGTTGTAGGGACAAACAAGCAGTGATAGAAGCAGATCATCAAAAGATGTCACAAACAACAGAACAAAAGACACAGGTGTTAAAGTTGGTGATATTATCTAAACGAATGTGCTAATTAAGAATGGATGGTAGGGCACTCAAGGTATAGCTCTAGTGGGGGTGGGGAGAGCATAGAAGATTTAAAAATATTTAAAAATAATGGAAATAGGTGGGAAAAGAAAAATCTATATAATTTATTGGAAAAAAACAAAAGGAAGGGGGAAACAGAAAGGGGGTGGGGATGGAGGAGGGAGCTCAAGACCTAAAGTTGTTGAATTCAATATTCAGTCGGGAAGGCTGTAAAGTGCCTAGTCGGAAGATGAGGTGTTGTTCCTCTAGTTTGCGTTGGGCTTCACTGGAACAATGCAGCAAGCCAAGGACAGACATGTGGGCAAGAGAGCAGGGTGGAGTGTTAAAATGGCAAGCGACAGGGAGGTTTGGGTCATTCTTGCGGACAGACCTCAGGTGTTCTGCAAAGCGGTCGCCCAGTTTACGTTTGGTCTCTCCAATGTAGAGGAAACCACATTGGGAGCAACGAATGCAGTGGACTAAGTTGGGGGAAATGCAAGTGAAATGCTGCTTCACTTGAAAGGAGTGTTTGGGTCCTTGGACGGTGAGGAGAGAGGAAGTGAAGGGGCAGGTGTTGCATCTTTTGCGTGGGCATGGGGTGGTGCCATAGGAGGGGGTTGAGGAGTAGGGGGTGATGGAGGAGTGGACCAGGGTGTCCCGGAGGGAGCGATCCCTACGGAATGCCGATAGGGGGGGTGTGAAGGGAAGATGTGTTTGGTGGTGGCATCATGCTGGAGTTGGTGGAAATGGCGGAGGATGATCCTTTGAATGCGGAGGCTGGTGGGGTGATAAGTGAGGACAAGGGGGACCCTATCATGTTTCTGGAAGGGAGGAGAAAGCGTGAGGGCGGATGCGCGGGAGATGGGCCGACGCGGTTGAGGGCCCTGTCAACGACCGTGGGTGGAAAACCTCGGTTAAGGAAGAAGGAGGACATGTCAGAGGAACTGTTTTTGAAGGTAACATCATCGGAACAGATGCGACGGAGGCGAAGGAACTGAGAGAATGGGATGGAGTCCTTACAGGATGTGGGGTGCGAGGAGCTGTAGTCGAGGTAGCTGTGGGAGTCGGTGGGTTTGTAATGGATATTGGTGGACAGTCTATCACCAGAGATTGAGACAGAGAGGTCAAGGAAGGGAAGGGAAGTGTCAGAGATGGACCAGGTGAAAATGATGGAGGGGTGGAGATTGGAAGCAAAATTAATAAATTTTTTCAAGTCCCGTCGAGAGCATGAAGCAGCACCAAAGTAATCATCTATGTACCGGAGAAAGAGTTGTGGAAGGGGGCTGGAGTAGGACTGGAACAAGGAATGTTCCACATACCCCATAAAGAGACAGGTATAGCTGGGGCCCATGCGGGTACCCATAGCCACACCTTTTATTTGGAGGAAGTGAGAGGATTTGAAGGAGAAATTGTTCAGTGTGAGAACAAGTTCAGCCAGACGGAGGAGAGTAGTGGTGGATGGGGATTGTTCGGGCCTCTGTTCGAGGAAGAAGCTAAGGGCCCTCAGATCATCCTTGTGGGGGATGGAGGTGTAGAGGGATTGGACGTCCATGGTGAAGAGGAAGCAGTTGGGACCAGGGAACTGGAAATTGTTGATATGACGTAAGGTGTCAGAGGAATCACGGATGTAGGTGGGAAGGGACTGGACAAGGGGAGAGAGAAGGGAGTCAAGATAACGAGAAATGAGTTCTGTGGGGCAGGAGCAAGCCGAGACGATCGGTCTACCGGGGCAGTTCTGTTTGTGGATTTTGGGTAGGAGATAGAAGCGGGCCGTCCGAGGCTGGGCGACTATCAGGTTGGAAGCTGTGGGAGGAAGATCCCCAGAGGAGATGAGGTCAGTGACAGTCCTGGAAACAATGGCTTGATGTTCAGTGGTGGGGTCATGGTCCAGGGAGAGGTAGGAGGAAGTGTCTGAGAGTTGACGCTCAGCCTCCGCGAGGTAGAGGTCAGTGCGCCAGACAACAACACCACCACCCTTGTCAGCGGGTTTGATGACAATGTCAGGGTTGGACCTGAGAGAATGGAGTGCAGTAAGTTCAGAGCGAGAGAGATTAGAATGGGTGAGAGGAGCAGAGAAATTGAGACGACTAATGTCGTGTCGCCAGTTCTCAGTGAAAAGATCAAGAGAAAGTAAGAATCCAGAGGGAGGGGTCCAGGTGGAGGGAGAATATTGGAGATGGGTGAAAGGATCCGTTGAATGGGGAGAGGACTCCTGCCCAAAGAAGTGAGCCCGGAGACGAAGACGGCGGAAGAAGAGTTCAGCATCATGCCGAGCCCGAAATTCATTGAGGTGAGGGCGTAAGGGTATGAAACTAAGTCCTTTGCTGAGCACTGAACGTTCAGTATCGGAGAGGGGAAGGTCAGGGGGTATAGTGAATACACAGCTGGGGCTGGGATTGGAAGATGGGGTGGGGATGGAAGGACAGGCAGGGCTGGAGGGTCCTAGATGGGTGTTGGTGTCGATGAGTTGTTGGAGCTTGCGTTCCTTAGCACTTGAGAGAAAGAGAAAAAGTTTCTTGTTGAGGTGTCGGATGAGCCGAAGAATAAAATGAAACTGGGGGCACGCGCAGCTTTGAAAAAGGGTACGGCGGTGCTGCTGGAGGGAGAGGTCGAGTGCGTTCATATGGCGGCGCATGGCACTGAGTGTGGATTTCAGAATGTGACGGGAACAGCAGTCCGAGAAACGTTTTATGTCCCGGAGATACCTGTAATCCTGGGTGGGTTCGAAACATGAGGGGTGGAATTTCAGTTGAGATCCACGTGGGGTAAGTCGGAGACGGAGACAGTCACTGAGAAAGGAGATATGGCTGTGAAAGCGGGTTTTCGTAAACACCTTGTCAAACACCAGGAGGGAAATGGAAAGCAATGAAGGTGAGCAAGGCAAAAGAGAGGTACGGAAATCTTGCCGCAGAGAAGAACAGAACTTCTTCAAGGAGGTAGGCATTTCTTGAAGAGCAGTGGCAGTCAATTAAACACAGAGATAAAAACAAAAAAACTGCGGATGCTGGAAATCCAAAACAAAAAAAACTACCTTAACAAGGCAGCAGGATCTGACATCTCAATGTGTTGTAATGAAGCCATATAAACTTTATAAGAAATTACTTTATGAACTCACTGGCTAGAAACCACTAATTGAATTTTTTTTTTTAAAAAGGCAAAAGTCACATTCCAATGACTTGAAATCACAGTCAATACAGATGGCTGAACATTTTGAAGGCACTGAAATGGAGACATCCTGTCTGTGAAGCTTCCCAAGGGACAACTGCATTGAAGGGGTATGAACGGGGGCCATATACTGCACCATAAGCTAAGCATCCAGACAAATGGACAATAAAACTGCCGGTCTAGTCAGCGACACCCATGATTCGTGAAGAATATTTTTTAAAAATCACCTGGATAGTCAACTGGGTGAGACAAACCATTAGATTAAATCACTTGGACAATGGTACTCTGGCTATGAAAGGATTTGCCCAGGGATAATCTAATCATGGAGGCCAGGCAACTGGAATCCACTGACCATGGCTATATTTGAGTCACTGGGCAGATGGAGAGAGAACCATGCGACAAGCAGTCCTTTGTGTGTTTTAAGCATCTGTTTTCTCTTTCTCTCTCCATTCATCTTACAAGTTTTGAACCCTAATAAAGAACCCTAATAATAAAAGCACAATGCTGTCTGCAATCCAGGTGCCATAGGCAGAGATGTGTGTGTGTGTGTGTGTGTGCACATGCATCTGTGTTTTAATTCATTCACGGGATGTGGGCTTCGCTGGCTAGGCCAGCATTTATTGCCCATCCCTAGTTGCTCCTTGAGAAGGTGGTGGTGAGCCACCTTCTTGAATTGCTGCAGTCCCTGTGGTGTAGGTACACCCACAGTGCTGTTAGGGAGGGAGTTCCTGAATTTGACACAGTGATAGTGAAGGAACAGCCGATATATTTCCAAGTCAGGATGGTGAGTGACTTGAAGGGGAACTTCCAGACAGTTGTGTTCCCATCTATATGCTGCCCTAGATGGTAGTGGTCATGGGTTTGGAAGGTGCTGATGAACGAGCCTTGGTGAATTCCTGCAGTGCATCTTGTAGATGGTACACACTGCTGCTACTGTGCGTCAGCGGTGGAGGGAGTGAACATTTGTGGATATGGTGCCAACCAAGCAGCTGCTTTGTCCTGCACGGTATCAAGCTTCTTGACTGTTGTGGAAGCTGTACTCATCCTGGCAAGTTGGGAGTATTCCATACACTCCTGACTTGTGCCATGTAGATGGTGGACAGGATCTGGGGAGTCAGGAGGTGAGTTACTTGTCGCATGATTCCTAGCCTCTGACCTGCTCTTGTAGCCACAATATTTATATGGATGGTCCAGTTCAGAGTCTGGTCAATGGTAACCCCCCAGAATGTTGGTAGTGGGGGATTCAGTGATGGTAATGGAACATCAAGGGGCAATGGTTAGCTTCTCTCTTATTAGAGATGGTCATTGCCTGACACTTATGTGGTGCATGCGTGCGTGTGTATGTGATTGAGTGAGTGAGTGACTGAGTGTTTTGTGTGTGGATGAGTATGTGATTGAGAGTGAATGTGTGTGAGTGACTGAGAATGAGGGTGAGAGAGACAGTGCAAGTGTGTGTATGTGTGAGAGAGTGAGAATGAAGCTTTATCCTAGGGTGGATGAGTTAATTACTAGGGGACATAGATTTAAGGTGAGAGGAGAAAACCATAGAGATGTGCGGGGCAAATTTTTTACACAGAGGGTAATGAGTGTCTGGAATTCACTGCCAGAAGAAGTGGTGGAAGCAGGTATGATAGTAGTGTTTAAGAGGCAGCTTGACAAATACATGAATAGGATGGGAATAGAGGGATACGGACCCTGGAAGTGCAAAATATTTTAGTTGACAGGCAATATGATCGGCTTGGAGGGCTGAAGGGCCTGTTCCTGTGCTGTACTTTGTTCTTTGAGTGAGTGTTTGTGTGTGCATGAGTATGTGATTGAGAGAGTGTGTGTGTGTGTGTGTGTGTGTGTCTGCATGTGCGTGGTGAGTGAGAAAGTGAGACAATGAGTGAGTGCAGTGAGAGTGAATGTGTGTGAATGAGTGAGAGAGAATGAGGGTGAGAGTGAGTGAGAGTAAGTGAGTGAGAGAGAGAGTAAGTGTGTGCAT
The DNA here is from genome assembly GCF_017639515.1 of Carcharodon carcharias. NCBI lineage: Eukaryota > Metazoa > Chordata > Chondrichthyes > Lamniformes > Lamnidae > Carcharodon > Carcharodon carcharias. The sequence goes on from NW_024470758.1 coordinate 4,478,542, forward strand.
GCATGCCGCGAGCTTTTCTTAGACTGAGTTAATACTATTCTCTTATCTTTTTAAAAACACAAGAAAACTTATTTTTGTCTTTTATAGTCACAGCATGTATCAGTTCACCACTCAATAAACTGGCAAGCATATCTTTAAAAATGAACCTGCTGCAGCCAAACGAGGAGTGGGAAAAGAGGAAAGTCATCCTACACTTCCTCACCTGATAGTAACAATGTCATACTAATTGGGGGATTGAAAGTTCAAGGAGCATTAATGTCAATTACGTGGCAACAAACTCTGGTATAGCCAAAGATGATCAAAGTTACTATCTTTCGGAAAACAAACACTCATTGGTCCAACATAAGGTAGGAAAGATTCTCACAGACAGATTGAGTTGGCAGCCTGTTATGGCACAGTGGATGGTAAATGCTAAGCTGTTCAAATCTCAGAGGGAAACTTGAAACAATGGCCACAAATATTTTGCAATTTGTATTTTTATTTCAAGATGCGTGCCTTGAATTCAGTAGTATAAGTCTACCGAGACTTTTTTTTACAAAACTAAATTAAACATTTATTAATAAAATGAATCATTTAAAGCACATACATAGGACTACAAATTACTAAAATTATAACTCCTAGCTCCCCTAATTAATCTGACTCCCAGTTACACCCCTGTTAAGGCAAAGGTAAAATCAAAATTGATTTTAACAGACCCAGGGAAAGCACACAATACCCTGGACAGGGAATTCTCTTAGCTTTGGTTCCTATAGGCAGCAGCTTGGTACATAGAGACTGGAGGCTTTTCACACTTGTTGAAACTTAGAATGCCTTCCTCTTACACATAGACTTCTCTCCTTTATACATATTTTCGACTTTCAATGCAAATTTCATTGTTTCAATATATCTTTGGACTTTACCTTTCTAATGATAAAAATCTTTCATAGTACCAATTTTATCAGTAAGCTTTGGGAAAAATTAAGCACACTGTTTGGCTTCTTCTGGCTCAGTGTAACATTTCATCCTCTCTTTTGAAATTCAAACTACTCTGGTTTATCTAAAACTACAATTTTTCCTTTATATCTCACATTCTAAAACTTTAGCCATGTTTACTTATTTAACATTTCAGACCTAGCTTCTCTTCTGATACATCAAAGCCTTCAGACCAGTTGTCTTTAATTCAATTAAGACACACACACACACACACACACACACACACACACACACACACACAACACACACACACACACACAATATCCAGACCCCACTATTCCTACTTTACAATAAAACCCAATAGCATTATGAAATTTGTTATATTTTCATGATACAGCCCGACTGGAGAAGGATTGAATGGGCTGTTCTAATGCAGAGGGATTGAGTCTAAAAGATGAACAGAAACATGGAAATGTAATGCATTCAGAGCTGCCCTCTGCAAAAGGAAGCCATTTATATCCAAAAGTTAGAAGATGGGCACAAGAGGAAACAAAGCCAAATTGACTAACTGATCATGTTCCAAGGCAAACAACAGTTCACAGAATGGTTACAAAACAGAAGGATGCTTTCAGGGGGAGACAATGGCCGAGTGTTAATATCACTGAATTAGTAATCCAGAGGCCCAGGCTAATGGTCTGGGGATATGGGTTCAAATCCCACCTTGGCAGCTGGTGGAATTTAAATTCAGTTAAATCTGGAATTAAAAAGCTAGTCTCAGTAATGGTAACCATGAAACTATCATCGAAAATCATTTAAAAAAAACCATCTGGTTCGCTAATGTCCTTTAGGGAAGGACATCTGCCATCCTTACCTGGTCTGGTGACATGTGACTCCAGACCCACAACAATATGGTTGACTCTTAACTGCCCTCTGAAATGGCCTAGCAAGCCACTCAGTTCAGGAGAGATTAGGGATGGGCAACAAATGCTGGCCTTGCCAGCAGCATGTCGCTTGAAAGAATAAAAAAATCTGGCCTGTAGTTTCTGCGTCAGGTCTCCAAGGAGCAATTTACCTAGTGCCACTCTCCCACCTTTTCCCCCAGCCCTGCACATTCTTCCTTTTTTACATTATAATCCAATTGCCTTTTGAAAGTCTCAGTTGACCCTACCTCCACCGCACTCTCAGGCAATGCATTTCAGACGCTATCCACTCGCTGCGTGAAAAATTTTCTCCTCATCTCTCCATTGCTTCTTTTGCCAATGACCTTAAATCTGTGCCCTCTTATTCTCGATCCTTCCATCAACGGGAACAGTTTTTCCCTATCTACTCTGTCCAGACCCCTCATGATTTTGAACACCTCCATTAAATCTCCTCTCAATCTTCACTTCTCCAAGGAAAACAGTCCCAGCTTCTTCAATCTATATTTATAACTGAGGTCCCTCATTCTTGGAACCATTCCCGCGAATCTTTTCTGCACTCTCTCTCTAATGCTTGCACATCCCTCCTACAGTGTGGTGTCCAGTACTGGACGCAATACTCCAGTTGAGGCTGAACCAGTGTTCTATATAGTTTTAACTTAATCTCTTTGGTCTTATACTCTATGCCTCTCTTAATAAAGCCTAGGACGCTGTCTGCTTTATTAACCATGCTATCAACCTGTCCAGTCACCTTCAATGACTTATGCACACATATGCTCAAGTCCCTCTGCTCCTGCACCCGGCTTTAGAATCGTACCCTTTCTTTTATATTGTCTCTCCATGTTCTTCCTACCAGAATGAATCACTTCACACTTCTTTGCATTAAATTTTATCTGCCACCTGTGCGACCATTCCACCAACATGTCTATGTCCTTCTGAAGTTCTACAGTATCCCCCTCAAGGTTCACATTGCTTTCAAGTTTTGAAAGTATGTTAATTGCTGGAGTTATAGAAAAGAAATATTTTTATAGGCTAAAAGAAAATAACTCATACAGGAAAGGGTTAGGTATCAAGCCCGAGAAAAGGTGCCCTCTGAACAGTTAAAAAGACATTGGAAAAGGGGATATTCCATATATCTGGAAGTAACAGCAATGGTTTTCAGCTATGTTCAGAGATAACAGGCTGTATAAAGTCACTGAAACATTCCTCAGGGCAGTTTCGAGTAGAAGTGGGCACTTACAGCAATCTTCACTCCAAACGATGAGACTGGACCAGTGCCAATAGATTGCTAAACTGTTGTTAAAAGTCAACATATTAAAGAGAATTCAGATATCATCCTGGCTCAATTAAGGGGTCTGAAAATTGGTCAGGCTGCTCGCCATGCCGGCATTTACGAGAGGGTGCTCAAAGAAATCGAGGTTGTGCTCCATGAACCATATCTAATAGCTCATTCAGGTCTAGCTTTGTTCCCACAGATGCAGAAAAGCCTGAGTACTGCTGATGGTTAAAAGGACACGAAGACAGAACGAGGAAATTAGAGGCCCAATAGTTTGACTTTAGTTACAGGCAAGTTACCCGGAGGGCTCAGCAGAAGTAGACGGTTCAGCCACGTTCATCGAGAAGGGATCACTAGGGAATTGCAATGTGGCTCTTGGAAGAGAAGATTCTGGATCACCAACTTTGTCGAATGGTTGAAAGAAGTTACTGGGTCAGTGGATGTCGGTAGCGTGGACGGCAATGTATATCCTGATTTTTAAAAAGTCTTTGACAAGCTTCCACGCAGTTAACGAGGATAAATTTGGGTGTGGATTTTGGGTTGGATTAAGAACTGGCTGCTTACAAACAAACATATGAACCAGGAACAGAAGTAGGCCACTCGGCCCTTCAAGCCTGCTCCACCATTCAATAAGATCATGGCTGGTCTGATTGCAACCCCCTGTCTACCCCCAAAACTTTTCACCCCCTTGTTAATCAAGAATCTATCTAGCTCTGCCGTAAAAATATTCAAAGACTCTGCTTCCACAGCCTTTTGAGGAAGAGAATTCCAAAGACTCTCAACCCTCTGACAGAAAACATTTCTCCTCATCTCCGTCTTAAGTGAGCGACCCCGTATTTTTAAACCGTGTTCCCGAGTTCTAGATTCTCCCACAAGAGGAAACTTCTACTCCACATCCACCCTGTCAACACCCCTCAGGATCTCAAAGGTTTCAATCAAGTCACCTCTTACTCTTCTAAGCTCCAGCAGATACAAACCTAATCCGTCCAACCCTTCCTCAGAAGAAAATCCGCCCATTCCTAGTCTAGTAGACCTTCTCTGAACTGTTTCTAACGCTTTTACATCCTTCCTTAAACAAGGTGATCAGCATTGTGCACAGTACTCCAGATGTGGTCTCATCAGTGCCCTGTACAACTGAAGCATAGCCTCCCTTCTTTTGTATTCAATTCCCCTCACAATAAATGATAACATTACAAAAACAGAATTACCTGGAAAAACTCAGCAGGTCTGGCAGCATCAGCGGAGAAGAAAAGAGTTGACATTTTGAGTCCTCATGACCCTTCAACAGAACTCAAAGAGTTCAAGACTCCCACCAACCCATGGATGAAAAAACCTCTCCTCATTCCCTTCTACCTCTCAGCTTATATCTATCCCACTTGGTACTGACCCCTCTACTAATGGAAAAAGTGCCTTCCTATCCACCCTATCTATGACCCTCATAATCTTATACACCTCCATCGGGTCCCCTCTCAAACTGCGCTGCTCCAAGGAAAGCAACCCCAGCCTATCCAATCCTTCCTCATAGCTCAGACCCCTCAGCCCAGTCAGCATCCTGGTAAATCTGCTCTGCACCCTCTCCAGTGCAATCATATTCTCCCGATAATGTGGTGACCAGAACTGCGCGCAGTATTCCAGTTGTGGTCTAACCAGCGTTTTATACAGCAACCATACCATCTGTTCCTTCATCCAAGTTAATTATGTTAATTGTAAAAAGTTGAGGCCCCAGCACTGATCCCTGCGGGACACCACTTGTTACATCTTGCCAACCAGAAAATGACCCATTTATGCCGATTCTGGGCAAAATCATCCCAGGTTTGCACTAAGTACAGTAGCGGGCGGGTAAAGCGACGTTTCACTGGCCGGCCGCAATGGCGGGCTTTCACGCTGTATTGTCCCAAGCCCGCCAATTTACTTACGCATTCCTGGGAAACGCACCATTTTGATGGCGGGCAGGCTCCGATTTGCCCGCCACGCCGTCACCTCACTGCTTCATCACGCCAGGCACCACATTTAAAATACAGCCATGCTCAGGGCTTCTAGCCCAGGACTGCAGCAAAAAAGACATGGCCCCGAAAGGCAAGAAAATTGCAGCCCTCGAGCACCTTTTGGACGCCATGGAGACCCGCTGTGAGGTTCACAAACCCCACTCTGGCCGCAGGAGGGGCAGCTTGCTAGGCGATGGCAGTGGTGATCAGTGCCAATGCTGCACACAAGAGGTTGGCCATCCAAAGCAGATAGAGGATGAATGATCTCATCTGTGCAGCCAGGGTATGGCAACCATCTCATCACTCTAAACTCACACACTCAAGCCCATCACACATTCACATGCATCTCACTCACTGCCAGCTCAAGGGACATCACCACCCTTTGTCACACACACATACCCTCACATGTCCATCTGGCCTCATCACCTCTGAGACTGCCTCCTCAGCCCTCACCATCTTGAGGCCACTTGCACAGATCAACATGTGCCCCCACACACACCTTGGGATACTCTCGTTCCCCAGTACAGCTCCCGTCCTGCAGCCTCTTCCCTTGCCTGAGGCCACTCCTCCCTCTTCTCCAATTAAGATCTTGCCCTGCAGCCGTTGAAAAGCCACCCACATATGGCTGATCTGGTAGGTAGAGACTTACCCGTGAGCCCCCCTAAAAGTGACGTGGTGCTGTCTGTGAAGGCAGCCGCTGATGATGCGAGCGCCCGCTGAAGCAAGGCAGGCAAACAAAGCTTGAAGTCCCAAGCTAAGTGCAGCCTGCCAAGTACACTCCTATATATGCTGTTGTGAAACACATCATTGTGTTTTCCTGCCGACGTGGGCGGACGATCCAGCAGGGGCTGGCCTTATAATGATATGCTGATGTATTACAATGAGGTCCCCAATGTCTGATGGTGTGGAACGCGGCCTGTGGAGCGGACGGTCACAAACTGGTTTCACCACATCGTGAAATCAATTTTTGGCTTTCTTGCCATATTGTCCATTCATGCCACTGAACACACCGGACTCTGGCGGGCACAGAAAATCCCACCCTCCGTTTCCTGTTAGCCAGCTAATCTTCGCTCCAGGCCAAGATGTTACCCCCCTACACCATGAGCTTTTAGTTTTTGCAATAACCTTTGATGTGGCACTTTATCAAATGCCTTCTGGAAATCTAAGTACAGTACATCCATGGGTTCGTTTTTATCCAAAGCACATGACCCCTTCAAAGAACTCCAATAAATTGGTTAAACAAGATTTCCCTTTCACAAGACCATGTTGACGCTGCCTGATTGCCCTATAACATCTTTAATAATATTTGTTTGCAGACAGAAAATAGCCATTAATGGCTGTGTTTCTGCGTGGGGAACAACCACCTTTCCCCTTGATGGAGGGATCAATAACCAGGGGGCATAGATTTAAGGTAAGGGATAGAAGGTTTAGAGGGGATGTGAGGAAGAATTTTTTTCACCCAGCGGGTGGTGAGAATCTGGAACTCACTGCCTGAAAGGGTGGTAGAGGCAGGAACCCTTATAGCATTTAAGAAGTATTTGGATGTGCACTTATGATGCCATGGCATACAAGGCTATGGGCCTAGTGCTGGAAAATTGAATTAAAAAGTTAGGTACTTGTTTGACCAGCGCAGACTCAATGGGCCGAAGGGCCTTTTTCTGTGCTGTAGACCTCTACGACTCTATGACTATGACACTAGTGTAGGCTCACAGGGATGAGTCTGTCTTCGCAATCCTTATCAATTATCTGGACTAAGATGTTGGGAGTACTGTGTAAATGTTTATAGATTATACAAAGATACGTGTGGGGATCAGGGCTTTACATAAGGAAAATAGGCTGCAGAAGGATCTGGATCCAATAGGGGAATGAGTCTATATCTTTTTAAATATAGAAAAATGTAGCATGGATGCACTTGGTTAGAGGAAACATCAACTGGGAGGTGGCATCCTCAAGGCTACTAAATAGGAAAAGGGTTTACCATGGAGAAGGTCCGTAACTAATTTAGCAAGTCTCTTGCTGAAGCAAACAAATCTGTTAGAATGACTGCCAGGACAAGACCACCCTGAATTTCTATAGCATCTTTCACACCTCAGCATGGCCCAAATTCTTTACAGCCCACTTTTGAAGAGCGGTCAGTGTTGTAATATAGGAAATTCTTCAAAATAGTGGCCATGGCATCTTTTATGTCTGCCTGAGGGAAGATTAATACCTGATCCAAAAGATGGCACTTCTGACAGGGCAGTGGGGATCATGTCTCTCAGTCTGTGTATCGAGGTCAGTGGGGATCATGTCTCAGTCACGGTATATAGTGGTTGGTGGGGAACGTGTCTCTCTGTCATAGTGTATAGACTTCAGTGAGGATTGTCTCTCTCAGTCAGTGTGTAGAGGTCGGTGGGGATTGTCTCTCTCAGTCACAGTGTATAGAGGTCAGTGGGAATTTTGTCTTTCAGTCAGTGTATAGTGCTCGGTGGGGATTGTGACTCTCAGTCAGTGTATAGATGTTGATGGGGATTGTGTCTCTCAGTCAGTGTATAGAGGTCAGTGGGGATCGTGTCTCTCAGTCAGTGTACAGAGGTCAGTGGGGATTGTGTCTCAGTCACAATGTGTAGAGTGTCCATGTATCCAAATCAGATTCCAGTCTGGAATTTTCTGCATTGATCTTCGCCTGTCCTGAATTGGATGGTATAAAGTTATCTGAACTAAAGAAAATAAATGGTGCAATTAGTCTTGCCATGATTTAATTAAATGGCAAAACAGGCTCGAGAGGCTGAATGGCCTCCTCCTGTTCTTATGTTCTTAGACTACACAACAGAAATCAATCAATCATTGTCAAGGGACGAAAGAAAATCTGCCACCAGATTTCCACAGTTCAAGGAAGGATATCCATTTTAATTGATGAACCTACCATCCTTTAGCTCCAGTTGGATATCTTAGATGTGACAGTAGCAAGATGAATGAGCCTCATTACATGTTCTGGGGCCTTTTGGAACAACCGGATCGGAAATCAACAAACTATCATGGGGGTTTCACTAAACGTCTTGATAGTCAGAGATTCGATGATACAGAATTTGCAGAACAATTGATTTGAGTTTGCCAATGATGGTCTCAGTGCTGTGATAGCTAGAATGGGAGCATGTCAGTATCTTCAAATCTAATAATCTAAACATCCTAATGTGGACACAGTGAATTAGCAATGTGGTAATGCTTTAGATAGTATTACACAGAATTTACAGAACAGAAACAGGTCATTCAGCCCATCAGGAGCCTTCGCCCACCCCACTCCATCCAACCCTATCAGCATACTCTTCTATTTCCTTGTTCCTCAAGTATTTATCCAGCTTCCCCTTAAATACATTTACACTATTCACTTCAACCTCTCCCTGTGGTAGCGAGTTCCACATTCTCAATAAGACATTTCCTCTGAATTCCCTATTGGATCTATCAGTGAATTTCCTGGGCAGCCTTCCATGATGGTTTGCACCGCAGTGGCCAACTCTCTGTTAAACATCGCATGGCATGATTCAGGAGCCCCACTCTGGCAGGGCAGTTTCCACCACATTTGCAGAGGAAGACAGTGGGCTGAGAAGATGCACGATTCACTGGCCTCTCTTTACTCTGGGCCCTCTTCTTGGCCAGCTGAGCTTTCCATTTCTGCTCACCTCTGCCAATGCTCCTACAAATCTGGAAGTTCCCCTCCAAGTTACTCACCATCCTGACTTGGAAATATATCACCGTTTCTTTACTGTTGCTGGGTTAATATTCTGGGACTTCTTCCCTAATAGCACTGTGGGTGTACTTACATCACATGGACTACAACGGTTCAAGAAGGCAGCTCATCACCACCTTCTCAAGGGGAATTAGGGATGGGCAATAATTGCTGGCCTAGCCAGCAACACCCAAATCCCATGAATGAATAAAAAATTCAGTCAGTCAGCCTCCAGAGATCACGGCCCTCAGCACTGTCTCTCACTTGTCTGTGTCGATGTCCACCATCTTCATGTCTCACTTGAAGGTGAACTTGTAGCGGAAGTATGGATGCTCAGCAGGCCAAGACTCAGTAGCCAGCTCATTCTACAGAAAGTCATCAGTCATCCATCTGATGAAGGTGATCAAGCCAGCGCAGATATCGTTGGCTTAGTAATAAGTGTATGTTGGTGGAATTAACATGTGGCAGGACCTGAGTTAGTAACCTTGTCCTGCCAAGAAAAGCCAAGGATATGTCTTGAGACAGCGAAGGTGGAAACTGTTCAGTCTTTTTTCCTGCCTGGCATATGTGACCCAGGTCTCACTGCTGTAGAGGAGTGCACTAAGGATATAGGCTGAGTGGACTCCAGTTTGGTGTTCTCAGTCAGGTTGCTCTTGCTCCACACTCATTTACCCAGCTTGAACTGAACAGCTGCAGATTTTGCAATGCGCATGTTGATTTAAGCATCAAGCAACAGATTGCTGGCGACTGTGGAGACTAGATCTGTAAAGCCTCCAGCATCACATTGTCAATGCTGGTTTGATGGCACCATCCTGGACTCTGAGATTTGTCTTCCTAATGCTGATGGTCAAATTTAACTCTTGACAAACTTGAGAGAATCTGTCCCTTTGTCACTGAAGATGTTCCTCAATATGAAATGCTAGTGTGGCATTATCGACATACAGCGATTCTCCAGTGAGGGCTTTGCACAGCTTTGTCTTGAATCTCAGGCAAACAAGGCTGAACAGCTGTCAGTCCTGTTACATAAGCGGACACCCTCCATAGATAAACTGAAGACATATGACAGCAGCAAAGAGAAGAATATATGGAAGACTGCCAGCACCAGAAGGCAATCCTGTTTGACCCCAATGTGAATCTTAAAGGGTTTCAACATTGCCCCATCATAGCTGACCTTGCCCATCATATTGTCGTGGAAAGAGGAGACCACATTGAGTACCTTCGGTGGGCAACCAATTTTCTTCAGCACTTAAATAGAAAGCCTATGCTCACATGGTCAAATGCCTTGGTGAGATCGATGAAGGCAAGTAGTCTCCTTTGTTCATGACATTTCTCTTGCAGCTGAGAAGATCATGTCAATTGTAGATTGACATGGACATGGAAATTGAAAGACTGAACATTGAGGTAACTTCCCTACAAGAGTCCAGGTTCGCTGAGAGCAGATCACTGAATCAAAAACATTACACGTTCATCTGGCAGGGGAAGAGTTCAGTGGAAACGTGTGAGCAAGGTCTAGGCTTCGCTGCTCTCAACAGATGGTTCAGAATGTGTTCTCTCTATCCGCCTCTCAACAGAGCCAGTTAACCTTATGCTCATGTCAATTGTAGATCTTCCAGTTCTGAAACTACACTGAGATGTGTTCAGTCAAGATCTGCAGTCTGACAAAGGCGAATACTTTGCCCACGATACTCCGCAGGGAGATGCCTCGACAGTTGTTGCAATCACTGCGGTCCCTTGTTCTTGTACAGGGTCACAAACTTTGCATTACACACATCCTGAGGCACTGCATCTCCCTCCAGCAGAGGCAGAGAATTTGGTGCAGATGCTGAAGGAATGCCAGCTTCTTGTGCTTGATGAGTTCAGGCAGTAAAGAACCATCTCCTGGAGCTCTGCCAATGGCAAGCAAATCAATAGCTTTGCTAAGCTCCTCCACTCTGAGTTCAGTGTCCAACTCTGCCATGACAGGTAGGCTTTCTGTCCTGTTTAGAGCTTCCTCAGTGACAGTGTCCTCTCTAGAGTGCAACTCAAGGTAGTGTTCCACCCGTCTCTCCAACTGTTTATTGCAGTCGGTGATGACCTCCCCTGCCGCTGTTTTCAATGCAGCTGTTTTCTTTGCTGATGAACCTGCTGCCTTTTTGATCCCATCATACATTCCCCACGCTTTCCTTATGTCGAAGGTCTTCTGGGTATTCTGGTAAAGTTGCAAACAGTAGTCATTGTTGCACCACCTTGCAGCATGTTGGAGTTTGAGTAACTCAGTGCAGTCAGAGGCTTCTCCCTCGGATCTTTCTTGTAAATAACAAGAGCAGATTACCACTCGTGTTGAAATCCCATGGTAGGTAAAGATGTTCTGACTTAGGAATTCTGCTGACAGCATTGTGAAGCTCCTCAAGGAAATGATCTTTAACCTCTGCAGTGGAGCACAGTATAGGAGCATAAGGTTAACTGGCTCTGTTGAGAGGCGGATAGAGAGAACACATTCTGAACCATCTGTTGAGAGCAGCGAAGCCTAGACCTTGCTCACACGTTTCCACTGAACTCTTCCCTGCCAGATGAACGTGTAATGTTTTTGATTCAGTGATCTGCTCTCAGCGAACCTGGACTCTTGTAGGGAAGTTACCTCAATGTTCAGTCTTTCAATTTCCATGTCGATTGCAGTTGCTTTGCGGGTGTTATCGACCAGCTGCCAGTCATCTGACAATCCTGCGCACATGGCCCTAACGTTCCAGCTTGCCTAATCGAAGAGTTGGCATCTTCTACCTTATCTTTATGGCCCCGAGTTTTGGTTTCCATATAACTGGAAACATCTCTACATTTATCCTATGAGACGTTTTTCCAATTTTAAAGATAATTTCTTGGTAGTACAGAGCCCGAGTATTGCTGAAAGAAGTGACATGCTGTTGAAGCCTTCCATCTCACACTCATCTGGACTGTTCGCAAGAAATTACTACCACTATTTCCCTTTACTATTAGTATTCTTACAAACTGCCCTGAAGACGAAAATCCTCAATAACAAGTCTATTTTTTCGGCAATGATTTTATAGGCTTCTATCATTACCAGACATTTAGTTATGGAAAAACTTCCGTGCTCTTTCCCATTCCCCTGCTAAATTTTCATTTTCAAATATTGATCCAATTCTCTTTTGAAAGTTTCTACTGAACCTGCTTCCACCGCCCTTTCAGGTAGCACATTCCAATCTGCTTCCACCGCCCTTTCAGGTGGCACATTCCAAATTGTTGCATAAAAAAAAATTCTCCTCATCTCCCCTCTGGTGCTTTTGGTAATTATCTTAAACTGGTGTCTCCTGGTTCCTGCCAGTGCAAAGAGTTCCCTGTTTAGTGTATCAAAACCCTCCATGATTTTCAACATCTCTGCTCGAAAGAGAACCACCGCAGCCTCCCCCGTCTCCCCACGTAATGAAAGTCCCGCATCTCTGAATTTTACGAATAAGTAAGTTGGACTTTTGTAAGGAGCCAGCTGGATAGCTGGCTCATACGGGAGTGCTGTGGAGTCAGAGCTAGGTGCAGTGGAAGTGCCACCTCCTGAATGCATCCAAGTTTTGGACATAACACACAACGCCCTTCTTAGGGTTATAGAATCATAGTATTGTCACAACACAGAAGGCCATTCAGTCCATCGTGCCCGTTCTGGGTCTCCTAAGGAGCAAATCATCTCAGACTGTCTCAACAATAACAACAACGTGCATTTATATAGCATTTATATATAAGGTAATTAGAAGACCGAAGGTGCTTCAGAGGAGCATTATAAAGCAAAACTTGATACTGAATGGGGCAGGTGACCAAAAGGTTAGTCAAATAAGTTGGTTTTAAGGAGCATCTTTAAGGAGGAGAGAGAGATAGAGAGGTTTAGGAAGGGAATTCCAGAGTTTAGGATCTAGGCAGATGAAGGCATGGGCGCCAATGGTGGAGCGATTAAAATCAGGGACGGTCAAGAGACCAGAATTAGAGGAGCACATTGATCATGGAGGGTTGCAGAGCTGAATGAGGTGATGGAGGTAGGGAGGGTCGAGGTCATGGAGGGATTTAAAAACATGGATGAAAGTTTTAAAATCAAGGCATGGTTGGACTGGGAGGACATTACAAGTCGCTGACCTATCATCAGTACTGCTGCACTAGAGTGTCAGTCTGGATTACGAGCTCAAATTCCGGGGTTAAAGCTTGAATGCACAGTCTCCTGACTGTCAGTTAGCACTGAGGTGATAGGTGAAGAGGACTTAGTGCGGTGAGGACGTGGGCAGCAGAGTCGATGACCTCGAGCTTATTGAGGGTAAAATGTGACAAGCCGGGCCAGAAGGGCATTGGAGTAATCAAACCTGGAGGTAACAAATGTACGAATGGGGGTTTCAGTAACATATAAACTGAGGCAGCGATGCACTCAGGAGATGCTATACCTGGATGAGTGCAGCTCCAACAAAACTCAAGAAGCTCTACATAATCCAAGACAAAGCTTGATTGGCACCTCATCCACCATCTTAAGCACTTAATCTGCCAGCACTGACACAGTGGCAGCAGTGTGTGTACCATCTACAAGATGCAATGCAGCAACTCACCAAGGGTCCTTCAACAGCACCTTCCAAACCCGCGACCTCTACCACCCAGAAGGACAAAGGCAGCAGACGCATGGGAACACCACCACCTGGGAGCTCCCCTCAAAGCCCCACATCATCCTGACTTGGAAATATATCGGCCGTTCCTTCACTGTCGCTGGATCAAAATCCTGGAACTACCTCCCTAACAGCACCGTGGGTGTGCCTACACCATGGGGGACTGCAGCGGTTCAAGGCGGCAGCTCACCTTCTCAAAGGGCAATTAGGGATGAGCAATAAATGTTAGCCTAGCCAGCGATGCCCACACCCCATGAATGAATAAATAAGAGAGGTGGAAATAAACAGTCCTAAACTATAACAGAGAATGCCAGCTGAAAAACACTTCTTTAATTGCCAAAAAAAAAATGCACATGAGCTCTGAGCAGCAATTTCTTCCCAGTTCAATAATTAAACACCACAGCTTGGTTGTTTGCCATTCTTGGGCACATGAGAAAAAGAACCACAGCAGAGAGTAAACTTCAGAGAACAGTGCATGTGTCTTGGGAGAAGGGAGAGGTCAAGAGTTGGAGAGATTTAGAGAGGGAATTCGAGAGTTTAGGGCCTAGGATGACATCTTATTCTCCAGCGTAAAAACAGAAAATGCTGGAAATACTCAGCAGGCCAGGCAGCATCTGTGGAGAGAGATACAGAGTTAATGGTACTGGTTGATGACGTATCATCAGTAGCACTGCACTAGAGAGTCAGTCTGGATTATGAGCTCAAATTCCAGGATTAGAACTTAAACTCGCAGTCTTCTGACTCTGAGGTGAGAGAGCTACCCATGGCCGACACCTAAGGAGGGTCAAAAAGGAACAAAAGGCAAAGGAGATTTGGGAGAGATTGAAGGCGAGAATGCCAGAGTTAAGTTCTACGTGGCTCAAGGAGCAGCCAGCAATGGTGTGCAAGGGGATTGAGGCCAAAGAGCTCAAAGCTGGAGAAAGGCAAAGGGTTCTAGGGCTGGAGGAGGTCACAGCGTCAGGGCAGTGAGAGTTTGGGAGGTTGCAGCATCTTCGAGAATTCGAAAGAGGAAAAGGTAGGTTGGGAGCTGAGTTTGACAGATTCTTTTTTTTTTATTGACAAGAGAGTCAAGGGGTCACAAGTAGGAAAGTGGAGTTGAGGCCACTGTCAGATCCACCATGATCTTACTGATTGGCAGAACAGATTGGCGGGCTAAATGGTCAACTCCTGCACCTATTTCTTATGCCCTTCTGTAGGTGGGGGCAGTAGCTCACAAGGACAGGGAGGGGGTTAAGGTTTATTGAGGAGTCAGATGATAATGATGAAAGATTTGAAGAGGATTGGGGCTCAGCACCTGAACAGGGGGAATAATTAACAGTATCAGCGATTGTAGATGGGGTGTGTGTGTGTGTGTGTGTGTGTGTGTGTGTGTGTGTGTGTGTGTGTGTGTGTGTGTGTGTGTGTAGGTAAGAGGGGCTGGGTTGTCAGGAGTTTAGTGGGAAATAGAGTCAAGGAAGGTGAAGGTGGATCTCATGGAGAAGATGAGTTTGGAGAAGGCATGAGGGAAGGACTAGATAAAGACACAGGCTCAGGGCTAGAGGATGAGGAACTTTGCAGAGGTTTGACCTGGCAAGAAAAGTAAAGTGGGAGGAGGGGAAGTGGGTGGGTGGGGGAGGAATGAGGAGAGGTAGATGACCAGGGGAGCTAAATCTAATTGGTAAAGAAGCCATGAGCTTCTGAGAATTGCTGGAGATCGAGGGTGGAGAGGCCAAGAAAATATTCAGTAATGGGATTATCTTTGCTCTCTGGCATCACCTTGCAGTAGTAAGTTGCTTTGGCATAGAAGAACGGTGCCAAGGGGGACTTCATGTAGTCCAGTCAAATCTATTAACGAATGACTCAACCACTGATGCATCAGGTACACTCATAACTGCCCCCGCTTGAACTTGACAGAGAGGGTGGGAGCCATATGAGGTAAATGACCAAGATAGTGCAAAGTAAGGGTTCTACTGGGGACAAGGGCATCAAAGGTGAAAGAGAGGAATGGTTGAGCAAGCTGACAGCTCCAGGCATATTGAGTTGAACGCTAGACAGTTGGGAATTTATAAGTGTGGATGTAAGTGACTTAGGGAGAGCTATTTCTGGGACAGACACATAAGGAAGAGTTTAAAAGCGGGAAGAAGGGTGTGGGTGGTGTGAGATACAAGGAGGCGGTTTGAGATGACATGATCTGTGATCGAGACAATGAGAGAGGTGATGTTGTACACAATTGTGCAAAATCTGAAATATTTAGTTACAATTAATACCTAAGAAGAGTCATAAAGGAACAGAAAACAAGATCATTACTTGGAATCATTTCACTGCACTGAATATGGTATTTCACTGCACATCTAATTTTGCTAAGGCATCCTTTTTTAAACTAGCCACTAACCTAACACTTTACTCATGCCCTGTGCACAGAGTGCAGGCCTCCTCACACTGCGCACTGCAGCCAGTGCAGGCTTCTTCACACTGCGCACTGCAGCCAGTGCACGCCTCCTCGTGCCCCACCCTGCAGCCAGCGCAGGCCTCCTCGTGCCCCACCCCGCAGCCAGCGCAGGCCTCCTCGTGCCCCACCCCGCAGCCAGCGCAGGCCTCCTCCCACTCCGCGCCGCAGCCAGCGCAGGCCTCCTCACATTGCGCACCACAGCCAGTGCACGCCTCCTCGTGCCCCACCCCGCAGCCAGTGCAGGCCTCCTCCCACTCCCCGCCGCAGCCAGTGCAGGCCTCCTCCCACTACGCGCCGCAGCCATTGCAGGCCTCCTCGCACTGCACGCCGCAGCCAGTGCAGGCCTCCTCACACTGCACGCCGCAGCCAGTGCAAGTCCCCTCGCACCCCACACCGCAGCCAGTGCAGGCCTCCTCCCACTCCGCACCGCAGCCAGTGCACGCCTCCTCGTGCCCCACCCCGCAGCCAGTGCAGGCCTCCTCCCACTCCGCGCTGCAGCCAGTGTAGGCCTCCTTGTACTGCACGCCGCAGCCAGTGCAGGCCTCCTCGCACTGCACGCTACAGCCAGTGCAAGTCCCCTCGCACTCCATGCTGCAGCCAGTGCAAGTCCCCTCGCACCGCAGCCAGTGCAAGTCCCCTCGCACCCCGCACCGCAGCCAGTGCAAGTCCCCTCGCACTCCGTGCTGCAGACAGTGCAAGTCCCCTCGCACCCCGCACCGCAGCCAGTGCAAGTCCCCTCGCACCCTGCACCGCAGCCAGTGCAAGTCCCCTCGCACCCCGCACCGCAGCCAGTGCAAGTCCCCTCGCACTCCGTGCTGCAGACAGTGCAAGTCCCCTCGCACCGCAGCCAGTGCAAGTCCCTTCGCACCCCGCACCGCAGCCAGTGCAAATCCCCTCGCACCCTGCACCGCAGCCAGTGCAAGTCCCCTCACACTCCGTGCTGCAGCCAGTGCAAGTCCCCTCGCACTCTGTGCTGCAGACAGTGCAAGTCCCCTCGCACCCTGCACCGCAGCCAGTGCAAGTCCCCTCGCACCCTGCACCGCAGCCAGTGCAAGTCCCCTCGCACCCTGCGCCGCAGCCAGTGCAAGTCCCCTCGCACCCCGTGCTGCAGACAGTGCAAGTCCCCTCGCACTCCGTGCTGTAGACAGTGCAAGTCCCCTCGCACCCTGCACCGCAGCCAGTGCAAGTCCCCTCGCACCCTGCACCGCAGCCAGTGCAAGTCCCCTCGCACCCCGTGCTGCAGACAGTGCAAGTCCCCTCGCACTCCGTGCTGCAGACAGTGCATTACAACTAAAGAGTCTGCCTCTCACAAGTAAACTGGTGAAAAGGTGGAATAGTTTTCATTCCGAGAACTTTATTTCATTAACCCAGGAAACATTAACCCTGTGAATCCAGTGCACACAGCACTTCCAAGACACAAAGGAAACCTGGGCTAAACTATTACGTGGATGTATAGCAAGAACCAGGCTATTGGGCCCAACTGGTCCATGCTGGTGTTTATACTCTACTCAAGCCTCCTCCCACCTGTCATCATCTGACCCTATCAATAAATCCTTCTATTTCTTTCTCCTGTGTTTATCCAGCTTCCCCTTAAATATACCTGTGTTACTCATCTGAGCCACTCCATGTGGTAGCCGGCTCCACCCTCTGAGTTATATATGCAAAATTCTCCTGAATTGTTTCATAACTTGAATCTGTTTTTTTTTTTCTTTATTCTTTCATGGGATGTGGACACCGCTGGCAAAGCCTGCATTTGTTCCCCAACCCTAATAGCCTGAACGTTTCTGAGGGCAGTTAAGAGTCAACCACTTTGCTGTGGATCTGGAGTCACATCTCGGCCAGACCAGGTGAGAACAGCAGATTTCCTTCCCCAAAGGGTAGGAGTAAACCAGATGGGAACATGACCCGCACACTATTGTAAATGGGAATACCACCAACCAGTGAGTCACTGCATGCTGCCCCATTCTACACATTTCCGGCAACCTAGCTGCTGCCATTTTGTGTAGAACTCCCACCTCCTGCGATATCATGAAGAACCATCCTGTTGTATAAGGGTTTGGCACACATAGGGTTAATGTGAGACTGAGCACAGTACCTACCACCCACACAAAGATGTAGCAGAACACATGACCCACACCGAGGGGTCAGTCTAGTGTTGCACAGAGCTGTGTGTACGAGCAAGCAAGGAAACAGCTCCTCGCTCATGCCCTTTCTGTATATATGTAGATAGCTCTTGTAGTTAATAAATACTAGAAGTTAACCTACTTAAGACTACAAAGACTTCATTAAACCCACTGAACGGTAACCAGCACCCTACAACACATCCTAATGGCATCAAAATTCTGCCCATAACACACTCTCCCCTCTCATGTTATCACTGCCGTGGATCACAGACAGAACTCAAGAGCAGTTTGCAAACATAAAGCGACTGTAATTCACACACAAGTTTATAAGAGAATTTTGAATCAATTAAATAGAAAATGTTGATCTTTAACAGTGAAGGGAATCACTAAGCACCACTTCCCAGAGGGCTTTTGTTATCATTGCTCTTCTGATGCCCAAAAGAAAGGGATGAATATTTGTGCATCCAGATGTCTGATAACATTAACAATATAGTCTATCTTTAGCAAACTCCCATGATGAAAGATCTATGAGCCAATTCATTCAGATGCCAAACTCTGCCCTCCGCCTTCTGATGCATGAGCCATCTCACACTGCCCCACACTGACTGCAGACCAGCAATGCCGCTCCTTCCAGGAAGGGAGCTCGGGAGGAAGACATCATGAATGGGGACGTGAAAACCCAAAGAAACAGTACACTTTCGAGTCATGCCCTCCAATCTTTGACTTGTGTGTGAGGAACATTCAACTCTCCATCGATACTAACCATCGCACGAAGGAAAAAGATAAACTTGCATTTAAACACCGTTTTCCACGACCACTGGCCATCTCAAAGCACAATACAGCCTATGAAGTACTTTTTCAAGTGTACTGTACTATAGGAAACGCAGCAGCCAATTTACACACAGCAAGATCTCAGAAACAGCAATGTGATAATGACCCAGATGAACCGCTTTTTCTCCTGTGATGCTGATGAAGGGACAAATATTGGACAAGGCATCAGGGAGAACTCCCTTGCTCTTCTTCGAAATGACGGCCATGAGATCTTTTACATCCAGCCGAGCAGGCAGATGGGGCCTCAGTTTAAAGTCTCATCTGAAAGATGGCAGCTCTGACAGTGCAGCACTCCTTCAGTACCACACTGGAGCATCAGCCTCGATTTTTGTGCTCAAGCCCTGGGGGCACAAAATCTCTTAAAAACACAATTTATATTCATCTGAAGAACTCCGGAGTACCACATTACATTGCACCCTTGATCTATGTTCATGATTTGCCAGGATGCAAGCCTTAATTCATTTAGCTTTCCAAGAAAGTCTGCAGTGCATCCAGGTTATGTAGGGAAATTTGGTGTTAATTTGCACAGGAATGACCAGTTAATCTGCTTGGTAGTGTGATGAATGACGGCCGAGACATCAGGAGAACTCCTCTGCTCTTCTTTGAACAGCTCCAATGGAAT
Source organism: Carcharodon carcharias (assembly GCF_017639515.1). Lineage (NCBI taxonomy): Eukaryota > Metazoa > Chordata > Chondrichthyes > Lamniformes > Lamnidae > Carcharodon > Carcharodon carcharias. Next base: position 4,497,964 of record NW_024470758.1, read on the forward strand.
TTATTTTAACATCCTAAATGGGGAAGACTGCTGGCTTACTGCTTCATTTGAAATATGGCACCGTTGGCAGTGCAACTATGTGAATTTACCTGATTCCCAAGCGGAGGCCAGGAATCAGAAGTCCCTGGAGTTTCTGCACATGCGGATTGGGAGCAGGCTGCGCATGTGCGGTCCAGTGTTTTCGAGATCTTCGGGCCGAGGATTGGCTAACTAATAGAAGGCAGAGAGTTGGGGTAAGGAGGGCATTTTCAGGATGGCAACCTGTAACCAGTGGAGTGCCACAGGGATCAGTGCTGGGGCCACAATTATTTACAACATATATGAATGACTTGGATGAGGGAAGTGAATGTACTTTCACCAAGTTTGCGGAAGACACAAAAATAGGTGGGAAGGCAAGCGGTGAGAATGACAAGGAGTCTACAAGGGGATATAGGCAAGTTAAGTGGGTGGGCAAAAACTTGGCAGATGGAATATAATGTGGGAAAATGTGAGATTATGCACTTTTTCAGGATGAATAGAGGAGCTGAATACTATTTAAATGGAGAAAGACTGCAGAAAGCAGCAGCACAGAGGGATTTGGTAGTCCTTGTGCATGAATCCCAAAAAGCTAGCATACAAGTTCAACAGGTAATAGGGAAGGCAAATGGAATGTTGGCCTTTATTTCAAAGGGAATGGAGTATTAAAGTAGGGAAGTCTTGCTAAAACTATACAAGGCACAAGTTGGACCACACCTAGAATACTGTGAACAATTTTGGTCCCTTCATCTAAGGAAAGACAAACTGGCATTGGAGGCAGTCCAGAGACGGTTCACTAGGTTGATCCCGGGTATGGAGGGATTTTATATGATGAGAGGTTGAGTAGGTTGGGCCTGTACTCATTGGAATTTAGAGGAATGAGAGGCGACCTTAATGAAACATATAAGGTTCTTAGAGGGCTTGACAGGGTAGATGCTGAGAGGTTTATTCCCCTTGTGAGAAAGTCTAGGACCAGAGGGCATAATCTCAGAGTAAGGGGTCACCCATTTAAAACAGAGATGAGGAGGAGTTTCTTCTCTCAGAGGGTAGTGAATTTGTGGAATTCTTTACCACAGAGGGCTGTAGAGGCTGGGTCATTAAGTATATTCAAGGCTGAGATAGACAGATTTTTAATCAGTCAGGGAATCAAGGGTCATGGGGAAAAGGTAGGAAAGTGGAGTTGAGGATTATCAGGTCAGCCATGATCTCAATTAATGGCAAAGCAGACTCGATGGGCCGAATGGCCTACATCTGCTCCTACGTCTTATGGTCTCATGGGCAAACGCCAAGTGCACCTGCGTGGGAAAAAGGAGTGCGAAAACCCAATCGTGCCAATAACAGAGGAGTCCTAGGGCAGAGTACAGAGGGCGGTCCCTGAAAGAGACAAAGAGAGAGAGAGAGAGAGAGAGACAGAAAGAGAAAGAGAGAGTGGAAGAGAGAGAGAGGAAGAGAGAGAGAGAGAAAGAGTAAGAACCTCTGGGGAGAGGGGCAAAGAAAGAGGCTCCAAGCAGTAAAAGTGCTGTGATTGGCAGGCATCAACTAGTGAGGGCTCAGGAGAAGCCCTGGAAAGCTGAAAAGGGAGCAGAAGGTCGGCAATTCCGTGCTGCGGGCTTTTCGGTCAAAGGTAACCCTTTGCACCAGTGGTGTTCTGCCCAGCATGGCTGTAGAGCTGGAGTTGTGCCTGTGACTCATAGCCATTTACAGCACACAAGGAGGCCATTTGGCCCATCATGTCTGAGCCGGTCAACAAAGCTCTGACTACTAGCTCTGACTAATCCCATTTTCCAGTGCTTGGCCCACACCACTGGAGGCTATGGCAACGCAACTGAATATCTAAATACTTCTTAAATGTGATTAGAATTTCTGATTCCACCACCCTTTCAGGCACTGAGTTCACCCTCTGGGTGAAGAAATTTCTCCTCTTAGCCTTCTACCTCTTAGCTTAAATCTAAGCTCCCTGGTTATTGACCCCTCTACGAATGGAAAAAGTGCCTTCCTATCCACCCCATCTATGGCCCTCATAATTTTATACACCTCTATCCGGTCCTCTCTCAATCTTTGCTGCTCCAAGGAAAACAACCCCAGCCTATCCAATCTTTCCACATAGCTCAGAGCCTCCAGCATCCTGGGAAATCTCCTCTGCACCCTCTCCAGTACAATCACACCCTTCCTATAATGTGGTGACCAGAACTGCACGCAATACTTCAGTTGTGGCCTAATCAGCGTTTTATGTAGTTCCAGCATAACCTCCATGCTCTTGCCTTTATTAGTTGAGGCATGGAATACAAGTATCCCATATGCCTTCTGAACCACCTTATCTACCTGCCCTGCTATGTTCAGGGATCTGTGGATATGCACACCAAGGTCCCTCTGATCTTCAGTACTTTCCAGGGTCCTACCCTTCATAGCATAATCTCCTGCCTTGTTAGCCCTCCACAAGTGCATTACCTCACATTTTTCCAGGTTGAATTCCATTTGCCACTGCTCTGCCCACCTGACCAGTCCATTGATATCCTCCTGCAGGTTACGGCTATCCTCCTCACTATTTACCACCAAGCCAATTTTCATGTCATCGGCGAACTTCTTGATGACATCCCTACATTAAAGTCCAAATCATTTCAGTACACCACAAACAGCAAGGGCCTCAGCACCGAGCCCTGCTGAATCCCACTGGAAATGGACTTCCAGTTACAGAAACATCCCTCTACCATCACCCTCTGCTTCCTGCCTCTCAGCCAATGTTGGATCCAACGTGCCACTTTCCCTTGGATCCCATGGGCGCTTACTTTCTTGACCAGTCTGCCAAGAGGGACCTTATTAAAAGCCTTGCTAAAGTCCATGTAGGCCATACCAAATGCATACCCTCATTAAGACTCCTGGTTACCTCCTCAAAAAATTCGATCAAATTTGTCAAACACGACCTTCCCTTAACAAATCCATGCTGACTGTCCCTGATTAATCCATGTCTCTCCAAATGCAAATATAGCCTGCCCCTCAGAATTCTTTCTAATAACTTCCCCACCACTGAGGTTTGATTGACTGGCCTAAAATTCCTGGTCTACCCCTTCCTCCCTTTTTTAATAATGGTACAACATTCGAAGTCCTCCAATCCTCTGGCACCTCACTTGTAGCCACAGGAAATTTGAAAATTACTGCCAGGGCCCCGGATATCTCTTCTCTTGCCTCCTTCAACAGCCTGGGACACATCTCATCTGGGCCTGCGGGTTTATCCAATTTTAAGGCCACTAAATCTGCTAGAACCTCCTTTCTCTCTATGTTAATTTCCTCTAATATTTCACAGCCCTTCACCCTGATGTCTATGCCTTTATCATTGTGAAGGCCAATTCAAAGTATTCACAGAATCACAGAGCAGAAGAGGCCCTTTGGCCCATCGAGTCTGCATCGACACATGAGAAACACCTGACCTATCTGCCTAATCCCATTTACCAGCACTTGGCCCACAGCCTTGATTGTTGTGACGTGCCAAGTGCTCATCCAGGTCCTTTTTAAAGGATGTGAGGCAACCCGCCTCCACCACCCTCCCAGGCAGCGCATTCCAGACCGTCACCACCTGCTGGGTAAAAAGATTTTTCCTCACATCCCCCCTAAACCTCCTGCCCCTCACCTTGAACTTATTCCCCTTTGTGACTGACCGTTCAACAAAGGGGAACAGCTGCTCCCTATCCACCCTGTCCATGCCCCTCATAATCTTGTACATCTCGATCAGGTTGCCCCTCAGTCTTCTCTGCTCCAAGGAAAACAACCCAAGCCTATCCAACCTCTCTTCATAACTAAAATGTTTCATCCCAAGCAACATCCTGGTGAATCTCCTCTGCACCCCCTCCAGTGCAATCACATCCTTCCTATAATGTGACAACCAGAACTGCACACAGTACTCCAGCTGTGGCCTCACTAAGGACTGTACCCATGTCTTTCGGGTCCACACACAGATTATCTCTATGGTCCCTAAATGGCCCTACTCTTTGCCTTGTTATTCTCTTCCTCTTCATATATTTTAAAAACCCCTTTGGATTTTCCTTCATTCTACCCACCAATGCTTTCTCATGCACTCTCTTAGCTTTCCTAATTTCCTTTCTAAGTGACTTGGTATTGGAGTGCAGACTCGGGAATCCAGGGGAGTGTCGTCTCGGGAGACGAGATCGAAGCCCTTGGAGGCGAGCAGTTGTGGAGGCAGTCCGAGTCGGAGCGGCTTTGAGGGAATTCAGATACTTGACCTTCGAAAGTGAAAAGTTCGGAGTCCCTCGTGGGGGAGAGAGAGTTTTAATGAGATTGTGCAATGCACAGTGAACACTGTCATCTGGGTGGGTTGCTGAGAAACCCACAGGATCTGTCTTGGTCACATTTTCAGATTAATGTGCGTTTTAGACCACGGTTTGCCTGTTAATTCACACCTATCTCATGTTAATCCTGAGTGTTAGAATATTGGATAGATATTGTAAATTGTTTCATCTTTCTGACCTTCTGGAGTAAAGTTTATTTTGTTTCTTCAAAAACCATGGAATAAAGTCTTGTGACTTTATTTTCTTGCTAAGTATCTTGGGCCTCAAACTTTGTCTACTTTAAACAAGAAGTCACTGGTCCCTAGCTGGATCATATCAAAAATCTGGGGGTCTGGTCCAGGTTCATGACAACTCCCTAAGTAGTGTGTCTGGAGCCAGATAGGTTATATGCTTGAGTCCACAGAGGGCATTGAACCCAGAACCTCTTGACTCTAGTAGCTGAACAAAGTGCACAGGAGAAATTTGCAGGGCGATGGGGAAAGAACAGGGGAGTGGAAATAATAGAATAACTCTTAAAATGGATCTGGCACAGGTATAAGGGGCCTCTTCTGTGCTGTATCATTCTCTAACATAGAAATGTCTCTCATCACTCATCTCCCCACTTCGCTGCTCCATCAGAGATCCTTGCTTCACAGATGCCAGCAGATTCCAGGTGTCTCCCTCCAGCAGCTGATAGCTCATGCTGAGTTAATCTTGGGGGGGGGGGGGGGGGGGGGGGGGGGGGGGGGGGGTGCACCGTACCAATGCAGCTCATCCCAATCCCGTCTTCACGCATGCATGCATTCTTTCTGAGGTTAGATCACAGGACTGGTATCAGGAAGGAGGAAACTTGGCCAGTTGCTCCTTCCTCAGTCTTGAAAGCACTGAGGTCAACTCCCGCACCTGCGCCAATGGGGCACAATGGAAGTTAGCACACTCAGTATCAACCTGTGCCCTGCCTAGTCTAGATGTCTCAGCAGTCCATTGTGTTAAGTACATCTATTCAATTAGGAATATGCTCTTGATATCAGTTATGCTTTCAGTCCTTGACAGTGTAAAATAGAATCTTAAAGCACAGGAGAAGGTAATTTGGCCCATTGTGCCTGTGCTGGCTCTTTGAAGAATCTATTCATTCAGTCCCACTCCCCTGCTCCTTCCCCATAGCCTTGCAAATTGAGCCTTTTCAAGTATTTATCTAATTTCCTTTCGAAAGTTCCTATTGAATCTGCTTCCACTGACCCTTCAGGCAGCACATTCCAGATCACAACAACGCGCTGTGTGAAAAAGAATTCTCATTTCCCCTCCGGTTCTTTCGTCAATAGCCTTGAATCGATGTCCCCTGATTACTGATCCTCCTACCAGTAGAACCAGTTTCTCTTCATTTCACTCAATCAAAACCTATCATAACTTTGAACACCTCTATTTAATATCTCTTTAAACTTCTATGTGCTAAGGAGGACAGTGCCAGCTTCTCCAATCTCTCCACACAACCGAAGCCCCTCGTAAATCAAACTGCAAAAACTTCGCTCAAACTGCCTTGGCAAGCTTTTTAAGACAAGCGATTCATTGGTGGCAAAAATTAACACATTTCCCGATGAGCAGGCTAATTTGCAAATTTGTACAAACTGCTTAATAAGTCAGAACAGGAAAACACACACAGCTATCAAGCAGACAGCTCCATTCATTGCCAGTGGAACTGTACAGCCGCATTCATTTACAAAGCTCAAAAACAATGGAGGGATAAAGAGTACAGAATATAATTAAATGCTTAGAACTTAAACAGGGAAAAAAATATTGTGTTTATGTACCTCCGTTTTGCCTGCTAGCAGGCATCCCATGCTTAAAAACACCACAAGATAAAAGAACAAGGTAAAAACGAAAGCCTACAGCAGCAGAGTATAATATGTAGGAATTTCCCAGGAGAAACGAGCAGCAGTTGATTGTGTTCGTGTAGCTGCACTGTGATCACAGAATCTATTTCCTCAAGTGGCTCATGGCGATTCAATCACCTCATTAACTCTACCTAAAATGCCTGCAGATTTCCCCATTACCATTAATTAGCGATGAACCACTTACTCAGTAATTTCTTCAGTAACGGTGTGCTCCACTTGAAGCCTGGAGTTGACCTCGATGAAAAAGTACTTGCCGTGTTTATCGACGAGAAATTCCACCGTGCCGGCATTTTCGTAACCCACCTGAATGAGGGTTTAAAAAGAAAGTAAGTGCAGTCAGATACACAGGAATAGGTCAGGGCCGTCCCTCCATTTAGATCTGATCTTCACATTCTCACAACCTTACTTAGAAACGTCAAAGTCTCTGCTCAAAACATCGTGTCCCGTTCACACCTATCCCCTGCTCACTGACTCACGTTGGCTTCCAGTTGAACAATGCCTTCATTTTAAAATTCTCATTCTCATGTTCAATTCCCTCTATGGCCTCCTCCCTATCTCTGTAACCTCCTCCAGTCCTCCATCCTTCTGAGATCTCTGCAGTCCTCCAATTCTAGCCTCTTGTGCAACCGCCCCACATCCATCACTCCACCTTTGGAGGCCATGCCTTCAGCTGCCTGGAAATTTCTCTCTAAACGCCTCTGCCCCTCTCGCTCTCTCTCCTCCTTTAAGGCCCTGCTTAAAACACACCTACTGGACAAAGTATTTGGTCAGCTGCCCTAAAGTCTCCTTCATGGGCTTGGTGTCGGTTTTTGTCCGCTTTTGCTTCTGTGAAATGCCTCGGGACAGTTTGTACATGAAAGGTGCTACATAAATGCAAGTTGCCGCTTTTGTTCCCTTCCAGTTGCATTGCAAGAATCCCAAGTAAAGCAAACGTGCAGTTTCATCCCCATTTCCTCAAGGGGGTTGAGCCAATTCTACAAAACCCATCAATTTTTCACCAACATAGAATCACGGATTGGTTACAGCACAGGAGCCCATTCGGCCTGTCATGCCTGTTCAAGCTCTCTGTGGGAGTAGCTCAGCTCATCCCACTCCTCTACCTATTCCTTGTCTTTTCTCTTCCGATAATTATCCAATACTCTTTCCTCTTCCGATAATTATCCAATACTCTTTTCTCTTCTGATAATCATCCAGCACCCTTTTGAAATCCATGATTAAGTCTGCCTCCCCCACCCTCTCATTCCAGGTCCTAACCTACTGGAGTGTAAAAACATCTTTCCTCATGTCGCCCCCTGGTCCCTTTGCCAATCATTTTAAATTGGTGTCCACTGGTTCTCGAACCACCCACCAATGGGAACGGTTTCACCCTACTTACTCTCATCATTTTGAATGCTTCTGTCAAATCTCTTAACAAGCTTCTCTTCTCCAAGGAGGACAGCACCAGCTTCACCTGGTAGCTGAGGTCCCTCACCCATAGAGCCATTCTCAATACAAACTCACCTATTCTGAAACAGAACCACGGCCTTGAATATTTTTAAGGCAGAGGTTGATAGATTCTTGACCAGCAAGGGAGCGAAAGGTTAGCAGGGGGTAGGCAGGAACGTGAGGTTAAAATCTGATCAGCCTTAATCTTATTGAATTGCAGAGCAGGCTCAAGGGGCCGAATGGCCTACACCTGCGCCTAATTTGTATGTTCATACGAACTGTGACACTAAAAGGTGGACAGTCAAGATTATCAACAGAAAATTAATACTGGACCAGTCATTTAGTACTGAGATCAGGAAAAATGTCTTCACTCAAAGGGTTGGGAATCTTTGGAATTATCTACACCCGAGAGCAATGGATGCCTAGTCGTTGAGTATATTCAAGGCTGAGATCAATAGATCTTTGGACACTAATGGAATTAAGGGATAGGGCAGGAAAGTGAGGTTGAGGTAGAAGATGAGCCATGATCTTATTGAATAGGGAAAGCAGGCGCGAGGGGCCAAATGGCCTCCTCGTCCTCCTATTTGCTAAGTTTTTACACAGCATAATTTGACAGACGGCAATCCAATGGTAACAGGATCATCCATTTTAGTGATGTTGATTGAGCTGTTTAAAGTGGCCAGGGCACCAGGGAGAAGTTAACTGCTTTTCTCCAAAATACTGTTGTAGGATCTTTTATATCCTCCTTAAGAGGCAGACGGAGCCCTCTGTTTAGCAGCTCATCCAAAAAGCAGCACCTTGGACAGGATGCATTCCCTCAGTACTGGTACCAAGCGTGACAGCCTGCACGTCGTACTCAAGTCACTGGAGTGGGACTTGATCCCACAGCTTTCGGAGAGCAATACCCTCTGAGCCACACTTAACACCGCGAATTAAAGGTTAATGTAAGGAGATGGCAAGTGTCTCTTGATTAGCAAATCACATATATGAATAATAAAAGCGGACGCAAGAGAGAAGATGTCATTGTATTTCAAGTTACTTAATGATCTGAGCAGAATTGTTTCTTATCAAATCACCTTCTCCAATAAATTTCGCCCTGGACTTTAACCTTATTCAGACCATGGCCCTGGAGGAATCAAAGCATTAAGATGAATATCCTCTGACCATCAAATGATGTGTTATCAGACATCAATGTCTGATAATATTGATTAAGACTATATTAAACAATGTAACTATTCAATAGCTGAGTGAAGGGATATGTTGCCTGATGCTCTACGATGGGGTCCGCTTGAGCAGTTGAGCAATGCTGGTGCCCTATACTGTGGTGAGACTATACCAAGAGTACTATGTGCAGGAATTAGCCAATCCCTCCACCATCAATGCTATAGATACTAACATTTAGCCTATAGTGATAGGGACAGCATCTCAAGGTACAAATACAAATACTCTAATATTAACAGATCACTCACCGGCAACACAACACGCACTGCACAAACGCAGGCTAGGCCAGTAACTGTGGCAGCAGTGTGTGTACCATCTAGAAGATGCACTGCAGCAACTCACCAAGGCTCCTTAGACAGCACCTTCAAACCCACAACCACTGCCAGCTAGAAGGACAAGGACAGCAGACACATGGGAACACCAGCACCTGGAAGTTCTCCTCCAAGCTACACGCCATTCTGATTTGGAAATATGTTGCAGTTTCTGCACTGTCGCTCGGTCAAAATCTTGGAACTCCCTCTCTAACAGCACTGCGGGTGTACCTACACCACATGGACAACACGGTTCAAGAAGGCAGTTCACAACCACCTTTACTTGGGGAAATGAGGACTGGGTTATAAATGCTGGCCTAGCCAGTGATGCCCACATCCCATGAATGAACTTTTTTAAAAATTTAAGAAAAAGTTTTGGACACCTCACCTGAGGAGGATTTACTTGCATTGGAAACACTTCAGAGAAGGTTCACTAGGATGATTCCTGGGATGAAGGGGTTTATCTTACAAGGAAGGGCAGGTTGGAGCTGTACTCACTGGAGGTTAGAAGAATGAGAAGTGATCTTATTGAAACATATAAGATTCTGAGGGGACTTGACAGGATAGATGCTGAGAGGATGTTTCACCCTTGTGGGGGAATCTAGAACTAGGCGCCACAGTTTAAAGATAAAAGGTTTCCCATTTAAGACAGAGATGAGGAGGAATTTCTTCTCTCAAAGGGTCACTAGTCTATGGACATCTCCGTCCAGAGAGTAGTGGAGGCTGAGTCATTGAATATATTCAAGGCTGAGTTAGACAGATTTTTGATCAACAAGGGAGTCAAGGGTGGTGGGGGACAGACAGGAAAGTGGAGTTAAGGCCACAATCAGATCAGCCATGATCTTACTGAATGGTGAAGCAGGCTCGAGGGGCCAAATGGCCGACTCCTGCTCCTATTTCTGATGTTCTTGGGAAGGGTGGGGAAAATCCACACAGACGGGAAGAAGCTACTCAGCTCTTCAGTCCTGTTCCACTGTGCAATGAGATCAAGGCTAATCTGTATCTTAACTCCATTAACCTGCCGTGGTTCCGTCACCCTTAATACCCTTGCCTAACAAGAAACTACCAATCTCAGTTCTAAAATTTACAATTGACCCCCCACCCCCCAACACCCAGTCTCAACAGCTTTTTTGGGACGGGGGGGGTTCCAGATTTCCATTCCGCTTTGTGTGTTGAGGGAAGAAATGATGTCGCCCCTGAACAGCCTGGCTATAATTTTAAACTTATGCCCTATTGTTGTGGACTCCCCTCTCAATCAGAGGAAATATATTTCTCTCTATCGACCCTGCTATCTCCTTTAAACACTTCAATAGATTGTCCCTTAATTTTCTATACATGAGGGAATGCCAGCCGAGTCCATGCGATGCACAAGCTCGAGGTTTTCTCTTAAATGCTGTTCGGTAACAACTGTTGAGAAACACCCAAGCGGATGACAAGTGAAGAAATGATTGGTTCTATCATGATGCCCCAAAAGTTGAATTCCTTGCCAACGTTCTCAGTTGAGCTCACAAATAATTATAGAAAGTTTACAGCACAGAAAGAGGCCACTCAGCCCATCGTGTCCGCACCAGCCGACAAATGAGCCGTTCAGCCTAATCCCACTTTCCAGCGTTTGGTCCGTAGACCTGCAGGTTATGGTACTTCAGCTGCATATCCAGACACCTTTTAAATGAAATGAAAACAAAAAACACTGGGAAAAACTCAGCAGGTCTGGCAGCATCTGTGAGAGAGAAACAAGAGTTAACGTTTCAAGTCCGTATGATTGCTCTGAAGAAGAGTCGTACAGACTTGAAATGTTAACTCTATTTCTCTCTCACAGATGCTGCCAGACCTACTGAGTTTTTCCCAGCATTTTCTGATTTTATTTCAAATTTCTAGCGTCCGCAGTATTTTGCTTTCACCTTTTAAATGAGTCGAGGGTTTCTGCCTCTACGTACGAAAGGATTACTTGCATAAGAAATGGAAAGAGTCCAGTTCAGTAATTGCAACAAGGGTGCACTAATAGCTGTTTTCATCAGCCACATCTCAAAGTTTTCTTTAAGGCTGAGAATGAGACTGAGCGTGAAGGCGAGATTCTCTGATATATTTCTACCCCCACCCACCCAACCTGCCCGCCTCACCCACCCACTCTTGTTGAGCATTTCTATCATATCGACCTGCCCAGACACCAGCCTGGACCTAGTGATTGAGAATCTCCATCTGAAGCCTTGAAGTTTTCCTCCACTGTCCTGCCCTGTATTTCCAGCATTCTCGATCTTGTGCTAGTGATTTCCTTATTTGTTTACTGCACACTACCATCCAGTGGCAAAAACTAGCTACTTAGGAGAGGACAACTGAATCAAGGAGTTTACTTATAGCACCACACAGTGAAGAGAAGTAGATATTACAGGTTAATAGTTAAAAGAGGGTTTGTGAGTCTCCACGGCACCACGATGGATTGAAGATGTGGTCAGGCTATGCATTTGGTGCGACAGGCCTAAGTGCAGGGCTCAATTCAGCCCGCGGTCAAGGATAAGGGACAGACTCTGAGCTCACAGGTGAAGTGTTAGGTATCAGGTAACGGCCCAATGTATTGGGAAGCTGCAAACGTGAACCCTCATCTTTAAAAGAAAAGACACAAAAAATCGAACTGTCCAATTATATCTTTGGGGAGGAAGCTGGCCTGGTGAATAAGTACAGCTCACCCTCCTGAATTCCAGATACCACATTCAGCAGTTTTTCTGTTCATTCATGCTCAGGTCGTTCTCTACAAGGCCAGCATTTATTGTCCAAATCTAGTTGCCCCGATGACTGAGGACAATTAACAGGCAACCACAATGTTATGGAACTGGAGTCACATACAGGCCAGGCAAGGAGAGCAGATTTCCTTCCCTTTTGGGATATTACAACAATTTGACAGCTTTTGTTAACAGGACCAGCTTTTAATGTCCAGATTCTCTAAACTGAATTCAAATTCTCAAACTGCCCTAATGGGACGTGAAGTCACGTTCTCTGTAATATTAGCCCAGAAATATGAGCAGCACATAGCACCTACTCTGTGTAACAGGCTGACTCACAAGGCATGGTCCTTGGGGTAGATGGCAAAGTGTGAACTGGGACAAACGCATTTCAAAATGGTAGACAAACGAGTGTAATGGTGTAGTCAGAGTGGAAACCAGAGTACAGTCCCAAAGAGGTCAGTATTGGTGTTATTCCTACTAATTTTTATAAATGAGGAAATCTGAAATGAAAATATAAAATGCTGGAAAAGCTCAGCAGGCCTGGCAGCATCTATGGGGAGAAAAACAGAGTTAATGTTTCGAGTCCGTACAACTCTTCTTCAGAGCTTTCATCGTTACAGGGGGAAGTGTTTCAATTGTGGATGACACTCGGGTGTACTGGGCCAATAACGATAACTAAGGAACCGGGACGAGTAGGGCAAAGGGCAAATGGCAGAAGATGTTTAACACGAATAAGTGTAAGTCAAGATTGGATCCGGGAATCTACCTTAAAATTCATTGAAAATGCGTTTGAGGGAGCAAAGCTGAAGAGCGATCGGTATGGTCGTGGGAAGCTGCCTGTTCACTCCTTCCAGGCGGAGAATATTGGGAGGTTTCACTGGGAGTGTAACCTCGAAGACTAGGAGAGTGATTTTAAACCTTATATCTGGGCTCGGTGGCCACAGCTACTCTGTTTGGTTTGGTGTTACAGGAAAGATGCAGCACTTATTGGTTAATGGACCAATTCCTGAAAGCAGAAGGCAGGGTTGTGTGGATTGTCTACACTGGGACCCTCCTCTCCGTTTAAGATTACAGTGAAGGAGGGTCTCTATGATAGCTAGTGTTGAGAACTTGGATCCAAGGGAGTTCTGTCAGGCACAGGATTTCCAGATTAGGAGATAGTGTTTAAAATGGCAGTAAGGGAGCATCTTGTAAATAGTGGCAGTTTAGGGGCAGTTGGAAGGATCAATTAAAAGCTCACTCAGTGCCATATGTACACACCTGACCCCTCTCTTCAGCAGCACCGACTCACTCTATCTCAACGCTGTCCTGGTCCCCAGTTCCATTTCATTCTTTGCCTCATCTTAACAAGAGCTTTTTCTCTTCCTTTCAGGTGTTGAGGAATGCAAACTCCAACAACTTATGGTTACTGACGTCCCTCCATGTCCTTCCTCCCCTTCTTCTAAACCCACCTCCCACTGTATATTCACTATACCCTCTGACCTTCCCCTCTCTGATGCCGAGTGATCTACGCTCAGCAAAAAACTCCATTTTATTCCCTTACGCCCACCTGAATGAATTTCAGGCTTGGCATGACACTGAACTCTTCTTCCGTCATCTTCACCTCCGTGCTCACTTCTTTGGGCAGGAGTCCTCCCCTAGCTCAATGGACCCTTTCACCCGTCTTCAAAACTCTCCCTCCACCTGGGTCCCTCCCTCTGGCCTCTTACCTGCTCTTGATCTTTTCATTGAGAACTGTCAGCGTGACATCAGCCGTCTTAATTTCTCTGCTCCCCTCACCTACTCTAACCTGTCTCCCTTTGAACTTCCTGCACTCCGTTCTCTCAGGTCAGCCCTGACATTATCAAATCTGCTGACAGGGTGGTGCTGTTGTTGTCTGGTGTACTGACCTCCACCTTGTAGAGTTTGAGCGCCAACTCTCAGACACTTCTTCCTACCACCCGCTGAACCATGACCCCACCATTGAACATCAAGCCATTGTTTCCAGGACCATCACTGACCATATCTCCTCTGGAGATCTTCTCTCCACAGCCTTCAACCTCACGGTCCCTCAACCCTGTTGTAGCCCGCTTCTCCTCCCTTCCCAAAATTCACCAATAGGACTGTCCTGCTAAACTCATCGTTTCAGCCTGTTTCTGCCCCACTAAACTTCTTATCTTCCTAGTTCTGTCGAAGGGTCATGAGGACTCGAAATGTCAACTCTTTTCTTCTCTGTTGATGCTGCCAGACCTACTGAGTTTTTCCAGGTAATTCTGTTTTTGTTCTTATCTTCCTATCCTGACTCTATTTTTTCTCCCCTTGTTCAGTCCCTTCCTACCTACATCCGCGATTCTTCTGACGGTCTACATCATTTCAACAATTCACAGTTTCCTGGCCTTAACCGCCTCCTCTCCACCATGGACTGCCAATCCCTCTACACCTCCATCTCCCACCGGGATGGTCTGAGGGCTCTCCACTTCTTCCTTGAATGGAGGCCTGAACAATCCCCATCCACCATCACTCTCCTCCATCTGGCTGAATTTGTTCTCTCACTGAACAATTTCTCCTTTAACTTGTCACACTTCCTCCAAATAAAAGGTATGGCTATGGGTATGTGTATGGGTCCGAGTTATGCCTGTCTTTTTATGAGGTATGTGGAAAATTCCTTGTTCGAGTCCCACTCAGGCCCCCTCCCACAACTCTTTTTCCAGTACATCAATGGCTGTATCGGTGCTGCTTCCTCCTCTCATCTGGAAAAATGTATCAATTTTGCTTTCAATTTCTAATCTTCTCTTACCTTCACATGGTCCATCTCTAATACTTACCTTCTCTTCCTTGACTTCTCTCTCTCTATTCTGGGGATGGGCTGTCGACTAATATCCATTACAAGCCTACCAGCTCCCACAGCTACCTTGACTACAGCTCCTCGCACGCTGCTTCCTGCAGGGGCTCCATTCTATTTTCCCAGTTTCTCCATCTCCATCGCATCTGTTCCAATGATGTTACCTTCCACAACAGCAATTCCGACATGTCTCCCTTTTCCTGCAACCAGGAATCCCCCCCCCCGCCACTGTGGTTGTCAGGGCCCTCAACCGTGTCCGACCAATTTCCTGCACTTCCACCCTCACCCCTCTCCATGCCTCCCAGAACCTCACTTTCCACCTCACCAGCCTCCGCATTCAAATAATTATCCTCTGCTATTTCTGCCAACTCCAGCATGATGTCACCACCAAATACATCTTCCCCCTCCTCTCCACTGTCAGCATCCTGAAGGAGCTGCTCCCTCCGCAACACTCTGGTGCACTCTTCTATCACCTCCAGCACTTCATCCCCTTCCCACAGCACCTTCCCATGCAATCGCAGGGAGTATGTGACCCTTCATTTCCACCCTCCTCACTGTCCAAGGCCCCAAACACACCCTCCAGGTGAAGCAGCGATTTACTTGCACTTCTTTCAATTTAGTAAATTGTATTCACTGCTCACAATGCGGTCTGCCCTGCACTGGGGAAACGAAACACAGACCGGGTGATCGCTTTGCAGAATATCTCTGCTCAGTGCGCAAGCATGACCCTGGCCGTCCAGTCGCTAGCCATTTCAATTCACCCCGCCTTGCTTTCATGCTCACGTTTCTATCCTGGGCCTGCTGCAATGTTCCAGTGAAACCCAATGCAAGCTCAAGGAACAGCACATCATCTTCTGATTAGGCATTTTACAGACTTCTGGACTCAACATGGAGTCCAACAACTTCAGACCATGAACTCGGTCCCCCATTTTATTATTTTTTTCCCTTAGTGCCAATCCGTATCTTGTTCTCATGTTTTGCTTTCAGACAATACTGACCCTTTATTCTGCTATTAACACTTACTCTGGACAAATGCTTTGTTCCTTTACTATTACCTTTTCCACTCGGTCTGTTTTTTGTCTTCCAGGATATCTTTGTAAATTAATCGCCCATGTCCCCTAACCTTTCCCTGACTTTCCCTTCTTGCTCCACCTGACCCTCCCCCTTTCTCAACAGCACAAAAACCATCATATTTCTGAAGAAGAGTCATATTGGACTCAAAACCCTGCTTCTCTTTGCACAGATGCTGTCAGACCTGCTGAGCTTTTCCAGCACTTTTTATTTTTAGTTCAGATCTCCAGCATCCACAGTATTTTGCTTTTATTCCAATTAAATACTTCATTGTTTAAGAAAGGAATGAGAGAAAAACCAGCTAACTAAAAGCTTTTCAACTTCAAATCATTTGTGAGGAAGTTACTAGAATCCAGCGTCAGGGAAAGAGTACCGTTTGATCAAAAATACAGCATGAATTTGTAAAGAGTGGAAATGTCATGTCCGACTAATTAAAGATCACTAATGTGGTGCAAGTGCTGACTGTTCATTGATATTGGTCCATATAGACTTCCAAAAGACGTCTTTTAAAGTCCTGAGATTATTAGCAAAGCTAAGTGGATATGGAGTTAGAGATATGGATTGTGATATGGGTTAGAAATCGATTAAGGTGTAGGAGACAGAGTCTAGAGATAAAGGGGTCGTTCTATGTTTAGTGGGATGTGACAAGTGACAAGGGATCTGTACAGGGGCCTCAGCTTTCATCATATCTATGAATGGATGAAGGGATAGAGAGTTGTATATCCAAGTTTGCAGATGACACCAATTTAGGAGGCACAATAAGGGAACAGGAGTTTGCAGAGGGATATGGACTGAGTAAGTGAGTAGCTGAACCACAATAGATGGAACTCAATATGGAGACGCGAGGTGTATCGGTGAGAGACAAGTTGGAGTACTTCTTAATGGTGAGACGCTAAGAATTTTGGAGGAGAAAAGAGATGTGTGTTATGTTCATACATACATGTCATTAAAAGCTATTGCACAGATATGAAAGGTTATCATAAAGGGATAAATAGTCTTTACTTCAAGGGGATGGAATTCAAAAATGTGGATGTTATACTTCAGTTTCACCAAGAATTGGTCAAATTCCATCTGGAGTAACTGCGTTCAGCCCTGGGCACCACACCTCAAGAAGGATATAGTGGCCTTGGAAGGAGTGCAGTGCAGATTCACCAGAATGATACTTGGGCTAAAAGGCTTGAATTTTGAGAACAGGCTGCGTAAACTTGGTTTATATTGCCTAGAGTTTAGAAAGTCGAGGGGTGATCTTATCAAGGTGTGCAAAATAAACAAGGGGTTTGATAAAGTAATACAGAGAAACCATTTCATTTGATGGGGAATAC
The DNA here is from genome assembly GCF_017639515.1 of Carcharodon carcharias. Taxonomy (NCBI): domain Eukaryota; kingdom Metazoa; phylum Chordata; class Chondrichthyes; order Lamniformes; family Lamnidae; genus Carcharodon; species Carcharodon carcharias. Next base: position 4,515,042 of record NW_024470758.1, read on the forward strand.
AGAACAAAGGGGTCATTCTGAAAATTAGAGTTAGGTTGTTGAAAGGTGAAATCAGGAAGCACTTTTTCATACAAAGGGGGGAACTCTTTCTCCACCCACAAAAAATTGTGGATGCTGGGTGCAAATTTCCAAGGCTGAAAACAATAGGTTTTCAGAAAGCAAGGTGATAAATTCAGGTTTACTGGTTCCAAAAGCCTTTCAAGTAAACTGATTGGTGGTTGTAAGCAGTGGATGAGTGGAGCCTTATTTTTAAGGCTGAGTTAGATAGATTCTTGATTGACAAGGGAATCAGAGGGCATGGGGAGTAGACAGGAAAGTGGAGTTGAGACCACAATCAGATCAGCCATGATCTTCTTGAATGGCAGAGCAGGCTCGAGGAGCCGAATGGCCAGCTCCTGCTTCTAATTGGTATGGTCGTACTCTCAGCCTTTGGCCTTCTCCTTCTCCTACACAGAAAGCATTTGCTAGTGTCATATAATGGACTTGTTAGCAGAGCTGAAGTCCATGGAATTAAAGGAAATTGACAGTGTGGATACGAAAATGGCTAAGAGACAGAAGGCAGAGAGAAGAGGTGTTCTCATGAGAGTCACAGACCTGGGACGTGAACTCTGTTTCTCTCCACAGATGCTGCCTTACCTGTTGAGTATTGCCAGCATTTTCTATTCTTATTTCAGGTTTCTAACGCTTGACCGAATGTCTTTTGGAAGTCCATATACACCACATCAACCCCACACTACTCTTCACCAAAAAATATAGTGAAATGCAATTTGCCCTCAACAAGTCCGTGCTGGCTTTTCTTAACTAACCCATACCGGACCAAGTGGCTACTGATTTTGCCTTGGGTTGTCATTTCGGAAAGGTTTCCCAACACCAAGGTAAAACTGGCTTGTAGTTTTCCAATTCTCTAGTCCTCTCGCACCACACCTGTATCTCAGGAGGATTGAACGATTGTGCCCAGTGTCTCTGCAATTTCCACCCTTAAATGCCTCAGTATCCTCAGATGTATACCAGCTGTCCTGGGGGCTTAGCAACTTTAATTACAACCAGCCTTTCTAATACCTCCTCTTTATCAATGTTTATCTAGGGTCTCACCAAGCTCCTCCTTCACTAGGGCTCACCCAGCATTTTCCACCTTGGTAAAGACATTCATTTAGTCCCTCAGCCCTTCTCTCTGCCTCAATGCATAAATCCCCTTTTCAGTCTCCAAGCGATCCACTACTAATATTACCATCATTTACTATTGATATGTCAATGCAAGACAAAACTTGGGTATAAAGGGATATTTTCAGCTGGGAAATCTAGGACACAAGGAGGATAAAACTTTTGAATCAATATCTATATTTTTGCTCCAAAGAACTAAATCATGCCAGTCAAAGAATGTGATTGTCCCACCTGTGCATCACGGCCCACTGCCCCGCCTGTACATCACGGCCCAATGCCCCGCCTGTACATCACGGCCCAATGCCCCGCCTGTACATCAGGGCCCACTGCCCCGCCTGTACATCAGGGCCCACCGCCCCGCCTGTACATCAGGGCCCACCGCCCCGCCTGTACATCAGGGCCCACCGCCCCGCCTGTACATCAGGGCCCACCGCCCCGCCTGTACATCAGGGCCCACCGCCCCGCCTGTACATCAGGGCCCACCGCCCCGCCTGTACATCAGGGCCCACCGCCCCGCCTGTACATCAGGGCCCACCGCCCCGCCTGTACATCACGGCCCACCGCCCCGCCTGTACATCACGGCCCACCGCCCCGCCTGTACATCACGGCCCACCGCCCCGCCTGTACATCACGGCCCACCGCCCCGCCTGTACATCACGGCCCACCGCCCCGCCTGTACATCACGGCCCACCGCCCCGCCTGTACATCACGGCCCACCGCCCCGCCTGTACATCACGGCCCACCGCCCCGCCTGTACATCACGGCCCACCGCCCCGCCTGTACATCAGGGCCCACCGCCCCGCCTGTACATCAGGGCCCACCGCCCCGCCTGTACATCACGGCCCACCGCCCCGCCTGTACATCACGGCCCACCGCCCCGCCTGTACATCACGGCCCACTGCCCCGCCGGTACATCAGGGCCCACTGCCCCGCCGGTACATCAGGGCCCACTGTCCCGCCTGTACATCACGGCCCACTGTCCCGCCTGTACATCAGAGCCCACTGTCCCGCCTGTACATCAGGGCCCACTGTCCCGCCTACACATCAGGGCCCACTGACCCACCTACACATCAGGGCCCACTGCCCCGCCTACACATCAGGGCCCACTGCCCCGCCTGTACATCACGGCCCACTGCCCCGCCTGTACATCACGGCCCACTGCCCCGCCTGTACATCAGGGCCCACTGCCCCGCCTGTACATCAGGGCCCACTGCCCCGCCTGTACATGAGGGCCCACTGCCCCGCCTGTACATCAGGGCCCACTGCCCCGCCTGTACATCAGGGCCCACTGCCCCGCCTGTACATCAGGGCCCACTGCCCCGCCTGTACATCACGGCCCACTGCGCCGCCTGTACATCACGGCCCACTGCCCCGCCTGTACATCACGGCCCACCGCCCCGCCTGTACATCACGGCCCACTGCCCCGCCTGTACATCAGGGCCCACTGCCCCGCCTGTACATCAGGGCCCACTGCCCCGCCTGTACATCAGGGCCCACTGCCCCGCCTGTACATCAGGGCCCACTGCCCCGCCTGTACATCAGGGCCCACTGCCCCGCCGGTACATCACGGCCCACTGCCCCGCCTGTACATCACGGCCCACTGCCCCGCCGGTACATCAGGGCCCACTGTCCTGCCGGTACATCACGGCCCACTGTCCCGCTTGTACATCAGAGCCCACTGTCCCGCCTGTACATCAGGGCCCACTGTCCCGCCTACACATCAGGGCCCACTGCCCCACCTACACATCAGGGCCCACTGCCCCACCTACACATCAGGGCCCACTGCCCCACCTGTACATCACGACCCACTGCCCCACCTGTACATCACGGCCCACTGCCCCACCTGTACATCACGGCCCACTGCCCCGCCTGTACATCACGGCCCACTGCCCCGCCTGTACATCAGGGCCCACTGTCCCGCCTGTACATCAGGGCCCACTGCCCTGCCTACACATCAGGGCCTACTGCCCTGCCTATTCATCAGGGCCCACTGTCCCACCTACACATCAGGGCCCACTGCCCCACCTACACATCAGGGCCCACTGCCCCACCTACACATCAGGGCCCACTGCCCCACCTACACATCAGGGCCCACTGCCCCACCTACACATCAGGGCCCACTGCCCCACCTACACATCAGGGCCCACTGCCCCACCTACACATCAGGGCCCACTGCCCCACCTGTACATCACGACCCCCTGCCCCACCTGTACATCACGGCCCACTGCCCCGCCTGTACATCACGGCCCACTGCCCCGCCTGTACATCACGGCCCACTGCCCCGCCTGTACATCAGGGCCCACTGCCCCGCCTGTACATCAGGGCCCACTGTCCCGCCTGTACATCAGGGCCCACTGCCCTGTCTACACATCAGGGCCTACTGCCCTGCCTATTCATCAGGGCCCACTGTCCCACCTACACATCAGGGCCCACTGCCCCACCTACACATCAGGGCCCACTGCCCCACCTACACATCAGGGCCCACTGCCCCACCTACACATCAGGGCCCACTGCCCCACCTGTACATCAGGGCCCACACTCCCACCTGTACATCACGGCCCACTGCCCCACCTGTACATCACGGCCCACTGCCCCACCTGTACATCACGGCCCACTGCCCCACCTGTACATCACGGCCCACTGCCCCACCTGTACATCACGGCCCACTGCCCCACCTGTACATCACGGCCCACTGCCCCACCTGTACATCACGGCCCACTGCCCCACCTGTACATCACGGCCCACTGCCCCACCTGTACATCACGGCCCACTGCCCCACCTGTACATCACGGCCCACTGCCCCACCTGTACATCACGGCCCACTGCCCCACCTGTACATCACGGCCCACTGCCCCACCTGTACATCACGGCCCACTGCCCCACCTGTACATCACGGCCCACTGCCCCACCTGTACATCACGGCCCACTGCCCCACCTGTACATCACGGCCTACTATCCCAACTGTACATCACTGCTCACTGCCCCACTTGTACATCAAAACCCAACACACTCCTCCTAGATGTAGAGCTATCGATTAGTCCCATTCATCATTGACCTTTCCTCAAAGCCCTGCAATCTTTCACCTTTTGGAAGTTACTAATTCCACCACCCTTTCAGGCATCATTTTGCATTCAGGAAGGTTAAGTATTCTTGGGTAGCCGTTGTCCTTTTCTGGAATAGTAAGAAAATACCAGCGAGACATCTTAGAGCAAATCACTGGTGCCATCAATTTTTTGTTATTCATTCATGGGATGCACGCATCACTGGCTCGGCCAACATTTGTTGCCCATCACTAATTACCTTTGAGAAGGTGTTGGTGAGCCACCAGCTTAAACTACTGCAGTCCATGTATATTTTGGGATCAGATAGAGCAAAAACATAAACAAAGACTCAAAAATAAATCCTGAACTCTGGCAATATATCACAACCAAATCATGCACTTCTGAAGCAGCACATACCCAACCTGCAGCATGATGGGACTTTGAGTTTGAACAATTTGACAAGTAACATTTGTGCCACACAAGTGCCAGGCAATGACTATCTCCAACACAAAGGCATCTAACCATCTCTCCTTGACATTCAGCAGAATTATCATTGCTGAATGACCCACTATCAACACCTTGGGCATTACCATTGACCAGAAATTGAACTGGACCGGACATGTAAATACTACAAAAGCAGGTCAGAGGCTTGAAATTCTGCAGCAAGTGACTACTTCCTGACTCCCCAAAGCCTGTCCACCACTTAGCAAGGCATAAGGTTGTTTGGGTTATGTTTTGCAAGGTCACCAAACAGGAGGTGTCAGGATAATGCGGCTTTTGCCCATAAAGTTGCATCGCCATTTCCATTAGTGATTTCATGCAACAAATCCTGCATTACTGCCAATTCTGACATTTGCCAAAATAGCAGCAATTCCTTAAAAACACCAACTTGCATTTAGATAGGGCCTTTAATGTAGTAGAACACCCCAAGGCACTCACAGGAACATTATCAAACGAACTATGACACCGAGTCACAGAAGGGATATTAGGAGAGATGACTCAAAGATTGGTCAAAGAGGTAGGTTTTAAGGGGTATCGTAAAGGAGGAGAGAGAGATGGTGAGGCTTCGAGATTTAGGGAGGGAATACCAGAGCTCAGGCCCCAGGCAACTAAAGGCACAGCCATCAGTGGTGGTGCGATGAAAAGGGGGTACAGGCAAGAGGTTAGAAGCGGAGGAGTGCGGAGATAATTTAATATCGTTACAATCTGCGCAGGGAGGGGCTCTGTCAGCGGTCGATGTATAGTTGATCGTTTTTAAATAGAAAGGATTTAGAAATGAGTTAAATGGAAGTGATTTAACATTCTCCTTACAGCCATATGCTGCAGCTGCTGAGACAGAGGTGTTTCGTTGTTAATGAGCCTTAAAATGTGTTTTGCTAACAAGCAAGGACAAAAGCTAATTTGTTATCCTGCCTCTGGCTCCCCATTATCTTTGGCATGTCGTAATTGTTTGAGCCCAAAATGGGGCATCTTGGGGGACAGGGGAAGTTGGAGAGGGGACCAGCTGATTTTACCGACAGACTGAACAAAGAAACCATCACAATGATAGCCCGAATAATAGGAATTGAGCAGCAGAAGACCCCTGTTCAAGGTTAGTCGGATGAGGTAGGTCTGAGAAAGGAGCCTTGGTCTAGCTTGTCTTATGCTGTTACAATGATGAGGTTTATAAGATTGATATGTTTTGGGGCTGCATCTTTAACTTAAGGTAAAATGAAGGAGGCCACATCTTTGATTGCTGGGGATTAAAGTGGGGGTGGTGGGGGGGGGGGGGGGGTGCAGATTGTTTTACTTGGAAAAAGGTGCAAGGTGTTTACGCTTGGAGACAATGGCAGCAGCCTGTGTGCCAACTGTAAGTCTCCAAAGTCCCAGCGAAGTGTTGGGAATGCCAAGTTCTAAACAGTTGTGCTTTAAGCTGTCTATGTACTTCCAAGATAAAAGAGAGTTGGGGTCTCAAGAATAGCTAATCAGATTTCTACCTGGCTACAAGGCCCATGTGATTCACGTTGCCATGGAGATGAGCTTAGAGAGGGGAAGGGTCCAAGCTATCCCTGAAAACTTATGGACAGGATTAGTCTGCCAGGATCCGAGAGAGGGGCAGCAGCTATAGGCAGCAAGGCACTGTGGTTCACAACACAAGAATGTGTATGGGAGTTCGCACTCGGATTGAAAAATCCAAATTTATAAGGAGTTAAAACAAGGCTGGAAGATTCACCTAGTTTGCACCAGAGGAAGAATTTCCAGGGGGAGAAACCTCACTGTGAAAGACAGTTCTCAGATTAAAAGTCCATCACCTTGGACTGGATCTGGGAGAATTTAATATCTACTCAAAGGACAGTGTAAAGTATATATGTGAAGTGTCTTTTCAGCTGTACTAAAAGAAAAAAGGGAATGTTTTGTTCTGTGCTTTAAAGTCCAAGCTGCCTACAAAGATAGTGTTTAGTTCTGTTGCTTTTAGTCTTTTGTTACAATTAAAGTCTTAAAATGTTAAATCTTGTCATGTCATCCTATTAACCGGAAGTTTGAATTTTTATCTATAAGCTATCAGACTTTATGGAGATTGTGACAATACTCAGAGCCAGTTGGAACCAGAAGTGTGAGTAGACAAGGCAACATGAAATTAAATGAACAAAGTGAGCTTTGATTTTGATCGTCACGCTATCCAGTCTCATAAATAAAGCAGTTTAAGGAGGCAGTGGCACAACGGTATTGTCACCGGACTAGTATTCCAGAGACCCAGGGTTTGAATCCCACCATGGAAGACGGTGAAATTTGAATTCAATAATAATATAGAATTAAAAATCTGATGATGAAACGATTGCCTGGTTCACTAATGTCCCCTTTAGGGAAGGGGATCTGCTGTCCTTACCTGGTCTGACCTACATATGACTCCAGACCCACAACAATATGGTGGACTCCTAAATGCACCCTGAACAAGGGCAATTAAAGATGGGCAATAAATGCCCATATCACATGAAAGAATTTTAAAAATCCAATCATTTCAGTGTAATCTGTCTACGTACTGACAGATTGGAGACACTCACAAGAGTAAATGCAAAAAGTTCAGCAGACTCTCATACTCTATTTCCATCTACACCCTGACAATTTCTCATACGAGCATACGAAATAGGAGCAGAAGTAGCCCATTCAGCCCCTCCAGCCTGCTCCACCATTCAATAAGGTCATGGCTGATCTGTTTGTGTTTCGAGTTCCACATTCCCATCCACCCCGATAACATTTGATTCCCTTGCCTAACAAGAATCTATCTATCTCTGCTTTAAAAATGATCAATGGCCCCACTCCAACAACTACTGAGACAGAGAGTTCCAAAGTCGCACAACGCTCCGGGAGAAAAACGTTCTCTTCATCTCTGTCCTAAAAGGGCAACCTCTAATGTTAAAACAGTGTCCCTTATTTCTGGGCTCACCCACAAGTAGAAACATCCTTTCCATGTCCACCTTGTCAAGACCGTTCAAGATCTTATATACTTCAATCAATTCACACCTCACTCATCTAAACTCCAGTGGAAACAAGCCCAAACTGTCCAACCTATCCTCATAAGACAACCCACTCATTCCAGCTATTGGTCTAGCAAGCCTCCTCTGAACCCACCTCCAATGTGTTTACATCCTTCCTTAAATAAGGAGACCAAAAGTGCACAAAGCATTCAAAATGCGACCTCACCAATGCCCTGCATAACTGAAGCATAACATCCTTACTTTTATGTTCAATTCCTCTCATAATAAATAATAACATTCCATTAAACCTTCTGGCTTACATGCTGTACCTGCATACTAACTGAAGTGTTTTGTCACTTCTTAACAATTAAGAATACACGCACAGCTATCTGCTTCAGAATTCCTACATTTTATATGAAAAAAGGTTCCTTTATTCCCTATTTTGCACCAGTGGGCAATACATCCGGGACTTAGCACACCCTACTGGCAGGCTCTATATAACAATTCATTTTAACTAAGAGGTCCTTTTACAAAGAAGCATAAACACTAAACACAAACATCACACTAACTTTTTGTGACTCATGCACGAGAACACCTAGATCCCTCTGCACCTTGGAGTTCTGCAGTTGTTCTCCATTTAATTAATACTCTGCCGTTTTATTCTTCCTGTCAAAGTGAACAACTTCACATTTTCCCACATCATACTCCATCTGCCAGATTTTTGCCCACTCACTCAACCTATCGATATCCATCTGCAACTCCTTATATCTACTTCACAGCACATCTTCTTACCTACCTTTGTGTCATCTGCAAATTTGGCTACCATGCCTTTGCTCCTCTCATCTAAGTCATTGATGCAAAAGTTGAGGCCTCAGCACAGACCCCCCTGTGGGACTCCATTCGTCACAATCTGACAATCAGACAAAGGCCGATTTATGCATACTCTCTGTTTTCTGCCAGCCAGTCAATCTTCTATCCACGCTAATATGTTACCCCCCGACACCATGAGCTTTTTTTTTGCAATAGCCTTTGATGTGGCACCTTATCAAATGCTTTCTGAAAATCCAAGTTACAGAATCACAGAGTGCAGAAGAGGCTCTTCAGCCCATCGAGTCTGCACCGACATGTGAGAAACACCTGACCTACTTACCTACCAAATCCCATTTACCAGCACTTGGCCCATAGCCTTGAGTGTTATGACGTGCCAAGTGCTTATCCAGGTATTTTTTAAAGTCATGTCATATCTGTGTGTGACACACAATGCATCTCGTTGAGGTGATCAGGTGTCTCTGCTTTTTTTTTTGCCACAGCCTGCTGTCACTCCCTGTGCCTCATGGCCACAGGGTGTCCCAAAATGCTTTCCAGCCAAAAACGCACTGTCATAATGCAGGAAACATGACAGACAACTTATGCACAGCAAGCTCCCACGTACAGCAATGTGATAATACCAGGTAATCTTTTTTAGTTGGTGGAGGGGTAAATATTGGGTAACTCCCCTACTCTTGTTCAAAAAAGTGCTGTGGGATCTTTTATGCCTGAGTGGAGCTTCAGTTTAACATCTCATCCAAAGGACAGCACCTCCAACACTGCAGCGTTTCCTCAATACTGTCCCGTGGCAGTGCAACTCTCCCTCAGCACTGACCCGCCAAAAGTGCAGCGGTCCTTATTCCAGCGCACTGACAGTTCAGTGGTCTCTCAGTACTTCCCACAGTAGTGCAACTCTCCCTCAGTACAGTCCCTCCGACAGTGCAGCGGTCCCTCAGGAATTTCTCTCATTGCAGCGCTCCCTCAATACTGTCCCTCCAGCAGTGCAGCATTCCCTCAATACTGTCCCTCCGACAATGCAGCAGTCCTTCAGTAATGTTCCTCTCACAGTGCAGGGCTCCCTCAATACTGCCCCTCCAACAGTCCTACACTCCCTCAATACTGCCAATCTGACAGTGCAGTGCTCCCTCAATACTTCCCCTCCGACAACATAGTGCTTGGTATTGCACTGGGAGAGTCAGCCTTGATTTTTTTTGCTGAAGTCATGGACTGGGACTTAAACCCACAACCTTCTAGTTCAGAAGCTAGCGTGCTACCAACTGAGCAAAGGCTGACACTGACATTATATCTCGCCTCACCTCCGAATCTTTCAGACTCTTTCCATTTCTGTTGAAAGGTCATCGACCTGAAATGTTAACTCTGTTTCTCTCCACAGATGCTGCCTGACCTGCTGAGTATGCCCAGGGCGTTCTGCTTTTATTTCAGAATTCCAGCATCCGCAGTATTTTGCTTTTGTGCTTAAGGTTCTTACCAGGTTGCATCCACCCATCAGGCAACTCATAACCACAATGGAGCCCCGTTCCCTCTGGCTGTATCTTTCAGTGCGAGGCCAATAACTCTTCCCCTGACCATAGCCTCTGGTTGACATTAAAATAAACAATGCTCCACAGAAGCTATTTCTGACACCCCTACATGAGCCTATTATACAATTTATAGAACGCAATTAACATTTTAATATTAAATGGGATAGTTTCACTTATACCTCAGTAAGATAAATATGAGGTGGCAAGGCAAGATTAAAATAAATATTTAATATACCCACAATCTATGCATTTTATGAGTCCAAAATGAGCCACCACCTTTGGTGGTCACCATTCTTCAAGATAGGTCTACAGTCAATGTGGTCCCAATTGAGAAGAAATTGTTTCATGATAATTGTATAATTGGACTTGGTGCGAGGAAGAAGGCGAGTGTAAAGTTTATCAGTGCAGAATGTGCTGACCGTCTCACTTCACATGAAGGAGCACCAAGGTTGCCAGATAAAGCTCTAACTACCAAAGCTGGTAGTGGGTGCCAGGTGAGTTCAGGCAGCCTGTGAAATAAATTAATCAATCCATAAAATAAAGCACATCTTTGTTTTGTGCACAGAGTTTAATGGGACAGAATTAACAATCCCTTGGACAAATGTGGATTAATTAAAAATGCCAGTTCAGATTTGTTAAAGACAAGCTGTGTTTAACGAACTTGATTGAGTTTTTGATGAGGTAACAGAGAGGGTTGATGAGGATAATTGGTTGACATGGACTTTTCAAAAGGCATTTGATAAAGTGCCTCATAACAGGCTTGTCAGCAAAGCCAAAGCCCATGGAATAAATTGACAATGGCAGCATAAATATTATGTTGACTGAGTGACAGGAAACAGAGTAGCAGTGTATGGTTGTCTTTCAGACTGGAGGAAGGTATACAGTGATGTTCCCAGAGTCTGTACCTAGACCTCTGTTTTCCTTGACATATATTCATGACTTGGCTTGGGTGTACATGGTGCCATTTCAAAATTCGTAATTGACAGAAAACTTGGAAATACTGTGAACTGCGAGCATACAAATAGGTTTCAAAAAGATATAGACAAACTGGTGTTAGTGGCGGACACATGACAGATGAAATTAATGCAGAGAAGTGTGAAGTAATACATATTGGTAGGAAGAATGAAGAGAGGCAATATAAAATAAAGGCTATGATTCTAAAAGGGAGCAGAGGGACCAGGGGGTATATTTGCACAAATCATTGGATGTGGCAGGACAGGTTGCGAAAGTGGTTAAAAAGGCATAATGGATCCCGGGCTTTATAAACAGAGGCATAGAGTACAAAAACAAAGGAATTATGGTAAACCTTTATAAAACACTGGTTCAGCCTCAGCTGGAGTATTGTGTCCAGGTTAGGAAGGAAGCGAAGGCTTTGGAAATGATGCAGAAAAGATTTAAGAGAATGGTTCCAGGGATAAAGGACTTCAGTTAACTGGAGAGAGAAGCTGGGGCTCTCCATCTTCGTGAAAAGAGGATTGACAGTAGATTTGATGGAAGTGCTCAAAATCATGAGGGGTCTGGGCAAAGCAGATAGGGAGAAAATGTTTACATTGGCGGAAAGGTCGAGAACTAGAGGACAATGATTAAGGTGAACGGCCAAAGAAAAAACAGTGACATGAGGAATTTATTTTTAAGCAGTGAATGGTTAAGATCTGGAATGCCCTGCCTGAGAGTGTAGTGGAGGCAGATTCAAGTGTGCTTTTCAAAAGGGAACTGGATCATTATCTGAAGAGAAGTATTTTTCGGGCTGTGAGAAGTATTATTGAAAGCTTGCCTAGATTTTAAGGCAAGGACAGACTCTAGAAGGTCTGGGGATTTGGGACTCATCCCAAAAATGCAATTGAAAACACAAGGCTTGAAACAATCAAGAGTAAAATGGCCTGAAAATGTTATGGTCCCTGCACCCCTATCAGGTGCCTAGAATTCTTTCCCTCTTGATTGCTGAAGGCACATACACACTTTGCACCATAAATATGTTAGTCATAGCTCAGTCGATGGCACTCAATACTCTAAATGAGAAGGTCAAGGATTCAAGTCCCACGCCAGAGACTAGAGCACATAATCCAGGCTGACATCTTCCAGTGAAAAACTTGAGGGAGTGCTGCACCGGTGGACATGCATATGGATCGCAAGGATGGCACTGTCACTATTAGAAGCAGCAGCAGGCGGAGTTCTCCAGAGTGTCCTGTTTTATCTCCAAAACAGTGTCATTAAAACAGGTCATCTGGACATATCACATTGCTTTTTGTGGGAGCTTGCTGTGCACAAACTGGCTCCGATCCATACTATATTAAAACAATGACTACTCTTAGAATCATCTCTCAAGACTGAAGTTTTCTTTTACAAAATGGAAGGATTTGGCATGATCTGTACATGTGGATGCGAACATGGAATTTTTTTTTTAAAAAGGTCATAAAGTTCACCTTGGAACTGTCAAGAAGCAGGCCTCTTCCAAGAAATCACCTGACCTATGTGATACTTGAGAAGGAGCTGTTTGTTTGTGTTGAACTGCAAAGCACTTTAATTAATGAAGCTGGGAGGCCAAAAGGCAATCACATGGGATCCGGAATCCACAGCTTCTGAATGTGATGAGATTCAATCGAGGCTTTCAAAAGAGAATTGGATAATTATCTGAAGAGGGAAGCTATGCAGGGCTACGAGGAAAGGTGTGGGGGTGGTGCTAGCTGAGTTGCTCTTACAGAAAGCTGGCACGGGCACAATGAACAGAATGGCCTCATTCTGCACTGTAACCATTGTATGATTCTATGATGCTGAGGTTGTGAAAGGTGTGAAAGAAACACAAGCACTTTCTTTTTTTTAAAAAAAAATCCAGTTTGAATTCACACCACAGCAGTTACTGGATACAAGTTATTTAAAGTTATTCAAGCCAGAGTGCCTCCTTTGAAACTACTATCTTAATCAATCATGAGACTAACTGAACAAATTTACTTCCAGAAATCCTGCCAAGGAACAGACCAAAGGTTCTTATTGTTCTTCAGCATTTCCTTCAGCTGTTCAAGCAGCAGGTGACAGTCAGATAAAGGAGTGAATTTGCAGAGCTTTCAGATAAACCTGGCCTCCATTTAAAGAAGAGTGAAATACAAATTACTTTTTAAACCGACTCACTGAAGCCCTTTTTTCTTCGACTTGGAAAAATAGTTTCTCAAGTACATAATTAAACAGGGCTCAGAGTAAACATGTTGATGGAGAGCGCTAACAACCCTCTTCTCCACAAAGTGAGAGGTTTCACACAATCTGAAAGTGGTAATAAAAGGGAAGAGTTTTTTTTTTCTCTCTCATTGCTTACTCTATGGCAACAGCTGCACTGGGAGGAAGCTATGCTGAAGGCAGGGATGCTGTACCAGGAGACAGAGAGTGAGAAGGTGAATTTGAAGGACAGCTCAGCCCCTCAGTTCCACGTCACACTGCAGAGAGACTGTTGTTGATATTTCACCTTACAGTGTGACTTGGCTGAAAAAAGTGAAACCTTGCTGTTCATATTTTTGCCCTGTTTGCAAATTCCACCCGCAACCACCCCCCACCCCCAGCTCCTGATGTTAACTCTGTACTAGGCTGGAAAAAGAAAATTATTTACATAGAACTTTTCACAACCACGGGGTGTCTCAAAGCACTTTAGAGCCACTGAATTACATTCTTTCAAGTGTAGACACCCGTAACCAATTAATGCATGGCAAGATTCCAAAAGCAACAATGTGTTAATGATGAGATGATGTGTTCAGGGATAAATACTGATCCAGGTCTTCCCTGTGGGGTAGAGGCGAACCAGCAACTGGCCCAAGTGACCATCTTTCAAGCAAGAGCCTTAACTAGGAGCACTGGCGGCTTGTTAAGGACACCAGCTGGGCCACACGGGGAGAGCAGGATCACAGCTAGGAGCAGGAAGCCTGGATGATGTTGCTCTCCTTAATGCAGAGGTCCTGAGGCTGACAACCTGCTTTTCCGGAACGCTTTTAACATAAAGAACACTTTGTGATGTCTCACTAGCTGGGGTTAGGAAAATGAATGTCCTTTATCAGCACCCGAGCCAAGATCAATTCAGTACGGTCAATCAGGGATTGAGCTTGCTCAGTTGGTTCGACTCAGCTACTTGGTGCCTTAACTCACTGAGCGAGAGAAATCTGTTGTTTTTTTTCATCAAATTTGGTAGTCGTCGAGTTTTTGTATTTCCCAATCAATTATCCCATCTCCTTCCTATGAGAAACCCCAATGTCATTTGCACAACTTAATGAGAGTGAATTCTTTCCATTTGGGAATTCGGATTAAAGTTTTTTTTCTCCCTGATCTGCAGTGACAATATGTGCCTTCCATTAATCACCCTCTCACTTAAGGGCTTGTCCCTAAGTTGGCAATCAAATGTATTTTGATTTGTTTGGATTCTTCTTCCCCATCTCTCTATTTCCCCCCCACCCCGCTCTCGGTCTCTCTCTCTCTCTCTCTGACAGTGAGGCTTTATGTCAAACGTGCTTGAGCAATGCAAATTGTTCTTAAACACCCATCCGAGAGATCTATGTCCAGCAGAAAGTCTAGGAATTACTCAGCAGATAGGTAGCATTGTAAAGAGAAAACAGCTGCGGTTAGCGTTTGAGGTCAAGTGACCATTCATCAGGACAAGTCATGTCACAGAATTCACAGAACTGAATCGCAGGATGGTTACAGTAAAGAAGAGGCCATTGAGCTCACTCTGTTTGCGCGGCTCTCCAAATGAACAACGCACCTAATTGCTCCTCTCCCACCTTCTCCCCATAACCCTGCACATTCTTCCTTTTCAGATAATAATCCAATTCCCCCTTGAATGCCTTGATTGAACCAGCCTCCACCAGTCTCAGGCAGTGCATTCCAAATCTTAACCACTCACTGAGTGAAAAAATTTTTCCTCACGTCTCCATTGCTTCTTTTGCCAATTACCTTAAAACTGTGCCCTCTCGCACTCAATCCTTTCACCAATGGGAACAATCTCTCCCTATCTACTCTGTCCAGGCCCCCCATGATTTTGAACACCTCCATCAAATCTTCTCTCAACCTTCTCGACTCTAAGGAACCAGTCCCAACTTCTACAACTATATAGGTAACTGAAGTTCCTCATCCCTGGAACCATTCTTGTGAATCTTTTCTGCACTCTGTCTGATGCCTTCACATCCTTCCTAAGTGTGGCAACCAGAACTGGATGCAATACTCCAGTTGAGGTCGAACCAATGTTTTATACAAGTTTAATATAACCTTTTCATTTTTGTACTCTATGCCCCCATTAATAAAGCCCAGGATACTGTTTGCTTTACTAACCACGTTCTCAACATGTCCTGCCATCTTCAATGGTTTATGCATATTCCCTCTGATCCTGCACCTGCTTTAGAAATACAACCTCTATTTTATATCGTCTTTCCTCATTCTTCCTACCAAAAAGATGAAAGGTTGTGGACCTAAAATGCTAACCCTACCTACCTCCCTCCAAGGACGCTCCATGACCTGCTGAGTGACTTTGATGTAAGATTTCCAGTATCTGCTATGTTTTGCTCTGCGCTTAGCAGAAATCCTTTTTCAAGTCCTTCACAATGTTAAACTTCTATGAAGCCTCTCATTATTCTTTTCTTCTCAAGAGGGAAATTACCCAAAGTACTCTTCATAGACAGTCCTCTCAGTTCCGGAGCTAATCATGTCATTTTCTACCAGTCCTTCTACAAAGACGCAGGTCTTTAAAGTGGGTCAACCAAAACTAGACAGAGTGCTATTTGGTCTCATTCTGTGTCTGCACCTTATCCATACCACAAAATTGATCCAATTCCATTTTCATCAAGATCTCTTCCACATTAAAAAAAGTACATGCCTCCCAGTGTGACACTTGAAAATAATCTACCTCCCGTATGCCTTACTCAATCAGCGTCATTGTTACACCAAGTCTCCATGATTACATCACCCCTCTCTCCAGCAAGAAGCTTCACATCTCTCATTTTATCCACAATATTCTCAGTATTTCTGTGCAGCTCTTTGAGACATCCACTCCATAAACTGATGTGCTCACCTATATCGGTACGGGGGTCAAATCATGTGGAGGCGACGCGGGTCTCGCCTGCGGTTGCAGAGCCAGTGAGAGGCCTGTGTTGCCTCCTTTGGGGAAGGCCCTCCGAACCAAGAGCCAATCAGGCAGTGGAGCAGCCAACAGCGGGCCTTTCCCCAGGATCATGACACCGAGGTTGGAGGGGGTGCAGGAGTGGGAGGGGAAAGGTGGTGGGTGGGAGGCGGAAGTTCAAGACCCAGGGAAGCAGAGTTCCTGCCCACCGAAAGCTAACAGCCAATCAGAGGCCAGCACCTCTTTTGCTCAGCAGTGTCACTGGGGACACTGTTGGGGTTGGCTATTGGCAGAAACGACAACCACTAGAGTTTCAGAGTTGTGGACTGACCCAAGCCAGAGGTAAGCAACAGCGGGAGGAGTTTCGCAGGGTAGGGCCGCAGGGTAGAAGGGTGTAGGGGGTTTTGTTTGGGGGGAGGAGTGCGGGTGGGGGTCAGCAGCAAGGGCAGGGGTGGGTGGCTCTCAACAGATCTCTCCCTTCTTGATGCCAGGTTTCTCGATCAGGCACTGTGCCTTTAAAAGAGGGGCAGGTAGATTTACTTGCCATGATCCCCGTATGGTAATAGGCCCGCCCACAGCTTGGTTAACACCACCGGCAGTGGGATGAGCCCATTAAGTTGTCATTAATTGCCCACTTAAGGGCCTCAATTGATGGCGGGGCGAGAAGGCTTTCCCCACGCCCCCAGACTAAATCGAGGTGGAGGAGGGAAGGCGGCAAGGTGCTCGCCCGCCACTGTCCTGAACAATTAAATGCCCATCCCTCCTCCAGACGTGCCACTAGAGAGGGAAGAAGATTCCTTCCATTATTTCCCCACTTAGTCCCATCTTTATTCACCTCACATCTGAACTGTCACTTACTAGCTCCTGCTCTGTCCCATATCCAGTTTTGGTGTCCTTTCCACCTTCATCACTGACACTATAAAAATGCAAGTCTTTTACTGTCAATGTAGGGTGGTGAGTGTGTGGAATGAACTGACTGGGAAATGGGGGCTGATAATGTGGGAGATCTTTGAGTGAATGGAAAATTCAGTGGGATTAGTTTTTGAGATGGGACAAGTCGATCTATTGACCTTCCTTTCCTACCTGTCTGAATGGAAGCAATATTTACTGGAAAACAACTTCTAACCCAAGGTTACCCTCAATTCACGTACTCTCATGTTTGCCAATAATCTCGTATAGAATCTTATCAAGGGTTCAAGGAGAAAACCCACCACAGCTTCTCCAGGCAACAAGGGACGGACAACAAATGTAATGTTACCCATGTTTCAAGCACAGAAAGTGTGAGGTGGGAGGACTAACACGGCAGGGAATACACAATGAATGTTAGGACTCTAGGAAGTACAGAGGATCAGAGGGATCTTGGTTTACATGTCCATAGATCCCTGAACGCAGCAGCACAGGTAGATGCGATGGTTACGAAGGCATACGGGATACTTGCCTTTATTAGCCAAGGCACAGAATATAAGAGCAGGGAGGTTATGTTGGAGCTGTATAAAACGTTACTTAGGCCACAGCTCGAGTACTGTGCGCAGTTCTGGTCGCCACAATTTAGGAAGGATGTGATTGCACTGGAGAGGGTGCAGAGGAGATTCATAAGGATGTTGCCTGGGCTGGAGCGTTTCAGCTATGAAGAGAGACTGGATAGGCTAGGGTTGTTTTCCTTAGAGCAGAGAAAGATGAGGGCGGACCTGACAGAGGTATACAAAATTATGAGGGGAATAGATAGGGTTGGTGGGAAGAAACCTTTCCCCTTAGCAGAAGCGGGACTAACCAGGGGGCATAGATTTAAGGTAAAGGGCAGGAGATTTAGAGGGGATTTGAGGAAACATTTTTTCACCGAGAGGGTGGTTGGAATCTGGATCACACTGCCTGAGGGGGTATTAGAGGTAGGAACCCTTACAACATTTAAGAAGTATTTAGATGAGTACTTGAAACGCCATAGCATACAGGGCTACGGGCCAAGTGCTGGAAAATGGAAATGGAATAGATAGGTGGATCGTCAGCATGGACACGATGGGCCAAGGGACCTTTTTCTGTGCTGTATAACTCTATGGCTCTATAACAGACAATAATAAAGAGAACACAAAAAGTCAGCCCAGCCCCAGAGACTGCAAAGGAAAGGAACCAGTGCCCTGGTCAGTAAGACAGGGTACAGACAGGATGTGTTTTGGTTTTAAGTCTGATGATCTACAAGAGTGAGCTAACCCTAAGATTGATAGATAGAGGGTATTAATTGTTACAGCACCAAGGCAAGTTGATGACATTGAAATACAGGTCAGCCGTGACCTGAGTGAATGTTAGAACAAACTTGAAGGGTTGAATGGTCTCCTCCTGGTCCTCCTGCATGTGTGTTCATTGCCTTTGTAACAGTATATAGACAGTATACCAACTGTATCAAATAGCTCTCATCAATTCCATCACTCTGTTTTCACTACAGTGGGATAAAAGAGTTTAAAGTAGGTTTTACCTCACCCAAAGTTGCTACAATGTAAAGGGGAGAATGTTTGTCTTTGAAAGAGTACAGTAGATATAGCTCTTGGGGCAAAAGGGATCAAAGGGTATGGGGAGAAAGTGAGAGCAGGCTATTGAGTTGGATGATCAGCCATGATCATAATGAATGGCAGAGCAGGCTCGAAGGGCCGATTGGCCTAGTCCTGCTCTCAGTTTCTATGTTTCTATGTTTCACAAGAATGTTATCAGGGCTCCCAGCCACTTAGATTATGAGGAGATATTGCATACACAAGGCTTGTGTTCCTTGGAATCTAGAAGGCTAAGGAATCTAGAGGGGTTTAGGATTACAGAAGGAATTGATAGAGTAGATAGAGGGAACCTTTTCTGCTAATGGAGGTGTGTAGGACAAGGGGATATAACCTTAAAATCAGAGCTGGGCCATTCAGGAGAGAAATTAGGAAACACTTCTTTTGACAAAGGCTGGCAGGTGTGTACAACTCTCGACCCCACTCCACCTGCCCCGCAAAAAGAAGTAGGTGCTGGAGCTAAATTAATAACTTTGGAGATTGATGGTGTTTTGTTAGCCAAGGGATATAGAGCCAAGGTTGGTAAATGAGTTAAGCAGCAGATCAGTCATGATCTCTTTAAATGGCAGAACAGGCTCGGGGTGGATGGGGGGGCGAAGGGACGTGGGGAGGGGGGCTACCAATCCACCGGTGAAGAGATTGAACGAAAACATGTGTGTGTGAACATGGAGATCGGCTCCAAACACAAGGGAAGCATTATTACTCTCTTGGCTCCTGCTATCATGCTTAGGGGAGTGGGAGGATGCAGTGGAGCGGGTATGGGGAGGGGATGGGTAGGGCTGTGGAGCGGGTGGCGTGTATAGGAGTGGAACTGATACGTCAGTCCAAATTTGTCACAAGGTTCGCTTACTGCTTCTGAATATATCATAATGCTAATGCTCATCCATGTCACACCAAGGATGATTAACTTCAGTCATGCCAGATAGTGTCATAACAGATTAAACTTTGAACATTTTATTAACGTATTAAGTTATTTACATCAGAAGCTAGTTCAAATGTCACAGCAGCTTTGAATCATTCTGTGAGGATTATACAGACAAATCAGTCTGCAGGCTTCCTTTGTATGGTGTTATTTAGTCATCTTTCAATAGGTAAAAGCCTCCCTAAGACTGTTAAATCTCTACCAGTTTCAGTCTTTCTTGGCATCATATCCATGCGATCACGTTCTGCTCTTGCATGTCCCAGTAAGGTCAAAGGCATAACTAATTATATATTAAAAGTCAACACTTAGAAAATCTTTTGAAATTCAGTCTCATCATTCAGAGGACACAGGACAAAGAGATATGGGATTGTCAACTTGGTTTGGCGTCAAATGTGATGCTGAGGTTATTTATGAACAGTCTGCTTCAGCCTGAGACGGTAGCTGGCGGAGTGAAGGTACAGAGTTTGTGGTGGAGGTAGCCCTCCCAATGATTAACTGCAGGAAACTGCACTTGGTTTAAGACTGACAGTCTGGCAACACTGAGGCAGTGAATGAGTCTGGAGAGGTAAAGTTGGGTGTTGTCAGTGTCCATGTGGAACTACCTATTCAAACGATGTCACACATAGAGGAAGGAGAGGAGAGAGGCAAAGGTAGACCTTTGGGAAAACGGGAGTGGGAAAAGAAGCCATCTGAGGAGGTAACTGGATGGGAAAGAGTGAAAGCAAGTGAAGGTAGCCCAACACAGCTGGACAATGAAGGATGGAAGTGAAGGCGGATGGTGTAGGCAGCCTTCTCAAAGGCTTCAGGCAGATCAAGAAGGATGCAGAGGCATAGTTCACCATGGTCACAGTTAGAGAGAACATTATTTGTTACTTCAATTCAGGTTGTTCCTTTAGGATGACATGCACAGAAACCTGAGTGGGGAAATTCAAACTGGGAGTTGCAGGAAAGATGCGCAAGGATTTGGGAGGCTCTAAGATGCTGGAGAGGAAAGGTAAGTTATTCACTTACAGATACAATGTTTGAGAAATACACTGCCTGGTACTGGGTAACTTAACAGCCCAGGAACTCCGTTGAAAGTTAGCCGTAAAGGCAACCTGGCCCACATGAAGAATGTTCCACAATCAGTTATTCAGAGGCAATGGGTTTCACTTCTTTCAGATTCCCTTTCACTCTTTAAGGCAATGGCGTCCATTATGACCAAGATCCCCTGTGTACATAATGCTTTGGTATTTCCATCTCTCCGCATCAGAGCTTCGACACTCAGACTAATCTGCACGCTACGTTTGTATTTAAACAGAAAACTCACACACATTCTAGATATGCAATGTACATGTAAAGAAAGACTCGCCTTCCTATCGCATCTTTCATGGATCACAGCATGTCCCAAAGCACTTCACAGCTAATGAAGCACTTTTGAAGTGTAGTCACTACATATAAACATACAAATCAGGAACAGAAGTAGGCCATTCTGCCCCTCAAGCCTGCTCTGCCACTCAATAAGATCGTTTCTGATCTGATTGTGGCCTCAACTCCACATTCCGTCTACGGGCGATAGCCTTTGACTCCCTTTTTAGTCAAGAGTTTATCTACCTCTGCCTTAAAAATATTAAATGACACTGCCTCCATCGCTCCCTGGGAAAGAGAGTTCCACAGATTCAGGACCCTCAGAGAGAAAGAATTTCTTCTCATCTCAGTTTTAAATGAGGGACTCCTTATTTTTAAACTGTGTCCCCTAGATCTAGTCTCTCCCACAAGGGAAAACATCCTTTCCGCATCCACCTTGTCAAGTCCCCTCAGGATCTTATATGTTTCTATAAGATCATCCCTCAAAATTCTAAACTCCAATGGACACAGGCCCAACCTGTCCAACCTTTCCTCATAAGGTTGCATCTCCATCCCAGGTATCAGTCAAGTTAATCTTCTCTGAACTGCTTCAAATGCATTTACATCCTTTCTTAAATAAGGAGATTAAAACTGTACACAGTACACTAGGTGTGGTCTTACCAACGCCCTGTACAACTGTAGCAAAACATCACTACTTTTATATTCCATTGACATTGCAATAAACAGCAACATTCCATTTGCCTTCCTAATCACTTGCTGTACCTACATACCAACATTTCCTGATTCATGCACCAGGACACCCAGATCCCTCTGCACCTCAGAATTCTGCAATCTCAATCTCTATTTAAATAATATGCTGCTTTTCTATTCTTCCTGCCAAAGTGGACAAGTGCACATTTTCCCACATTATACTCCATCTGCCAGATCTTTGCCCACTCACTTAACTTATCTATGTCCCTTTGCAGGCTCCATGTGTCCTGTTCACATAGTGGTAATGTCACTGGACCAGTATTTTAGACATCCAGAGTAATGGCCTGGGGACCAGAGTTTGAATCCCAGCACAGTAGATGGTGACATTTGAGTCCAATAAAAATCTGGAATACAAGGTCTGACGAAAACCACAAAATCATTGCCAATTATCATAAAAACCCACCTGGTTCACTAATGTCCTTTAGGGAAGGAAATCTGCCATCCTTACCTGGTCTGGCCTACATGTGACTCCAGACTCACAGCAATGTGGTTGACTCTCGCAAAAAATGCCCTCTGAACAAGGACAATTAGGGATGGACAATAACTGTTGGCCTAGCCAATGATGCCCACGTCCCATGAAAGTATATAAAAGAAAATCAGCAACCATATATTTGATCCCTTCATCCAAGTCATTGATATAAATTGTAAACCGCTGAGGTCCAAGCACTGATCCCTTTGGCACCCCACTCATCACATCTTGCCAACCAGAAAAAGACCTATTTATCCCTATTCTCCGCCTCCTGTGAGCTAACCAATCCTCTGTCCATGCTAACATGCTACCTCCTACACCATAAGCTCTTATCTTCTGTAGTAGCTTTTGGTGACTGTTGCAGTTAGGAAACACGGCAGCCAATTTGTGCACAGCAAGCTCCCACAAAAAGTAATGTGACAATGACCAGATAATCTGTTTTTGTGATGATGAATGTGGGATAAATATTGACCACCAGGGAGAACTCCCCTGCTCTTCTTCAATGTAGTGCCATGGGATTTTTTATGTTCACCTCGGAGCAGATGAGGCTTCGGTTTAAAATCTCATCCGAGAGATGGTACCTCCGACAGTGCAGCGCTCCCTCGGCACTGGCAACAGGAGGGCCTGCTTCAATTATGTGCACCAGGCTTTGGAGCAGGACTCAGATCTAACTCTGAGGCCAGAGAACCACCAACCAAGTCACAACCAACACTAAGGAGGCAACAAATCTCCTTTTAACAGTTGTTACAAAATCTATGTATCATTGAATCTTTTTGCGGATTATTGGATGATGCAGCAGTTCAGGTTGTGCAAAGTTGATTAGCACATCGGCTAATTTGTTTCAATGCTTTCCTGAAGGAATATTCAGCATTCTCCAGGAAATCAGGGATAAATAATAGTGGGAAAAATGGAATCGGCCGCATATTATAGGACACTCATTGAAGTCAATGCAGAAGGCATCTAATAGGCCCTCAAGCTGATGTCCCCATTTTACATTATCACCAATAGTTCAATGGGCCCCCAACTAATTCAGTGTATCCAGCCCCAAACCTCTGAGTGTGCAACCCAGGCTATAATAAACTCGAGGTGTTACTGGCAGTGACTGCTGTTCGCTTTGCCCTGTAATGTCTGTCCCCTGCTTATCTGAAGCACCGAATGATCAACGGACAAGTTGGAGTTGATCAGCCCTGATCTCCATGAATATGCTGAACCAAGCAGCTCTTACCCGTTTAGCCAGCCTGACAGCATCGGAGGTGAGCCGGTCTCTCAGCTGCTGATCCAGCTGAGCAGCAGGAGCAATCTCCACTACCTTCTGGTGACGCCGCTGGATAGAGCAGTCTCTCTCATACAAGTGGATCACATTCCCATATTTATCACCTGGTAGAGCAAACACAGTTTCAGTAACTAGAGACACTCAATATATAATTACAATTATCTGTAAATTGCAGTCTGCCTCTCACTGGCACAAATCTGTGATCATGTTGCAACAACAGCTTATGTCAGCTGTTGAACTCCAGCCCATGAGTCAGATTTTGTGGGTTCACCACACCCCCACCCCCTCCTGCCACACACCAAAGGCTGGAGCCCCTAATCCAGGATGACTCTCTAGTCCAGAACTGAAGGAGTGCTGCATTATCAGGGGAGCCATCCTATGGACATGATGTTCAACGAGGCCCGAACTGCCCTCGCAGGTGAATGTAAAATATCCGACGGCCATCACTGGGAAAACAGCAGGTAAGTTCTCCCCGGTGATCTAGCCACTCTACGAACATCACAAAAACAAATTATTTGGTTCTTGTCACACTGCTGTTTGTGGGAGCTTGCTGTGCACAAACTGACTGCCAAGTTTCCGACTTTACACGAATGACTACACTTCAAGAAGTATTGCATTGGCTGTGAAACACTTGGAGATGTCCTGAAGTCATAAGAAATGCTGTATAGAAAGTCTTCCTTCCTTTTATATTTCTACACAGGACCTTCTGTGTATTGCTTTTCATATAAAGGTTACCATGTGCTTCACAAATAGGTGTAAGGAAGTGGGAACCCTGAGATTCGAAGCAGTGACCAAAAGCAATATTGAATAGGTGTTTTTTGAGAAGATTTTAGAAAGGGGACAGTCTTGGAGAGGAATTCCAGAGAACAGGATCAAGATGGTTGAAGCCTTTGGAACCAATGAGGTAGAAGCAGTTCAGAGAAGGTTCTGTCGGGGAGTGGCGCGTGGGGGTGGGGGAAGGGCGGGATTGGAGTTATCTTATGGGGAAAGGTTGTACAGGCTGGGCTCATATCCGTTGGAGTTTAGAAGAGTGAGAGATGATCTCATTGAAATGTATAAAATCCTGAGGGGACTCGACAGGATGGGTGCTGAAAAGATGTTTCCCCTTGTAGGAGACACTAGAACTAGGGGGCACAGTTTAAAAATAAGGGGTCTCCTATTTAAGACAGAGATGAGAAGAAATTCTTTGTCTCAGAGGATCGTGAATCTTTGGAATTCTCTTCCCCAGAGAGTGGTGGAGGCAGGGTCATTGAATATTTTTAAAGCAGAGGTAAATTAATTCTTGACTAACTAGGAAGTGGGCAGAATGTGGAGTTGAGGCCACAATAAGATCAGCCATGATTTTATTGAATGGCAGAGCAGGATCTTGGGGCCAAATGGCCTGCTCCTCTTCTTAATTCGAATGTTCATATGTATATTCATGAAGAGGACAAGGGAAGTCAGGGTTGGAATGAGAGCATTGCAGCATTCAGGAGCAATATAAGGATGGATTAAATTCCAGAAGCAGGGTGGGTTTAGGTCATGGAGGGTTGTATAGCCAAAGGAAAGGATTTGAGGTTTTGTATACTGAGTGACAGGGAACTACCTCAGGTCAGCAAGAATAGGTTATCAGGATAGGGTACATGTGGCAGAGTTGCAGTACACAGAGGAAGGCAGATAGAAATTGCAGCAGCAGAATTTTGTTTTCAGCCATTCTCTGGATGTGAACATCACATCCATTTATTGCCCATTCTTAATTGCCCTTGAGAAGGTGGTGGTGAGCTGCCTTCTTGAATCGCTGCAGTCCATGTGGAGCAGGAACACCCATAGCGCTGTTAGGAAGAGAGTTTCTGGTTCTGGAGTTCCAGGTTTCTGACCCAGCCACAGTGAAGGAATGGCTGATATAATTCCAAGGAGGGGAACTTGAAGATGGTGGTGTTCCCATGCCCCTGCCCGCCTTTGCCCTTCTAGCTGGTAGAAGTCACCAGTTTGGTAGGTGCTGTCGAAGGTGCTCTCAAATTATCCCAAAGCTTTTTCAAGTGTAGTCACTGTTGTAACACAGGAAATGTAGCCATCAATTGGTGCACAAACAGCCAAGTCATGTGTTTTGGTGATGTTGGCTCAGGGATAAATATTTTCCCAAGATACCAGGGGGAACTCTTCCAATAGTGGCAGTCGGATCTTTTACATCCATCTGAGAGTTCAGACAAGGCCTCAGTTTAACGTCTTCTCCAAAAAAACGGCACCTCTGACTGTACAGTACTCCCTCAAGACTCCCCTGGATCATTAATTCAAGTCTCTGAAGTGGAGCTTGAACCCGTGACCTTCCGGCTCAGAGCTGAGAATGCAACCCACGAGGTAACAGTTCACAACAGCATGACAAAGGAATGTATAAAGGGTTTATTGTGAACCTGAAAGTGAAACATGGTGCCAGGGTTGTGAACTGTTTGGCTCAATCTACCATAAGAGGAGTCACAGAATCGTAGATCGGTTGTAGCACAAAAGGAGGCCATTCAGCCCATCACGTCCATGCCGGCTCTCTGTAAGAGCAACTCAGCTAGTCCCACTGCCAGGCCTTTCCCCACTGCCCTGCAAATTTTAACTCTTCAGATAACTATCCAATTCTCTTTTGAAAGCCTCGATTGAATTTGCCTCCACCAAGTACTCAGGCAGTCACTCCAGATCCTAATCACTCGCTGAGTAAAAAGGCTTTTCCTCTTGTCGCCTTTGGTTCTTTTGTCATTTGCCTTAAATCTGTTTCCCCTGGTTTTCAACCCTTCCAGCAATGGGAACAGTTTCTCCCGATCTGCTCTGTTCAGATCCCTCGTGATCTCGAAAACCTCCATCAAATCTCCTCTCAACCTTCTCTACTCTGAGGAGAACAGCCCCAACTTCTTCAATCTATCCTTATAACTGAAGTCCCTTGTTCTTGGAACTGTTCTCATAAATCTTTTCTGCACCCTCGCTAATGCTTTTGCGTCCTTCCTGAAGTGCAGAGAGAAGAACTGGACACAATGCTTCAGCTGAGGCTGAATGAAGTTTCTATAAAGGTTCACCATAAATTTCGTGCTTTCATATTTTATGATTCGATTTATAAAGCCCATGTTGATGTGCCAGCCTGCTTTGCAGCACAGTGAAAGGTGACCTGAGCCAGGGTCAACTGGGAGCGGGAGGGGAAAAAAAATTGGAAAAACACACTCACGGAGAGAAAGAGAAAGGCAATGGTGTGAAGGCGAGAAATCCAGGATGCGGGGCAATTTGACCGGTGACACAACAGTGGAACCAGAAGAGCAGGGAAGAAGCAGCAGGTCGGAGGTGGAAAAGTTGAAATTTCATTCAGGCTCCAGGCGCCTGGAGGAGATCAGGGGAGCACAGATGGGGAATAGAGGGGTATGAAAAGGGGGACGAGAATTCTGACAGAGACATTCTAGGACGGGGAGGATAATGGAACTCGGCAGGGACAGGGAAGCGGATCTGACTGACACAAGGACGTAGGCCACGTTATTCTGGATAAGTTGCACTTAACCAATTTTAGAAGTGGAGAGGTTATCAACGAACATGTTGGAGAAGTTCAGCCACAAGACGATATAAGAGTAGATTAGAAGGTTCAGCAACGAAGTGGTGAAAAGTAAGAGAAAGGCAAGACAATATGTTGGAGCGCGCAGAAATTTATACTGAACATTTATAAATTACTGTTTAGGCCCCGGCTTTAATTTTGTGGCCAATTCTGGGCACCGCACTTTAGGGAGGATATCAAGGCCTGGGAGAGAATGCAGAAGAGATTTACTGGAATGGGGCCAGGGATAAGGGGACTTCAGTTAATGCAGAGAGACTGGAGAAGTTGGGAATGTTCTCCCTACAGCAAAGAAGATTAAGAGGAGATTTAATAGAGGTGTTCAAATTTATGAGGGATTTTGACAAAGGAAATAAGGAGAAACAAGAAGTGGCAAGAAGGTCAGTAACCAGGGGTACACGGATTTAAGATAATTGGCAAAAGAACCAGAGGAGTCACACAGCACAGAAACAGGCCCTTCGGCCCATTGTGTCCATGTTGGCCATCAATCACCTATCTATTCTAATCCCATTTTCCAGCACTTGGCCCGTAGCCCTGTATGCTACGGTGTTTCAAGTGCTCATCTAAATACTCCTTAAATGTTGTGAGGGTTCCTGCCTCTACCACCCCCTCAGGCAGTGTGTTCCCAATTCCAACCATCCTGTGGGTGAAAAACTTTTTCCTCAAACCCCCTCTAAACCTCCTGCCCCTTACCTTAAATCTATGCCTCCTGGTTATTGACACCTCCGCTAAGGGGAAATGTTTCTTCCTATCTACCCTATCTATGCCCCTCACGAGAAGACATGAGATGATTTTTTTTTTTACAAAACGAGTGATTATGATCTGGAATGTTGTTGCTCAAAAAGTCAGTGGAAGCAGATTCACTAATAATTTTCCAAGGGAAAGTGGAAAAGTATTACAAAGGAAACATCTGCAAGGCTAAGTGGCAAAAGCAGGGGGGGTAATATAATTGGATGAGTCTTTCAATAAGTGAAACCTAAACAGCACAATGGTGAGCAGTTTTGCTTATTGTGTATCAGTCAGCAATAGTATAAGTTTAGGGATAATGTTCAAAACACAACACAGAGTTATCCTGATGAAAGGTCACTGACCTGAAACTTGAACTGTTCCTTTCTCCACAGATGTTGCCTGACCTACTCAGTATTTCCAGCATTTTCTGTGTTTTTTTTAAATTACATACTCACCAAGTATCTGTACTTCTATGTGCCTGGGTCTCTCGATGAACCGCTCTATGAACAGTGCTCCATTTCCAAATGCAGACAGCGCCTCAGAGAAAGCTCGCTGGTAGTTCTCCTCCAACTCCTGCAAATGACAGCATTCACAGGAAACTTACAGTGGCTGATCTTCTCACACTCCAATCTCTTAAACAGACCAGACTATTAAGTCCAGATTACTCTACGATTTTCCCTCCCCTTGGGAACCTGTTACAAGCTCACAGTCTGATGTTGAAATGGGGAATAGAAACAGAAAACACTGGGAAAACTCAGCAGGTCTGGAAGCAACTGTGGAGAGAGAAACAGAGTTAACATTTCAAGTCCGTATGACCCTTCTTCCGAGCTAAAGAAAAGGAGAAATGCAATGGGTTTTATGCTGTTTAAGAGGAGATGGAGCAGGTGGATCAAGATAGTAAGTCAGGGATAGGTGATAGCTAAGGAGAGATTGACAAAGATGTAATGGACATAAGGCAAAGGAAGTGTTAATGCTGGCAGTAAAGAGTAAAGAAGGTGCTGCTAGTGGCATAAAGGTAAAATAGTAGAAGGTGTTAATAGCAGGCCCTGTGCCTGACCCCTCCATCCCTGACCCACTTTTTTAATCCAATTTTTATTTATTTATTCATTTTTAAAATGTTATTCCTTTATTTATTTGTTCATTTTTTTATCCTTCTTCCTTAACCACCACCCCGTCCCCGTCACTTGTTTCTATGTTGTGCTTTCACAGAGACCTGCCCTTTGATCTGCTATTAACACCTTCTGCTATCTTACCTTTATGCCACTATCAGCACTCTCTTTAGCCCTTACCACTACCATTAACACTTCCTTTATCTTGTGTCCTTGACATCTCTGTCACTCTCTCCTTAGCTGTCACCTATCCCTGACCTTCTATCTTGCTCCACTTCCTCCTAAACAGTATAAAATCCATCACATTCCCACTTTTCTTTGGATCAGAAGGAGTCATATGGAATCAAAACATTAACTCTGACTCTCTCTCCACAGATGCTGCCAGACCTGCCTGCTGAGCTTTTCCAGCATTTTCTGTTCTCAGATTTCCAGCATCTGCAGTATTTTGCTTTCACGTTGAAATGGGGAAACTGTGACGCAGTGATAATATCACCAAGCTAGTAATCCAAAGGCCCAGGCTAATGCTCTGGGGACATGGGTTCAAATCCCACCATAGCAGCTGTTGGAATTTAAATTCAATTAATAAATTCTAGAGAATAAAGCTAATCTCATGACCATGGAACTATCATTGATTGTTGTAAAAACCTCTGGTTCATTAATACCCTTCAGGGAAGGAAATCTGCCCTCCTTACCTGGCCCGGCCTACATGTGACTCCAGATCCACAGCAATGTGGTTGACTCTTAACTGCCTTCTGAAATGGTCCAGCAAGCCACTCAGTTCAAGGGCAATTCGGGATGGGCAACAAATGCTGGCCTTACCAGTGACACCCACATCCCATGAAAGAAAAACAGAATTCTCTCCCTGGAATATGTGGGTATTTTTTATAAATTCAAGTTGGCAGCATTACCCTGAGGCCCTGGGGACGATAAATCTATTCTGTTTCCGTCAATTTACACATAACAACCAATACGTGTGGGATAGGAGACTCAGGTCCATCGCCTCCTTATCCATGGTACAGCATGCTGAAACTCCTACGACACTCCGATACTGAGCCACGTCATCACACTCATAGGTGAGCTGTTAGTGATCTGGAACGCGCAGCCTGAAAGGGCAGTGGAAGTGGATTCAATAGTAACTTCCAAAAGGGGAATTGGATAAATGCTTAAAGGGAAAACATTTATAGGGCTATGGGGAAAGAGCAGGGAAGTGAGACTGATCGGATAGCTCTTTCAAAGAGCTGGTACAGTCACTGTGGGCTGAATGGCCTCCTGTGCTGTATCATTCTCTGACAACACTTGCTATAAATTACGTCGTTCTCTTTTAATATCTGCTTCATAAATAAACTGCCTCATAATCAACGAGGTGTTAATTGAATCAGGACATTTTTTAAAGCATAAAGATATTTGAATTATTGATCATTTTTTTCCCATTTGCCATCTGATCTTTTCCTGCTGTCTGAGGGATAACCTGTGCAGGGTAACCTGCTCACTGGAGCTTCACTTATGAGGCCATTCTTTAGAGGTGAACTTTGCCAGGCATTTCAAATGTGGGGGCACACAGCCAAGCCTGGTCCTGTCCTCACCAAATGCCCAACACCTGACTCTTCCAGTAGGAGGCGCTGGATAGCAATTCAGATCAGCAACTCATTCAGATTCTCCTACTCAGGAGCCTAGCTCAACTACAGCCTATCTTGTCTGAAGAGGTCAGATTTTCTGAATATATTTTCACCCATTCCCTTCACAAAGGTCTCCTGGCACTGTGCAACTCTGATTAGTAGGACTCTGTTCCTGCCTCCATTAATACTCTAAAACCAGTAACTGGGAGGGAGGGGGTTTAAGATTGAGACAAAGTAACTCAGTAAGTGAGGTAACAGAGGTCAATCAAGGTTAGTGGAGTAGATGTGGCATACATGGAATTTCGAAAGGCATTTGCCAAAGTGCCACACAAGAGCCTTATTAAATAAAGATGGAGGCCCACAGAATTAAGGCAAAAGTAGCTCAGTGACAGAAAGCAGAGGATGATGTTGGACGGATGTTTTTCACACTGGGAGGTGGTCTGCAGTGGTGCTCCCCAAAGGTCAGTTTTGGGTTCATTACTTTTCAATTTTTATAAACGATTTGGTCTGGGGTGTGGGGAGCAGCCTCATAAAGTTTGCAGATGATACAAAACTTGGCAATGTGGTAGATAATGATGAGGATAGTTATAGGCTTCAGGATGATGGAGAAGAGGGTAAAACGGGCAGAATGATGGCAGATGGAGTTCAACATAGAGAAGTGTGAAATGACACACTTTGGGAGGACTCATAGGGAAATAAGGCAGTATACTATAAATGGCACCATTTTGAGCAGAAAGACCTTGATCTCCATACACCCAAATCCTTAAAGGTGACAGGGTAAGTTAATAAGATGGTTCAATAAGCAGATGGGTTAACACATTGAGGCACAAAACATAAAAGCAAAGGGATTCTGCCAGAACTTTATAAATTACTGGTTAGTTTATAAATGACTAGTTAGGAGTATCAGTTGGAGGATTGTGGACGTTTATGGGCCCCAACTTCAGGAAAGATGTAAGGCCTTAGAAAAGGTGCAGAGGAGGTTTACCAGGATCTTACCAGGGATAAGAGACTTCAATTATGAGAGGTTGGAAAAGTTTGGGCTGATCTCCTTGGAACACAGAAGGTTAAGACGTGACCCAATTGATGAAAATTTTTGATGGTGGAGATGGGAAGATCGTGGCATAGTGGTAATGTCACTGGACTAATAATCCAGAGGCCCAGGTTAATGCTCTGGGGATATGGGTTCAAATCCCACCATAGCAGCTAGTAATAATTAATAACTCTGGAATATAAAGGCAGTCTCAGTAATGGTGACCATGATAACCATCATCGATTGTTATAAAAACCCAGCTGGCTCACCAGTATCTTTTACAGAAGGAAATCTGCTTATCTGGTCTGGCCTACATGTGACTCCAGATCCTTAGCAATCTTAAATGGCTAAGCAAGCCACTCAGTTCAAGGACAATTAGGGATGGGCAACAAATGCTGGCCTTGCCAGCGACGCCAACATCCCATGTAGGAATAACAGTATCAAGGGGTATAGGGAGAGAGTGGGAGTATGGTGTTGAGATAGAGGATCAGCCGTGGTCATAATGAATGGTGGAACAGGCTCAAAGGGCTGAATGGCCTCCTCTTGCTCCTATTTTCTATGGTGCACATAGATCTGCACACTGACCCAGACACTTATAGTATAAGGGTCTGGCACAAACAGGATTAATGTGGGACTGAGAACAGTACTGGTCACACGATGATGTAAAAGAACACATGATGCACACCTAGGGGCCAGTCTAGTGTTGGACAGAGCCAAATGCACAAGCAAGCATGGAGACAGCTCCTAGCTTGAACTCTTTATTGTATAAATATACAAGGTTCTTGAAATTAAGAAATACATACGCTCAACTGAAAATGTGACCTAAGCTGATCCCATAAGTTATTTGAAAAGGAAGTTGGACAGGGTTACGGACAAAAAGTGGACGGGGTGGGGGGGGCGGGGGGGGGGGGGGGGGGGAGGGTGGGACTAAGTATTTCAAAGAGCCAGCACTAGCATCGTGGGCCAAATGGCCTCCTTCTACTCTGTAAGCTTCTGTGAGACAAGAGAACTCAGTCAGTGCGGAAGTGTAAGATTGAAACAGGGCAATTCGCTATCTCTCAGCAGGAGATATCAATGGCAGGTGGAGTCCTAGGACTGTTTGATATCTCTGGCTTATGCCCCTCTCTTCTTGGGTGATAAGTATTTGGTGTCTGCTCGGTGTCTGAAGTTGTTAATTCACGGTACTGGAAACAGGGGCATAAAGTAAACTGGGGCAGCACATCAGGCAGAGTGCTGCGCTGTCCCACTTCAATAAATCTTATTAAATTAATCTTTCAGCAGTTTGATTTTTTAAGTCACGGCAGTGGGGTTGAAGGCCTCGCCTGAAACCTCATGCCTGCTTACCTCATAGTTGCGAACCACTCTCATTCCTCTGCCACCACCTCCATACGCAGCCTTAAAGATGATTGGATAACTGTACGAGTTGGCAAATTCTTGGGCCTCTGCCAGGGACGTTATGGGCGTGGCAGTGCCTGGTACAACTGGCACACCTAAAGAGTGAAAGGACAGTGAAATGCTCCAGCCTGTCATAACATCGCAAAGATGGTCTTTTCTCACAGTGGGGCTCTCAGTACACTTGGCACTAAGGTGACAAGTGGGGAACTTGGTCCTAAGGTTCTGGCCAGTGACGCTCTATCTTGCCATTAGAGAAGCACGAGAACAAACTCCAACCTGCCCTCACACACCATGGGGCAACATTGGTTCTTTCTGCTCTGTAAGCTGTTTGCAGCTATCAACATCCTGAGGGTTACCATTGACCAGAAACGTAACTGGACCAGCCACATAAATGCTGTGGTGACAAGTCAAAACAGGTCGGAGGCTGGGAATTCTGCAAAGTAACTCACCTCCCAACTCCTGAAAGCCTGTTCACTGTCTACAAGACGCAAGTCAGGAATTTGATGGAATACTCTCCATTTGCCTGGATGAGTGCAGCTCCAACAACACTCAAGAAGCTCAACAACATCCAGGACAGAGCAGCCCATTTGATTACCATTCCATCCACTATCTTCAACATTCACTCCCTCCACCACCTACAGACAGTGGCAACAGTGTGTACAATCTACAAGATGCACTGCAGCAACTCCCCAAGGCTCCTTTGACATCACCGTCTGCACTGGCGACCTCTGCTAACTAGAAGGACAAGGGTTGCAGGCATATGGGGACACCACTCCCTCCAAATAGCACACCATATTGACCTGGAAATATGTTGCTGTTCCTTCACAGTCACTGGGTCAAAATCCCTCCCTAACAGCACTGTGGGTGTACCTGCACCACATGGAATGCAACAATTCAAGAAGGTGGCTCAAGGGTAACCCACCTCCTGAAGGGTAATTAAGGATGGACAACAAATGCTGGCGATGCCCAGATTCCATGAAATAATAAAAAAAAGTTCAAGTACAAATTCAGCATGGAGAGGTACAATGCCAGCAGAAAGGATGAGCTGTTCAGTGACAATGTGCCCATCTGACGCAAAATGCCAAAATTGCTTCATTTTGAACCACAACATTGTAAACCTCTCACTTCCCATTTTATCAGCTCCAGAGGTTCACCACAAATCACGTGTCTACGTATTCGACAATCAGCCAGCACTTTGTTTTACTACACTTGTTAGGGTGATGGATGAACAACAGCTTTCCAAGCTTTACGTTCTGAGCAAGCAGTCGAGAGACTTAACAGCATTGTTCTCTATTTCAGGTTTCCAAAAGGGGAATTGGATAAAGATTGAAAAGGAGAAATAGCAGAGGAGCAGGGGTTAAGTGGATAACTCAAAGAGCTGGCACAGACAAGATGGGCCGCATGGCCTCTTTCTATGCTATCTGATTCTATGGATTTAGCCAAATGCAGTATAGTACAATGACTTTTCTTATCCTGTACCCATCTGCGACTTTCTTTTTTCATTCACCCTTAAATCTTTTTGTTCCTAGCCATTATCCTTCTGTCTTTCAGGCACTGTCTTATCTCTAGGCTCCAGTTTTCAGTGCTTCATCCAACTGGCTGCCAATGAACGAGCCTCAGCACAGAATATGGGCCAGCTACGCGACCAAGGGAGTGTCACATCCCAGGACCAATCCCTGATTGTGCGGAGACAATGGCGTAGTGGTATTGTTGCTGGACTAGTATTCCAGAGACTAGTATTCCAGGGTAATGCTCTGGGGACCAGGGTTTGAATCCCGCCGCAGGCGGTGGAATATGAGTTCTATGAAAATCTGGAATTAAAAGTCTAACGATGACCATGAAACCATTGTCGATAGTTGTAAAAACCCATCTGGTCCACTAATGTCCTTTAGGGAAGGAAATCTGCTGGTCTGGCCTACTTGTGACTCCAGAACCACAGCAATGTGGTTGACTCTTAAATGCCCTCTGAACAAGGGTAATTAGGGATGGGCAATAAATGCTTGCCCAGCCAGCGATGCCCACATCCCGTGAACAAATAAAAAAAAACGTCCACATATTTACTGGGTCCGGAGCAGCAACCCTGACGGGTTTTTCCTTGCTCAAGGCAAGAGCACTAACCCACCACTAACAACATTTGGCAGTAATCTGGGAAGCAGAGATTGGTTGGAAAGTTGGCAATTTCTCTGCAATACAGACTGAGGATTGGGGAAATGCAGAGCCGTGGCACCATAGCAGCATCACCACACAAAATGTGAGAAAAGCATGACACCAGGCAGCATGCACAGAGGGACAATCTTTAATGTTCTGTATCAATTTTCCCTCCTTCCCTCTTGGGTGCAACAGATAAGCATTCAAAAATGAGGTGGGAGAAAAGGACAACAGCTGTAAGTGTCACTCGCCCTAGCAGAGGTATCCCTTACACACAGCGCTACACATAGAATCATAGAAAGTTTACAGCACAGAATGAGGCCACTTGGCCCATCGCATTTGCGCCGGCCGAAAAACAAGCCACCCAGCCTAATCCCACTTTCCAACATTTGGTCCGTAGCCCTACAGGTTACAGCACTTGAGGTGCATATCCAGACATCTCTTAAATGAGTTGAAGGTTTCTGCCTCTGCTACCCTTTCAGACAGTGAGTTCCAGACCCCTACATTCCTCTGGGTGACAAGATTTTTCCTTTACTTCCCTCTAATCTTCCTACCAATCACTTTAAATCTTTGCCCCCTAATCATTGACCTCTCTGCAGAGGTAAAAAGACGTTTCTCATCCACTCTATCTAGGCCCCTCACAATTTTGTACATTTCAATCAAATCTCCACTCAGCCTCCTCTATTCCAAGAAGAACAACACCAGCCTATCCAATCTTTCCTCATATCTGCAATTTCCCAGTCCTGGCAACATCCATGTTAAATCTCCTCTGTACCCTCTCTAATGCAATTACACCCTTTCTGTGATGAGGTGACCAAACTGCACACAGTACTCAAGTTGTGACCTACCTAATGTTTCATATGGTTCCAGCAAAACTTCCCTGCTCTTATAATCTATGCCTCAGCTAATAAAGGAAATTATTCCATATGCCTTCTTAACCACCATCGACCTATCCTGCTACCTTCAGGGATCTGTGGGCATTCAATCCATGGTCCCTCACTTCTGCTACACCTCTCAGTATCATCCTATTGTATTATATAACCCTTTGCCTTGTTTGACTTACCCAAATGCATCACCTCACGCTTCTCTGGGTTGAATTCCATTTGCCTCTTTTCTGTCCACCCAACCAGTCCACATGTACCGGATTAACATACTGAAGGCTGAATGTACTGGTGGAGCAAGTTCTTGTAAGGTGGGGAGCTTGTCAGCAGCTTTTTCAACGGGCACAAATTAGTGCAGTAAACCAGTTGCAGATTACAGGTCCCAATGAAGGAACTGTCAAGGCCAGCACCAACAGGAATACATATCTTACACACAAAGCCGCACCTTGAGACTTTCGAGAGGAAAAGATTTTTCGCTGCCCCCTGCTTATTTCCAATGATACAGTCAACATTAAAACATGAAGAATGTTACACCTTAATGCCAACGCAGTAAAACGGGTTTGACTTTCCATAAAGGACCACAACAGTAATCTTCAGCATAGTAAAGTGCCGCTATTCACGGGGGAACGTTCCCATGAAACCTCACAAATGGCGAAATCATGAACGACGAGCATACTTTACAATGGGAGCCAATTAGATAGATTCCAGCCATCCTAAAATTTTACATGTATAAAGGGCCAAAGGCAATAAGAACTATGTCTTTAATAAATTTAAAGAGAAATTTACAGGGAAAATTGTTTAATTAAACAAGACAACAAGAAAAATGTAATATTTGTCATACTTAACAGTACTTGAGAGCGGTGAGAGCGGAGGTGGACTGTGATCGGGAATTAAATAGCAGCAACGAAGAACGCCCACAAGCAAACAACAGCAGATGATGCAGGCGCAGAATGCACTTTCTGCTGCAGGAAATACATCAGGGACACGTTCCTTTTTTTAAACTTTATTTAGGTGTTTCTTTTCGGCATTTTCTAAAGATGGCTTCTGTTTTTTATTTTTTAAAACCACGGATAAGTGACATATCCGGACCCGCAACGGGTGAGCTGGTGTAAAAGACGCTTTCACGGATAATCGAATTCACGACAGAGGAAGTTCGCGAACGGCGGGATTTTACTGTAGCTGCACCTCCCACGCTCTCAGGGAGGGCGGAGGATGGAGGGCGGGGGGGTGGGGGTGGGCAGGAATGGAAGCAAGAATACCAGCGGGTCTAAACAGAATAAAGAGTTAAGGTATTGTGACGGGTACCAGCTTCGATAGCGATGGCCCGAGCCTCCACTTTGTCGCCCATTCTGCGCACCACTTCCGGGCTGGGTCCAACAAAGCGTACCCCGGCATCCACGCAGGCCTGTGCAAAGTCTGCTCTCTCCGACAAGAATCCGTAGCCTGGGTGAATTGCATCAACTTCATTTTCCTGAAAACAACCAGCACAATAATCGTTTAGTACGAAGACTGGGCCAGGCCAAATGGAGTTAATTTCAATCAGGGTGAAGAGAGAAACGCTCAATCACTTATCAATCATTTTGCAAGGCCTGACCAAAATATCAGAGGTCGGGTTGATTTCCTCCTGAACCTGCTGTCCAGCCTCCCCAAGCCCCTCGACCCAGCCTCCCCGCCTCTTCCGATAGCTCCTCTTCCCGCCTTTTCCGGCCTTCCCCACTCCTGCTTGTTTCTCTTCCCTCGTCACCAATTGTCAAGCCCCTAGCTCCAGCCTTACCGATCCCATACACTGAAACCCCTGTCTCCAGCCTTCTCGCCTGCTTGCCTCCCTCTTTTCCAGCTCCCCCCACCCCCAACTCCTCATGCTCTTATCTCAGGTCTTTGCCCTCTCCTGGTTGCCCCTCTCTTTCCACCCTGATCCATTTTTCTGGCCTTCCCCGCCAAAAATTGCTGGATACTGTCGGAAGAGAAAAAAACAGGAGAAATCATCATCACTGCCATGTATGCTCTACCTGATGGCAGTTTCTTGGCTTGTGCTGGTCCTTCCATATCTTTCTGTCCGGTACCAGTCTTTTCATTTGCCAATAATTTCTTTCAATTTTCAAGCCAACCAACATTAATATTCTCTTCCTTCCTCTTCTCTCTTGGAATCTTCCCTGTGTCACATCTCTTATTAGTCCGTTTCCTCTTAAGATGTGTCCTACTCAGTCTCTCTACCATTTCCTAATTCCATTCAACAAATTTCTTCGTTCATTCACTCTCCGTAGCACTTTATCATTTGTTATTTTTTCCGCCCAACAGATCCTTTCCATCCTCCACGAACTTTTCAAAGATATTCAGCAAGTTGGGTCTCCTCTTTCCGTAAGGTCCAAGTCTCACATCCATACAAAATAACACTCCAAATCAAGCTCTTTACAAGTCACTTCTTGAGCTGTTTATTCAGCTTCCTGGTTGGCAACCGCCTCATCTTACCAAACACGGCCTTTCTCATTATCCTTGTTCTTATTTCTCTGTTGCGTCTTCCATCTTCCATGTTATGCTTATTAAACACTTGAATTCTTGCACCTATTCTAGTTCTCCATTCTATGAATACATGAATAGTTTTTTGATGATTTTGAGAGATGCATTGTTTTGGCTTTGCCAAGGTTCACTTTCATTCCAAAGTTTATGGCTGCTGTAACTAGGCTATCCACTAGTCCTCGTAACCTTTCTGCTGTACTTGCTTTGTCATCTGCAAATCTAACTAATGTTATCATTGACTTCCCTATCTTTCCTACCATCCACCCCCTGCCCCACCCACCCACCCCACGATGTTTACTCCAGATTCTATGTCTTCAAACACTTCTTTGTTCATAGAAAGTGCTGGAAAAGCTCAGCAGGTATGGCAGCATCAGTGGAGAGAGCGAGAGACAGCTAATATATTTTTGTCCAATTTGTCTCTTCTTCGGAAGTCCAAACAGTTCCGATGAAGAGTAATTTTTTCTCTATTATCCGTTCATGGGATGCAGGCATCACTGGCTAGGCCAGCATTTATTGCCCATCCCTAATTGCCCTTGTTCAGAGGGCATTTTTAACAGTCAACCACATTGCTGTGGGTCTGGGTCATGTCGGCCAGACCAGGTAAGGATGGTAGATTTCCTTCCCTAGATAACATTAGTGAACCAGATGGGTCTTTATGACAATCAGCAATGGTTCAATTCCAGATTTCCGTTTATTGAATTCAAATGTCAACAACTGCAATGGTGGGATTTGAACCTGGGTCTTCAGAGCATTACTCTGGCTCTCCGGAATACTAGTCCAGAGACAATACCACTATTCCACTGCCTCCCCTCTCGTTTGTTTCTTTGTCCACAGATGCCACCAGACCTGCTCAGCTTTTCCAGCACTTTCGGCTTTTATTTCTGATATCTAGCATCTGCAGTAGTTTACTTCTTTGATCATTGCTTCTGCATAGGCATTGAAGAAGACTGGCGATGAACAACACCCTCGTCGAACCCATCTTCCAATTACACATGGTTCTGTCTCCCCGTTGGCTCTCTCACTGTTGCTGTTTGTCCCCATGTACAAACTTCCAATGAAAAAACAGGAGAGAAAAAAATTACCAGTTCCTGCCGTTGAATTCGGCAGGCCCTCCGCATCCTGAGCCTTGCTAAGCTTTGCCAGTGCTACCACATTCCCTCTCTGCCTCCCTGTACGTTTTGGGGCCTGTGAATTTCACATTTGATGAACCCAACAGCATCCCGTG
The DNA here is from genome assembly GCF_017639515.1 of Carcharodon carcharias. NCBI lineage: Eukaryota > Metazoa > Chordata > Chondrichthyes > Lamniformes > Lamnidae > Carcharodon > Carcharodon carcharias. The sequence goes on from NW_024470758.1 coordinate 4,554,633, forward strand.
CAGAGTAGAAGGAAAGGAAAACTAAACTTAATTTCCTAAACACATCTACATAATACTTTTTAATGCCTGAGGCTTCCTAGATTCTGTGGCCGTGTGGAATGTAGGCCACAAGTGAACCTGAAAACAATCATTCTCTAAGACAGTTTGCATTTCAGAAAAAAACCTCACCATCAATGTGGGATTTATGACTTTAATCCAAATACTACAAGTCATGAACAGTTGAATAAAATACTTGCCTTGGCTACTTTAATGATGTCAGGAATGTGTAAGTAAGCTTGGACAGGAGGTAGTCCTTTCCCAATCAGGTAGGCTTCATCGGCCTTTTGTCTGTGCATCTGCCCTGTGTCCTGTTCCGAATAAACTGCCACGGTGCGAATCCCGAGCTCAGTGCAAGCTCGGAAGACTCTGATTGCAATCTCACCTAATCAGACAAATAACAAGAAAATGTTACATAGAGCATAGGAACAGGAGGAGGCCATTCAGCTCCTCGAACCTGGTCTATTCTAGCATTCAATTAGATTTTGTTTGAACTGTGTCTTAAGTATTGTGTCATTAAGTTTGCTTTAGTAATATGCATTAAGTATGCAAAAAGAGACATGTCTAAACTTTTTGTCTTGCACTCCTCAGGGCATTTTGCAAGAATATGACTATAAAGGGAAAACAACTGTGTCTTCACTCTATTTTCCCACTTGGTTCCATATCCCCTAACACCTTTACTGAACAAAAACATATCACTCTGAGGCTTGAAACTTTCTATTGACCCCCAGTCTTTCCTTTTTCCAGACTTCACCCCCCCCAGCCCCCAAACCACCATCAGAGGAAATAGTTTCTCTCTATCTACCCTTTCAATTCCTTTAATATTGCTATAAAAAGACACATGTTGTTGAAGCTTTTCATCTTGCACTCATCAGGACAATTCGCAAGAATACCAAATTATGAAGGGAACAACAATTTATACTGCATGAGAAGAGAGTGCTGATAGGTGGACTCTGATTGGTAGAGGCATTGTAACGGAGAATGCACCAGTTAACTGATAAGCTAACAGTTAATTGCCAAGCTTTATTTAAGTTCAAACCAGGGAGGTGATTGGTGAAGGCATTGCCCTAGGGAATGAACCAAGGAATGGCTGTCACCTATTTTGATTAGTTGAAATGTTATTTTTGTCTTCTCTGGTTCATTCCCCAAAGGAATGCTTTGGCCAATCAGAGTCAACGTGCCTGGTCTGAATTTAAACAAAGCTTGGCAGTTAACTGTCAGTTATCAGTTATGCATTCTCCATGGCAACGCCTCTGCCAATCAGAGTCCATCTGCCAACCAATCAGTAGTCTCTTCTCATGCAGTATAAATTACTGTTCCCTTCAGAACTTGGTATTCTTGTGAATTGCCCTGATGAGTGCAAGATGAAAAGCTTCGACAACATGTCTTTTTTCAACAATTCTCAAGTTTTATACTACTAAATTCCTTTTATAATTTTAAACATTTCAATACTTAATTTTCTATGCTCAAGGGAATACAAGCCTAGTCAAAGCAACCTATTTTCATACTCTGATACTTTTTGGCATTTTGCTCTATTATCATTCTGTGATTCTGCACTGCACCCCTTCCAAGGACAATACATCCTTCCTGAGTGCGATGCGCAGGACTGAACAGAGATGCTCCAGATGGGGTCCGACAAGTAGCTTTATTAAGTCTCTACAATTGATAATACAGCAACTAGCTCAGTGATGGAACAAATTGATGGCATTGAGATGGACATTTAGAAATTTGTGACACACAGAAGTGGGGGAGACTAACCTAGTTCTTCAAATAGGTGGCCAGAAACCTGGGGACAAACCTAGGATGTGATGCAAGTTGCTAAAGAAATAAAAAGAAAAGAGGACAGAAAGTGGATGGGTGAAAATTTCATCTAGTCAGATGGCACAGATTGTTGGGCTAACCAAGTGGCAACCTTTGGGTTCATTCATCAATGTTCAATGCATCCGGTTCCCCATCTTAGCCACACAATCAGGAAAATAAAAATGCAACAAAACTATAGGTCAGGGAGTGATCATGAGACACTTGAGGGTTGCAGCAGAGTGCTGCCTGTTCATAGCCCGATGAGTACCTTTACCGTGCTTCTCACAGACTCTCTGCATCAAGGGTGTTGAAAAGAGCCCTCAGCACAACTGCACTCTTGAGTTATCTGTCCTGTAATGCTGATGTCTACGCAGTGACTCTGAACAAGGGGAAAAAGCAGAGCACAGCTGCTCCACACAGGAAACGAAGGTTCAAAGGTTACCATGCCATGGTTGGGAGATATTAGATGCACCAGCAACTGTGAATAAACCTCTGCATTTTGCAGAGCATTTAAAGCCTTCACCAAACGCTAGTGCCTACATGCTGACCTACAAATAGACGTTTTGCCTGTTTTTGACCCAGGTGATGTATTGAATGGATCAATGGATTGGGTCACACTCAAGTTTAAAACTGCAACTCATGCCTTACAGTTTGTACAGACTCATACAAACAATGGCATGGAAGGAGGCCATTTTGCCCTGACTAGCATTTCAACAGGCGCTGCTTACTTTAATCCTACTTCCTGGTCTCCTTCTATATTATTCCTTTACAAAATCTTTTTCCAGTTCCCCTTTAAATGATGTTACAAGTCTCTGCCTCAACAACCACTCAAGTGAAGCAATCCCAATCTCTTTTTACTTGTCCTTTAGGAGATAGTCATCATTTGCCCCCACCCCCAGCCCGGATCTGAGTTACTGACTCAACAACTAGTAGTAAAATCTTTGTTAGATTTGCTTAGCCTTCTCTGTTTCATCAATATTCTAAGATTTTTCTCCTGATTATAACCTCCCACTCTATAGATCAATCACAATTCTGTTTATCATTCAGAAATGTTAATGTTCTTGTTTATTTGTGCTCCCTGTGTGACTGTCTAGGGAGCATAGAATTGGTCACCATAAAACTTAAAGAGTGTAACTTTATGAAGCATAAAACTCAATTTCCCGGAAAAGCCATGAAATATAATATAGATAACAGTTTCATCACCCAGTTTTAAATGATTTTGACATCTGAAACCCCGAAGAAACTGGAAAAGGAACACTGTCTGTTCCCGAGTCACCAACTCCATCCCACTCCCTAGCATCCAAGGCTGTTTGCAACTTCCAGAATCGACCGTGCCGATGCTCGACCTCCCATCTTGCACCTTCCGTAAGCTTGAGGTCACCCAAAAGTCAGCTGCTCACTTCCCAAATGGTACCACGTCCAGTTAACACACCACTCGAGTTCACTAGCCTACATTTTCTCCTGATCCAGCAACGCCTCGTTTCAAATTTCTCATTTGCTTGCTCAAATCCCTCCATGGCTTTGCCTCTCCCTATATCTGTAGCCTCCTGCAACACTCAGAAATCGCTGCAGCCCCCCCCCCCCAATTCTGGCCTTGAACATCGCTGATTTTAATCGCTCCGTCACTGTCAGCTGAGCCTTCAGGTGCCTGAGCCCTTAGCTCTGGAATTCTCTCCCTAAACCTCTCTCCTTCTCGCTCTTCCTTTTAAGACACTCATTAAAACCGACCTCTTTGGTCACCTATATCTCGGCTCAGTGTCGAATGTTGTGTGATAATGCTTTTAGAGAGCCATAGAAAAGTTACCGCGCAGAAAGAGCCCATGCAGCCCATCATGTCTGCGGCAGGCTTATGAAGCACCTTGGGACATATAAACAACATTAAAGGTACTATATAAATTCAAGTTGTTGCTAGCAGAACATTTGCTACTCTATGCAATAGAGCAAACTCCGTAGGCAGACGGACGATGATGTGAGCTATGAGGAACATTCCCTGCAGGGAGAAGGACTTGGAGCAATGAGACAGGTCCTAGGGCATGGCTACAGCATGGAAGCAAGGCAGTTTGCCCTTGCAGCAACAGTCTGCCACCATTTTATATGCGAGTGTGGTATATTGTTTCCCACAGAGGCTTGTGAGCAAAGCTATCCTGCAGCATTGTGTGGAGGAAATAAAGGATTATAATCAGTAGCTTCATATCTGCTCTACTGAGCTGCTAATGTTGAGCCGTTTGCTATTGCGAATGATCTTAAACAGCTAATCAATAATCCCGATCAGTCTGATGACCCAGCCAATCTCCTGGATTTGTTACTCCTCTCCGATCATAATTTTCACGTTCTACCTGCTACCTTTCATACCTTACTCTTTAAATCAATCTGGCTCTGCATCTTTGCTCGGCCATGCCTGCAGTTCCAATGGCTCTGGGAGAAATTTGGCTGATCACAGGACCTTTACAGTGTAGAAGGAGGCCGTTCGACCAATCAAGTCTGCACTGACTCCCTGATAGAGCATTCTACCCAGTCACACTCCTCTGCCTTATCCCTGTAACCCTGCACATCCTTTCTTTTCAGGTAGCAATCCAATTCCCTCTTGAATATCTCGATCGAACTTGCCTCGACCACCCTCTCAGGAAGTTCATTCCAGACTCCAACCACCCTCTGGGTGAAAAAAATTTTCTTCACATCAATCTAACTCCTTTTGCCAATCATTTTGAATCTGTGTCCTCTGGTTCTTGATACTCTCTCGAACGAGAACAATTTCTCACTTTTTACCCTGTCCATAGCCATCAGGATCTTGAATACATCTATCAAGTCTCCTCTCAGCCTTCTTTTCTCCAAGGAAAAGAGTCCCAACCTCTCCAATCTATCCTCAAAGCCACAGTTCTTTATCCTTGGAATCATTCTTGTGAATTGGCAATACCTTCGTATCCTTCCTCAAGTATGGCACCCAGATCTGGATGCAGTACTCCAGATGTGGCCTAACATGATCTTCTTACTCTTGTACTCAATGCCCCTATTAATAAAACCTAAGATACTATATGCTTTATTAACTTTTCTCTCAACACACCCTGCCATCTTCAATGACATATGTATATATACATCAAGGTCCCTCTGTTCCTGCATCTCCTTTAGAGTTTCTCCCTTTATTTTATACTGTCTCTCCATACTCTTCCTGCCAAAATGAATCAACTCACACTTCTCTGCATTGAACTTTATCTGCCACTTGTCTGCCCAATCCACCAACAAGTCTATGTCCTTTTGAAGTTCAAGACTATCCTCAGTGGTTGCGGATGATCTGGTTCAGCCTCAAACAGTTGCCAGGGAGAGAAATGGAGTTGGAGGTCTTTGTAACAGGGACCGAAGACAATGGCTTACACTTCCCAATATTTAGATAAAGGAAATACAGTGACATTGTTTTCAAGAAAACAATGCACATTGGAACAAAAACAAAAGTAGCTGGAAATACTCAGCATGTCAGACAGTATCTCCGGAGAGGAATACAGTTAACATTTTGAGTCCAAATGACTTTTCATCAGAATCCAATGCACATTGGAGCCTTCAACAAACACGCCAGTGTTTTGCTGGTTAAAACTGTCACCCTCAATGACAGAGGGCAGTTTCAAATATCTGAGTGAAATATCTTCTGGGTGTAATCCATCACGGCAGCCAAAACCAGGGGGTTAATGTTAACCAAACCCACCTGTCGGGAAACAGATGGGATCAGGGCTAACACCAGTCTTACATTCCATCCAAATCCAATAGTGAGAGAGGAACAATTTGTGAGATGTAGGAAGTTAAAAGCTCTGTATCTGACATGGGGATACAGCTTGAAAAAGTTACAAAACTTTTGGAAATCATGGCATTAATTGAATTTATTCAGGAACAATTCACAATCTGTAAGAATAAACTGTGAGTAGAAAGGAACTGAGAGGTAGGCAGAAAATACCACAGCCTTGTTCATCACTGCAACATCACACAACATGGGTGAATAAACTGCACTTGTTTTAAGGTCTGTCTTTAATTGACCATCGGGTCCTGGTCAAATTGGGCAGGGTGTAAAAAAACAACAGTCCTCCACACAATCAGGTCAGATTCCCAACTGGCGGGGTTAAGTTAAAATTGCCCCCAGGTTTCCACTGCCCTAGGTCAGTGAAATCCTGCCACCCTCCAGACTCCATTAATACCTAGTCCTGATGAGACCCTTTCCATTATCCTTCCAGTGTCCCAATGCACACCTCTCTGATGCCATCCCTCGAGTCTCTCGTAATTTCAATTCACCTTACTTGACTTCATCAGAGGACATGGGGCGGGGTTTTATAGCCCTGTCTCGGCAGGGGCGGGGCTGTAAAAGGCGGTTAGCCATTCATAAGTCCACTGACTTCGGCAGGACTGGAAAATCCCACCGGCGGGAGGGGCCATGAAATCCTGCCCTTGGATTTAAAATAATTGGCAAAGGAACCAATGAGTGGAGAATTTTTTCTTTCACAGCGAATTGTCGTGATCTGGGATGCGGTGCCTGAAAGGTTGGTGGAAGCAGATTCGATAGTAACTTTCAAATGGGAATTGGATAAATGCTCGAAGGGAAAATATTTGCAGGGCTAAGGGGAAAGAGCAAGGGAGTGGGACTAGTTGGCTGGCTCTCTCTTTCACAGGCACGATGGCCGAACAGCCTCCTTCGGTGTGGTCTGATTCTACTAAGTTCATCTGATTTCTGAAGCTGATCTTCTGCAGCTACCATTCTTATAAATAATGACTGAGCTTCTTCTAACACTGGTGCATTCTTCCCAAGCTGAATGGGTCTCCAAATATGAACGTTACACAGCACCCCATACAACCACAGGGTTACTTCCTTGCCTTCATGTTCCATTAACTTACTGCTTCGAATGATCAATATACCTGGCTCCTGAAATTCTTTTGTTGATCTACTTCTCCAGTTGGGATGTATTCCACTCTTCCCAATCTCACACTTTGCTACCTAACCTTGCCCCTGCCATCATTCTCTACATGTCCGTGCTCAATTTTCTGTTCTCCGCACAAATGGCTACACTTCTGGCTTTGCAAGGTTGAATATTCCTCCCTCTGGTCCCGAATCCAGGTCATTAAAGCACGGAATGAAAAGCTGTGGCCTCAGTATCCATCTGGGAGAGTTTATCCCTGTTTGCCAACCTGAAAATATCCCTTTCACCCCCAACACTCTGCCTCCCACCAACCAACCGATTTCTTACTCATGCCATGAGCTTGTCTGCTGTTCAATGTAATTTAATATTAAGCTGTCAATCTTTTGGCTGGAAGGATATCATGTACAACCTGGAAATTAACAACTATGATCCTCCTCTGCCCATCACTTCACTGATTCTGCCAAGTTAGATATAATTTAAAAGCAAAATACTGAGGATGCTGGAAATCTGAAACAAAAATAGAAAATTCTGGAAAATCTCAGCAGGTCTGACAGCATCTGTGGAGAGAGAAACAGAGTTGATGTTTCGAGTCCGTATGACCTTTCTTCAGACCCTTCTTCAGATGAAATTTATCTTTTCTAAATTCATCCGGGCCCTTTAACACTTTTCAAGTCCTCATTGAGTCTGATGAGAAGCCACAGCAGACGCTAAACGCACTACGGCTACTTGGTATGGCCCTTGCTTTCACTACAAAAAATGCTGCTTTCTAATGCTCGTACATGGTCCCTAAATCAAGCAATTAGGAACGTCAGGAGGCCATTTAGCCCCTTGCGCCTGTTCCAACATTCAACTAAATCATAGCTGATCTGTATCCTAACTCCATCTACTGCACCTTGGTTCTGTATCCTTTAATAACCTTGTCCAATAGAAATCTATCAACGTCAGTTTTGAAACTGTCAATTGCCTCACAGTTTTCTTGGGGGGTGGGGGGGGGGCAGATTTTCACTCCCCTTTGTGTGAGAAAGTGCTTCCTGACATCACCCCTGAACTAGGGTTGCCAACTATAATTAAATGCATTGCTGGAGGTTTCATCACATGACTTGTCACCACATTCCAGACATTAGTCAGCCAACACATCCATCCTTGTGACGCCTCCCTACGTCAAGTGGAAAGCAATAAGGTTTATTACCCAACTGGATGATGTTTGACTGTCAGCCAAATAGCCTGCTTTTCCCATTTTCAATATTTTTATCTCTGGCAGCGAGATGTGTTCAAAGAAAATAACAAAAATAACAATCTTTTATCATGTCCCAATGATTTTTCTCTGGGGTTGCATGCAGCAGTGTCCTGGAGATTGAGCTTCGATTCCTGGAGACTCGAGGCCGATCCTGGAGGTTTCCCAACCCTACCCTGAATGGTCCAGCTCTAATTTTAAGGTTCTGGACTCCCTCCATCCACCAGAGGAAATAGCTTGTCTCCATCAACCCTACTGAATCCTTTACTCATCTGGAACATCTCAATTGGAATGTACTTGGGTCAAGTTTTGAAAACCAATGGTCTCCAAGATGCACGTTTTCTCAGCCAAACCCCAGTTTTTTGTCTTTGAAAGGAGGTTTCCCCTCTTACCTCTGTTAGCCACCATCACCTTCTTGATGGGCTTGTATTCCTTGTGATGAGTGCTTTGATAAGCAGCATTGAGCACAGCAATCCGTTTGACCCCCAGGAAGCTGAAGCCCCCTTTTACAAGTCGAAGCTGAAGCATCTGAAATCACAGCAGAGACGATGCATTAAAACAACTAATGTTTCATACTCACACTTCAAACAAGACTTGATGTTTCATTATTCACACAGCCCCAAAATCAACATTTCAAGGCAGCTTTGATAAGAGTAGACAAGAAGAACCTGCAGCAGGGTCAAGTCCCTGATTTCAGCAATGTGAATGTGGAAAGAAAAAGAGAAAGGGCAACATTATCCTGAGCCATTTTCATGAACCTTCACTGCAGAATAGGCAGCAAATCGGGAGGAAATATTAGAAGGTTAATACATTAAAACAAAATAAAATGTGCCATCTAGTGTTTTTTTAATATTCATTCAGGGCATGTGGCTAGACCAGCATTTATTGCCCATCCCTAATTGACCTTGAGAAGGGGGTGGTGAGCTGCCTTCTTGAACTGCTGTTGTCCATGTGGTGTAGGAAGACCCACAGTGCTGTTAGGAAGGGAGTCCCAGGGTTTTGATCCAGCAACAGTGAAGGAACCACCGATATATTTCCAAATCAGGATAGTGTATGACTTGGAGGGGAACTTGCAGGTTGTGCTGTTCCCATGTGTCATAAGAACAAAAGAAATAGGAGGAGTAGGCCATTCGGCCCCTCAAGCCTGTCCTACTATTCAATAAGATTATGGCTGATCTGTCCCAGGCCTCAACTCCTCTTTCGTGCCAGCTCCTCATAGCCCTTAACACCCCGATATTTCAAAATTCGATCTGCCTCCTCTTTAAATACTTTAGTCATCTAGCCTCACAACTATCTGGGATAAGGAATTTGAGACATTCACCACCTGCTGAGAGAAGAAATTCCTTCACATCTCAGTTTTAAATGAATGTCCCTTTATTCTGTAACTATGCCCCCAGGCCGGGATTCCCCCACAAGTGGAAACATCTTTTCAACATCTACCCTGTCAAGCCCCTTCAGAACCTTATATGTTTCAATAAGATCACCCCTCATTCTTCTAAATACTAATGATTAAAGGCCTAATCTGTTTAGCCGTTCTTGATAAGTCAGCCCCTTCATCCCAGGAATCAGCCTAGCGAATCTTGTTTCAACTGCTTCCAATGCCAGTATGTCCTTTCTTAAATGCAGGGGCCAAAACTGTGCACAGTACTCCAGGTGCAGACACACCAACACCCTGTACAGTTACAGTTTTTTTTTAATCATTCATGGGATGTGGGCTTCGCTGGCTGGGCTAGTATTTATTGCCCATCCCTAGTTACCCTTAAGAAGGTGGTGGCGAGCTGCCTTCTTGAACTGCTGCAGTCCATGTGGTGTAGGTACATCCAAATTCTGTTAGGAAAGAAGTTCCAGGATTTTGACCCAACAACAGTGAAAGAACAGCAATATATGTCCAAGTCAGAATGGTGAGTGACTTGGAGGGGAACTTTCAAATTGTGGTGTTCCCATCAATCTGCTGCCCTTGTCCTCCTACATGGTAGTGATTGTGGGTTTGGAAGGTGCTGTCTAATGAGCCTTGGTGAATTCCTGCAGTGCATCTTATAGACGGTACACACTGCTGCTACTGTGCGTCGGTGGTGGAGGGAGTAAATGTTTCTGGATGTGATGCCAATCAAGTCAGCTGCTTTGTCCTGGACGGTGTCAAGCTTCTTGAGTGTCGTGGGAGCTGCACTCATCCAGGCAATTGGAGAGCATTGCATCACACTCTTGACTCGTGCCTTGTAGATGGTGGACAGGCTTTGGGGAGTCAGGTGAGTTACTTGTCGTGGGATTCCTAGCCTCCAAACTGCTCTTTTAGCCATAGTGTTTATACGGCTAGTCCAGTTCAGTTTCTGGTCAACGGTAACCGCCAGGATGTTGATAATAGGGGATTCAGTGATAGTAATGCCATTGAACATCAAGGGGCGAGGGTTGGATTCTCTCTTGTTGGAGATGATCATTGACTGACACTTGTGTGGCGTGAATGTTACTTGCCACTGGATATTGTCCAGGTCTTGCTGCATTTGGACTTGGACTGCTTCAGTATCTGAGGAGTCGCAAACGGTGCTGAACATTGTGCAATCATCAGTGAACATCCCCACTTCTGACCTTATGATGGGAGGAAGGTCATTGATGAGCACTGTTGATGACCCATTCCATTACTTTACTGATGATTGAGAGTAGACTGGTGGGGCGACGATTGACTGGGTTCGATTTGTTGTCCTGCTTTGTGTGTACAGGACATACCTGGGAAATTTTCCACATAGCTGGTGAGTGCCAGTGTTGTAGCTGTATTGGAACAGCTTGGCTAAGGGCATGGCAAGTTCTGGAGCACAAGTCTTCAGCACTATTGCCGGAATATTGTCAGGGCCCATAGCCTTTGCAGTATCCAGTGCCTTCAGCCGTTTCTTGATATCATGTAGAGTGAATCGAATTGGCTGAAGGCTGGCATCTGTGATGCTGGGGACTTCTGGAGAAGACCAAGATGGATTATCCACTCGGCACTTCTGGCTGAAGATTGTAGCAAATGCTTCAGCCTTATCATTTGCACTAATGTGCTGGGCTCCTCTATCATTGAGGATGAGGATATTTGTGGAGTCTCCTCCTCAAGTGAGTTGTTTAATTGTCCATCACCATTCACGACTGGATGTGGCAGGACTGCAGAGCTTAGATCTGTTGTTGTGGGATCGCTTAGCTTTGTCTATCACTTGCTTATGCTGTTTGGCACTCAAGTAATCCTGTGTTACAGCTTCACCAGGTTGACACCTCATTTTCAGGTATGCCTGGTGCTGCTCCTGACATGCCCTCCTGCATTCTTCATTGAACCAGGGTTGATCTCCTGGCTTGAGGGTAATGGTAGAGTGGGGGATATGCCAGGCTATGAGGTTACAGATTGTGTTCGAGTACAATTCTGCTGCTGCTGATGGCCCACAGTGCCTCATGAATGCCCAGTCTTGAGTTGCTAGATCTGTTCGAAATCTATTCCATTTAGCAACTCAATGGAAGATATCCTCAATGTGAAGGCGGGACTTCAACTCCACAATGACGGTGCGGTGGTCACTCCTACCAATGCTGTCATAGACAGATGCATCTGCAGCAGGCAGGTTGGTGAGGATGAAGTCAAGTATGTTTTTCCTTCTTGTTGGTTCCTTCACCACCTGCCGTTGGTTCCTTCACCACTTGCCACAGACCCAGCCCAGCAGCTCTGTCATTTAGGGCTCGGACAGCTCGGTCAGTAGTGGTGCTACCAAGCCAATCTTGGTGATGGACATTGAAGTCCCCCACCCAGAGAACATTCTGCGCCCTTGCCACCCTCAGTGCTTCCTCCAAATGGTGTTCAACATGGAGAAGCACTGATTCATCAGCTGAGGGAAGGCGGTACGTGGTAATCAGCAGGAGGTTTCCTTGCCCATGTTTGACCTGATGCCATGAGATGTCATGGGGTTCGGAATCGATGTAGAGGACTCCCAGGGCAATTCCCTCCTGACTGTATACCATTGTGCTGCCACCTCTGCTCGGCCTGTCCTGCCGGTGGGACAGGGCATACCCAGGAATGATGATGATGGTGGTGTCTGGAAATGATTCCATGAGAATGACTATGTCAGGCTGTCACTTGACTAGTCTGAGAGACAGCTCTCCCAATTTTGACACTGGCCCCCATATATTTGTAAGGACGACTTATTGTAACAAGACTTCCCTATTTTTAAATCGAACCCCCTGGCAATACAGGCCAAAATTTCATGTGCCTTCTTAATTACTTGCTGCATCTGCATGCTAACTTTTTGTGTTTCATGCACAAGAACACCCAGATCCCTCTGTGCTGCACTTTTTTGGAGACTCTCCCCATTTAAATAATAATCTGTCTTTTGATTCATCCTACCAAGTGCATGACCTCACACTTGCCTACATTAAACTCCATCTGCTAAGTTTTTGCCCATTCACTCAACTTCTCTATATCCCCTTGCAGGTTCCTTATGTCTTCATCACAACATGCCTTCCCACCTATTTCTGTATCATCAGCAAATTTGGATACGTTGCACTCTGCCCCCTCCTCCAAGTCATTAATATTGATAGTAAATATTTGAGGCCCCAGGACTGATCCCTGTAGCACTCCACTAGTAACATCTGTCTTCTGTGCGTTAACCCATTCTCAATCCATGCTAATACCTTACTCCAATACCGTGAGCTCCTATTTTATGCAATAACCTTTTATGTAGCACCTTATCGAAAGCCTTCTGGAAATCCAAATACACTACATCTACCGGTTCCCCATTATCAACTCTGCTTGCTACAACCTCTGCCTATGTCCTATATGTCTGCTGCCCATGTCCTTCTAAGTGGTAGAGGTCGCGGGTTTGGAAGGTGCTGTCTAAAGTGTCTTGGTGACTTGCTGAGGTGCATCCTGTAGATGGTACACACACTGCTGCCACTGTGTGTCGGTGGTGGAGAGACTGAATGTTTGTGGATGGGGTGCCAATCAAGTGGCCGGCTTTGTCCTGGATGGTGTCAATCAGCCAGGCAAGTGGAGAGTCTTCCATTACACTCCTGACTTGTGTCTTGTAGATGGTGGACAGGCTTTGGGGAGTCAGGAAGTGAGTTTGTAAAAGTATCAGTAAACAGGTGATATCATTGCAACTATTACATGTGAAGATTTTCCTTTTGAGAAAATAAAGATTAAAATTTTTTATATGCCTCAGACACAACTGAAGTTTATTCCTTCATGTTGATACTTTCGAGAAAACCTGAGTCTATCAAAGGCTTTACTACTCCACCCAGTTGTGATGACGCCCTCCAGCTCCACTCTTGCCATCTGAGACAAGTTGCTCCTACTCAGTGCAACCTCAGTCATCACATTTTCTGTCTTCTAACTCAGTCTTTGAGGAATTAAAAAGCTGTGGAGCTTCTTGTTGCTCTGAAACTTTTTCTTCCTCCTTCATTCTTTTAAACCCCAAGTTAATCTTACTCACTATTTCCCATCTCCTTGCCTACTCTTTCACTTTTGGGTGGTGTCCTCTGCTAGAAGCCTTGGACCCTCTCATTGTCGCCACAAGAAGCACAATCGATCTTGAAATCTGCTTATGGAAAACAGCTGAAACATTCACAAGTGGTTCTCTTGCATTTATACAGCACCTTCCATGACCTCAGGATGTCCCAAAGCACTTAACAGCCAATGAAGTACTTTTGAAGTTGTTGTGACATTTGAAACATGGCAGTCAATTTGCACACAGCAAGCTCCCACAAATAGCAGTGTGGTAATCTGTTTTAATGATGTTGGTTGAGGGATCATTCATTTTGGAAGGAAGAATGCGGAGAGACAATATAAAGGGTGCAAATCGTCAAAGGGATGTGGGAGTGGAGCCATGTACTTAAATCATTGAAGGTGGCAGGATAGGTTGAGAGCGCGGTTAATAAAGCAGGCAGCAGCCTAGGCTGTATTAATAGGGTAGTAGAGTACAAAAGCAGGGGGGTAATGTTAAACTTGCATAAAACGCTGGTTTGGCCTCAAGCAGAGTATTGTGTCCAGTTCTGGGCACCATAGTTTAGGAAGGATGTGAAGGCGTTAGAGGAAGTGCAAGAAAGGTTCATGAGAATGGTTCAAGGGATAAGGAACTTCAGTTACATGGATAGATTGGAGAAGTTAGGACTGTTCTCCTTGGAGAAGATTTGAGGGGAGATTTCCATCGAGACATTCAAAATCATGAGGAGACTGGACCAAGTAGATGGGGAAAAATGTTTCCCATTGGTGGAAGGATCGAGAATGAGAGGGAACAAGTTTAAGCTAATTAGCAAAAGAAGCAATGATGACATGAAGAAAAACTTTTTCATGCAGGGAGTGGTTAGGATCTAGAACGCGCTGCCTGAGTGTGGTGGAGGCAGATTCAATCGAAGCTTTCATAAGGGAATTGGATAACTATCTGAAAAGGAAGAATGTGCAGGGTTATGGGGAGGTGGGAACGCTACTGGATAAATTGCTCCTTCAGGAGAGCCAGCACAGATATGATGGGCCGAATTGCTTCCTTCTGTTCTGTAACCATTCTGTGATTCTGTCCTTTCTATAAATGTTGATCAGGGCATCAGGAAGAGCTCCTCAGCTGAACTTTGAAATAATGTTGGGGATTCACCTCAAAGGTCAGACTAGGCCTCAGTTTTAAATCTAACATTCCGTAATCTGCAATCAAAAATAGTTTATACAACTACAACACTGACACCTACCCGGTAATCTGGAAAATTGCCCAGATATGTCCTGTACACAAAAAGCAGGGCAAATCCAACCCAGCCAATTACCATCCCATCAATCTACTCTCCATCATCAGTAAAGTGATAAAAGGGGTCATCAACAGTGCTATCAAGTGGCACTTGCTTAGCAATAACCTGCTCACTGACATTCAGTTTGGGTTTTGCCAGGGCCACTCAACCCCTGACCTCACTGTCTTGCTTCAAAATCCTGGAACGCCCTCCCCAACAGCACTGTGGGTATACCTATACCACAGGGACTGCAGCGGTTCAAGAAGGCAGCTCATTACCACCTTCTCAAGGGCAATTAGGGATGGACAATAAATGCTGGCCTAGCCAGCGACGGCCACATCCCATGAATTAGTTTTTAAAATCCAGCTAATTTTCCAATTGGAAGCCCCTCAATATCCAATGTTCCATTTACTCAGGACAGAGCAACACTTAATTTTGCATTGATAATGCAGGAAGTAGTTCTGCAACTTAGGTCCTGATGTCATAGAGAGCAGGATCTCCGCGCCAAGACTGCACTGGATCCAAATTAAACAAGTGCATTTGTATGAAGAATAGCCAGTGGCTATTCTTTCAAGGGCGACAGGTAGTGTGTGTGGGGAGTTTGTTGAGTGTGTGCGGCCTGCAGATAATCACAAACAGGACTTTTGTAGTGACCGCCAGTACTTTTGGTAGTGCATGTGAAACCACTGTGCTGACCTTGCCACCTCAGCCCACATTGGCTAAAAACCTTTCCCAACGCGGTTTGGATCGCGATTAAGGCACGGATCCTTTGGGGCAAAAACAAAAATACCTGGAAAAACCCAGCAGGTCTGGCAGCATCTGCGGAGAGGAGCATAGTTAATGTTTCGAGTCCGAATGACCCTTCAACAGAACAGGGGCTGGCTGATTTGTTTCTGGCACAACCTCCGGGGTTGCCTCTGTGGCATGGAGGGTTAACTCTAAACTGAAGCCGTGCTTAAAAAGAGATCGGATCACGTTCGGTCAAAAGCTACACTTAAGCATTTGGCCCTGACGAAGAGTCTGGAATTAATTAGCGTTCCTGGCCGCAGGGTTTACTTCATTAATTGACAGCACATGGGAATTGCTCAAATATTGTCAATTCATGGAAATAGATTATTTGAGTGACAACTTGGTTGCACACAGGGTGCAGTTGAAGAAGCTCTTTTGACCCATTTGATCATCTCTTTGTAAAAGAGCAGCCCGGACAATCTCAACATCATCATAATCAGCTAATTTTTCAATAGGCTCAGTGTCCTAAAGATCAGAGTGGGCCCATCAACAGCTATGACATCGCAGATGATAGGTGCCCCGCGATCTTTTATTTTTCTTTATTCTTTCATGAGATGTGGCCATCATTTGTTGCCCATCCCTAATTGCCCTTGAACTGAGTGGCTTGCTCAACCATTTCAGAGGGCAGTTAAGAGTCAACCACATTGCTGTGTGTCTGGAGCCACATGTAGGCCTGACTGGGTAAGGATGGCAGATTTCCTACCCTAATAGACATTAGTGAACCAGATGACCTTTTACGACAATCGATGATGATGGTTTCATGATCATCATTACTGACACTAGTTTTCAATTCCTGGTTTGTTTACTGAATTTAAATTCCACCAGCTGCCGTGGTAGGATTTGAACCCATGTCCCCAGAGAATTCACCTGGGCCTCTGGATTACTAGTCCAGTGACGATACCATCACACCACCATCTCCCCATGACTGGTTTCATTGAATGGGCCTCCCTAATTGAAACTCCTGAATACATCAGGCCCACCTTGTTAAATCTTTTTCAATGTTCAGGACTTGCAATTCAAAGCATTGGCTGTGGTCTTTGGTTGTGATTTTAAAAAGGCTTTCCACAAGAGATGAAGGCTGTGCCCTTTGCAGACCTTAGATATAGCACAAACACCAGGCAATAACCTGGGGCAATAGTCCAGCAATGCAAACACTTGGTAGCCTGGGTAGGATCATTAGCATTTTTATTTGGCTATCGGAGCACAACATTGCTGATCCAATATGTTGTGGAAAAGTGCAGAGGGAGCTCTGTTGCAACTTCGGTCAACAGGTCTCCATGAGGAATGTTGATAAGAGTTGATAGGGAGAAACGGTTTCCAGTGATAGGAGGGTCAGTAACCAGGGGGACACAGATTGAAGGTAACTGGTGAAAGAACCAGAGGGGAATGAGAGGACATTTCTTTTCACATTGCATTGCTGTGATCTGTAATGGGCTGCCTGACAAGACGGTCGAAGCAGACTCAACAGTAACTTTAAAAAGGGAATTGTATCAATACTTTGAAAAGGAGAAATTTGCAGGGCTATGGGTAAAGGGCAGGATTGTGAGAGACTAATTGGATCAGTCTTTCAAAGAGCCAGCAAAGGGCTTCCTTCAGTGCTGTATGATTCTATTCTATTTGTTTATCTTGGTTGGCTGACTGTGCCATTGGTATCCCTCCTCCTCCCTGTCCAGTCTCCAAACATGATTTCCACATTCTGTCAGAACCAGACATAAGTGTGTAGAGGACATAGTCATTACACCATTTTTATAGCACAGAAACAGGCTATTTGGCCCAATGAGTCCAAGCTGGTGTTCATGCTCTATACGAGCCTCCTCCCATCTTACTCCATCTAGCCCTTTCAACAAATCCAACCCTGGTTGTGACTAACCAGTGTGTATGCAAGGAGTACTGCCTGTCATACACCATCATAAAGGCTAGGAATGCGCAGTGACTAATTGGGTGTGGAAGAGGGATGAAGGGCAGCTATTTTCATGTTTTCTGGTGTTTGAGATAAAATGGTGGAGAACTTGTGAATGGAACTATACAGAATTGTGTAGAGTTCACAGCACAGCAAAAACTATTTGGCCCGACTGGTCTATCTTGGTGTTTATGCTCCACACGAGCCTCCTCCCTATCCAGTTCATCTCACCCTATCTCAAAATATCCTTCTATTCCTCTCTCCCTCACGTTATTCTAGCTTCTCCTTTAATGCATCAACGCCGTTGGCCTCAACTACTCCCTATGGTAACGAATTCCACATTCTCACCACTCTGAGTAAAGACGTTTCTCCCGAATTCCGGGTCATTTAAAATTTTGCGTAATGGGTGGGATAAGAAACTGCAGGTCATTGTCAGCCCATGTATTTGCTGTACACGTGGCACACCCTAGTTAATAAAATGGCTACGAGAGTGGTGTTATCGACTCAACAGTATGTTTACTCGGGCCAGAGAGGAACTCCCTCAGTACAGGCCTTCTTGCCAGTTAATCTTGCCCAATATTTGTCAACAATGGCAGGAGATCCATGCCAGCAGCACAAGAACAATGTAAAGCAGCGACAGCAACTTGCACAGGAGGAATTAAGCAAAGTCCCAGCTCAGCTCACTGGCAGCATTGCCGCTTCTGAGACAGACAGTAACAGGTTTGAGACCCACTCTGGAAACTGGAGTCATAATCTGGACTGACACTCCAATGTAGTGCTGAGGGAGTGCTGCACTGTCGGAAGTATCATCTTCTGGATGAAACGTTACCTCGTCTGCCCTCTGAGGTGAACATAAAAGATCCCGTGGCAGTATTTTGAAGAGAAGCAAGGGAGCTCTCTCTGATGTCGGGGGCCAATATTTATCCCCCAACCAACATCACTAAAACAGATTATTGTCATCATCCTGTTACTATTTGAGAGATCTTGCCATGCTATTTGGCTGCCATGTTTCGTACATTAGAACAGTGACTACATTTCAAAAGTACTTCATTGGTTTTGAAGTGTTTTGGGATATCCTGTAAATGTGAAAGGCGCAATAGAATGGCACAAATTGCAACATTCCTCTCCCTCCATCCCAACTTCTAAGCTCTTGCCCAACCCCACTTCCCTCCCACCCAACATTCTGCCAATTGCACTCCGGGACTCAGCAATACTATCTACCAGTTCATCTTCAGTTTCTATCTGCCTCACAGTTGTGTTGTACCTAAGGCCCATTAACAAGTATGTTACGGCTCTAAATGGCAACAGAAGAAATAGGAACAGGATTAGACCATTCAACCCCTCAAACCTGCTCTGCCATTCAATAAGATCATGGCTGATCTTTTTGTGTTTCGATTTCCACATTCCCATCTACCCCCTATAACCTTTGATTCTCTTGCCTAGTAAGACTCTATCCACCTTCTCCATAAAAGTATTCAATGCCCCTGCCTCCACCAGTTTCTAAGGCAGAGTACTCCAAAGTTGCACCAACTCTCTGAGAGAAAACAATTTCTCCTCATCTCTGTCCTAAAAGGGCGACCTCTAATTTTAAAACAGTGGCCCCTAGTTCTGGACTCACCCACAAGAGGAAACATCCTTTTGACGTACATCTTATCAAGACCGTTCAGGATCTTGTATATTTCAATCAATGGCAATGGAAAAGCCAAGATTGGAAGCACCAAGATAGAGGGTAGTGGACAATTTCAAGTACCTTGGCTTGAGGATAAACACCAAAGTTACACTATCCATACAGCTTAGATTAGCGACCACAAGAGGCGTGACCAGTGATTTAAGTAGCATCTGGAGGTCCAAAAGTGTCAGCATGAAGTTGAAAAAAACATCTAGTACAGTCACTGGTGTGGAACATCTATGGATACAAGAGTTGGGACTCTGGAGAAAGGTTGAGAGGAGGAGGACAGCTTTTGAAATGCAGACATGGCAGAGGTTGCTCAGAACCAGCTGGATCAAGAGAAAGACAATTAAGTGGGTTAGCTTGAGAGGAGAAGTTCAGAAATCAAAAGGTTGCTAATGACAGTTAGAGATAAAGAAAGAAAGCCGGGTACAAGCATTGGACCACAGCCTTGCCCCGGCAACAATTGAAGGAAAAACTGAGGGTTAAGAACAGAAGAGTAAGAAGAAAAACGGGATTACTTCGAGACATGGACTGAGGAGAATTGAAAAAAGCCAAAGAAGCAAGATGATGCCAGCGGCTATGGTAACAACAAACAAATGATAAATGGTCCTCTGTCTCAGAGCAAGATGTTAAACACATATGAAAGCACTGTGTGTTAAAGTGGAGCAATCAAAAGTCAATTAGGCCCAAATCTTTCCACACAAGAATGGTCAACAAAAACTGTCATTAATACTAGCTCCAGTAGAATCTAGTTAATCCATATAACAGGGAGGAATGAAAAAATAAGACAGCTGGTGTACAAAACTGATATTCCCAGCTAGACTCCTGATGCTATATTGAAGCAAAGATGTGAGTACTGTTTTATAATCTGATTAAATATGATGTAATCACCATGATCAATAAATGCAGTATCCTAAACCCTCTTCACCCGACCATGCTTTTCATGACTGTCTACCCTTTGATCTAATTCAATGTTGTTGTATGAGGAATGTTTACAGCATGCAGTGGCTCACCCTCCAAACCCTCCACATCGTGATGACCTCAGTAGAGCTGTACAGTTGCCAGCTGTGCCATTGAGTTCAATCCTGTTGGCGGAGAATGGATTTGGAATACAGTTTAAAGTTGGCACTGTTGAAGTCTGTTTCTTTTTGGTTGCATATGCACAACAGATCCACTTAAACTCATCACAAAGCTAGCAGATTGATTTGAATGATGAAGTGAGCTATAACAGACTTGCTATTGCGTGTTCTGACTGTGATGCAACTGCTGAGATTTGGAGCTTGTTGATTGGGACACCCAGTAGTGATACCATTGCATCACCTCCTTGTCCAAATTGCCCTGGGGGTCAGTGACATGGCAAAAGTAGCCTTGTGTGGAAAGAACAGTTCTCATAATGTCTCAGTCCCCCCTCTGTCTATCATTCTCTCCCTCCTTCCCTCCCTCAAACCCTACTTCCCACCCTGTCTCCTTGGTTCCCTCCCTTGTGCCTCCCTTCCTCGTTTCTCCCTTTGTTTGCTCAAAGTGCCTAAAGCTGCAGACAGACCGAGAAGGATGAGGAAGGTTAATGCACCATGGTTGCCAAGGGTGACATTTGTTGACTGTGGTTGCTGCGGAATGGGCAAGAATCTGAGGTTCGAACACTACAATCCAGGAAAAGATGAGCACGACCTTGAGAGGTAGCAATACTTTTTATTCTTTCATGAGATGTGGGTGCTGTTGGGGAAGGAAACAGATAAAGGAGTTCAATTGCTAATTATTAGTTAACAACCTAAGTAACTATTTGGTTGTATAAAAGCGATAACAGGTGAGACAAGTTTTGTCTGTGGAGAGTTTTATGACCGTAATAAAACTAACTGAAGGAGTCTGTATTGGTTTCAATCTTCATTTCCAAACAACTATTGAGGCTTAACAGTGGTAGCAGAGAATGGTTGCTGCTTGTAGGTAAAAAAAAAAGATTGGAAACTAAGCTTTCTTTGGACAAAAGACTGTATTTGAAGTTAACTGTAAGAATAGAGTAGTTTGGAGTCACTAAAAATGGCTGAATCAAAATGTTGGGGTATGTTTACCCACCGATGTTTCCTGCGTGTCAACCGTATGACCAATGGATGAATGAAGTGACTATGGGTTACATCCTTGACATAGAAAAAACAGGGAATGGCCTTGGCATTTTCGCTACCGTGTGAAAACAAAATAAGGTGCAAAGTATTTTTGGAGTTGGAGCCTGAGCAATTCAACACAGATGAAGGTTTGGAAATATTATCAGATCTTATGGATAATAAATCATCCTTTCAGTAGATCTTAAGTGCTTACAAAGCATGGTCAGGTTTAACAAATTTCGAAAGTTGAAGGATTGTTCCATAGAAGGTTACACAATGGAGTTCAGTAGACTACATTCAAGATTTCAGAAGTTCTGTCTAGAAGTACCTCAATCAGTGCTGGTATTTAAGTTACTAGACTGTGCCAGACTATTGGATATGGATAGGCTTCTAGTTCTGACGGGAGTTAAATTTGGGGAAAGACACACACTGCAAGAACAGACGTCAGAAGCTCTAAAAAAAATTTCTTGGAAAACATTCCTTTCCGGCAGCGCTCATTGCGCAAATGGGTCATTCGACTGTAAGACAGAAAATGTAAGACAGGATGGCGAGATCGTCTAGAAACAGGACGCAGGCATCAGTACGAAAGGAGATTTGTAACTAGGAACAATGAGGACAGAAACACCTTTGACAGTTATGGCAGGAGAAAAGAATTGGGGGATTGCAACAAAAGGATGAACCCCAGAAATGCCCAGGGTGTGGTGTTTCAGATGCGATTCAAAATACCATTATGCAGTGAACTGTCCGAAACGATATAATGTGTTCGAAATTAAACATGAGACAGAAGACTCGGGAGAAGACGACAGAGATATTGGCCGAATAGAGGGCATCATTAGTTACAAGAAGTTTCAGCCAGATAATGAATGTCTTGGTTGCAGAGTCCTTCGACTGTGTGGTGCTAGATAGCGGATGCACGTCTACAGTCTGTGGAATAGACTGGACTCCTTAAATGACAATGATCGGAATAAGGTTAAAGAATTTGGGAGTTCCACCAGCTTTGGATTCGGAGATGATAATAACCTAAAATCTTTAAAAAGGGTAGTGATTCCCTGTAAGGTAGCTAGAGTCAATCATTTCATCGGCACGGATGTAGTGTCTAGCGAAATACCGTTATTGTTGAGCAGGCAATCGATGAAGAAAGCGCAAATGAAGCTGGACATGGAGAACGACATGACTACTGTATTTGGAAAACCTGGGGATTTACAATTTACGCAATCTGGACACTACTGTATTCCTTTAATGAAACCTAACTCGTCTACTAAGGAAATTTAAGAAGTGCTATTAGCATCGGGGGTAAGAATTTACAAAAGGCTAATTGTGTTAAAATTGCATTGGCAGTTTGCCCATCCTTCTTCCCAAAGGTTAAAAATTTTGCTAAACGATGCAGGGATAAGAGATGGAGAGTACACTAAACTTATAGAGGAGATATGCAATAGATGTAAGCTATACAGAAGGACACAGTCGCGGCCCATAGTGAGTCTACCCCTGAGGGATTTCAATGAAGTTGTGGCAATGGATTTAAAGGTGTGGGATCAAGAAAAGAACATTTTTATTTTACATTTCGTAGATTTAGCAACAAGGTTTAGCTAGTCGACAATCCTACACAGTAAAGAAAATAATCGTGGATTAGGTTATGGGAAAGTGGATAGGGACCAGATTGAGACCATCAGCAAGAGTCCTCACTTATGAGGGAGGGGCGGAATTTGCTAACAATGAGTTTTGGGACATGTGCGAAAACATGAATATAATAGGTATGAATACAGCAGCAGAAAGGCTTTTTAGTAATGGAGAGAGTGAGAGGAATCTCACGATGATAGATGAGATGCTTCGTAAGATTTTGGCAGATGGACCAAGCTGTAAATTAACATCTGCTCTAGCATGGGCTGTCCACGCCAAGAATTCACGGCAGATGGTTGGAGGTTATAGTCCATATCAGTTGGTCTCTGGTAGAAATCCAAAAATTCCTTCAGTCCTGAGTGATCATCCCCCAGCTTGGGAAGGAACTACAATGAGCTCTACTTCTTCTCTGAGCATTTAAATGTTCTACACACGGGTAGAAGGGTGTTCCTTAAAGCTGAATGTTCAGAAAGTGTCTTAGGGCTTGCCGAATCCTATGTACAACCATCAGAAACTTTATAATCAGGGAGACATGGTATACTATAAAAGTGGACTTAACGAGTGGAAAGGCCCGGGAAAGGTTATGGGTAAAGATGGTAAAACAGTCATTTTACTGCATGGGAACCAGACTATTCAGGTACGCTCATCGAGGTTAGTTGGTGCTGATTACAAATTTGCAGGTCTGGAATGGGATGTAAGAAGGGACAAGGAACCCATGTACTTCTCATACCCATATGTTGCATTATTGTGAGGACCAGGTAGCTGAAGTTGACATCTGAAGATGGACATAGTAATTCGGATGAATAAAGTGAGGCGATCTGTCCCAGAGGACAACTGCCAAAAGCTGGCATACTTGCCAGAAGGGGCCAGTCAATGGCGGAATGCGACAATTGTAGGTAGAACAGGGAAAGGCCACTGGAAAATATAAAAGCTGGTTAAATGTATGAGATAAAGGACAGGAGGTTAGGCCAATGGATTGGGAACATGAAGTACAAAAATGGAAGGCACGGAATGCAGCATCAGTTCAGACCGTGGATCTGGGAGTAAACAAGCCTCTAGGAAGAGATCGTGAACGGTTGAAAGAGCATCTATAAATGGGAGAGGGAGGTCAAACAGTAACAGTCTGGAGCGTGATAGAGGGCATGGCTTAACGAGGTCAAGGAATATGGCACAGACTGGTAATGCTACAAGCAGCCGAAGCTCATGTGATTGAGACGTCTTAGTAGCTTCAAACAAATTAGACGATAAATTAATAAAGGATGCCAAACAGCAAGAGCTACGTAGTCGAAACAAATTTGGGGTATACACAGAGGTGCCAGATAAGGGATAGCCAGCTCTGTCTCATAGATGGATATGCACGGAAAAGGTGCATCTCGATGGGACTTACAAAGCTAAAGCTAGGCTAGTGGCACGAGGGTTTGAAGAGAAATTGGGTGACCAGGATATACGAGTAGATTCACCTACGGCAGGAGAAGTTATTCTAAAGATCCTTATGGCTGTCTTATTTACAAATGCTTGGGAATGTAAGTCATTGATATTAAAGCTGCCTTTTTGCAGGGACATCAGCCACAAGGGGAAGTTTTTCTCCGTCCACTGAAAGGCGCCAAATGCAGAAGGGACACTCTGGAAGCTTAATAAAAGCATATATAGTTTAAATGATGCCTCCAGAGTTTGGTATTTCTCAGTGAGGTCAGTTTGTTAAGGTTAGGCCGTCTTCAGTAGGAAGCAGACCTAGCAATGTTTTGTTGGCACTGTGGAGGGAAACTTGCAGGCATCTTTATGATCCATGGAGGTGTTTTTGTGGGGTGGCAGTAGAGAATTTGAAACGGTTGTCATTAAAGGGCTCAGAGCACAGTTTAAAATTGGAAGTCTGGCTTCTGCCGTGTAAATACATTGGACAGAGCGGATCACACGTCCTTTTACATCAGCAATCCTACTTAGAGAACATCAATCCCATTGTAATTAGCCGTGGTAAGGCCTTCCAGGAAGATACAGCAGCTTCTGAAATGGGAAAAAAGCAACTCAGAAAGCTAATTGGGGAACTCAATTGGCTAGGTAAACAAACAAGGCCAGACGTCAGTTCTGACATTTCTGGAACTGAGCGCTAAAATGCACGATCCCAAGGTTGAAGAAATCATTCGGGCAAACAAAACATTGACTAAGTTAAAAATGGAGCATCTTGTTTTGAAATTCCCATCTTTGGGTGATTTTTAGAAAAATGAAGCTGATTGTGTTTAGTGACGTGTCTTATGCAAATCTATGTGATGGTTTTTCGAGCGCAGGATTGATAATATTTTTCATGGGGAAAGAAAGGTAAATGTTGCCTTTTAGCATGGCAATCTAAAAAAAAAAGGAGTTGTAAGAAGTAAGTTGGCAGCGGAGACTGTCGCCCTTGTTGAGCCAGTAGATATGGCATTCTTTATATCAAAGATGCTGGCAGAATCTTTAAATGGGAAAAGGTATTCAGGAATGGGACCTATCCAATGTCTCGTAGACAATAAGTCACTTTGGGAAAATGTGCACTCCATGAAGTGCGTTAACTAAAAGCGATTGCAAATTGACATTGCAAGCTTAAAACAGGATGCCCGAGAATAAGGAGACTGCCAAGATCCAATGAATTGAGAGCAGCTATCAATTATCTGACTGCTTCACCAAGAGGAGCAAGCTCCAAGAAGCTATTAGAGATCCTCAAAGAGGGACGCCTTTTTCTTTAAGATGACAAAAAAAAGGGATTGTGTGGACATATCTGTGTATGGGTTCTTTTTTTAAGGAGGGGAGTAAGGTGAATTTATTGAATGAAAAATATACATTGATGTTTTTATTACTTTCTTTTGTGATTATGTAAACTTAAGGACTACTTTCTTTTTAAGAAAAGGGGAATCTGTTGGGGAAGGAAACAGTTAAAGGAGTTCAATTGCTAATTATTAGTTAATAACCAAAGCACCCATTTGGTTATATAAAAGGGATAGCAGTTAATTTAGTTTAATTGGTTGCTCAAAAGAATTAAAAGGGATAACAGGTGAGGCAAGTTTTGTCTCTGGAGAGTTTACTGACCAGGAATAAAACTCTATCTGAAGAAATCTTGTCTTGCTTTCGGTCTTCATTTCCACACAATTATGAGGCTTAACACGCATCACTGGCAAGGCCAGCATTTGTTGCCCAGCCCTAATTGCCCTTGAACTGAATGGCTTGTTCGGCCATTTCAGAGGGTATTTAAGATTGCTTTGGGTCTGGGGACACATGTGGGCCAGACCAGGTAATGACAGCAGATTTCCTTCCCTAAGGAACATTCATGAACCAGATGCGTTTTTACAACAATCGACGATGGTCATCATGGTTACTGTTACTGAGAAGTAATAAATTATTACACCTTGATAAATTATTAACTGAATTTATATTCCACAAGCCACTGTGGTGAGATTTAAACCCATGTCCCCGAAGTATTTGTCTGAGCCTCTGGATTACTAGCCCAGTGACATTACCACTATGCCACCATCTCCCCAAAGACATGCAAAAACATAAGTCTCGCATAAGTTTCCATCTTGCAACCAGCCTAAAAGAAAATGACTCCAAATGCTGTTACGTACTCGCAGGAGGGGAGCCTAATTCAAAACAGATCGATTCCACACAGCACTTTGGAAGAAGTGTCCAAAACAGAAAGCCGCTTTATAATAGAAATTCCAATTCTAACAATGGGAGTTAGGATCACAGAATGTTACCAGCATGGAATGAGGACATTTGGCCCACCCTGCATGTGCCGGCTCTTTGAAAGAGCTATCCAATTAGTCCCACTTCCCTGTTCCTTTCCCCAAAGTCTGGCAAATGTTTCCTATTTAAGTATTTATCCAATTCCCTTTTGAAAGCCATGACTGACTCCGCTTCCAACACCCATTCAGGCAGCACATTCCCAATCATAACAACTTGCTGTGTTTTTTAAAAAAAACCTTCTCATCTTTCCCTGGCTTTTTGTTTTTGCCAATTATCTTAAATCTGTGCACCCCTGGTTCCCGACCCTCTTGCCACTGGAAATAGTTTCTCCCTATCTACCATATCAAAACCCCTCATGATTTTGAACGCCTCTATTGAATGTCCTTTTCATTTCTCTGCTCCAAGGAGAACAATCCCAGCTTCTCCAGTCTTGCCACATTAACTGAACAGCCGCATCCCTGGTCCCTTCTGGTAAATCTCCTCCTCACCCTCGCCAAGGTCTTGACTTTCTTTCTAAAGTGTGGTGCCCAGAATTGGACACCGTACTCCGGATGGGTCCTAACTAGCTCACTAAAATGCACTGCAATTCCTGCATCATCAGCAATGTCAGTCTTACCGCACAGCTGTCCTATAATACGATGCAATGAACTAGTTTCGATATCTCTTCAATTGTGTTATCTTGAGAAGGTTACATCAACTGTCTCTCAGCTTCTAATTCTCGGCCAGCAATGACAGCTAGGCTCCTCAAGTAACCCGTGCTGTTAAGTTATATATATACATAGAGAGTCCAGTTCATATGTAAACTCTGAAGGGCAGATCCCTTCTGTTCTCTTTCATGGAACGTAGTACGTGAGCTCAGTGCATGCTCCTGTTGACAATTAATCAAACAACCTCTGAACGCAAACCTTGGCCTTATCTGGAGCAAATAGTGAATCACTCCCTTCCCAACTCAAATATCTCAACTTAGAGCCAGGGGTTCAACATTTTCTTCTGTTTCCTAATTTTAGCAAAATAAATCAGACTGGGCACAACTATTTTGCAACATGGAGCAAAATATCGGCCAAGATGATTTCACTTTTATTGATTATTTCAGTGTTCAACTAAAAATGCCAGAGCTTAAAACCTCACTGCATTCTGTTACCAGAAATAGCCACCATCTTATTGTGAGCCAGTTCCCTGCTCCCACTCGCCAACAGGTCATGCCCCAATGTGTGTCAACTTCCCTCTGATCTGTATCCTTGCACCTTCCTTTCCCCATTGGCTGATCAGCCAACTATTCCTACCAAACAGATGATCAATAAGTCTCAACAATCATTGGCTTCACCAGCCAAACCAATGCTTTGAACAGTGTAGCTGTTCACTGTTTAAACATGGTGATGTCAGTTCCAGTTTTACAAGAATCTCTCTGACCAATGTTTACAGCATGTGTTTCTGCTCCAACATTACTGTCACGGTGAAGCTGTTTATGTTAAAGATGGAATATAATTGTAGAATAATTGTGCAGTTTTGGTCTCCTCAGTTAAGGAGGGACATACTTGAATTGGAGGCAGTTCAGAGAAGGTTCACTCGACTGATTGCCTTACGAGGAAAGGTTGAGCAGGTTAGGCCTATACTCATTGGAGCTTAGAAGAATGAGACTTATTATTGAAATGTATAAGATTCTGAGGAGGGGGAGGGGGAGGGGGTGGGGGCTTGACAGGGTGGGTGCTGAGAGGACGTTTTCCAGAATCTGGAACTTAGGGGGTCATGGTTTCAAAATAAGGGGTTTCCCATTTAAGATGGAGATGAGGAGGAATTTCTTCCCCGAGGGTCATCAATGTTTAGAATTCTTTTCCCCAGAGAGCAGTGGTGGCTGGGTCATTGAGTACATTCAAGGCTGAGTTGGACAGACTTTTGATTGACAAGAGTCAAGGGCTATGAGGGGCAGGCAGGAAAATGGAATAAAGGCCGCAATCTGTTTAGTCATGATCTAATTGAATGGCAGAGTAGGCTCAATGGGCTGAATGGCCTACTCCTGCTCCGCTTTTTTATGTTCTTATAAATAAGTAAGTGATCTAATAGCTCAGTGTCTTCATGATCCAAAATTAAACCCCTACCCAGGTTTTACCACCAGATCCCTGTGCGCATTGTAAGGAGTTTGGGCTTTAACATGTTGTACTGTGCTGACAAAGGGTCAGGTGGCAACATCAATCAAACTGAAAACTACACACAAAATTTCAAACTAAGCATGACTTCATGCAACTCCAAAGCAAACAGGGAATACCTTCAAGCACTTTCCAACATCCTGTCGAGCATAAGAAAGACAAGCAAGTAAATGTTGTAAAGCGCTACATATCTTTCAATGTCCCACCAAGTGTAACCCCTCTCTCCTGTTCACTCCCTATACATTAACATACCCTACCTAGTCAACTCACACTCACCTACTCATTCCCTGTAACTTTACTATTCCACCAAGTCTAATTCCACTCTCCTGTTCAACCCTGTAACGTTTAATATCCCACCCAGTCCAATCCACTCTCTCCCTCACTCCCCACACCCTTTAATATCCCACCCAGTCTAATCCCACTCTCCTGCTCACTCCCCATACCCTTTAGTATCCCACCCAGTCTAATCCCACTCTCCTGCTCACTCCCCATACCCTTTAATACCCCAGCCAGTCTAATCCCACTGGAACAAAATAATATAGGAGCAAAAGAACTGGGAGGTCATTCAGTCCCACAAGTCTGTGCAGCCGTTCAATTGGTTCAATCTCAATTCCATCTACCTGACTTGGTTCTGTAACGCTTAATACCATTTCCTACCAATAATCTATCAATCAAGCTCGGTTTTGAAATTTTCCAATGCCCTCGCCTCAACTTTGCTTGAAATTTCCACCCCTCCGTCACCTTCACATGGTCTATCTCCAATTCTTCCCTTTCTCCACTTCTGGGGATTATCTATCAACCAGTGTTTGCTATAAGCCCACTGACTCCCACAGCTACCTTGATTACACTTCCTTCCACCCCACCTCCTCTGTCTCTGTTACATTGGTTCTAACCCCTTCAACATCAGCGCTTCTGAAATGTCTACCTTTCTCCTGGACCGAGGATTCCCCTCCTCTGTGGAGAGCAGGCCCTCGACCACGTCTGTCTAATTTCCCACAATTTTGCCCTCATCCCTCGCCCAAAGTCCCAGAACCACAATTTGTATTCCCTCCACTCTACCAGGTTCCACACTCAACAGTTCATCCTCCGTCACCTCCTATGTGATGCCTCCACCAAACATCTCCCCTTATGAAAAGCCATTGACCTGAAAGGTTAACTCTCTCTCCACAGATGCTGCCTGACCTGTTGAATTTTTCCTGCACTTATTGTTCTTATTTCATTCCCTCCCCTCCCAGCGTTCTGAAGGCATTGTTCTCTCCATGATACCTTAGTCCACACTCTTCCATCACCCCAAAGCCCCACTTCTTCCCACTGAATTTTCCCATGCAAGTTCAGGAGATGCAACACTTCCCTTTCACTTTCCCTCTTCCCACCGTCCAAGGTCCCAAACACTCCTTCCAGGTGAAACTCAACTGAAATTAACTTTGCTTTCTACATTCTCTGCTCATGTTGCAGTCTCCTCTACACTGGGAAGCCCAAATGCGGACTGGGTCATCCCTTTGCTGAACACCTCCAATTAGTCCACAAATGTGACCCTGAGCTTCCAG
This sequence comes from Carcharodon carcharias, assembly GCF_017639515.1. Classification (NCBI taxonomy): domain Eukaryota; kingdom Metazoa; phylum Chordata; class Chondrichthyes; order Lamniformes; family Lamnidae; genus Carcharodon; species Carcharodon carcharias. The sequence goes on from NW_024470758.1 coordinate 4,584,788, forward strand.
TCTCTTGCCATTTTCATTCTCTGTCCCACTCTGACCTCTCCTCCCTCGGCCTCCTACACTGCCCCAATGAACCTCAAAGCAAACTCAAGAGACAATACAAAAACAGAATTACCTGGAAAAACTCAGCAGGTCTGGCAGCATCGGCGGAGAAGAAAAGAGTTGACGTTTCGAGTCCTCATGACCCTTCGACAGACAATACTTCATCTTTCAGTTAAGCACTGGACAGCCAGGACACCACAACAACTTCAAAACAGAACCACTTATTGAAAACTATATGCTTTCAGTCAACAGGAGCTGGTAACAATCCTGTTGTTCATTTAAATCGCTCCTGCCTGTTCCCACATCACAGACCTTCCTTTTCTGTTCTTTCCTCCTCTCCTCCCTTTTCCTGACTCTGTACTAGCCTAAACTTTAATTTCGAACATTTTCCAGGACTGATGGGGGTGAAACATTGTCAGAGGTAGGCGGGAATGAGGAGTCGAGGTTACAATCAGAGCAGCCATGATTTTATTGAATGGTGGAGCAGGCTCGAGGGGCCGAGTGGCCTATCCTGCTCATGTTCATCGACCTGAAATACAGCCTTACCTATTGACTATTTCCAGAATTTTCTGTTTAGATTTCAGATTTCCAGCATCCACAGTAATTTTGCCTTTGCAGCCTCAATTGTTTTTTGCGGTAGAGTGAGTTCCAAATTTCCATTCCCCTTTGTGCGAAGAAGTGCTTCCTGACATCGCTCCTGAATGGCCTGACTGTAAAGCCTGTCCTCACAGTTTAATCATTTTGGCCCCCAAAAGCTAACAGCATTTCTGCTGTGAAAAGAGACATGCTGTCAAAACTTTTCATCCTGCACTCATCAGGACAGAAATGCAAGAATACCAATCTCAAAGGGAGCAGCAATTTATACAACACGACAAAAGGGTGCTGATTGCTTGGCAAGTGGACAGAGTACACCACTGGCAGAGTACACACTGTGCTCAACCAACCCATCCTTGCAAAACTCAGGACATGGGGCCCAACATTAGATGTGATTCTGCGATTAGGCAGCATTTAACAATCCCAAGTGTGCTAAGAAATACTCGAACAACCAAGTCAAGATTATCAGTTGGGCTCACAATGGGGCACACTTACACGTGCCAGAAGCTACATTTATTCACATGCAGGGCCCCGTTCTCTCGAAACAAAAAGAACATGCCCAAGCATTGCGCCATTTTCAACTCAACAAAAGACTGGGGGAGAATGTTTCTCTGGTGCATTCTCTGTGGCAACACCTCGACCAGAGTTCACTTGTCAACTAATCAACACCCTTTTCTCATGCAGTATAAAATGTCGTTCGCTTTGGGATTTGGTATTCTTGTGATTCTATCCTGTTCTGATGAGTGCAAGACAGAAAGCTTCAATAGCATGTCTTTTCTTTCAGCAATATCCAAGTTCTGTACTACCAAGTGACCATAAGAGCAGTATTCATAGGCTGTACAAGCTTTTTTGTACATCATTACTTGTAGTATCGTATCTGGTCTCCACATGTGGTTATTGAGATGCTAGAGAAAAGGTGGAAGGCAGCCAAAATAATAATCCGCCAAGGACTGGCTCCAGAAATCATATTTCAAAGGAATAGAGGCATTAACTGAGATTTTCAGATGATAAGGAAATTGGGTTCTGTCCACTTACAGGCTAACCGAAAATGCCAGGGATTGTAGTCCTGTAGGAGGCGTGCATATCATCTGCCCTCTCACTTTTATTCAAATAATTTTGAAGAAGCATTGAACAGAGAAATTTTGAAGCCAAAGAAAAATATTCCAACAGTTTAGCTGACTAATTAATACTGAGGCCTGTAGAGGCTCAAGCTAGCTGCTCAACCTACATTTGGCTAACAGCTAAATCTGCATAAAATTATCTTGCTCAAATATAGGCTCTTAGGAGAGGTTAAGCAATTCAAGTTGAAAATGTCACGAAGGCATCAAAAGACAATCTAACAGATAAATCGTGTAATCATGCCATTTTAAGAACATTTCAAGAACATGACAAACTAGCAGTATGCTGACGACACAGCGCTATTTGCAGAGTCAGAAGAGGCTGCACAAAATGTCATAGATCCAGTAAAATCTAGAAGTTTAGAATATGGATTGAATGTGAACACCAAAAAGACAAAAACAATGGTGGGCAGGAGGAATACATTGGAAGAAACCAGAGTGAAGATTCAACTGTATAGCGTCACACTGGGGCAAGTAGATAAGTTGGTCCACTTGAGACAAATGATAACAGAAAATGGTAGACGTGATGTCAAAGTCAGAAGAAGGATAGAAATAACCAGAAGTAATTTTGTGAAGATGAGGTGTTAACAACAGGAAAACTCAAACCTGTAACAAGGAAAAACCCTGTAAGATGGTCCATTCTATCCCATTTGCCTAGAAACCTGGACATTAAATAAAGATCTGTGGATGAAAACAGGGGTCTTTGAAATGTGGTTGCTAAAATATATGTTTAAAAAAAATCCATATAAAGACCATAAGACAAATAAAGAGGGGCTTGAAATTGAAAGGGCAAAAATAAAACTCTTAAAACATGACATCCAGAAAAGAAAATGTCAGCATTTTGGCCATTTGATCAGAGCTGAAAAGCTACAGAGATCTCTTCTATAGGGCAAAGTGGAGGGCTGCAGAGAGAGGGGTCGATCTCGGCAGAGTTGGATGACGGACATCATAGAGCAGTGGCAGGCGAGCTACAGTGGATGTGTGAAGATGGCACAAGACAGGCCATGACAGCAGACCTCCTGGCAGGAGTAGCTACAAGCAGGACAGGGCAGGACATGTTAAAATATCTACTTTAAGACATATTTTGTATGGAAGAAAGGCGAGTTACTGAAAAAATAAAACTTTGAAAACATTTGGAGTGATTTCTGGGCAAAGGGTGATAATTGTGCTGTTGCAAAGTACTGATGCAGGTCAGTTATCAAATAAATATGGGAAATCCTCTGAACAGTACCACCTAATGGTGTTATTGAAAAATAACACTTAACTGTAACAGGTAAAGGTGGACCCTTCTACTTTGGAATTCCCACAGGAGATGTTTACTGACATTGCTTTACAAAAAAAAACTTTTCAAAAATTTCTATATGTTACAGGTATACAAAATATCATGAAATATGAAACCTACTGACCGTCAGTTAAGCTTGCGGGGTGCTAATGTTCTAAACTACAACAACAAACTTACATTCAGTTGTCAGTCACAAATCTGGATAAAATTATCTTGCTCAAGGAGAGGTTAAGCAATTCAAGTGGAAACTCTCATGAAGGCATCAAAAGACAATTTAACAGATAAGTCATGTAATTGTGCCACTTAAGAACATTTCAAGAACACGTCAAACTAGCGGTATGCTGACAACACAGCACTACTTGCAGAATCAGAAGAGGCCCCACACAAAAACGTTGTGGATCAAGTAAAATCCAGAAGTTTAGAATTTGGATTTAGTGGAAACACCAAAAAGACAAAAACAATGGTGGGCTAGGGAATACATTAGAAGAAAGTACAGTGAAGAATTAGCTGGATATGTCGCATTGGACAAGTAGATAAGCTGGCCCACTAGGGACGAACGTTAACAGAAAATGGTAGATGTGATTCCGAGGTATATCGCCTTTCAAGCTCTAAAACAACCCAAAGCATTTACCAGAACTTATTCTGCTCAGTTTGAGGCTACAAAGGAGAGAAATTAAAGTAGGAACAGGTGAATTCCAGTAATCAGTCTACTATGAATGTTATTGTGCATTAGTTTGAGGCATTCAATTAAGGTTATCTCGTGACACGAGGTTTAAATTGTTTGCTTCATTTACATCAAGATTAGATTAGATTCTGTCATTGAGCAAAAGAACAAGTTAAAAACAAAAAAACTGCGGATGCTGGAAATCCAAAACAAAAACAGAATTACCTGGAAAAACTCAGCAGGTCCGGCAGCATCGGCGGAGAAGAAAAGAGTTGACGTTTCGAGTCCTCATGACCCTTCCACAGAACTTGCGTTCGAGTCCAAGAAAGAGTTGAAATATAAGCTGGTTTAAGGAGCTTAAACCAGCTTATATTTCAACTCTTTCTTGGACTCGAACGCAAGTTCTGTCGAAGGGTCATGAGGACTCGAAACGTCGACTCTTTTCTTCTCCGCCGATGCTGCCAAAAGAACAAGTTGGCTAGTTTTCTTCAATGGATCAGCAGCACCCTTTCTTTATCTTAGCATTTTGCAGCATAGATGACCCCCATATGGCCCATCATTCTTATGCTGGCTCTTTAGTAGAGCTATCCAATTAGTCCCATTCACCCTGTTCTTTCCTCACAGCCGGTGGGTTTTCTCCATCTCAAGTATTTATCCAATTCTCCTTTTGAAAGTTCTTATTGAATCTGCTTCCACTGCCCTTTTCAGGCAGCTCATTCCAGACCACAACAACTCTCAGCGTGAAAAAATTCTCATCTTGCTCTCTGGTTCTTTTGCCAATTATCTTAAATCTCTGTCCCTCGGGTTACCGACCCTCAGGCCACTGAAAACAGTTTCTCCCTATCTACTCTGTCATACTTCTAGTCTTGTAGTAATAATCACAACTTCATAGTCTAGTAGTAATAATCTCAACTTCATATTCTTGTAGTAATAATCACAACTTCAAAGAGAATTAAGGGAGAAAAATATATGCACAAAGGCCTGACTATGAGTTGGGCATGGTTGGAAGCTAAATTGCCCAGGCTTTGCGATTTTTAGAAAGGAGGAGGATTAGTATTACTGATAACATGTGAGGCAAACAGGCAGCGGATACAGTATGGGTAGAACTGAGCAGTTGTCTGCATGTCTTCTGAAAGTAAAGATGGGGAGATGTATAAAACAGAGCAATGAAGCAGGATAAAAATGTGGTTATAATAGGAACATAGGAGCAGGAGTAGGCCACTCGGCCCTTCGAGCCTGCTCCACCATTTAATAAGATCATGGCTGATCTAGTTGTGGTCTCAGCTCCACTCTCCCGTCTGCCTCCCATAACCCTCAACTCCATTGCCTAACAAATATCTGTCTAACTCTGCCTTAAATAAGTTCAAAGGCCCAGCCTCCACCACTTTCTGGGGAAGAGAATTCCACACACCCAACAACCTTTTGAGAGAAAAAGATTCTCCTTATCTGTCTTAAAAGGGAGACCTCTTATTTTTAAATTCCCCTGGTTTTAATCTCCCACAAGAGGAAGCATCCTTTGGGTATCCACACTATCAAGTCCCTCAGGATCTTATATGTTTCAATAAGACCACCTCTCATTCTTCAAAACTCCAAAGGGTATGGGCTCAAACTGTTCAACCTTTCTTCATAAGATAACCCCTTCATCCCAGGGATGAGTCCAGTGAACCTTCGCTGAACTGCTTTTAAAGCAATTATATCTTTTTTTTTAAAATAAGGAGATTAAAACGGCACACAGTACTCCATGTGTGGTCTCACCAAGGCTCTGTACAGCTGCAGTAAAACTTCCTTACTTTTATATTCCATTCCTCTTGCGATTAACGCCAACATTCCATTTGCCGTCCTAATCATGCGCTGTACCTGCATACTAACATAATCTCACGGGAGATTTTAATTTTCACTTAGGCTGGGCAAAGCAGAATAGTTCAAGCAGTGAAGACAATGAATTTCTACGATGCATTTGCGAGAGTTTTCTGGAACAATGGCCACAATACTTACGGGGTGGTTGCAGGGAAATGCCAAAAACAGCCCAAGAACCTGACAAGACAACTGAAAAAAATCAGGTTCCCACCCTGCAACCAGCCAAACTGGCAGTCCAGCCAATATCCCTTGGGGATGCTCGCTCGCAATCAAGAGGTGGCAGGTCAGCCATTGGGGTTTGGGGGCAAGGGAGACGGTCGCAGCTTTCCGTGCTCATTTCCAAAGTCTCATCCCTTCAGTTTAGTTTCAAGGTTTAAAACTTTCAATTATAATTAAACAAATAGGTTGGAAACCTAACTTCCTTAAAATGAATAGGAGCACTGGCAAAGCAAATTGCTAAGCTGCTTGCATGTTCCCACAAATGTTGGTTTAAATTTTCTGAAGTATCGTGTTACTGTAATTCTCATTCAGAGGTACACATTTTTGCAACTTAGCTGATGCAGCCATTGCCCTTGCTGACCACTACTGTACCGTGAAACGTCATTGTCGGGAATGAGACAAGATAGTTAAAGGCAAAGTCACACAAAGAATAAAAGTTGCCACCTGTAGATGGCAAACATGTGTTTGAAGTCACTTTGGGGCTCCTTTACTCATTTCCACATCCTCCAGTGTGTGAGCTGGGCAGCCAATCATTTTCCCCACCCATTCTAACATTAAAAGGCTTTGCGATAGCTCAGTGGTAACACATTCTTGAGTCAAAGATTCAGTTTGACCCCCATTCCTGACTTGAGCCCATAATCCTGGCTGACAGAGAGTGTGCTGCACTGTTGGAGGGCCAGTACTGAGGGAATGCTGCACTGTCGGAGGGTCAGTACTGAGGGAATGCTGCATTGTTGGCGGGGTCTGTACTGAGGGAGCATTGCACTGTAGAAGGATCAGTACTGAGGGAGCACATCACTGTTGGACGGTCAGCACTGAGGGACTGCTGCACTGTTGGCAGGTCAGTACTAAAGGAGTGCTGCACTGTTGGCAGGTCAGTACTGAGGGAGGGCTGCACTGTTGGAAGGGCAGTACTGAACAAGCGCTGCATTGTTGGAGTGTCAGTACTGAGGGAGTGCTGCACGAATGAAGAGTCAGTATGAGGGAGTGCTGCAGTGTCAGAGGGTCAGTATTATGGGAGTGCTGCACTGTCAAAGGGTCAGTGCTAAGGGTACATGCACCTTCGAAAGGACAGTACTGAGATAGTGCTACACTGTCAGAGGGTCGGTACCGAGGGAATGCTGCACTGTTGGAGAGGAAGTACTGATGGTGCGCTGCACTGCAGGAGGGGCAGTACTAAGGGAGCACTGTTCTGTTGGAGGGGTAGTACTGAGGGAGTGCTGCACTGTCGGCGGGGAACTTTCGGAGCACTGCACTGTCAGAGGTGTCTCCTTCACAGAAGACATCAAACTGAGGGCCCAAGTGCCCTCTCAGGCGGATGTAAAAGGCTCCGTGATTGGAAGAAGAGCAGGGGAGTTCTCCCAGTCCCTGGCCAATACTCATTCCTCAACCAACACCTAAAATAAGTACAAAAACAATAATAAAAATACCTGGAAAAAGTCAGCAGGTCTGACAGCATCTGCGGAGAGGAGCACAGTTAACGTTTCGAGTCCGTATGACTCCTCAACAGAACTAAGGAGAAATAGAAGAGGGGTGAAATATAAGCTGGTTTATGGGGGGTGGGACAGGTAGAGCTGGATAGAGGGCCAGTGATAGGTGGAGATAGCCAAAAGATGTCACAGACAAAAGGACAAAGGGGTGTTGACGGTGGTGATATTATCTAAGGAATGTGCTAATAGGTGACATTAAAGGTGGAGAGCAGGACAAGCAAGATACAGATAGCCCTAGTGGGGGTGGGGGGAAGGGATCGAAATAGGCTAAAAGGTAGAGATAAAACAATGGATGGAAATACATTTAAAAATAATGGAAATAGGTGGGAAAAGAAAAATCTATATAAATTATTGGAAAAAAGGGGGATTGGAAAGGGGGTGGGGATGGACGAGAGAGTTCATGATCTAAAATTGTTGAACTCAATATTCAGTCGGGAAGGCTGTAAAGTGCCTAGTCGGAAGATGAGGTGCTATTCCTCCTTGCTGCTCTACTTGTCCCACCCCCACCCCTTAAACTAGCTTATATTTCACCTCTCTTCTATTTTTCCTTGGTTCTGTTGAGGAGTCATACGGACTCGAAACGTTAACAGTATTCCTCTCCGCAGATGCTGTCAGACCTGCTGAGTTTTTCCAGGTATTTTTATTTTTGTTTTGGATTTCCAGCATCCGCAGTTTTTTGCTTTTAACCTAAAATAATTAATCTGGTGATTTATTTCATTGCTCTTTATGGGAGCTTGCTGTACCCAGTATCGTCTATTGCAATTCCTACATTACAATAGCAGCTACAATTCAAATGTACTCAATTGGTCAAATAGCTCTTTGGGATCTTCTCGAGTTGTGAAAGGTGCAAAGTCTTTCTTTCTCATATACCAGCTAGTGGTCACAAAATCACAGCCACTATGTTGAGATTGAACAATGCAATAATTAGAAGGCACAAAGGATGCCACTGAAGGTTATAGAGTAGTTCAGAAACTTATGCTTGCTGTGTCTCAGGCCTTGTCGATACTGCACTGGGAACCATAGGGGAAGCTACAGTTCTCTCATAACTTAATCATCACTTGATGAAATAAAACTTTTGCACAAATGATTCAGAAATTGACTATTAAGAAAGTTAAAGTTATTTTGAAATGTGTTTATTACGACAGAGGTAATAAGTCAGAAGTTTCTTACCTTTAATCTTGTGTTGCGCCCGGCACTCCCAAATCAGATCTACTGAACAGCAAAGGTCCACACTATCAGTATATCACACTGTGGTTCTACTCCTGGGCTCCGCAGTACGTCTCCTGAAAGTCAAAGCAAAAATAAGTGGCTGTTAATCCTTAAGAACAATTTTATTAATTTTCAATTACATTCTTCCATCCGGCTACTAAAAATAAAATTACTTAGGAGCACAAAGAATCAGCCTTTAACTGATTCAGATACACCTAATTTTTGGAACTTGTCGGTCATGGCCCAGTTGATACCACTCTCAGCTTTCAGCGGGAGGCTGTGGGAGGGGTTCGAGTCCAACTCCAGAGGCTTCAGCACAAAAATCTAAGCTGACAGTACTGGGAGAGTGCTGCACTGTCAGAGATCCTGTCGTTCAGATGAGACGTTAAACCAATGCCCCATTTTCTCTCAAAGGTAAAAGATCCCGTGGCACTAATTCAGAAAAGAGCAGGGTGGTTACTCCCATTGCCCTGGGGCCTATATTTAACCCTCAGTCAACACCGCAAAAAGAAATGATCCGATTGTTATCACATTGCTGTTTGTGGGAGCTTGCTGTGTACAGATTGGCTGCTGCAATCCCTACATTGCAACAGTGACTACATTTCATTTGCTGCAGTGAACTTTGGAATATCCTCAGGTAGTGAAAGGCGCTATCTCAACACAAATCTTTCTTTAATACTAATAATGAAGGGGGACTTCCAAAATGATCTTTGAGAAACTCCATTAGTCCCCTCTTCTGTTGAAGGCCTGTCTTGTAGTACTTTTGGCTCTTGTTAGCCCCTTCCACTCGTCCTATGGGAGGTATCCTGCTCCAATGAGACCTCCAATGCTCCCACTCTAACACAAAACACTACCAAGTCCAAAAATGCAACATCTTTATTGTGAGTGGCAAAGCAGGGAAGGGAGATCGTGGCCCCTTTGCTGCAGAATAATTAAAATATGCCCCAGCCTCACTGCACTGGAATACACAGGGGTGGAATTTATGTTACAGCTGTACAAGCTCTGGACAGTCCCCATCTGAAGTAACTGTGTTCTGAGCACCACATCTCAGGAAGAATAGATTCGTCTTGCAGGTGGTGCAGCACAGATTCACCAGAACTGGGGTAAAGGATTAAATTATTAAAACAAGTTACATGGACCAGATTTCTATTCTCTCTAGCATAGAAGATTAAGGGGTGATCAAAATGAGGTGTTTAAGACAATTAAAGAATTTGATATGGTCGATAGAGAGAAACTATTTCCTCTGGTGGGGTGGGGGGGGGCGGGTCCAGAACAAGGGGGCAGAACCTTAAAATTAGAAACAGCCTGTTCAGAGGTGATGTCAGGAAGCACTTCTACACAGAAAGGGGAGTGAAAATCTGGAACTTTTAACCCCCTAAAATGCTGCAGATGCTGGGGGACAAGTTCCAATTTTAAAACTAAGGTTGATAAATTTTTGTTAGGCAAGTGTAGTAAGGTTTACAGAACCAAGACGGTTCAATGAAGTTAAGATACAGATCAGCCATGATCTAACTGAAAGGTGGAGTAGGATAAGACATAAGAAACAGGAGGGGTATACCACTCGGCCTACCGAGCCTGCTCCGCCATTCAATACAATCATGGCTGATCTTGGGCTTCAATTTCATTTTCACACCTGCTCACCATATTCTTAAATTCCCTGAGAGACTAAGGATTTGTCTATCCCAGCCTTAAATGTATTCAACGATGCAGCATCCACAACCCTGTGGGGTAAAGAAATCCAAAGATTCACAAATCTTTGAGCGAAGGAATTTCTCCTTATCTCAGTTCTAAACAATCAGCCCCTTATCCTGATATTGTGTCCACGTGTTTTAGATTCCCCGACCAGCGGAAGCAATCTTTCAGCGTGCACCCTATTAAGCCCCATCAGAAATTTGGAGGTTTTAATGAGGTCGTCTCTCATTCTTCTAAACTCCAGAGAACATTAGCCCGATTTACTCAGCCTCTCGTCATAGGACAACTCCCTCATCCCAGGAACCAATCTAGTGAACCTTCGCTGCACCACTTCAAATGCATATATATCCTTCCTTAAATGTGGAGACCAAAACTGAACACAGTATTCCAGATGTGGTCTCACCAAAAACCTGCACAACTGCAGCAAGACTTCTTTATTCGTGTACTCCAATCCCCTTGCAATAAAGGCCAACATGCCATTTGCCTTCTTAGGCTGCAACAAAATATGGACAGGTTAGGTGAGTGGGCAACAAGCTGGCAGATGGAATATAATAGAGACGTGTGAAGTTATTCACTTTGGTCGTAAGAATAAAACAGAATCTTTTTTAAAAGGTGAGAAATTTGTAAATATTTATGTTCAAAGAGACTTGGGTGTTCTTGCACAAGGAACGCAGAAAGTTAGCGTGCAGGTGCAGCAAGCAACTGTGTCCACCACGCAGCTTACCTTTCCACCTAGTTTGCTATCATCTACAAACTTAGATATATTATTCTCTGTCCCTTCATCTAAGTCATTGATATAGATTATAAATGCCTGCCAACTTGAAAAAGCCCCCTATATGCCCTCTTTCTGTTTTCTATCCATGCTAATATATTACCCCCAACTCCATGAGCCCTTATTTTGCTTATTAACCCTTTGTGCAGCACCTTATTGAATGCCTTTTGAAATACCAGGATCGAGGGGCTGACTTGTTCCTGTTTTCCGATGTTACTTGGATAGCAAATAAGAGTAACTTCAACACCATATCCTGTGGAAAACTACTTACCACACCTTCCCATGCCAAGTAACTTCATTTTATCCCTTTGCTTTCTACCCACCAGCCATCTTTCTATTCATGTAGCCAAATTTCCCTTAATTCAATGTGAGCCAATGTGAATCAGGGTGAAAACTCTCCACTGGTTTGAATCACACCTAGCACAAAGGCTAGGTTGTTCGAAGCCAATCATCTCAGTCCTATGACACTGCTGGAGGAGTTCCTTAGGGCAGAGTCCTGGGCCCAACCAAATTCAGCTGCTTCATCAATGACCTTCCCTCCATCATAAGATCAGAAGTGGGGATGTTTGCTCGAGTCGGACTCACCCAGACAAGTGGAGAGTATTCCATCAACTTCTGGCTTGTGCCTTGGAGATAGTGACAGCCTTTGGGGAGTCAGAAGGTGAGTTTACTCACCTCAGAATTCCCGTGTCTGACCTACTCTTGTAGCTGGTCAAGTTAAGTTTCTGGTTAACGGTAACCTCCCAGGATGTTAATGGTGGGGGAGTCAGTGAATATCAAGAGGAGGTTGTTAGATTCTGTCTTGTTGGAGAAGGTTACTGCCTGGCATTTGTGTGGTACGAATGTTATTTCTGGTTTCATCCTTGTAGATTTTTTATGCATCATCTCCAGTGCCTCCATCTTTTTTTATAATATGACAACCAGAATTGTATTCAGTACTCCTGGTGTGGTCTAACCAAAGTTCAATATAAGCTTAATGTAACTTCTCTCAGGCTTTGTTTGCGTTTCTTTATGAAATGACCTTGTTAACTATGTCACCACTTTGAACGATTTGGGTATTTGTAATCCCAGTCCCCTTTGCTCCTTGACCCTATTTGGATTCTTATTTTCAAAGTAACGTGCAACTTCCTTATTTTTCTTGCCAAGTGGCAAGTGACAATTTTAAAACAGAGATTGATCAACATTTAGGTAAAAGTAAAATACTGTGGATGCTGAAAACCTGAAATAAAAACAGAAAATGCTGGAAAAACTCAGTAGGTCTAGCAGCATCTGCGGAGAGAGAAACAGAGTTAACGTTTCGAGTCCGTATGACCCTTCTTCAGATTAATATTTGTTAGGCAAGGATATTAAGGATTACAGAAACAAGATGGTTAAATGAAATTAAGATACAGATCAGCCATGATCAATTGAACGGTGGAACATGATCAAGGGGTTTAATGGCCTCCTCCTGTTCTTGATTTCTATATTATGTGGATAGTAAATAAGGGTAACTCCAACAATATACCCTGTGGACTATTTTTCTCATTTATCTGTGTTGAAATTCATTCCCCTGCCATTTCTGCAGGTTTGTTCATGTCTTCTTGTAACTTGTTGCAGCCTTCCTCAGGAATGACTCTCTTCCCAATTTGGTGCCATCTGCAAGCTTAGAAACTGTGTTTTTGATTCCAAATTCTAAACTGTTAACCTAAGTCATGCGCACCAGTGGTCCCAGCTCTGATCCTTGTGGAACACGACTTCACACTACTCTCGAGTTTCTGTATTCAAACCAGTTAGCTATCCATTCTTTTAAGTGTCCCCTGACTCCACATTCCCCAACCCTATTCATTAGTGCGATATGTGGTACCGTATCGAAGCCTTACTGAAAATCAAGATGAATAACTTCTACTGCATTATCTACTCTGTTATCCCTTCAGAAAATTCAACAAGGTTAGTCAAGCAAGACTTGACTTTCGAAACCCATACTGAGTGTGCATTATTATATTTTTGGTTGCTACATGTTCCTCTAGTCTATCTTTCTGTAGAGATCCCATTATATTTCCTACCACTAATGTTAAACTAATTGGTCTATACATGCCTGGAGAGGTACTATATTCCCTTCTTGAATACAGATATAATGTTAGCTATCCAGCAGTCCTCTCGGATTTCACCTTTCTTGAATAAATTATCAAACATGTATAGCAATGTCTCTGCTATCTCTTCCCTAGCTGCTTTAAAAATGCATGGATGTAATCCAGACCAGGAGTTTCATCCTCTGAAGGTCTGAACAGTTTATTTAATATTTCATCTCTTTTTATTTTATATGCATTTATCTTATTTTTAATCTCATCATCAAGTACGCATGTCCTGTTCATCGGACAAATACTGAAGCAAAGGGATGTGAGGGCATTGGAGGGAATGCATTAAAGATTCACAAGGATGGTTCCAGGTTTGAGGAACTTCAGTTATGAAGATAGATTGGAGAAATTAGGGCTGTTTTCGCTGGAGAAGAGAAGGCTGAGAGGTGACTTGACTTGACAGAGGTGTTCAAAATCTTGAGGAATCTGGAAACAGTAGATAGGTAGAAACTGTTCCCACTCATGAAAGATTTGAGAACGAGAGGGCACAGATTAAAGTAATTGGCAAAAGAAACAAAAGTGATATGAGCAAAAACTTTTCCACGCAGCAAGGGGTTAAGATCTGGAATGCACTGCCTGAGTGTGTGGTGGAAGCACCTTCAATGGAGGCATTCAAAAGTGAATCAGACTGGTATCTGAAAAAGAAGAATGTGCAGGGCTAAGGGAGGAAGGCAGGAGAATGGTACTAAGGGAATTGCTCATTTGGAAAGCCAATGATGGGCCAAATGGCCTCCTTCTGTGCTGCAATAATTCTTTGATTCTGTGATTCAATATTTGTGCAATTTCTCTTTGTTATTTGTGATATTATCCTGTACATCAATGAGCAGCCGGATCCCATTGCAACTCTCCTTTTTCTATTTACGTACCTGTAAAATATTATACCACAGTAAACTTTGTGTTATTCAGTACTCCACCAAATGGGATTCTCTACGAACTGGAATTTCTGCCGGGTCTGTTTTTTCATTGGAGGTGTCTCTCATTCCTCATAAACTGGCGCTAACACTTGTTCCCCGTCAGTCCCACAGAAAACTGTCAAACTCATAGGTACCTGTTATCCCATGGCCTGTCCTCACTCTGGTCTCAGCCTCCCATTGTTCCCAGCACCGCGTACCCTCAGCGCCACTCACTACATTTGTGCAGTCCAATCCCAAACCTCCCACAAGATCTCAACACCCGCATCACCACGAGATCACCCAGCTTTCTGACTGGTTGAAAATGCAGAACTCTTAGGTAACTGGCATTTTTGATTAACCGGCACCATTCTCCACACATGCCAGGGAAGAAAAACTTTGCTGTATTTTGTTTTATGTTCCTTGTTAACTTAACTTTGTGGTTCCTTCATGCCCTCCTCATTCTTTTCCAATCTCTCTGCATTGACGCTTATCATGACCTCCACTGTTGTCCATGTAGTTAGTATTTGTCACTTTCCTTACACACAATTTTTCCCATATCTTTTTATTCATCCACAGTGACCCATTCATTTTTATTTTGTTCTTATTTTTAGTGGAAACTAATCCCAGTTCCTCGCCCTCTCCCAATAGCCCTGTATCAATCCCCAATTAATCTCACTGCCTGTGGTCTCCCTATAGCCCTGTATTAATCCCAAAGCTAATCCCACTGCCCCACTCTGTCTCCATAGCCCTGTGTGAGGGGACTAAGATCTCACACTGTATATTTTTTAAAAATATATATAGATAATCTCATGGCTATTTCTTAAAATTTAAAACTGGACAAAGACCTTTTTAAAATGGCTGAATCTATGTCTGTCTGTGACCCCTAAACAAAAGGAGCTACCTGACAGTATCGAAGAAATTTGCACCTCGTTATCTTTGAAGAGACACTAACAAAACCCCTGTGGGCTGCACAGACCAAATTCAAACAGAACTATACAAAGGCTATCTGCATTTCACAACCCAGGCTGACCAACCAGAGTCTACTCGTCTGCTAGGACAAAGTGCCCCACAACCTTCCTTTCAGTTGTTAATGGTTGAGACATTTAACAATTGCAGGGACCCAGAGGAAGGATACACACCCTTTGTCAAAAACAATGTAGAGAGGGGAGAGTCATGTGACATGGACCTCTAGCTTGTGTAACCATAATATTGCCTTGCTGTACTACAAAAGATCAGTCTGCCATTTTATCATCTAACTCGCAGCACCACAGAAAAGGAGCTCTGCCCAAATTGAATACCTGGCCCCTTCTACACCGTTTCTGCTGAAACTTCTGTACCATTGCCTACAAGACTTTTTCATCTTTGTGTGCCTATCTCATCATGTGAAGTCAGTTCCACTGGAAAGGTGAATTATGCAGTATCGGTTTTCAACCTGCTGACCTCCATGAATGAATACCTCATTGATTTTTGATTCTAGACTCTGGAACCCATGTGAAACACAATTTCTTTTCTCTGTGGTCTCTACACCGTAAATCTTTCTTTTCTCTGTCCCCCTTTTACTCTGAGTGCAAATGGGGCAACATTGTGACCCCTTCCCCACATCCTTTGCGTTCATCTATTAATAGAAATTGAATCAGACCAAAATTAAGGGGTTGGGAAATACGCTACCGCTTTTAAAGGGGAGAAGAAATTCAAAACACCTTTCTGTTTATGGACGGGTGGTGAGGGGAGAAATTAGTGTTGTTTAAATTAACACCCCTCCTATACGTAACACCTGGATCAATCCCAAACTAATCCCATGGCCCCACTCTCTCCCCATAGCCCTGTATCAATCCCAAACTCATCTCACTGCTCTGTGTCAATCACCCATAGCCCTGTATCAATCACCAACTAATCCTGCTGCCTTGCCCTCATTCTAAAGCCATGTCATCCTCTGTATCCACTCTTCTCTTAAAAGATGTCTCTGCCTCAACCATTCCCTGTGGCAAATCATTCCATGCTCCACACACCCTCTGTAAATTGAAAACGCTCTTATCCTCTCTCCCCGTGAGACTTAGTTAAATTGGTTACCTATGATCATTGACTGGCCATCCAAGGAAAGCATTTCGTTTTCCACACAATCAAATCAGTTCATAATTTTACAAACCTCGATCAAATCACCTCCTAGTCTTGTCTAATCCTGAGGAAACAGTGCCAATATCTCAAGTGCCTGCTCCTGTACCCCCATCACTGTCATGAGGATAAGATAGCTTAAAGGAGTAAAGTTGAAGGAGGAGTAAGGATTCTTCATATGCAGCTCATTAATAGGGTTGCCAATCCACCAGGAATCCTGGAATCTCCAGAGATTGAGTCTAGCAGGCGCAGCTTCATTTTCATTGAACACTCTCATTTATTAGTTGTAAAGGTATTGGAGATGGGGAATGAGGCTGTTTGACTGAAATCAGGAATCATCCAATTATATAACAAAGAGACTTCCCACTTAACAAATACTCTGGGAAGATGGTGTGCCAGAAGGATGGGTATCTTAGAAACCAACTTCAGGAACCTGGGGCAGGAGGCCATTTGAAGTTAACTCCTGGTATGGGTCCAATCAGATTTGCCAACTCTGTTGACTGATTGCCTTGATTTGAAAAAGAGGATCACTGATTCAGCTAGAAGTCGACCATTCAGCCCATCAAGCCTGCTGCACCATTTAGTCAAAGTGACTCGATATTTTCTGTCCTTTGTCCTTACCTTTGTCCCAGTTCCCTCAATAGCCTTCCTTCCCAAGTCAGTACCAATCTCCCTTTAATGACTTAGTTGCCATCAGAAACCAATGGTGGGCCTTCTTCCTGAACTGCTGCCATCCACATAGAAATCTACATTGTTGTTAGAGAGACAGACTTCACCTATAGGTTTCTAGCACGACAAATCTGACATTCTCACAAGCCCTTATGTGAAAAATCCTTCCTGTGTTCACTTTAAAGCAGTTTTCAAACTCCCTAAGAATATAAGGGAGATGGTGGCTCAGCGTTAATGTCACTGGCCTAATAATACAGAGGCCAGGCTAATCCTTTTGGGGGCATGGACTCAAATCCCATTAAATTCAATAAATCAGGAATATAAAGAAGTCTTAGGAATGGCGACCGTGAAACTATCACCAATTGTTGAATGGTTCACTGATGTCCTTTAGGGAAGGAAATCTGCCATCTTTATCTGGTCTGGCCTACATGTGACTCCAGACCCACAGCAATGTGAGTGACTCTTAACTCCCCTCTGACATGGCCTAGCAAGCCACTCAGTTCGAAGACAATTAAAGATGGGCAACAAATGCTGGCCTTGCCAGCGACACCCACATCCCATGAAAGAATGATTTTAAAAAGTGTCCCCTTGTTCTGAATTCTGTTACTAGTGAGAAGAATTGTTTTCAAACAAACCGGTTTGATTGTTCAGCATTGTAAGATAGAGGAAAAACTGTTCCCTCAGGCAAGTGGTTCCGCGCTTTAAAAATCATTGGTAGAAGGTCTAGAAGGGAGATGAGGTGAAATATTTTCACTCAGAGAGTTGTCAGGATCAGGAACGTTCGGACTGGAAAGGGTTGGAGTTTGACATCTCAATCCGAGAAACAACACCGGGAGAGTCCACCTGGGTTATGTGCTCAAATCCTGGAATGGAGCTTGAATCGACAGCTGGTGCAAGCAGATTCCATGAATAAGTTTAAAAGGGAGTTGGATGGATTCGGTGGCTGAGGAATTTACAGGGTTACAGGCAAAAAGTGGGGAGGCAGGGTGTGGGACAAAGCATGACCACTTTTTCAAAGAGTCGGGTCAACGGGCAGAACGGCCTCCTTCTGCACTGCAAGTGTCTCTGATTTCACAGTCCTAATTTAGAGAGTTTACTGGAGGGAGATCCCTGCAAGTAGGTAGGGAGGAGGTGTGTCAGGAAGTCTACATTTTACCAGACAAAAAACCAGCACATGGGTTTCTTCACATGCTCAAGGGCATGAGAGTGCAATACTACCAGTTGCAAAACAGTTTAACCATTAAAAGTGTATAACCAGTTAATGGCAGACAGGAAAAACAAGTTCAGAATTACCTGGAAAAACTCAGCAGGTCTGGCAGCGTCGGCGGAGAAGAAAAGAGTTGACGTTTCGAGTCCTCATTACCCTTCGACAGGAATCATGAGGACTCGAAACGTCAACTCTTTTCTTCTCCGCCGATGCTGCCAGACCTGCTGAGTTTTTCCAGGTAATTCTGTTTTTGTTTTGGATTTCCAGCATCCGCAGTTTTTTTTGTTTTTATCTTAGGAAAAGCAAGTTACTTTTCAAAAGACACTACTGGAAAACAAATTGTTGATTTGATCTGAATATACAATCCTCTCACATGGATTAAAACATATCCCTTTTTGTTGTAAATGTGAAAAAATTGAAATAATCTCTTTCCATTCAGAACATACAAATTAGGAGCAGGAGTAGGCCATTCGGCACCTCAAGCCTGCTCCGCCATTCGATAAGATCACCATCAACATCATCTGGATAAAAGCAAAATACTGCGGATGCTGGAAATCTGAAACAAGAACAGAAAATACTTGAAAAGCTCAGCAGGTCTAACCTCATCTGTGGAGAGAAAGACAGAGCTAACGTTTTGAGTCCGTATGACTCTTCTTCCTGTCATCCGGACTCAAAACGTTAACTCTATTTTCTCTCCACAAATGCTGTTAGACCTGCTTGAGTTTTTCCAGTGTTTTCTGTTTTTGTGTCACCTGATTGTGGCCTCAACTCCACATTCGGTATACTCCTGATAACCTTTGACTCCCTCGTTAGTCAAGAATCTGTCTACCTCAGCTTTAAAAATATTCACTGACCCTACCTCTACTGCCTCAATTTTAAAATTCCTTGCTTTCAAATCCCTCCACTACCATCCATCCAGCCCATCTCTGTAACCTCCTCCAGCCCCACAACCCTCTGAGATCTCTGTGCTCCTCCAAATCTGGACTCGAGCTTCCCTGATTTTAATCACTCTGCCATTGTCAGCCATGCCTTCAGCTGCCTGGGCCCTAAACTCTGGAATACCCTCCCTAAATCTCCTTGCCTCTCTCTCCTTCAAGACGCTCCTTAAAACCTGCCTCTTTGACCTGCTCAGTGTCAAATCTTGTGCCGTTTTACGATGTTTAAAGGCTCTACCACTATGTCACGAGCAACTGGATCATAATGTGGTGAGTCAGCACCTAGGAGTACCTCAACTGCCATCCCCAGACTGCAAATGGTACCAAGTCGGGATGCTGTGTGGCTTAGGGGAGAACTTGCAGATGGTGGTGTTCCCATTCCAGAGAGCAGAATGGGGAAAGAATTTTAAAATGTACATAAAGGAAAGTGGGCAGGTTAACCTTATGCTCGTCTCTTCTTCACCAGCAACATGCCCCCTCCACCCCTCAGGGGCTGATGTGTGAACAGGCTAGCAGAGGCCCAACCTCAGATTTCACATCTGATAATCAATGGCTCCTTTCAGGGTTAACAAACTCTTGTCTGATAAATAGTAACCATGTTCTACTTCAGAACAAACATCAATACTTTTTTCTCTCTGACCTTTGGATATGCACTGTTTTTTTCTTCTGGGGAGGGGGGAGTTTATGCACAGAGTCAAGACATCTGATGATTGAAGTAGTCTGTGATAAGGGCAAAGCAATCTATTTGAGATAAGGATGAAGCGAAACGTCAGGGATGAAAGGATTATCAAACACACCCATTTTCCTGATACACCCACGGAAATGAAAAAGATTTACTACGGAAAATAGCAGCGCCAGGACGGCTACAGTAAGCACGGGTGTACAGGTCACTGAAAAACAGTCAAGGCGGCTAAATCCGGTGTTGGGAAATGAATCCCAAACTGTACGTGGTCTCATTAAACAAACCCTCCAGCTGAAGGAAAATGGAAAAGATGCAAAAGGCGGCAGGGGTGAATTATATACAATCCAATATTCCAACCATTAACTTAGAAAATGTCAAATGCAGAGGGTTGTGAAGGGTAGTGTTGCCTCAATCTGAAATAAAAAGAGAAAATGCTGGAAATATTCTGGCAGGGAAAAGAGAAAAGCAGTAGAACTGGGAAAAATTATAAATGTAATAGGTTTGGAGGAAGTGAAAGGCAGGAGGGGTGGAAAAAGGAACAAAAGAGAAGGTCTGCAACAGGGTGGAGGGCTGGAAAGATTAAATGACAAAATTTCTTTGAAAAATGGGACAAGTAAAGAATCGAAAGGTGCATCCAGAGGAGGTGTGTATTTTATTTACACTTTCATGGGACGTGGGCATCATTGCCAGGGCCAGCATTTGTTGCCCATCCCCAATTGCCTTTAAACGGAGTGGCTTACTAGTCCATTTCAGAGGGCAATTAAGAGTCAACCACACTGCTGTGGGTCTGGAGCCATATGTAGGCCAGACCAGGTAAGGATGGCAGATTTCCTTCTCTAAAGGTACATTAGTGAACCGGATGGGTTTTTGTATCAACTGATGATAGTTTCATGGACACCATTACTGTGCAACAAACTCCAATACTGGCCTTAGGTTTAAACTGAAGTAGTGGTTTGGGGAATGACAGTTCCCGGCAGGCCTCAGGAATTCTGCTCATGCGACAGCTGGAGAACGGCCGCATTTGCGCAGTTCGTTGATCTAATTTTCTTTTGCGCACACGCGCAGAGCCGGTTCCCGGCCTAGAGACAAAGAAAAGTCAAACAACGCATAACTGGAGGTCAGGTGACCTGAACTGAAGCACCATTTGACAGAAGGTCACCCAAGCACGGGGAGGGGGATGAAGAGAAGTTCCAAAATCAAGAAGGTCCAAAACCAGGGAGTGGAACAGAAAGAGGTCCCAGGAGAAAATCCCAAGCAGGGAAAAAGACATGGATCAGAAATAGATCCCACTGAGTCAAGATAAACAACAGGAGCAGATAAAAAGGCTCCAAGTTAATGAAAGAGCTGTGAGGAGCAGACTTGAAGCAAAGTGGACTCAAGAGAAGCCCTGAAGATCCGAGAGAGAAGCTGTGCTGCAGGCTGCAAGGGCAAAGGTACCCTTCTGGAGCAGCAGTGTTCTGCTTGGTATGGCTGCAGATATGAAAGTGTGCTAAGAGATCAAGAGGAAAGGAGTCTCGGAAAGTGGGACTGAAGCCCTGGAGGTGGATCCTTGTTGAAGCCATCCGAGTGGGAGCAACATTTGAAGAGAATTCCAAGGCAAGCTCTTCAAATCACAGAATCACAGAGTGCAGAAGAGGCCCTTCAGCCCATCGAGTCTGCACCGACACGTGAGAAACACTTGACCTACTTACCTACCTAATCCCATTTACCAGCACTTAGCCCAGAGCCTTCAATGTTATGGCGTGCCAAGTGCTCATCCAGGTACTTTTTAAAAGATGTGAGGCAGCCCGCCTCCATCACCCTCCCAGACAGTGAATTCCAGACCATCACCCTCTGGGTAAAAAAGTTTTTCCTCACATCCCCCCTAAACCTCCTGTCCCTCACCTTGAATTTATGTCCCCTTGTGACTGACCCTTCAACTAAGGGGAGCAGCCGCTCCCTATCCACCCTGTCCATGCCCCTCATAATCTTGTACACCTCGATCAGGTTGCCCCTCCAAATGTGGAGATTAGAAACCAACGTGAGAAAAGCAGAGTTTCAGTGAGGCCAGTTGGCTCATGTTGTGACAAGCGTCTGGGTGGGTTGTTGAGAAATCCATAGAATCTGCTGGGTCATATCTGTCATTTACTTTGGAGTGTGGTTCACTAGTCAGTTCACATGTCCCACATACTCTGATATCCAGGGTAAGTATAAGATAGACATCGTAAGTTTTTTATCTTTACGACTTTGTATGTGTCTATAAAGATATAGCTGTGGTGAAGGAATAGAGAATATTTTAATCATTTTCTTGTGTTTCTATTGAGATCTTTCCAACCTTTTTGTCTGCTGTAATATAGTTCATTTCTCTTGTTTCATAAATATTTTATTCTTTTCATTATAAGTTCATTAGCAGACTCCTATGAATTTGTTCAGTAACTTACCTTTATGTATTTTTTAAAAGAAAGTTAGGATCTATCAAGCCAGTTTTCACTCTCTGAGATCTCACTTGTTAAGTAGTAATGTCTTCTGGGATCATAACAACTGAGATAAACTCCATATTCCAGATTTGCAAATTGAATTTAAATTCTACCAGTTTCTTGGTGGGATTTGAACCTATGTCCCCACAGCATTAGCCTGGGCCTCTGGATTACCAGTCAACTGACATTACCAGTACACCACCGTCTCCCCATAATCTCTCTGCTAATGGGGTCCAAGCCGGTTGGTGGAATTGAAACTAAGACATGCAGTTTTTCTTTATTGAGATTTTTTATTGACTTGTTGTGTCTCACAGCTCTCCTCCCTCTCAACCCAGTGTCCCAACTATCCCCTATTTATATTCTCTTTATAAAGAACAAAAAGAAAACAAATGAAGTAACTAAAGTGGGTGTGACAGCCCCTGGTGGGGCACTGTAACAAAAATCAAAACTTCAAAGGAAACTCAACTAATGCAACCAAAATATCATTCCCAGATCCCCTATTTATATGTGCTCAAAGACCATTATTACCTATCAACTATCTATCTTAACCTTAACAATATAATGACAAGACATTCACACTTATGGTAGGATCAAGAACAACTGCTGTCTGAAAACAAAGGTAAAAAGAGAAATGAGAGAGAAATAATGCAAACCAGCAAAGGGAGAGGAAACACAATGAGAAGTTAGTGTTGAATCCAGAAGGCTGTAAAATGCCTACTCGAGCTTGCATCAAGCTTCATTGGAACTCTGCAGGAGTCAGCGGACAGAAAGGTCAGAGTGAGAGCAAGGTGGAGAATTGAAACTACAGATGATAGACAGGAAGCTGGGGGTCATGCTTGTGGACTGAACAGAGACGTTCCACAAAGCGGGCACCCAGTCTGCTTTTGGTCTCCCCAATGTCAAGGTGACCACATTGTGAGCAGCGAGTACAGTAGACTAAGTAACACAATAATAGAGATGCTGCCTTGCCTGCCATGTATTTCCAGCATTTTCTGTTTATATTTCAGGTTTTCAGCATTTGCAGTACTTTGCTCTCTTATTATATGCTCTGTGCTGGTCACCTGTAAGTGTGGTGAGCTTCAATTTAAAATGTTATCACTCAATGCAAAGTGTATTCTTTCTGTTAACAAGGCCCACTTGTCTGGATATAAATAGCATATTATTGCAGGCAAATTGGTTGGTGCTAATTTTGCCATTTTTAAACTTGGAATTAAAACAGCAGTCCTGCGCCAGTTGAATACATCACTATTAGTTCAAGATCTTCTCATTTGTACATGGGATTGTTGTTTGAGGTGCTTGTGAGGTTCAAGCCTTTTGGATGTTACTGTCCAGATATTGCATAGGGTCTGGTTCAAAGAAGCTGAACTAGTTGCTTAAGTTGTGTGTCATTGACAAAGCCATGGTCGTAAAGTGTATCATACTGAAACCCGCGCATTTAAAGGGCTTTATAAGTAAAGGCATAGAATACAAAAGCTAAAAGGTTTTACAAAACCAATATGAAACAGTTCGACCCACTTGAGGAGGAGGGTTAATGGGGGGACAGGGAGAATAAGGGGCCCAAAAACACAGAAGCACCTGGAATCGCTCTCCCTGGCCCTGGAGAGTCCCCTTTAAATGACTGTTTTTTTTCTGTTGGTGAGCATGACTTAACCACCTATTCTCTGTGGCCCGATTGCTGCTTCAACCATAGCCTGTAAAAAGGTTGGCCTTCGATTTTTTTCAGATGAAATCCAGCAGTTTTAACTCCTCCAACCCCTGCTCAGCAACTCTCCAATCTTCCCAGTTCAACAATGTTCACTCCCCCCACCTCTCCCCCCATATCCCACCAATTCAACAACCGTCTTCCACTGCCCTTCCAATTTTCACTCTGGAGTCACACGAAGTCAGAGGCATTAAAATGGGGTCAGATTGGAAAAATGTTTGCGAAGTACTGATCCAGAGAATGAAAAGGGAGTGCACTTTAATCTCTGCTGGTTCTCAGGGTGGGTGAATTTAACCAATGGTCAGTACGGGTTGCACTTTTCAAGGTTGCAAGTCAACGTGACCCCAAACACTTGTTTATTGATAAATCTCGAGTTACAAACAATGGGGTCAGCAACTCTCCAATCTTCCCAGTTCAACAATGTTCACTCCCCCCACCTCTCCCCCCATATCCCACCAATTCAACAACCGTCTTCCACTGCCCTTCCAATTTTCACTCTGGAGTCACACGAAGTCAGAGGCATTAAAATGGGGTCAGATTGGAAAAATGTTTGCGAAGTACTGATCCAGAGAATGAAAAGGGAGTGCACTTTAATCTCTGCTGGTTCTCAGGGTGGGTGAATTTAACCAATGGTCAGTACGGGTTGCACTTTTCAAGGTTGCAAGTCAACGTGACCCCAAACACGTGTTTATTGATAAATCTCGAGTTACAAACAGCAGCTATCATCATCTTTACGTCACCAACTTGGTTGAAGTTGGATCTTTTACTGGTCAATGTCCGCTATCTGCCAAAGAGGCAACTGACAATAAAATCGCTAACGTCAGTGCCTGGCAAAGTGACCAGTGCAGGAGGGGGTTAGAGTGGATCTCTGGACAGGGAGGGAAGACAGTTGGACGAGTAAAGCCACCCTTGGATGCTGCTTACAGAACATCACTGGTAGAAAGAATACCAGGAGAAAATAACTTACTCCTTGTGTGCATGTGTGTGTCTTCTTGTCTCCCTCTACTCATGGATGCTGGGTGACTCTGAGACTCAATCTAGAGAGAAGTTAATTAATAAATTAAGTAATTATTTGCTTCCTGGCTTAAACCACTTCTTGCACCACTGAAATGAGAACACTTCCCTTTATCCAGATCGTCCACATTTCCTAACAAGGAGTCTTCCTTCTGATCCTAAACTGATGCCATTCTACAGATAACCATGCAAGCGGTTGTGTGACACAGTGGATAGTGTCCCTGCCTCTGAGCTCTGGGTTCAAGTCCTGCTCCAAGATTTGATGGTCAAGGAAGGTATGTTCAGAACGCAGCCTAACAGGTTGAGTGTCAACCTGTAAATCCTTCCAGCACACGCCAATAGCAGGTGGTAAGAGCGGGAGAGATTCCTGATCAGCCATGTGATGGAAAGAAACCGGAGCCTCTACCATCACTATCCATAGCTCCAGACTACAACATGCATGTTAAAGTGTATGTTGCCACAAGATGGATCCAGTTTGCTCTGTTGGCTGGATCAGATTAATGCCCGAAGGCACAAGGTTCGATGCTGTTCTGGCTAGGGTGAATTCAGGACCCGCCTCCTTGCCCGACCCATGATGGAGATTGTGGTGCTGTGGGTCAGACCTGCCTTCAGGCAGAGAACTTAAGAAGAAAGATGACAAACTATGCAACGTGCACAAGGATAAGGGTGACTGGTCCTGAAATTTTTCTTTCTTTCCTTTGGCAAAGATTACTGGAATATTCACAATATTGAGGCCAACTCCAGTGAGTTCAGCCACAGATGTTAAACAAATGTGGACAACACACCAGGAGATAGGGGAAGATGAGGAGCAAACAAAAAGTGTTTGACTATGTTAAATGCTATGCAAATACAAGTTGCTGCCATTTTGAAAGGGCAATTATCTCCATTTCACCTTTGTGGGCCTCCTCACAGACAAGTTTGGAAAGGTATTGTTATGAGAGCCTGGTTCACCCACAATCTATGTGGATAACCTTGAGGAGATACAGCCAGAGTCACAATGTCAAGAAGGAGGCCATTCGACCCATCGAGTCCATGTCGGCTCTCTGTAGAGCAATCCAGACAGTCCCATTGCCCCACTCTATCCCCGTAGCCCTGCAAGCTTATTTCCTTCAAGTCCCTTTCCAATTTCCTTTTGAAATCATTGATCGTCTCCGCTTGCACCACCCTCACAGGCAGCGAGTTCTCATCCATTGCAACTCGCTGCGTAAAAGTGTTCTTCCTCACAACACCCTCCCACCATCTCTTGCACAAACCTTTAAATCCTAGTCCTTGTATCATCTGCTAATGGGAACAGCTTTTCTTTGTCTACCTTATCTAAAACCTATAATCTTGTACTCCACTGTCAAGTCTCCTCTCAATCTCCTTTGCTCCAAGGAGGCCAACCACAGTTTCTCTAACCTAACCTTGTAGCTAAAATCCCCTCATCCCCGGAACCATTCTGGTAAGTCTCCTCGGCAGTGCCTCAAAAGATAAGAAGGGGGAATTTGAGGAGGAACGTTATTATGCCACAGGTGACATGAAAGGTCAAACAGCAAGCTTTGTGCAGACGACGCAGCTGCAATACAGAATAACTGCAAGTTGGCAAACACAAAGTCAATAGCAGCAGCTTATAAAGTGGTGGCATGGAAGAGTTCTGAAGGATAGGTCGAGCAGAGCAAAGTTTGTGGCCGTGGGGAGCAAGCTCAAAGCACAGATTGTTCAGCAGCATGGGGAACAGCATCCGGCGAAAAGCATCAACCGGATGAGTGGGAGTTAAACCCTGAGCCTGCAGGAGCAGTGCACTCTTGCAGTTATAAATGTCATTTATAGAACACATTTCAGTGCAAAGTAGTGACTAATCTTACACTGGAATTCTGAATTCTCATCCGAATTAGAGGTAATTACTGGAAGGCAGGACAATTGGAAATGGCATAGAACCCAACCAGTTTTAGCCAGCAGTCCGCTTTATAATGAGCCACTGTCTCACTCATATAAAGAAACAAGCTGCATTCTTTTAGATTCAGAAAGTATTTGGAAGGGTTAAGTGGTGAGCAAAGCGTGTTCAACAAAAGCAACAAATTATGGTCGTAACTTTGCTTCCCCCAGCTGTGACGTTCACCATGTAAATCCTGATGAGCATGTCAGCCTGCAGGACATCCCAGAGCCTCTTTACCCTCTGATTTGCCCCTGCACCAAAACAGAGGCGAAAGCTGTGACACACCATCCTGGCTCAATCAGCTGCGTAAATGCCAAATAGCTCACCGAGTTAACTTGGTGCCTTCAAAGTGTTACCCGAGTGAGAATGTCATGCTTTTAAGTCCCAGTTCAGATATTCAATCACAAAATCTAAGGGCAGAATTTTCTGCCTGCTGGGCGGGCCTGACCCAATATCTGGCGGGTGGGGAGCCGATCCCTGCCGGAGAAGCGGGCCCCGCCGCCATTTTACATGCGCGGGCCAATTAAGGCCCGCCCAGCGTGATGCCCGGCGGGAAGCACTATCCTATGAGCAGGGGGGGGGGGAATTCCCCAAAAGCGAGAGTGCATTTTTTCACGCATGCGCACGATAGAGCGCAATCTCCCTGAGGCTAAGTGCAGCCCCAGAGAGATCGCTTACACTTTTAAAAATATCAAAATAGAAAAAAAAAATTCCATAACATGTCCCCCTCATGTAACAATGTCACATGAGATGGGACATGTTCATAATTTATATAATAAGTTTATTAAACTTTTTAAAACCTTACATGAAACGTCATCCTGCCAGTGGATGAGGTTTCATGTTTTTATCTATTCCCTGCAAGGACTCCTGGCCGACCCGCCAACCTTAAGGTCGGACAGGCAGGTCCTTTAATTGCATAATTGATCCTGTCAATGGCCTCAATTGGCCACTGACAGGTCGGCGAACCTGCAGCTAGTTTTGCTCTGCCCCCTCCTTCCTGAAAATTTAAATGGGGCGGGATGGTGTCAGGGGTTCCGCTTGACATCATCTCACATCATTTTACACGTCGGCAAGCAGGCCCCGCCCCCTGCTTGCCGATGGCAAAATTCTGCCCTAAGTTAATACCCAAGTGCAGTACTGAGTGGGTGCTGTACTGTTAGAGGTGCCATCTTTCAAGAGGAGACATTAAACTATGGCTGATTCTGCCAAGCCAATGGCATTATCACAAACAAAAGCACCCCAGTATCTTGGCCAACATTGAACCCTGAGCCAACATCATGAAAGCAGATTATTTGGTTACTGACACATTGCTGTTGGTGGGAGCTGCTGTGCACAAATTGGCTGCTCTGTTTTCCACATTACCACAACGACTACACTTCAAAAAGTACATAATTTGCTGTAGCTGGGATGCCCTTAAGTCATGAAAGGCACTGTACAAATGCAAGTCTTTTTATTTATGTCCTGAATTTTTCGCTTGTCGGGTGCATGCGATCGGCGGGCCCTGGAGCGGATGGGAAACAGGTTCCCCGACCACGATTTCACAGTGGCTGGCCAATTAACGGCCAGCCAGTGTCAAACGCGCACTGAGAAAGGGTCGGCGCTGCCAGTGGAGGCGGGAAGAGAGCGGGCACCGACGTCACCGCGGGTGCTGGTGAGCGCTTCCAGTGAGCTCCCTGAAGGCAGACAGCTGTCTCAGGAAGCTGCAGACCTCCAGAGTAAGCAAAACAACAAAAATGCTGCAAAATACATCCATGCAGCACAATCAAGCACCTGAAAGTATACCTCATAAAAAAAAAACAGCCCCCAGATATCTCTTTTTATTTTATTTCCCCACGGAGATTTCATCCCACCCTGGGTCAAGGTTTGAGCAAAAATGTAAAGGCTGCCTGGCCGACTGGCCCATCCGCCAACCGTAAAAGTGGCCACGCAAAATCGCTTTTAATTGCCCGTTTAATTGTCGGCGGGTGCTCTTCCGGTTGAAGCATGCGCCCGCCGAGCGAGATATTGCGCAAGTGCGCAATGACACCGGGGCGCTCGCCCGACGCCATCTCGTGCTATCGGGACACACGCCCGCCTGTGGGACGGAAGATTTTGGCCTTGGAATAAACAGACATTGCCTGTAGAAAGACTTGCATTTATATGGCACTTCTCATAACTTCAGAACATCCCAAAGCACTTCAAAGCCAGTGAAGCACAGCCAGTGTTCCAATATGGGAAACGCAGCAACTGATTTGTGCACAGCAAGATTCCACAAAACAGTAATGTGGTGACTCACCAAAATAATCTGTTTCTGTGATGTTAATTGAGGGAGCAACACTAGCCAGGACATTGTGGAGAACTCTCTTTATCTTCTTCCAATAGTGGCCGTGGGACCTTTTTGTGTCCACCTGGGAGGGCCGGCCTGTCCTCGGCTTAACATCTCATCTCAAACGCCACACCTCCAACAGTGCAGCGCTCCTTCACTTCTATACTGGAACTGGTGGCCTGGGTCATGGATTCAAGTCTTTGGAATGCTGAGCTTCTGACTCTTGGTGAAGTAAAAATGACTTGGCAACAAAATTATGAAAGCAACGCAAACTGCACGTCTTGTGAAGAAGCATCACTGACGTTGTGCTGTTGCTGACCCATGAGCAGGGATTTCATCATCCATGTTAAGAAGTGAGTCAGACCTTTCCTTCCCCGCCCTTCTCAGAATCTCAGGATCACAGAATCTCTCAGTGCAGAAGAGGCCCTTCGGCCCATCGAGTCTGCACCCACAAGTGAGAAACACCTGACCGACCTACCTAATCCCATTTACCAGCACTTAGCCCAGAGCCTTCAATGTTATGACAGGCCAAGTGCTCATCCAGGTACTTTTTAAAGGATGTGAGGCAACCCGCCTCCACCACCCTCCCAGGCAGTGCATTCCAGACTGCCACCACCCTCTGGGTAAAAAAGTTTTTCCTCACATCCCCCCTAAACCTCCTGTCCCTCACCTTGAACTTACGTCCCCTCGTGACTGACCCTTCAACTAAGGGGAACAGCTGCTCTCTATCCACCCTGCCCATGCCCGTCATAATCTTGTACACCTCGATCAGGTCGCCCCTCAGTCTTCTCTGCTCCAACGAAAACAATCCAAGTCTGTCTAACCTCACTTCATAACTTAAATGTTTCATCCCAGGCAACATTCTGGTGAATCTCCTCTGCACCCCCTCCGGTGCAATCACATCCTTCCTATAATGTGGCGACCAGAACTGCACACAGTACTCCAGCTGTGGTCTCACCAAGGTTCTATACAACTCCAACATGACCTCCCTACTTTTGTAATCTATGCCTCGATTGATACAGGCAAGTGTTCCATCTGCCTTTTTCACCACCCCACTAACATGCCCCTCTGCCTTCAGAGATCTGTGGACACACACGCCAAGTTCCCTTCATTCCTCAGAACTTCCTAGTGTCATGCCATTCATTGAATACTTCCTTGTCAAATTACTCCTTCCAAAGTGTATCACCACACACTTTTCAGGGTTAAATTCCATCTGCCACTCATCTCCCCATTTGACCATCCCGTCTATATCTTCCTGTAGCTCAAGACACTCAATCTCACTGTTAAACCACCCAGCCAATCTTTGGTTCATCCGCAAACTTACTAATCCTATCCCCCACATAGTCATCTTTGTCGTTTATATAATGACAAATAATAGGGGACCCAGCACAGATCCCTGTGGTACGCCACTGGACACTGGTTTCCAGTCACTAAAGCATCCTTCTGTCATCACCCTCTGCCTCCTACAACTAAGCCAATTTTGAATCCACCTTATCAAATTACCCTGTATCCCATGTGCATTTGCCTCCTTTATAAGTCCCACAACCACACAACATTCAGTAGACGGGGACACAAAAGGTGACTGTTTTCCAGAGAGTCTCACTGGCCTGTAGTTCCCTGGCTTATCTCTACAACCCTTCTTAAATAGCAGAATCATATTCTCAGCGCCCTTCTCACCCACAACCACACAATGTTCAGTAAACGGGGACACAAAAGGTGACTTTTTTTTAAAACTTTTGACAATTCTATACAATTCAGAAGGATGCAAACGAGCACTCTCCTTGCAAGTGAGGGGGTGGCTCACAATCAGCTTGAAAAGGCAGAATCCTGAACTTACAAGACAAAGAATCACAAATGTGAAAGTTATCACAAGGTTATCACAACGCTGATCTTTTCCTTCCAAAACATCCAAATGATCTTAAAACCACAAGTAAAAAGAAATTAAGGCTTACAACAACCGGAGCTGGCAAAAACCCCTAATCCTCTTTCAAATGTCAGCAGGAGGGTCCATTCAGCTCAAATTCAGAAGAAACACTCATAGAATGAAGTGAATCAGCATTTGAACTCAAATTGTGCAGGGCCATGGGATAGCAGCGCGCAGCTGGATAAATTCCCCATTATCTGACAGGAACTGCCTCACTTCAGGCAGAAGAGTCAGGTTTCAGCTCTGCAAATGTGAGATCAGGGCCAACAGTACAATGCCCCACCTAATTGTGGACCACAAAAGGAAGGGCACCAAAACTGTTAAAGGTAAGTCTTTGGGAGACTGGGAAGCATCAGCACACGACCACACTGTCCAGTTTCAAAGGGAATAGCACAATGCTCATTCTGCAGGAGCCTTTTTGGTGCACGAACATTCGTAAGTGACCTCTGCACTCGTAACTCACTATTCCACAGTTAGTCAGCCCCTTTCCAGGACCCCACACCCTACTCTCCTGCCATCACATACATCGGATTGCAGTCAGATGACAAAGCCCTCTTGATATTCCCTCTGTACGAAGGGACCTCACCTCAATGATTCCCCAGGGTAACTGATCGAAAATCCAATACTTGGCCAAATGATAAAAAGAACAAACACTTCCACCTTGTGCTATCCAGCCCTCCACGGTTACTGAACAAACATACCATTGGGTGTCAGCAGTGGATCAGTGGGTGGCACTCTCTCCCTTGCCTCTGAATCAGAAACTTGTAGGTTGAAGCCCCACTCTAGAGACTTGAGCCCGTACACACTTCCTGTGCAGTGTTGCAGGAGGTGCTGCAATATCAATTTAGAAGGCAACGTTAAACTGAGGCTTGTCTGGACACTCGAGTTGAAGTAAAAGATCCCAGGGTCACAATTGGAAGAGCAGGGGAGTTCTCCCTGGTATCCTGGGCCAATGTTTATCCCTCAACCAATACTGTCACAGATAACCCAGTCATTATCATGTAGCTGTATGTGGGAGCTTGCTGTGCACAATTTAGCTGCCACGTTTCATATAAAATGATCTGAAGCATCATGAGGTCATGAAAGGCGCTATAGACATTTTTTTATTCTCTCATATGATGTGAGCATCACTGGCAAGTTTGTTGCCATCCCGAACGGCCCTTCAACAGAGTGTCTGTTAGGCCAACTCAGAGGGCAGTTCAGAGACAACCACATTGTTGTGGATCTGGAGTCACATGTAGGCCAGACCAAGTAAGGACGGCAGATTTCCTTCCCTAAAGGGGCATTAGAGAACCAGATGGGTTTTTACAACAATTGATGATGGTTTTCACGATCACTACTGCTAAAATTAGCTTTCAATTCCAAATTTATTCATTGAATTTCAATTCCACCACCTGCCATAGTGAGAATTGAACCCATGTCGGCACAGCATTAGCCTCTGGATTCCTGGTCCAGTTACATTACTAGTACAGCACCAAGTCCTGATTTTATTATCCCCACAGATGACTTGCATAGACACTTTCCCTAGGTATCAGTGATTGAGGAGTAGAGTGAGTGCCAATTGGCCCTAGGCTAAAACCCATGGCTTCACTGTGGAACATATAATTGGCTCAGCTCACACTGGCACTCACTCAGCAGATTCAGCTTTCTATTGTGGACACAATAGAGTACAAAAGGAAACTGCCTACAGAACAGTCATTGCGCCTCAAAGCAAGTCATTGTAGAGGAGTGCTCTGCAGATCCTTCTGAGGGATTTAACATGGTGTCATATAAACACAAGCCTCTCTTTCCCTTTCTAACCCAGATCCAGACTTTGTTACATTCCTGTTTGGGGTGAATCACCATGTACAGAAATCCCCACAAGCACAGCAAACTACTGGGGGGTATAAACTGAAGCAGAAAGAAAGATATAGACCCTCCCTTTTACTATGGCATTTCTTGTGTCGCAAAGATTTGAATTTCTAATCCTGCAGCACTCTGGAATCTCGGCACCGCCTTTCATCTTGCTGGAGGGAGGGATGATAATAGGTTTAACTTGTTTGACCACAAACAAGACGGACAAAAACAGAATTACCTGGAAAAACTCAACAGGTCTGGCAGCATCGGCGGAGAAGAAAAGAGTTGACGTTTCGAGTCCTCATGACCCTTCAGCAGAACTGACACTTTGCTGGCTTAATCTTACTCACTCCCATTCTGCCCCACTCCCTCAGCAATCTACTATCCAGGCTATCTTCAGTTAGGTCTCCATTCTAGATTAAATATCTGCTCCGTGTCACAGGCCGGAGCTTTAATTTTAGTTCCAGTGGACACTTAATTGCAGCAATGTTAATTCAGTCCTCAAAGACCGACTGTTGTGTCTCATCTAATCCATCGTCAGGTTAAGCATTTCTGGGCTTCACTGCCCTCAGCAAAAAAATGCCAATGGCTTCAGTCTCATGCTGGAGGGCAGGATATCCACAGGCTGCATTTTCTCCATGCCAAACCACCCCCTTCAGCTCTTCTCCCTGCCATCTCATCTCAAACACAGGGATCAAGAGCACCTCTGCACCTGGCTCTACACCCCAAGCCCTTTCCTGGCTTTAGCTAAGGACCCCAACATTTTGCAGTCCCTCATTCATCTAAATGGCAAATAAATTGAGGGTGGTGGGGGGGGAGGGGGCAGAAATAGGGAGTTTTTTTTCAATGCAGTGAATAGTTGCTAGATGAAATGTGCTGAAATGGGGGTGGAAGCAAATTCAATAACTGCTTTCAAAAGGGAATTGGGTAAAAGAACAAATTGCAGGCGGTGGGGGGGGAGTTTGGTGGGGGGAGACAGTTTCACGACATGGACTATAATATATTTTATAAAAACATCACCGATCAGAAACTTAACTGGGGCCAGCCACAAGAATGTTGTGACAACAAAAGTGGCAGAGACTGTGTATCATGCAACGTGACTTGGGTTCCAACTTATCATAGCCTATCCACCAACTGCTGTGTTACACTTCAATCCGGGAGTCTGAGTTGATGTGGCGACACACACTTTTCCATGTACATTGTGGTCTGGAGCTACGGATAGTGATGTTCCAACATTCCTGCCATCACATGCTGACCAAGAATCTCTCCCCCCCTTACCACCTGCCACTGGCAGGTTGTGTGCTGGGAAGATTCTGCAGTTTGATATTCGACCCAGTTGGCTGTATTATGAATGCATCTCCTCGGTCATCAACTCCTGGGGTGGGATTTGGACCCAGAGGCAGAGGCACTACTCACTGTGTCCCAAGACCGCCTGTCCAAGGTACAATTCTCCCCACTTGCCTGGATGAGTGCAGCTCCAACAACACTCAAGAAGCTTAATACCATTTAGAACAAAGCAGCCCATCTGACTGGCATCCCATCCACCACCAGCACAACATGGCTGCAGTGTCTACAACATGCGCTGCAGGAATGCGCCAGTGCTTCTTCGTCATTACCACACATTTACCTCCAGGAAACACAAGAGCAGCAGACACATGGGAACATCACTACCTCAAAGCTCCCCCCCGCCCGCAAAATCACACACCGATCTGACTCTGACGTGCATCGCTGTACCCTCGTTCCCTCAACGTCAGTGGGGCAAGATCCTAGATCTCCCCAACAGCACTACGGGTCTACCTACACCATAAGGACTGCCGCAGGTGAAGGTGGCTGCTCACCACCACCTTCGCAAAGGCACTGAAGGATGGACAATAAATGCCAGCCTTGTCAGTGATGCTCTCATTACCAACTGAAGAATAAAAACCTTATCTGGCTCAGGCACAATGAGCCGAGTGGCCTCCTACTGTTTCTATTCTTTCATGGCATGCAGACTTCACCACCTTGAGAAGGCGGTGGTGAGCTGCTTTCTTGAACCGCTGCAGTCCATGTGGTGTAGGTACACCCACATTGCTGTTAGGGAGGGAGTTCCAGGATTTTGACCCAGTGACAGTGAAGGAACGGCGATATATTTCCAAGTCAGGATGGTGTGTGGCTTTAAGGAGAGCTCCCAGGTGGTGTTCCCATGCACCTGCTGCCCTTGTCCTTTTAGGTGGTAGAGGTCGCAGGTTTGGAAGGTGCTGACAAAGAAGCCTTGGTGAGTTGCTACAGTGCATCTTGTAGACGGTATACACTGCTGACATTGTGCATTGGTATTGGAGGGAGTGAATATTTGTGAAAGGAGTGCCAATCAAGCAGGCTGCTTTGTCCTGGATGGTGTCCGGCTTCTTGAGTGTTGTTCAAACTGGACTCATCCAGGCAAGTGGAGAGTATTCCATCACACTCCTGACTTGTGCCTTGTAGATGGTGGACAGGCTTTGAAGAGTCAGGAGGTGAGGTTATTCGCTGCAGAATTCCCAACCTCTGACCTGCTCTTGTAGCCACAGTATTTATATGGCTGGTCCAGTTCCGTTTCTGGTC
Source organism: Carcharodon carcharias (assembly GCF_017639515.1). Taxonomy (NCBI): domain Eukaryota; kingdom Metazoa; phylum Chordata; class Chondrichthyes; order Lamniformes; family Lamnidae; genus Carcharodon; species Carcharodon carcharias. The sequence continues at coordinate 4,620,065 of NW_024470758.1, forward strand.
AATGGTAACACCCCCCACCAAGATGTTGATAGAGAGGATTAACTGATGGCACGCCTTTGAATGTCAAGGGGGGTTGGTTTGATTCTCTCTTGTTGGAAATGGTCATTGCTGGCACTTGTGTGGCATAAATGTTACTTGCCACTTATCAGCCCAAAGCCTGAATGTTGTCCAGGTGTTGCTACATACAGACACAGGCTGGTTCAGTGTCTGAAATGTTGTTGAACATTGTATAATCATCAGCGAACATCCCCACTTCTGGCCTTATGATGGAAGAAAGATCATTGATGAAGCAGCTAAAGATGGTTGAGGCTAGGACACTACCCTGAGGAACTCCTGCAGTGATGCCCTGGGGCTGAGATGATTGAGCTCCAACAACCACAACCATCTTCCTTTGTGATAGGTATGGCTCCAACCAGCGGAGAGTTTTCCCCCTGTGCTGTATGGCTCTATGATTCTAAAATAACGCACCACAGATGTTCCCAAGCCAGTTGTCAAATGATCTGGTTTACAAGATAGGACTAGCTCTGTGATAGAAATGAAGTAATGCTTGTCGAAGATTTAGTTTGGCAATGGCTTCTCTAACTTTAACTTTGTCCTGGAATTAAGGAATTAAATCCCAACCTCATTCACAGAAAAATGTCCAAAAGAAAGTTTCAGCTTTCCAAAAAGTCTGTGGGAGGGGAAATTCAATTCGAGCTAAGCCATGCAATTCCGATCCAAAAAAGACTTGCATTTATATAGCACTTTTAACAAAGCAAAAATTCCCTGATGCACCTCACCGGAGTGTTACAGGTCACAGAGGCCATTCAGCCCATCGTGCCAGCTCTTTAGTAGAGCTATTTAATTAATTTCACACCCCGCTTTCTCCAATGCCCTGCCATTATTTTTTCCCTCAAGTACTTTGTGAATTCTCTTTCGAATGTTACTATTGAATCTGCTTCCATCATCCTCTCAAACTACACATTCCAGACCACACCAAAATTCCAGACCACACCTTGCAAAAAAATGTTTCCGCATGTCCCCTCTGATTCTTTTGCCAATCACCTTAAATCTGCTTTCTCTAGTTACTGAGCCTTCTACCACTGAAAATAGTTTGTACTTAGTTACTCTATTGAAGCAAATATCAACACTGAGCCACATAAGGAGATAATAGGACAAGTGAGCGTGCATCCAAAAGTTTGATCAAAGAGTTAGGTTTGAAAGAGAGACCTAAAACGAGAAGCAGTTTAGGGAGGAAATTCCAGCTTACATATGAACTTTAAAAATTAGGAGCAGGAGGAGGCCACTCAGCCCCTCGAGCCTGCTCCGCCATTCAGTAAGATTTTGGCTGATCTGAATGTAATCTCAACCCCACATGCCTGCCTACCCCTGATAACCTTTCATCCCCTTGTTAATCAAGTATCTATCTTGGTCAGCCTTAAAAATATTCAAAGGCTCTGCTTCCACATATACACTCAGGTCCCTCTGTTGCCTATGTGCATAAATCACTGAAGGTGGCAGGACAGGTTGAGAACACGGTTAAGCCCCTTGAGCCTGCTCCGCCATTCAGTAAGATTTTGGCTGATCTTTATAAGTCTCCCATGTGGGACCTTGTCAAAGGCTTTGCTGAAATCCATATAAACTACATCAAATCTGGAACTCTCTCCCCAAAAAACAGAGGTTTTTGGAATTGAATATTCCAACTGAGATTGGCAAGATTGCTGTTGCTTTAAGGGACATGAAGCAAAGGCAAGCCCATGGAATTCGATCAGCCATGATCTAATTAAGTCCATGGAGTTCGATCAGCCATGATCTAATTAAGTGGCGGAATGGTCTCCTCCTATTCCTGTCTTGGTGTTTGCGGAGGCAGGTTCAATCAAGGCATTTAAGAGAGAATTAGATGATTATTTGAAAAGAAACAATCTGAAGGCAGAAGAATGGCACTAGGTGAAATGCTCAGATGGGCCGAATAGTCTCCTTCTGGGCTTAACAAGTCTGTGGTTCTGGTCTTCCATGAACCTAGCACCAACAAAAACTATCTCTTATTCAAGGACCAGTGCATGGAAAAGTTAAGAGGCCAAAAACTAAAGATAGCAGTTCATCAACATCAGTCACACTACCTTCGAGAGGCTATGAAGGCCCAACTAATTAGTTGCTATTTCACAGAATCACAGAATTGTTACAGCACAGGAGGCCATTCAGCCAAAATGTGGGTGCTGTTTGCATTCCAGTAAGTCCGTAGGCACCATTACTGATAGTAGCTTTTTTATGCCTGATTTATTTCACTAACTGGATTCAAATTCCATATCTGCCATGGTGGAATTTAAACTCATGTCTCTGGTTCATTATTCCAGGCCTCTGGATTGCTAGTCCAGCAACATAACCACTCTACTCATGTACCTATAAACAGCAAGGCATGTTTAGTCCAGACTTGGTATCAGGGCAGCATTTGGAGGTACTGGCCTTTCATTTCCCTTCCACCAATATAGAAGGCCTTTTCCACTCTATTATTCTTGCCCTTGGCCGGAACACAACCAACACTTCTTTGCTGAAAAACGAGACATGCTGCTGAAGCTTTTCGTCTTGTATTCACCAGGGCAGATTTGCCAGAATACCAAATCTCAAAGGGAACAATAATTTATACTGCATGAGAAGAGAGTGCTGATTGGTTGGTAAGTAGACTCTGATTGGTCAAGGCATTGCCATGGAGAATGCACTAGGGAACTTGTCAGCCAATCAGCACCCACTTCTCATGCAATATAAATTGATGTTCCCTTTGAGATTTGATTTTCTTGCAAACCTGTCCTGATGAGTGCAAGACGAAAAGCATGTCTCTTTTTTCAGCAGTAAACTTCACTGATGGCAGCAAAGGAAGATCTATGTTCTCTAGAAGCCTACTTCAGAAAACACTGCCGAGGCCACCATTTCAGTCTTCCAACTGAACAACTCCAAGGTCAGGGATGAATGTCATGTCCAGTTCTGTGGCCAACCACTCACCCACAACCCAAAGCCAAAATAACTCGGCATCACTCTTGACCATATATTGATCTGCCGGCAACACTTGCAGAACATGTGGCAAGGTCAAGACAAGAGTGAGTCTCAAACAGAAACTGGCAGGTACCACCTGGGGCAGCAGAGCCAAAACACTGTAATGTACTGCTTCACTCATCCTGGTCTATCCAACAGCAGAGTGCTACTGCTCAACCTGGTTCAGGAGGCACCACACAAACATGATAGATATCCACCTCTGGGAAGACAAGGGATTACTTTGGTGATGTTGAGGCCAACGCAGTTCGAGTGGTTTCCTGTGTTAGCACATACTGAACCTCCTGATGTCCATGAAGAAAATATCCTCCTCAAAGAGCACCAGCTGCTGATGGATAACGAAGCACTTCCATTGACATGGGACCTCAGAAAAAACCCACGTCCGTCTTAAATCCTGTAGTGTCTACTGGAACACACTGCGCACCCTACAAACTGATGACAGCCCCCCTGTCGATGGATCACCTCCTGGTTGACTGCAAAACATCACCAACCACAACCTGGGAACTGACCTGAGTGGTGAAGTCAGGTTTCAACGTTCCACAAAAAACCTGGACAGCCCTCGACCGCTTGAGGACGAGTCAGGGAAGAAATGGCCACTTGCTTCACAAGTGGAACATGAGGAACAGCTCAAATTGTGACCGTGGCCATCCAAGTCAGACCATACTGAGCTCCTGCCCTGACTGATCTATTCCTGATGGCATCACAACCATTTACTGTACGTCAGCTGAGGCCGTTGAATGGTTTGTTAAACTTGACATCGAACTATAACTGCTTCCTCAGCCATACGCATAATAAAAAGCCAAGGGAATTAGTCCTGCTAAAAAGGGTCAGAGCTGACAAAAACCAGCTGGCTCTCAAATCAGTTTACAGCATCAAAGACCAATGCCACTCAAATTCAGTGAGCTGCTGGCTATTAACTGGTTACCTGTAATATCTGCTCTCTTCCACAGAACACTGACAGTCCACTAAGACTTCTACTTCATCCTAACCAACTGCTCGGGGGCAGCAGTCATCATGCAGTCCAATCATCAGCTCACGTCCCTCTGCTCTAAGAATGGAACTTGCAGCCAATTTCCCAGTATCTGTTTGTCCAGAAGATTACATAATATGTCCTGGGAAAGATGTCCTGTTTGTTTCCTGAATGAAGCCAAGACTTCAGGAAAGCAAGATAAACACATGAGAGAGAAAGGAATGGACAGTGGCAGAGCAAGTTAATATGGAAGTTAAGGGAGTGCATGGTTTACTTAGCCCTATAAATAGGGGCACAGAATGCAGAGAACAAGGAAATTATGTAAACTGTTACAAATCATTTGTTAAGCCTCAGCTTTTCTTTCTTTATTCTTTCATGGGACATGGGCATCACTGGCAAGGCTGGAATTTATTGCCCATCCCTATTTGCTCTTGAACTGAGTGGCTTGCTCAGGACAGTTAAGAATCAACCACATGGGTCTGGAGTCACATGTAGGCCAGACCAGGTAAGGATGGCAGATTTCCTTCCCTAAAGTACATTAGTGAACCAAATGGGTTTTTACGACACTTGATAGTTTCATGGTTACCATCACTGACAACTAGCTTTCAAATCCAGATTTATTTATTGAATTTAAATTCCACAGCTGCTACCATGTTGGGATTTGAACCCATGTTCCCCAGAGCATTAACTTGGTCCTCTGGATTATTAATCCAGTGACATTACCACGATGCCACTGCCTCCCCCCCAGGTTGTATGTCCAATTCTGAGCACTGCACTATAGGAAGGAGGTAAAGTACTTGGCCTGGGTGTAGAGGTGATTTACCAGGGACGAGGGACTTCCATTATGGGGAGGTTAGCGGAGACGCTGTGATTCTTCTCCTTAGAGCAGGGAAGGTTAAGGGGACACTGAAAATTACGAGGGGCTTTAATTGAGCAAGGAGGGAGAAACTGTTTCCTCTGGCCAAGTGGGTCAGTAACTAGAGATAATAGATTTAAAACAACTGGCAAAAGGGGTAAGCAAGAAATCAGGAGGTTTTTATTTTCTTTAAGGTTGTTAAGATCTGCAAAGCACCACCTGGAAAAGGCTGAGTGAATCAGACTTAGAAGAACTTTCAAACGGATGCGCAGGACTAATTTGCAGGGTTATGGGGGAGTAAGCTGGGATGTAGGACTAAATTAGGTGGTCATTTCAAAGAGGCACAGGCACAATGGGTTGAATGGACCCCTTCTGTGCTGTAAAGCATTATGATACTGCAAGACATAAAGTTAGATGAATTAATGTGGGTGGATGTTCATGTGGAGGGTTTAACATCAACATCGGCCAGTCAGGAGGAATAGCGTTTCTGTGTTGTAGGTTCCATGGAACTTCAAGAACTTTCACCTCTTCCTCAACTGTTCCTGCATACCAATTAAACCTGAAATGATGACTCAGCAATGTTTTAAGTCACAAATAAAATCAAGCATGTCTTTCCCACAGGTGCAAGTTTGCAGCTGTGGTAATCTAACTGGGGGCTCCTCACCACCTGAAGATGTGGAAAATTACATGCTCCTCTTTGAAATGAAGACAGGACCAAAACAGAGAAATGAGACGTCAGTTGTTGCTAAACTATTAGAGCCTATAGTCCCTGGAGCCTCCTACAACCCTCCAAGATCTCTGCATTCCCCTAAATCCTGCCCCTTGTACACTCCACCACTGGCAGCTCCACTTTCAACTGCCTAGGTCCTAAGTTCTGGAATTCCCTTCCTAACCCATTCCACCTCCTTCTCTCCGCCTTTAAGATGCTCCTTGAAACCTACCTTTGACCAAGCTTTTGGTCACCATTCCTGGTATCTCTGCTTTAGCCACAGTGACACTTTAGGACGCTTCACGACAATAAGAGCATTACATGAATGCAAGGTTTATTGCTGAATGAAACTTCTTTTCTATTTGTCCATGGGATGTGGGCATCACTGGCTAGGCCAGCATTTACTGGCCGTATAGTAAAAGCAAAATACTGTGGATGCTGGAAATCTGAAACAAAAACAGAAAATTCTGGAAAAACTTAGCAGGTCTGGCAGCATCTGTGGAGAGAGAAACAGGGCTAACGTTGAGTCCGTATGACCCTCCGTAGGGTCAAACAAACTCAAAACATTAACTCTGTTTCTTTCTCCACATTTATTGCCCATCCCAATTTTGCCCCTGTTCAGAGGGCATTTAAGAGTCAACCACATTGCTGTGGGTCTGGAGTCACATGTAGGCCAGACCGGGTAAGGACGGCAGATTTCCTTCCCGAAAGGGACATTAGTGAACCAGATGGGTTTTTTTAAATGACAATCGTCAATGGTTTCATGGTGATCACCAGACTTCAAATTCCAGACTTTTAGTGAATTCAAATTTCACTATCTGCCGTGATGCGATTTAAACCTGGGTCTCTGGAATACTAGCTCAATGACAATACCTCTATGCTACCGCCTTGGAAAAGCATGAGTTAATCGGGGCCAGTGAACAAAGAATTTTAAAAGTATCTGAACAACTGTAAAGAATTCCTTGAAGAAACAGAAGAGATGGTAAAGGACAGATTGTGCTTTGTATTTCAAAATTATATTTATATTTCAAAACGATTTTGATAATGCGTATTAAAGCGATGATGGCTAAGGATACAGGTCCATGGGTAGCGATATGTTTGGACAGCACAAAGCTACGAAGTGGGGCATAAGATGTGTCTTGGATCAGAAAGAAATGCTAAATGATGATCCAGTGTTGGTGCTGAACGATTCTCAAACACTGTTTAAATATCCGGATTTATATATTGAGGAAACGCTATCAAAATCAGGTTGTGGCAAAGCGGGACAAGGTTATGAAAAACTGGAGGATACAAACAGGCTGGAAAAATGGAATTCAATGTAGAAAATTATGAAGTAATTGATTTTGGAAGTAAAAAGGGGGAATAGAAATGTACATTAAAAAGAAACTGATGCTGTGTTTATGGACGATGTTATTGATGGGCAGCACGTAGATGAGAAACAGGGTGGAGCCAAGGAGAGATCCTTGGAGGACATCGGAGGTAATGGTGTGGAAGCAGCAAGAGAAGCCATTGCAGGGGAGACAGTGGTGAAGTGGTAATATCGCTGGACTAGTAATCCATGTTAATGCTCTGGGGACATGGGTTCAAATCTCACCACAACAGCTGGTGGAATCTGAATTCAATTGAGAAATCTGGAATTGAAAGCTTGCCTCAGTAATGGTGACCACGGCAACTAGTCTGGCCTACATGTGACTCCAGCAATGTGGTTAAGCCTTAACTACCCCTCTGAAATGGCCTAGCAAGCCACTCAGTTCATGGGCAACAAATGCTGGCCTTGCCAGAGACACTCACATCCGCAATAAAGGAAAAGAAAGGTGATATTCTGGGTACAATTAGATAAGGATGGAATCACGCGAGCGCAGCCCCACTCAGCTGGACAATGGTTCAGAGGCGCTGGAGGAGGATAGTGCAATCAACCACAGCAAGGGCTGCAGCCAGGTCAAGGACGAGGGACGAAAGTTTACCTTTGCCACAATCACACAGGATGTCATTTGTGACTTTGGTGAGAGCTGTTTCAATACTGTGGCAGGAGCAGAAGCCTAATTGGAAGGATTCAAACATGGAGATAGGCACGGATTTGGGATCCAAAATATTTAAGGGGTTGGGGGGGAGGGAGATTCAAGGATGGAGAGGTCGACAAAGGAAAGGGAAAGGAAAATCTGGTCATATGCCTATTGTTAATTGTGTCAATTGAAGTTAAGTACATATAGGCAGAGGGCACTGATTGGATGGTTACTCGAGTACATATAAAGAGACACGTTGACACAAGGGATTGAGTGGAGTCAGGACATGTATACCTGTAATGTTTCACTCCGTCAATAAATCTATTCAAAGTAAAGGCTGGCGTTGGATCTTTCCTTCACCAAGTGGCTAATAGGAGTGGAACAACTACCTCCAGGACCACTCTGTTTATGATCTATATATCACCGCGTGTACACAAAACTATACTTCCTGTTACCCCAGTACAGGGTCACACATTTCCATCAGTGCTAGTACTTCGATAAATGTTTGTTCTGCAGTAATTTTATTTAAAAACCAATGGAAGTTTTCATATAGCCATTTAGAATTTTGCTACTTAAAAGTCATAGAGGTCTACAGCACAGAAAAAGGCCCTTCAGCCCATCAAGTCTGCACCAGTCAAACAAGTACCTAACTATTCTAATCCCATTTTCCAACACTAGGCCCATAGCCTTGTATGCCATGGCATTGCAAGTGCACATCCAAATATTTCTTAAATGTTATGAGGGTTTCTACTTCTACCACCCTTTCAGGCAGTGAGTTCCAGATTCTCACCACCCTCTGGGTGAAAAAATTCTTCCTCACATCCCCTCTAAACCTCCTGCCCCTTACTTTAAATCTATGCCCCCTGGTTATTGATCCCTCCACCAAGGGGAAAAGTTCCTTCCTGTCTACCCTATCTCTGCCCTTCATAATTTTATACACCTCAATCATGTCCCCCCTCAATCTCCTCTGCTCCAAGGAAAATAGCCCCAGACTATCCAATCTCTCCTCATAACTAAAACTCTCCAGTCCAGGCAACATCCTGGTAAATCTCCTCTGCACTCTCTCTACTACAATCCTATAATGCGGATGCCAGAACTGCACGCAATACTCTAGCTGTGGCCTAACCAGAATTTTATACAGTTCCAGCATAACCTCCTTGCTCTTATATTCTATGCCTCGACTAATAAGTATCCAATGTGCCTTCTTAACCACCTTATCCACCTGTCCCGCTATCTTAAGGGACCACTGGACATGCACACCAAGGTCCCTCTGATCCTCGGTACTTCCCAGAGTCCTACCATTCATCATGTATTCCTGTGCCTTGCTTGTCCTGCCCAAGGGCATCACCCCACACTTATCTGGATTAAATTCCATTTGCCACCGATCAGCCCATCTGACCAGCCCATCTATATCTTACTGTAATCTAAGGCTATCCTCCTCATTAATTACCACCCCACCAATTTTTGTGTCATCCGCAAATTTACTGATTAACGCTCCTACATTCAAGTCCAAATCGTTTATATATACCACAAACAGCAAGGGACCCAACACCGATCCCTGTGGAACCCCACTGGACACAGGCATCCAGTCACAAAAACACCCCTTGACCATCACCCTCTGCTTCTTGCCACTCAGCCAATTCTGGATCCAATTTGCCAAATTGCCTTGGATCTCATGGGCTCTTACCTTCATTATCAATCTCCCATGTGGGACCTTATCAAAAGCCTTGCTGAAGTCCAAGTAGACTACGTCAAATGCATTGCCCTCATCTACACACCTGGTCAATCAAATTGGTCAGATATGACCTCCCCTCAACAAAACCATGCTGACTTTCCTTGATTAATCCTGGCCTCTCCAAGTGTAGATTAATTCTGTCCCTCAGAACTGCTTCCAATAGTTTCCCCGCCACTGAGGTTAGACTGACTGGCCTGTAGTCCCCTGGTTTATACCTTCCTCCCTTCTTAAATAATGGTACCACATTGGCTGTCCTCCGGTCCTCTGGCACCTCCCCTGTGACCATTTAGGTATTGAAAATTATTGCCAGCGCCCCTGCTATCTCCTCCCTTGCCTCACCCAACAGTCTGGCATACATTTCATCCGGGCCACTTAGAACCTCCTCTCTTTCCAAGCTAATTTCTTTCATTATAATCACAATCCTTCTGCCTGATTTCCATAACCATGTCATTCCTCTCACTTGTGAACACCGACACAAAGTATTCATTTAGAACCCTACCTATGCCTACTCCCTCCCTAGTTGTCCTCTTACTCTTAATGTACTTGTAAAATAACTTTAGATTTTCCTTTATTTTACCTAGCAATGTTTTTTCATGTCCCCTTTTTGCTCTCCGAATTTCCTTTTTAAGATCTCTCCTACACATGCCATACTCCTTCAGGGCTTCTGCTGTTTTGAGCGCTGGGTATCTGCCATAAGCCTCCCTTCTTCTCTTTATCCAATCCTGTATATCCCTCGACATCCAGGGTTCCCTGTACTTGTTGGTCCCACCCTTTGTCATTACTGGAATATGTTGGCCCTGTATTTTCCCTATTTCCTTCTTGAATGAGTCCCACTGCTCTGACGCAGATTTACCTAAAAGTAGCTGCTCCCAGTCCACTCTGGCTAAATCATGTCTGATCTTATTAAAATCGGCCTTCTCCCAATTTAGAACTCTGATTTCTGGCCCATCCTTGTCCTTTTCCATAACAAACTTGAATCTAACAGAGTTATGATCACTATCTGCAAAATGCCCCCTTACTGATACCTCTACCACTTGCCCAGCTTCATTCCCTAAAATTAAGTCCAGGACCGCCATCTCTCGTAGGACCTTCTACGTACTGGTTTAAAAAGCTCTCCTGGATGCATTTTAAGAATTCCGCTCCCTCAAAACCTATCACACTATGACTAAACCGGTTAATGCTGGGGAAGTTGAAATCCCCCACTATTATTTTTACACTTCTCTGAAATTTGCCTATATATCTGCTCTTTTATTTATCTCTGACTGTTTGGGGGCCTATAGTACACTCCCAGCAAAGTGATTGCTCCTTTTTTGTTTTTCAATTCTATCCATATGGCTTCATCTGAGGAGTCTTCTAAGATGTCATCCCTCCTTACTTATAACGATCACGAGAATTCTCCCCCACTGTGATCTTCCTCATGACTCAGTTTGCCTACCCAAATATTTCTTGCGCAATCTAGTAACTATGTACATAAAGCACAAAGGAGTTTTTAGAACTCTGGGGGAACGGCCAATATAAGCAGGATCACATTGTTTCAAGGCATGTTATAAAGAGACTGCACGATACTAAATGCCAAATGAATACAAAATGAACAATGGCACTCTATCCCTCAACAAGCGAAACATAACTGAACTGTCCAGTAGGAGTGCCATTAACATCATGGCAAGCCAATAGCCATGCACAACGCACCAGACCTTATTGCACCATTAAATTCTGTCAACTCAGTCTGCAAATAAAAGAAAGATCTTGCATTCCTACAGTGCCTTTCACCACCTCAGGACATCCTGAAACACTACAGCCAATAAAGTACTTTATGAAGTGTTTTCACTATTGTAATGTAGGGAACGTAGCAGCCAAATTGCACACAGCAAGCTCCCATGAACAGCAATGCAGTAATGACCAGATAATCTGTTTTAGTGATGTTGGTTGTAGGATATGAGCCGAGGACACCAGGGAGAACTCCCCTGCTCTTCCTTCAATGGCGGCCATAGAATTTTGTCATACAGTACAATCATTACCCCGCTAAGTTATATTGGTGTTTTACTGCAACAGGTCAGGGCAAAGTGGGACTCCAGGCTACAAAAGGTGAGGTCTGAAGAACAAAAATAAGGAAGACATTCTCTCTCCCACCCTAATGGTTGAAACTTAACACAGCTATTAAGTACTATCATGCAATGTGGGCCACCTATCACTTCTCACTGCACATTTTACCTGCTTAAATTAGGCACGAGGACTGTTCTTCCATCAATTTCCTGTGGATTTAGGATTTGCCATCTTGGATAGAGGAATGGCAGGCCAGCTCTGACCTCTCACATCCAAACCCTGTGCTGTGTGGGAACTCCAGGATGCTTCCCATGTCCTGGATAAACATATGTGCAGAAGTGCTGTCAGCCATATATATATATCTGTTTATCTTTCAAAAGGGCGATAATCGAAGGCCACATCTGCCTCTCCCAGATGGATACAGAAGATCCCATTCCAGTACGGGTAAAGAGATGATGAGTTTCTGCCAAGAAAAGTGCAAGTGTGCAGCCCTGGACTGTGCAGCCATGAAGGCAGAAGCCACAGTACAAATTACTTACTTCTCCAGCTGCTAGCAGCAGTGCCCAGCAGATCAATGCTCAGCTCAGAAATACCCCTGACAAATCTGAGAGGGTTTGTAACCCTAACCGAAGGCAAGAAAGTTAAGGGCTGACATCTGGAACGAACTTCCTGAGAGGGTGGTGCAGGCAGGTTCGATCGAGGTATGCAAAAGGGAACTGGAATGCTATCTGAAAAGAGACAATGTGCAGCGTTACAGAGATAAGGCAGGGGAGTGGGACAAGGCAGGATGCTCTTTCAGAAAGCCAGTGCAGTGTTGATGATCTGAATGGCTTCCATCTGCGCTGTTAAGACTGTGTGATTCTGACAATGCTCTTCAAAATTATGAAGGATTAGGACAAGGTGAATTCAAAATCTGCCAATGGTGTAAAAGTAACCAAACGGATGAACAGTGAGAGGAACAGGGACAGGACAGCATGATTTGGCAGACAGGTGTCAATGGCAATTTAAGAAGAAAAAGTCTGAGAAAATATTCCTTGTTTTGTTTCCCAAAAAAATAAGACAATTCTAAGAAAGACAGTGTAAAGTATGGATGAACAGAGAATCCTATGTGAAAGATAAAGCCAGTAAGTAGTAACGTAACATTCATTAGTGCTAGTGTTTAGTTGTTGTAGTAGTAGTAATAGTAGTAGCAAGGTTCATTATCTAATAGATAGAGGAATGGCAGGGCAGCTCCAATCTCTTGAGTGCATATCTTACGCTATGTGAGAACTCTAGGATGCTTCCTATTTCCTGGATAAACATACGGGCAAGAAGTGTCGTCAGTCATATCAGTACACAGAAACAGGCCAATTATGGTGTTTATCTTTCATAAGGCCGATAATCCAAGGCCATGCCTGCCTCTCAAGATGGTTGCAGAAGGTGGCATTTCAGTACTGGAAGAGCAGGGGCGTTTTCCCCAGTATTCTGACCAATATTTATCTTTCAAACAACATCACTAAAGCAGATTATCACATTGCAGTTTGTGGAACCTTGATATGGCCCAAATCATCTACCATATTTCCTATCTTACAACAATGCCAGCACTGAAAAATGCTCCACATCAGGTTCTTTGGGATGTCTTGAAGCTCTGAAAGTTACCGTAGAATTGCCAGTTCTTTCTTTTACTTTAACTAAAGTCAGAGTTTTATCAGTCAGCCCAATGAAGCATAGACATTTAAGGTGGAAGATAAAGAAGAGATTCTCCATTTCATAGCTGATAGTGGGTGTCAGAAATCTGCAACAGCAACAGGACAAGGGCATCAGACAAATCAACATGAAACCATTTCCCATTGACAGAGCCGAGAGGAAAGCTGCAATACCTGTGTGTGTGTGTGTGTGTGTGTGTGTGTGTGTGTGTGTGTGTGTGTCTCAAATGGGCTATTCCTGTTTCTGCTTCTTATGATTTTGTTGCCTATACACGAATGAATACACGTCAGGCTTTGCAGGGAACAACTCAAGGTATGGCATAAAAACAGAGCATGTCAGAAACACTCATCAGGTCAGGCATTATCTGTGGAGAGAGGAAGGAAAGGTCAAGATCCGGAGGAGGGAAAGTGAGGAGAATTTTTTTTTTTACTCAATGAGTTGATATAATCTGGAATGCACTACCTGAAGGGGCAGTGGAAGCAAATTCAATGGTAACTTTCAAAGCAAATTGGATAAATACTTGAAAAGGAAAAATACGTAATTCTACGGTGAAAGGGCAGGGGAGTGGACGAAATGGTACCTGATTCAAAAAGCCAGCACATGCACAGTGGACCAAATGGGCCTCCATTTATCCTTCTCTGAATCCTCCCAAATTTGCACTCTTTACTTGCCATCATAATTGCAGCATAAAATCATTTCAACTCAAATTGCAGAAACCCCTGTGCACTCTGGGATCTGTACTCCAGGTGCGAAGACACCTGATGTTTCACACTGCAGGCAGTGCAGTCCAGATTGTAGCAACGTGTTACATAAAATAATCCTCCTGATGCTTTTCCTCTGGATTTAGATTTCAATTTTGAATCTCTGTCCTCTGGTTACTGGCCTGTCTTCCGGTGGAAATGCAAGCCAAACCCTTCACCATTTTGAGCACTGCTATTAAACTTCCCCTTAACCTGCCCTATCTCTCTCTGCTTTCCACACAAGTGAAGTCCCTCGTCCCTGGTGCCAAATGTAAGGGAAACTTTTCAAACAATTAATTGTCCGTTCGGGAATAATGTAGGAAATATTTTTTCAGTGCTCATAAATTTACCTACCATGAGTTGTGACACATTCAATTACACATCAGTGTACAATTCATATCAACAGTCTTCACAATCATTTAAACCTACGAATTTGGAACAGCCAGTCTAAATCATAGAAGCAAATAATTCTCAGTTCACTTGGCGCAGTATCACTGCATCCTTAAAAGCCATGGGTAACTTTCAATTTGAGTATCAGAAGAACACTTTTCCTTCGATTCTGTGCTGCCGAAAGGGCTTATTAAAAAGCATAACTATTTCATAAAGTTATAGATGATCCCTTATTTGAAAAATAAAAGCATAATTGTATCCTGACTGATGGGAACACAGGACCGAGGTGTGGGCCATTCAGTTCTCGAGCCTGTTACTAGGAATAGAAGCTGGCCATTCAGTCCCTCCAGCCTGCTGTAGCATCATAAACGAGCGTCATTGCGGCACAGAATGAGGCTACACCAGCTCTCCGTAGAGCAATCCAATCAGTCCCATTCCATCAGGGATCCCCCAGGCTCGATCCCTGTAGCCCAGCAAGTTTATTCCCCTCAAGTGCCCATCCACTTTCCCTTCAAAATCACTTTGAAACCATTCAGTCAGGTTAAGGCTGATCTGTACCTCAACCTGTCTTTGCTCCCTTTCCTTTCATCTATTGACCTCAGTCTTGAAAGCTCCAATTGTCTCAGCAACCACTAGCTCTTGGGAGAGCGAAAGCGACAGCTTTCCATCAACCATTGTGTGAAAAAAGTGCTTCCGGATTTTATAACAGCCATATAATTCCAGATTACATGGTTCATGCCACTCCCCCTAAATCCCTAGATTTTCTGATATCCACAGCCACATTTCAAAATCGCTGGACTTTGAAATGCAACTTCTGCGCTGGCAGAACTTGGGAACCTGACTGAGATTTTCAAAGCACTATGCACAGCATTCAAACAAGGGGATTTATTCTTTTCCAGAAACCTAATGAGGCCTTTAGTACAGGTCACCAAGGCTGATGTCCTGGGAAAGCAGAATAGGAGTAAGAGACAGTGCATGGGCTTAGGATTTCAGTACAAAGAAGCAGGAAGATGGGCAGTGAATGTGGCAGAGCGAGACAGTTTCAACCAAATCGAGGAAAGAATATTAGTGGCTACTGCCATTACCGCAAATATATTCAGTGGAATACTAAGGGAGCAGTGCAGTCAACTTTAAAATGAGAAGTTTCAGCCTCTCATGTAGGCATAAAAGAAACCATCACACTATTCAAAGAAGTGTTCTCCCTGGTGTCCTAGGCCAATATTTTCCCTCATAATCAATGCCAGTTAATTATCCAGTCATTATCACATTGCTGATTCTGGGAACTTGCTATGTGCAGATTAGCTTCAAGGTGTCTAACAGTACAGCACTGACTTCAAAAGTACTTCATCGGCTGTTAAGTGCTATGGGAAGTCCTGCGGTTGTGAAGTTGAGGCTGTAGTTCGTTTTCAGGCAACTGGTAGAGTGCCGCAGGGATCATTGCTGGGGCCTCATTCAACTATTTACAATTTATGTTAATGACTTGGATGAAGGGATTGACTGTATTGTAGCCAAATTTGCTGACGTTAGGTAGGAAAGTTTTTTTTAACATTTGTTCATGGGACATGAGGATCGCTGGCTAGCCCAGCTTTTATTGCCCATTCTTAATTGCCCTTGAGAAGGTCCTGGTGAGCTGTCTTCTTTAACCGCTGCCATCCAATGGTTGTAGGTACAGCCACAGTACTGTTAGGAAGGGGGGTTCCAGGATTTTGACCCAGCAACAGTGAAGGAACAGCGATATAGTTCCAAGTCAGGGTGTGTGTGACTTGGAGGGGAACTTGCAGGTGGTGATGTTCTTATTCATCTGCTGCCCTTGTCTTTCTAGGTGGTAGAGATTGCAGGTTTGAAAGGTGCTGTTGAAGGAGCCTTAGTGAGCTTCTGCACTCCATCTTGTAGATGCTACACTTTGCTGCCACTTTGAGTCAGTGGTGGAGGGAGTGACTGTGTATTGTGGTGGATGGGATGCCAATCAACCAGGCTGCTTTGTCCTGGAGATCCGAGCTTCAAGAATGTTTTTGGGGATGCACTCATCCAGGCAACTGGAGAGTATTCTATCACACTCCAGACTTGAGCCTTGTCAATGATGGATAGGCTTTAGGGACTCAGGAGGTGAGTTACGCTATGCAGAATTCCTAGCCTCTGACAAGCTTTTGTAGCCACAGTATTTGTATGGTTAGCCCAGTTCAATTTCTGGTCAATGGTGACCCTTATGATGTTGATAGTGCGGGAATTCAGCAATGGTAATACCACTGAATGTCCAGGGGAGATGGCCAGGTTCTCTCTTGTTGGAGATGGTCATTGCCTGGCACTTGTGTGGCATGAATGTTACTTGCCACTTGTCAGTCCAAACCTGAATGTTGTCCAGGTTCTTGCTGCACATGGACACAGACTGCTTCAGTATCTGAGGAGTCAGGAATGCTGCTGAACATTGTGCAATCATCAGGGAGCATCCCCACTCCTGACCTTATGATGGAGGGAAAGTCATTGATGAAACAGCCGAAGATGGCTGTGCTTAGGACACCATCCTGAGGAAGCTGTGAGGAGGACACAAAGAGTCTGCAAAGGGATATGGTGAGGTTAAGTGAGTAGGTGAAATAATTGGCAGATGGAATAGAATATGGGAAAATGTAAGGTTATCCAGTTTGGAAGGATGAACAGAAAACAAAATATTATTTAAATAGAGAGTGCAGAATGCTGGTCTGGGTGTCATCATACATGAAACACAAAATCTTAACAAGTCTCCAGCCTGTGGCACTGTCACGTGCTCATGTCAGTGGGTAGAAACACAGGCTCGAACCTCACTCTCTCACCAATTTCAGCAAAGCTAAGGCATTGAAACTTCCTCACATCTTGCACAGTGCAAACAATATTCACTGCTCTCTCTCCCTCTTTCTTCTAAGTTTGTTGCCGCTTAATTATTGTGTACCAAGGAAACCGGAGATTAAATTGAAAACACATCCAACTTTAGCTGCCCCTCTTTATCCTCACAATAATTCACTGCAACCAGATTCCACAGGACTTCTCACTCTCTCTCTCCCCCTCCGCTCCAAAACAAAAATGCTTTTGTATTTTCTAAGAACAGCTTCAGTCCTATCACGAGAACAGACAACTGGATGGAGTACTCCATTTCACCACTGCTGCAGTATAGAACCTTGCTCAATTCTGTCTTTATGATCAATAGGCATATGAGAGCACGGGGTCAGTTTACATGCGTTGTCACACATGTAATCCATCCTCTGGGAAAACCCATTGGCATCACCCTCACCTCGGATACAAACTAAAACACCCCATGTCAGGATTCAAGCAGACAATCAAGGCTGACAGGCTGATAAAGAGCTGGCTTATGATGAGGCCAAGTCCGGGTACAAACCTGGCGCCCTGACCAACATTTATCCCTTGGCCTTCGTCAAGAAAGGTTGTTAAAGGTCTGGAACACAGTACCTAAAGTTTGCAGGAATCAGCTACCACAGGAATTTTCAAAAGGCCTGTTCTTGAAGAGCACTAAGTTGCAGAGTTATGGGCAGAAAGCTGGGTTATGGGACTAAATTGATTCTAAACACGGCATGTGTCTTACCCGTTGTTTGTGAGCTTTGCTGGGGCAAACTAGCTGCTGAAATGACCGACAGAACAGTATCAACGCTTCAGAACAATTCATTGGCCGGAAATCACTTTGGGGCATCTCGAGGTCATGAAAGAGGTTATATAAAATGTAGGCTTGTGTTTCGAGACTGAATCCAGGTCTCAGCCTGCAAGGAAAGAGTCCTGTCGTTCGGCTTCTCAGACAAGGGCGGTGCAAAGAATTGCAAGTGTCACAACAACTTTCGCATGGAAAAACCTCCCACAGGGCCGCGGTATGGAACAGAGCATAAACAGATAGGAGGGATGATTCGGCGAGAGGAATAAGTTGTAAGATTTAGGAAGTGAATTCCAGGAAGTGGGATCTTGGTAGCCAAATACAAGGCTTCCAAAAATGGGAAGAGAGGGAAGAATGCACAAAGTTTCAAAGCATGGAGAGTTCAGGGAGTTTTGTAGCACCAGAACTGGTTATAGAGACAGGGAGGTGCTGTGACATAAAGAGATTTAAACACCAATTCTAATTTTGAATGTGAACCGTTGGTCAAAGGGAACTCAATTTGGGTTGGTGAGTACAGCAGTGATGGGTGAACAGGGACTGGTGAGGGGTAGGACACTGAGAGGCTGTTTTTAGACGAGTTCAACTTTATGGAGGGTGGGAAATAAGAGCCAGTCAGCAGGACGATGCAATAATCATGTCTGGACGTAACAAAGGCACAGACGAGGGCTTCAGCAGCAGCCGATGCAGGGGCAGAGCTGGGCAGTTATTACACGGGGGTGGGGGGAAGTCTGGTGGAGAGCTTTGGGGACAGAAACTCAACTCGGGGTCAAATAGGGGAGTAAGGCTGTGAACCATCTGGTACGGCCTCGGACTGTGGCCAGGCAGGGTTAGAATTAGTGGTGTGGAAATAGAGTTTGCAGTGAGGGCTGAAGACACTGGTTTCAGTTTAACTGGAGAAAATTACAGGTCTTCCAATATTAGACGTCACGCATGCAGCCTGAAAACACTAGGGTAGTTGGGAAAGGTGGTACTTTAATTTGGAACCTTTGCTGCCCCCTCACACGACACTTAAACTGAATGATCAACTGTTAGTCGACCAGAAAGGAACCATCAAATCTTCACCTGGACAGTAGCAGGACTGTACCAGCACTAAGACCAAGACCAAATTACATCTGCACCAGGATTAGGCTGAACCAGGAGCAGGAGCAGAGTAGGACTGCAGCAGGATTCAGACCAGATCTGCACTAACACAAGATCAGAACTACATCAGCACTAGACCTAGACTGCACCAAGACCAGACTGGGTCTACACCAATACCAGAACTGCACCAAGACCAGACTGAGTTTGCACCAACACCCAGACCGGTCCAGGTCTGCATCAGGATTGTAGAAGACCAGATCAGGCTGGCGCCCGGGCCGGCTCAGGCTGGCGCCCGGGCCGGCTCAGGCTGGCGCCCGGGCCGGCTCAGGCTGGCGCCCGGGCCGGCTCAGGCTGGCGCCCGGGCCGGCTCAGGCTGGCGCCCGGGCCGGCTCAGGCTGGCGCCCGGGCCGGCTCAGGCTGGCGCCCGGGCCGGCTCAGGCTGGCGCCCGGGCCGGCTCAGGCTGGCGCCCGGGCCGGCTCAGGCTGGCGCCCGGGCCGGCTCAGGGTCGCGCCCGGGCCGGCTCAGGGTCGCGCCCGGGCCGGCTCAGGGTCGCGCCCGGGCCGGCTCAGGGTCGCGCCCGGGCCGGCTCAGGGTCGCGCCCGGGCCGGCTCAGGGTCGCGCCAGGACCGGATCAGGGTCGCGCCAGGACCGGATCAGGGTCGCGCCAGGACCGGATCAGGGATGCACCAGCACCGGATCAGGGTTGCACCAGCACCGGATCAGGGTTGCACCAGGACCAGATCAGGGTTGCACCAGGACCAGATCAGGATGGCGTCAGGACCAGATCAGGGTCGCACCAGGACCAGATCAGGGATGCACCAGATCAGGGTTGCACCAGGACCAGATCAGGGATGCACCAGCACCAGATCAGGGTTGCACCAGGACCAGATCAGGGAT
Source organism: Carcharodon carcharias (assembly GCF_017639515.1). Taxonomy (NCBI): domain Eukaryota; kingdom Metazoa; phylum Chordata; class Chondrichthyes; order Lamniformes; family Lamnidae; genus Carcharodon; species Carcharodon carcharias. The sequence continues at coordinate 4,639,830 of NW_024470758.1, forward strand.
GCACCAGGACCAGATCAGGGTTGCACCAGGACCAGATCAGGATGGCGTCAGGACCAGATCAGGGTTGCACCAGGACCAGATCAGGGATGCACCAGATCAGGGTTGCACCAGGACCAGATCAGGGATGCACCAGCACCAGATCAGGGTTGCACCAGGACCAGATCAGGGATGCACCAGGTCCAGATCAGGATGGCGTCAGGACCAGATCAGGGTTGCACCAGGACCAGATCAGGATGGCGTCAGGACCAGATCAGGGTTGCACCAAAACCAGATCAGGGTTGCACCAGCACCAGATCAGGGTTGCATCAGAAAAGACTAGGAAAGCTGTTTTTATTTCAGATTTCCAGCATCCGCCGTATTTTGCTTTTATAACAATTGCATCAGGACCACATGAGGTTGTCACCAGGACCACATCAGGACTCCCGCGGCTGCACCGAGGGAGAACCGGCCACTGACAGTGCCCCTAACTCCACGGGAACTTTCTTGGCGGTGCCAGGGGAGTGGATCCCGGGACCGGGCTGGTGTTGGGTGCAGCGCCGCCCCCTGTCCCACCCCCTTTCCCTGATTCTCAATTTCGCCCCAACCTGCAACACACACTCCCGCTCCGGTTTGAAGAGCCCCTCTCGGGCTAGGCTTTCCCCGGAGCCCCGAGCTGTACTGGGCCTCGGCCCTCCAGCTTACCTCAGCCGCCGACACTGAAGCCGCCGCTCGCTCCGACCTGAGCCGTCCCTCTCCTCGTGCGCGCCGACCCGCCCTCTCAACATAACAGTATTGGCCGCTCGTGGACACCGCAAGAGACCATTGGTGGAGACGGCTGTCAATAGGAGAAGAGGCGGGACGTACTGCGCCTGCTGTGCATTCATTGGTTAAAAATGCTGTCAATCAAGAGAGGGCGGTACAGCCGCACGACCACCTGACATATCCCATTCATTGGCGGAGATTTAAAGAGCTCGCGGCCGAGGACAACAGCACTGACTGACCTCCCATGTCGACACAATAATAACACCTGCAAACCTATTCGTACAGTCATCATTACCAGCACTGATCAAACTCCCCTGGCGACACTCACCATACTAACAACACTGACCAACCTCCCTTGGCGACACTCACCATACTAACAACACTGACCAACCTCCCCTGGCGACACTCATCATACTAACAACACTGACCAACTTCCCCTGGCGACACTCACCATACTAACAACACTGACCAACTTCCCCTGGCGACACTCACCATACTAACAACACTGACCAACCTCCCGTGGCAACACTCACCAGAATAACATTAACCAACCTCCACTGGCGACACTCACCATACTAACCACGCTGACCAACCTCCACTGGTGACACTCACCATACTAACAACACTGACCAACCTCCCCTGGCAACACTCACCATACTAACAACACTGACCAACCTCCCGTGGCAACACTCACCATATTAACAACACTGACCAACCTCCCATGGTAACACTCACCATACAGTAACACTGACAACACACACCGAGACAAATATCAACTGCAGCTGGAGGATCATCAACTCGATGGTCTTTGGTCTGCCCGAAACTCGTTGATCTTCCGGTGCAAAGAGTTGCCCCCGACCGACTGTTACAGACTGGCACATTCCAAGGTCCAGGACTACGTGCTGAGGGATGCACTAAAGCTTGGGGCAGCCGCCGCAATGGTGCAATGGGGGAGGGTCGCTGTCTAAGACCTTTCTGCCATACCGCATCGAAGAACTGGGAAAGGTATAGACCCCTCGAGCTGTAGGGCTCACATTGAATGTATGCATCAAATACTAATTTTATTATAATTGTATTGAAGCACCTCAGAGTGCAACATGGTGTAAGTTGATAACTCCAATTCCATTGCACTGTCTGTCTGTCATGACCATATTGAAATGATTGTAATATTCATTGATTGTATTGAAGTACCTCATGATCCATGTGTAAAAGTTGAATCTGATTGTACTTTTTGTGATGGCAATTTGTAAATGTTTTAGAATGTTCTTTCAGATATTTTATGAATAAAGTATATTTTTCAAAAAAACACTGACCAACCTCCCCGGTGACACTCACCATAACACTGACTGACCTCCCATGGTGACACTGACCAACCACCCCTAGCGATACTCACCATAATAACATTGAATGACCTCCCCTGGCAACACTCACCATAATAACACTGACCAATCTCCCCTGGTGACACTCACCATAACACTGACTGACCTCCCATGGTGACACTGACCAACCACTCCTAGCGACACTCATCATAATAACATTGAATGACCTCCCCTGTGACACTCACCATAATAACACTGACTGGCCTCCCATGGTGACACTCACCATAGCAACACTGACTGAACCCCACACTGTGGTGGCATTCATTATAATAACACAGATGGACCCCTTCAGAGGTATATGTCTTCAAATATGCCCTTAAAGATTCATAATATACTCAGGCATTTCAGTCCTGCAGAAAAAGAATGTAATCCCATTTATTTTTTTTTTACATGGTTTTCTCATGAAGCAAAAGGTAAAACGCAATCATTCACTCTCCATACACTGACTTTCAGACACTCAAGTTATCTCAAGAAATAACAGCTTCCTGTTACATTCCATAGTTCTTAAAATTCCCCCAGTTATGTTTTATTGGGCAATTGTTTATTAATTTCAATAAACAAAATTTCAAGATTGGTGACTTCATTAGGAATAGGTAGCTCAGTGCAATTAGGAATTAAGAACAGTTCCAGTTCATGCAGACTGTTAAAGCAGTGTCAAGTTTCTATGTGAAGGTCTTTAGCATACAGCTTGAACTGACTGCTTGCGAGGGTGGGGTGGGGGTAAGATCTGCAAAGCACCTAACCATTTCATGGCCATATCTGCAATCCAGGAGCTTGACAAACTTAGGTTCTAGGTCACTAAGGATTTGGATTTCTAGGGTAACGGCGTGGGATGTATTGGGTTTAGACCCTGTGAGGTGTGCAGATTCACCTTCTGCAGCTCAACTTTTGTGGGCTTTTGACTGGAAAGATTTAAGTTTCTAACCTGATCCTTTGAGGGTTTTGGGTTTAAGTCTGTGTCATCTGCACTTGACCTTTCTTTGTGGCTGTGACGAATGTGGTTTAGCTTAATTTGCCACTAGATAAACATATGTTCTCTCTAACTGCTGTAAACTGTCTCATTTCTCAATTTTTCTGTGTTTATATCTGCATCTCATGCTTTTGCAGTTGGAAAGCTCTCTCTTTCTCTTGGGCTTGCCTTACCCTTGCTCTCTCTTCCTTGTTTCTCTCTCTCTACCCCTGGGGCTTCACTTTCTCTCTCTTTCTCGTGGGCTTGCCTTACCCTTGCTCTCTCTTCCTTGTTTCTCTCTCGCTACCCCTGGGGCTTCACTTTCTCTCTCTTTCTCTTGGGTTTGCCTTGCCCTTGCTCTCTCTTCCCCGTTTTTCTCTCTCTCCATCCCTTGAGCTTCACTTTCTCTCTCTTTCTCTTGAAACTCCAACCTCCATTCTTCCAGGCAAATTTTTATTGAGAGAAAACTGGTTCAGCTGCTGCTTCTTCCACCTGTTCCGACTCTGGAGTAAGTTCCAAATGCTCAGCCAGCAACTTTAGAACTTCATATGTTCTTGTTTGATCGGATACTTTAAGTTCTACCTGCTTAGCTACATCTTTTAGCTGTTCTACGTTTAGGGACATTAATTCTTGCCAAATTAAGTCCTCCTCTTGCAGAAATGTGTTTGCATTGAAGGTGGCCATTTTACTTTCTATCGTTCGTACTCATAAAGCTTATTGCTACAATTGTTTGTTTTCCTTCAATAATTTTAGCTTTAGTATAGCTTTATGTTACTTTTCTCTTTTACTCCCAATGCCTTTGAATTTCAGATTTGGTTCATTTGCATTGGATTGATCCTGGATGACAGCCCCCAATTGTCATAGACTTTTTATGTCCCGTGATCAAATATATTTGTACGTGGATTTGTGTATTTTCTTAGCTAAAAGCAAAAAACTGCGGATGCTGGAAATCCAAAACGGAAACAAAAATACCTGGAAAAACTCAGCAGGTCTGACAGCATCTACGGAGAGGAACACAGTTAACGTATCAAGTCCGCATGACTCTTCAACAGAACTAAGGAAAAATGGAAAAGAGTTGAAAGATAAGCTGGTTTAAGGGGAGGGGGGACAGGTAGAGCTGGATAGAGGGCCAGTGATAGTTGGAGATAGCCAAAAGATGTCATAGACAAAAGGACAAAGATGTGTTGATGGTGGTGATATTATCTAAGGAATATGCTAATAGGTGACATTAAGGATAGAAAGTAGGACGAGCAAGGTACAGATAGCCCTAGAGGGGGTGAGGTGGGGGGAAGGGATCGAAATGGGCTAAAAGGTAGAGATAAAACAATGGATGGAAATACATTTAAAAATAATGGAAATAGATGGGAAAAGAAAAATATATATAAATTATTGGAAAAAGGGGGATCGGAAAGGGGGTGGGGATGGAGGAGGGAGTTCATGATCTGAAATTGTTGAACTCAATATTCAGTCCGGAAGGCTGTAAAGTGCCTAGTTGGAAGATGAGGTGCTGTTCCTCCAGTTTGCGTTGAGCTTCACTGGAACATTGCAGCAGGCCAAAGACAGACATGTGGGCATGAGAGCAGGGTGGAGTGTTGAAATGGCAAGCGACAGGGAGGCCTGGGTAATGCTTGTGGACAGACCGAAGGTGTTCTGCAAAACGGTCACCCAGTCTGCATTTGGTCTCTCCAATGTAGAGGAAACCGCATTGGGAGCAGTGAATGCAGTAGACTAAATTGAGGGAAGTGCAAGTGAAATGCTGCTTCACTTGAAAGGAGTGTTTAGGCCCTTGGATAGTGAGACCGGGGAAAGTAAAGGGGTAGGTGTTGCACCTTCTGCGGTTGCATGGGAAGGTGCCGTGGGAGGGGGTTGAGGTGTAGGGGGTGATGGAAGAGTGGACCAGGGTGTCCCGGAGGGAACGATCCCTGCGGAATGCCGCCGGGGGTGGGGGGGTGAAGATAAGATGTGTTTGGCGGTGGCATCATGCTGGAGTTGGCAGAAATGGCGGAGGATGATCCTTTGAATGCAGAGGCTGGTGGGGTGATAAGTGAGGACAAGGGGGACCCTATCATGTTTCTGGGAGGGAGGAGAAGGTGTGAGGGCGGATGCGCAGGAGATGGGCTGGAAATGGTTGAGGGCCCTGTCAATGACCGTGGGTGGAAAACCTCGGTTAAGGAAGAAGGAGGACATGTCAGAGGATCTGTTTTTGCAGGTAGCATCATCAGAACAGATGCTACGGAGTTGAAGGAACTGAGAGAATGGGATGGAGTCCTTACAGGAAGCGGGGTGCGAGGAGCTGTAGTTGAGGTAGCTGTGGGAGTCGGTAGGCTTGTAATGGATATTGGTGGACATTGGTGTATTTTCTTACCTTTGGTGTGAATGAGCCAATTTAAGTAACCTAGCAGCAAGCTTTAGTATTTTAAAAATGAAGAAGGTTAGTTTATTTCTCACACATTTGCCTTGAAGATTAACAGAAATATGATGACACACTCACATGACTCCCCCACACTATCACGCACACAAAAACTAGGTACATTAGAAGGTAAAGCAGTAATTATAAATAGTCATTTGGTAGTACAGAACTTGAGTACTGCTGAAAAAAGAGACATGTCGAATGACACTGCGTAAGAATACCGATAAAGGGGAAAACAACAATTTATACTGTATGAGAAGAGGGTGCTGATTGGTTGCAAGTGGACTCTGACTGGTAGAGGCATTGCCATGGAGGATGCACCAGTGATGGTGACTGACAGGTAACTGCCAAGCATTTGAAATTGCAACCATGCAGTTTGACCCTGATTAATCCAAACATTGCCCTGAGGAATGAGTCAGCGAATGGCTGTCACTTAATTTGTTTAGCTGAAACAGGCGCAGTAATTATAAAAAATTAATTTAACTCAGTTTCTAATTTGGTGCAGGCCTGGTCTTTTGTAGTTGAGTTGTTACTTTAGCTGAACTGAAGGGCATGAAAATGTCAAGATATCTTAACAGTTGTGATGGTTCCTAGAGTTTAACTGCCCATAGGTAATTTTCAGTAGTAGGCTTGAACAAGGAACAGGTTAGAGGAAAGAGAGATGCTTAGTTTCTCTTTTAAGATATTGCAGGTAGTTACTTTGCTACTTAACTGGCTGCAGCAGTTCATAGCTTTGCCCGTTGGACACCCTCTCTCTTTCTCTAATAGAATTGTGTCTGCATCTCTGAAGATGTCTCAAAAACAGTTTGAGTTTTCTGCTATATCTTTAACAGGGAGCCAAGAACCAGTGTTGAGTCTTGTTCCCAAATAAAGGATTGTGGTAATTTAATTAACAATTTGAAATCTTCTCACGCCTCTGCTTCTTTTTAGACAGCCAAAGCCTTTAGATTTAAGAAGGCAAATTTGCATTTTTACCATGAAGACATTAATTGAGTTTCATTTATCTCTTGGCTGAATCCACAGTGAGTAAATATCAGAAAAGGTATCTTTGTCCCCTTTGTCCTCTTGAGAGATAAAATGGTTTAATCCACAAACCTGTCTGGTAGCTCTTAAGTTCCAGTTTTAGTTATTTTTTAAAATGTACTCTTTACAAGTATTTCTTTAAAGAATTATAATACCATCAGGCAGGAACTGTGTCATGACAACACTGAACAAGCCCCTGTGGTGTGACTCACCATAACAACACTGACCAACACCCTCCCCAACCCATGGTGACACTCACCATAATAACATTGACCAACCTTCCATGACAACTCTTACTATTATTACTGACTGACCTCCTATGGCAACACTGACCATAATAACACTGACCAACCTCCCTTGGAGACATTCACCATTTTAACACTGACTGAACTCTTGTGGCAACACTCGCCACAATAACACTGACTGACCTCTGTGGCGGCACTCACCATAATAGCACTGACCGACCTCCCGTGGCAACACTCACCACAACACTGACGGTCCTCCCATGGCAGCACTCACCATAACAACACAGACTGAACTCCTATGGAGACAATTACCATAATAACCCTGGCCGACCTCTTGTAGAGGCACTCACTTTAATATGCTCATGATGTGCCTTGAGACATTTTACTACATTGAAGGTGACATAGAGGACAATTTGGTTCTATTCAGGACAAAGAGCGTGATATATGCTTAGAGGCGCAGGACAAGGCTAGCATTTTTAAGGAGTACCTTGTATCGGTATTTACCAAAGAACAGGAAGCTGACAAATTATCGGAAGAAACTGATGGAGATAGTGAATGGGGTGAAAATTGATAGGTAGGATATAATGAAAAGTTGGCTATGCTTAAGAGTGAATAGGTCACCTAGTCCTAATGCCTGCATCCAGCTAAGGGAAGTGGGGCAGAGATAGTGGAAGGGCTTATTATAAGAATCTAATCTTCTCTAAATACAGAGGAGCTGTCAGAGGATTGGAGAGTGGCAAATGTGACACCCTTATTCAAGTAAGGGTTTAAGGACAGTCCTAGTAATTTCAGGCCAGTCAGTTTAACATCAGTGGATGGATAAGATATTAGAAACAATAATCAGGGAATGGCCCTGACACAGTGGGGACAGGGCCATAAAATGCGCTGAGCCATTCCAAGCTCCATTGACTTTGGCAGGACTGTAAAATCCCGCTGGTGTAAAATTCCGTGTAACAGGTACTTGGCGAGGTTTGAATTTGGGATAGCCAGCGTGGTTTTGCAAAAGACAGATCATGGATGACTAATCGAATTGAACTTTTTGATGAAGTAACAGAGAAGGTTGATAAAGGGAATGTTGTCCATTTGGATTTTAAGGAAGTGTTTGATGAAGTACCTCATAAAAGGCTGGTTAACAAAATCGAAGCTCATGGGATAGGAGGGTCTGTGTCAGCTTGGATAAAAATAAATGGCTTAAGCACAGAAGTGGTTTGTAAATGGTTATTTTTCAGACAAGAGGATGGTAGGCAATGCAGTTCCCCAAAGGTCAGTGCTAGGAGCACTGCTTTTTCCCTTTTTTTTGTGCTGTATATAAATTACTTGAATAATGGAATTCAGAGTGAAGTTTCAGAATTTGTTGACGATATCAAACTTGGAACAATGGCAGGCAGTGGCGATGATACAAATCGTGCTCAACAGGATATCGATAGGCTAGCAGAACGGGAAGACAAGTGGAAATTAATACAGAGAATTGTGGGGTGATGCATTTCGGCAGAAGCGATAGGAAGAGGACCAGACCTAAAGAGTGTGCGGATACAGTGGGACCTGGGGTTTAAAAGCAAAATACTGAAACAAAAACAGAAAATCTGGAAAAAAACTCAGCTGGTCTGACAGCATCTGTGGAGAGAGAAAAACAGAATATGACCCTTCTTCAGGGCCTGGAGTTTCATGGGAATGGATCTTTGAAGCTGACTGGACATTTTGAGAGGGCGGTTAGTAAAGAAGATGGGATCTTGGCTTTCATAAACAGAGGACTGGGAACCGCAAGGGGCTATCACTCTGTGAACACGCAGTTGGTGTGCGAGCAGGCACAGGACATCATATTGGAAAATGCCCATTATCCTGGCAGCAGCCGTGATGCCTTCGGCCCTAACACAATTCGAGGCCCTGTGACAAACCTAGTGGCTGGCTGCTTGGAGACATACAGTTGGGTCCTAACTCCCCGCTGGCAGCCGACCATGTGAGGACAGCGGGCCCATAATGAGGGCTGATCTGAGACATTGACTGGCCTGTGCTCTAGCTGAGGACAATGGCCAACAAATGCTGGGAAGGATGCGCTCCAGGCTCCACACGGAGCCCTGGGCCAAAGTGAAGCCAGAATCCTCCATGCCAACAGGTTCTCCTGCGGACCTGCTATTGCATCAAAGATCTCGGTGAGCACGCTCATCAGCATTCTCCTGGATCTGATCTCATCTGAGTCCCTTGCAACAGATCTCACTTGTGAGCTTGCTCTCTGGGGAGCAGGTGCTGTTGGGAATGCCTAGTGTCATAGTGCATATGTTTTAAAGATGCAGCTTTTTAGTTTTAGAAATTGCATTCTCAATGTAAGCTCAGTGAGGGGGGAAAAAACCCCTGGTAAACATTCAGACAAACCACGCAGTCTGAAGATAATTACAATTCAAAAGGTAACTTGTGTTGACTGGATAAAGTCAGGGTAAAAGGGTGAGAGTCAAAAAAGGCAGGTGGGCTAACTGAGATTAAAGAACTGGGGACGTGACGTCTGCAGTTATTCCAGCCTAAGGTATAAATTGTATAAGTTATTCATGTGGTTTCCCAGAATTAAGGAAGGCTTTTCGAATGAAAAGGTAGCTAATTTGCACTTCTACCTGGGAACTGGTTCTGTGTGTCACATGGCCATGGGGATGGGTGGAGCTTACTGAGAGTCATTGTTTTGAGTTACCTCTGTGAATTCATTTAGGACTTATGGCAGAGGGCAAGAATATTTGGAAAAGCCTCCAAGACTGTGTCAGCTTTGGCTCTAAAGTAGCTTGTAGCTCTTAGGGAGCTGAGAGATAAAGCCAGACCTGCACCTGAAGTAGAACAAATGCTAGATATATTGTCCATGTTGCAGGTTGTGATTGGGATACAGTTTTCCTTACAGAAAAAATTGGTAAGGGGAAGAAAATGATGGGAAGATTTGTTTATCTGGAAGCTAAAGAAAGAAATCTACAGCGATCCTGTCAGTGAAAGGCAGTTAAGCTTGTTGCAGTTGGAGTCCTGGAAGTAATCCGCTTGGTTACAATTTGAAACCAAAGCAGTGGGCTATTGGATGTTATAAGTCGCTGTGTGGGAGCTGCAGGGAGGCCAATGTTTGAGCTATGGAATCCGGAGTCGTGAGGTCGGTAATGAAATTGGATGGTCATTTAACCAAAAGCTAATGGAAGGACCCCCATAAAATCTTGTGACTTGGAGGAGAGCGGAACACTGAAGAGAAATCAGAGTGAATTCTGGAGAGAGCTGTGACATATCCTTTGGGTTGGTCGCAGGAAAAGAGAAGGAACCTTCACAATTTTGTAAGATAAAAGAACTCTTGGTGTAGGGGGGTAGTGGGGCTGGGGGTGGGGGGGGGTGCGGGGAAGTAAAAAGCAGAGCTGAGTTTATGGCATAAGTCTTTAGAAGCTACAGTGTTAATTTAATGGTACTTGCTTTGTTTAATTTCTTTTTATGTATCCCATAAAGTTTGTTTTTGGTAGAAAACATGAAATCTTGAGTGGTCTGGCGGTTAATTGCTGGGTGTTTGGATTTCTTCCTTCAGTGTTAATGGCCCCTAACAAAACTATAACTACGCAAACTATCCTTACGACTGATCCAGCTCATGTCTTTTGAAAGTCCATTAACAGGACATCAGCCACACTACTGTGATGACTGTCACTTTAAGATCAGTTCAACTGAGCAAGGGGGTCACGTGATTTGTTCAGCCAATGTGTGGATATCGCAGGGGAATAAATTCTAGTTTGGTGGGGGTTTCTCTAGGTAAAAATGGACATTTGGGCGTACTGGGTGGATACAAACAGTCACAGAATCTCTTGTGTAAATAAAGTTCATTTTGCTTGAATAAGAAGCCTCCCAGAGCATGTTTCTACATCTACCCTCTCCATTACTTTTTCAAAGAACTCAGTCAGGTTAATCAAAAATAATTTGCCTTGAACAAATACATGCTGACTTTCAGCTATTGGCCTGCACTTTTCCAAATGTCAAATAAATTTATCCCAGATTATTGCCTCAGTTGTTAATTACGTTGCCTGGGAAGGACATTGAAACAAACACTATAATTGTGGGCAATGGGTCATACTTGCGCAAGTCCCTCGGACACAGGAAGCTGTGCCTCTATTTATGAGAGCTAGTTGCATAGACCTGGAAATATGCCCTACCGATGTCTGACGTTGCCTCTGAGGGTGTGACCCAGGAATGTGCCCTGTGGACACTGCTTACAGAGTCACACAGAGAATCACAGAATGGTTACAGCACAGAAGGAGGCCATTTGGCTTGTCAATTCTGCGCCAGCTCTCGGAATGAGCAGTGCACGTAGTGTCATTCCTCCATCCTTCTCCTCATAACCCTGACATTCTTCCTTTTCAGATAACACCCCAATCCCCTCTCGATTGAATCTGCCCCTGTCACACTCTTGGGCAGTGCAATCCAGGTCCTAACCACTCCCTGTGTGAAAAAGTTTCTCCTCACATCTCCATTGCTCCTTTAGTCAATGTCTTAAAGCTGTGCCCCCTCATTCTGGATCCTTCTACCAATGGGAACAGTTTCTCCCAATCTGCTCTGTCCAGACCCTTTATGGTTTTGAACACCTCTATCAAATCTCCCCCCAACAGTCCCAACTTCTCCAATCTATCTACGTATCTGAACTTTCTCACCCCTGGAACCATTCTTGTGAATTTTTTCTGCACTCTGTCTAATGCCTTCACATCCTTCCTAAAGTGCGATGCCCGGAAGTGGACTCAATACTCCAGTTGAGGCCGAACCAGTGTTTTATACTTTTCGACTTGTTTTATATTTTCAAATCTGCAGGTGCAGGGGTTGATCTGTTATCAAGCAAACTGTCAGCCTCAAACTGTAATGCTCAAAGTGACCCTTTCATCAGACTGCGCAATGGTGTAATAAGCAACCAAAGAAATATCTTGGTTGATGGTGATGGGGTTAATTTTGAACTTCTAAAGGACATAGACATGTTGGCGGAATGGGCAGACAAGTGGCAGATGAAGTTCAATGCAGAGAAGTGTGAGGTGATTCATTTTGGCAGGAACAACCTGGTGAGACAGTATAAAATAAAGGGAGAGCCTCTGAAGGAGGTACAGGAACAAAGGGGCCTTGGTTCATATGTACATAGGTCATTGAAAATGGCAGGGCATGTTGAAGAGCAGTTAAAAAAGCATATAGTATCATAGGCTTTAATAATAGGGCATTAAGTATAAGAGTAAAGAGGTCATGTTGAATTTCTATAAGATGCTAACTAGGCCTCATCTGGAGCATTGCATCCAGTTCTGGGCGCCATACTTGAGGAAGGATGTGAAGGCATTGGAGAGAGTACAGAGGAGATTCACAAGAATGATTCCAGGGATGAAGAACAGTAGCTATGAGGATAGATTGGAGGGGTTGGGATTCTTTTCCTTGGAGAAAAGAAGGCTGAGAAGAGACTTGATAGAGGTATTCAAGATCCTGAGGGGTATGGACAGGGTAAATAGTGCGAAACTGTTCCCTCTCAAGAGAACATCAAGAACTAAGGGGCACAGATTCAAAATGATGGGCAAAAGGGGTAGAAGCGATGTGAGGAAAATTTTTTTCACCCGGAGGGTGGAGGGAGTCTGGAAAGAGCTTCCTGAGAGGGTGATGGAGGCAGGTTCAATCGAGACATTCAAGAGGGAATTGGATTCTACCTGAAGAGAGAGAATGTGCAGGGTTATGGGGATAAGGCAGGGGAGTGGAACTAGGCCGAATGCTCTTTCAGAGAGCCAGTGCAGACTCGAGCGGCCGAATGGCCTCCTTTTGCACTGTAAAGATTCTGTGATTCTGTTCCTATGGACTAAAGATTTACAGTCAGTCATTGATCCTGGTCAAATTGTTACTTTATGGTCTGACTCATAAAGTATTTCATCCACTGGAAAACACTGACCCTGGCCCATCCTTGTTCAAATGATTTAGCTTTTAATTGTGAGCAAGCCTCTTCAATGAAGTGAGAAAACTAGAAATAAGGCCAGAAACATTTGTTCCAGAGCTAAATGGTTCATTGTGACATGATAGCAATCATGGCTGGATAAGAAGAAATCCCAGCAAATTTTACACTGTGGCCTGAATTGACAGGAAGGTGCTCTGTCCCAGAGGGTGCACAGTCACAGGGAGCACACTGTCCCAGAGGGTCGACTATCCCAGAGGTGGCACTGGCCCAGGGGGTGCACTTTTCAAAAGGGCGCACTGTCCCAGGGGGTCCACGGTTCCTGAGGCACACTGTCCCAGATGGTGCCCTGTCCCAGAGGGGGCACTGTCCCAGGGGGTGCACTTTCCAAAGGGCACACTGTCCCAGGTGGCACACTGTCCCAGAGGACGCACTGCCTCAGGGGGCTCACTGTCCCAGGGAGTGCACTGTCCCAGTGGGCGCCTGTGCAAGAGGGCACATTGTCCCAGAAGGTCCACTGTCCCAGAGAGTGCACTGTCCAGGTGGGCACATTGTTTCAGAGGAAGCACTGTTCCAGATGGTGCACTGTCCCAGAGGGCACGTTGCCCAATAGAGTGCGCTGCATAGAGGGCGGCTGTCCCAGAGGTCATGCTGTCCCAGAGGGCGCACTGTCCCAGAAGGCAGCTGTCCCAGCTGGTGCACTGTTCCAGCAGGCGCACTGTTCCAGAGGGTGGCTGTCCCAGAGGGTGCACTGTCCCAGAGGGTGCACTGTCCCAGCAGGTGCACTGTCCCAGCAGGCATACTTTTCCATGAACATCATCAAACAAGCAATCAGTATGCTGCAGCAACACTTCTACTGACTGGACCGTCTGGGAATTTGTAGTCCAGTCCTGAACATGTATCCAGGTTAGTGGGTGTCTCCTGCATGCTCCACGAGCTCATCAACATTACTTACTGCAATGGGCAGTGAGAAATGCAGCTGGGGGAGGGATAGGAAGAAGAGGATGATCAGGAGGAGTATGAACCAGCAGAGCTCTCTTGCTGCCAGCACTCTCAGGCAGCAGCTCCACCAGGAGGACCTCCTTGTAACTGTCCCTTCCATCCCCAATACACCAACAGTCCCATGCTCCCTTTCATGCTCACCCTCAAATGCCTTCCTTCAGACCAGCTTCATGGCCCTCATTTCACTACAAACCCAAAAACTGCTAACCAATCCAAACAAATTGATCAAACCACTCAATCCCACCAGGGGGCTCCTTTACTCACCCTATGGTCTGACCAAGTGTTCCCCCTGCTGCTTGGGAGGTGAGGACTATAGATCTTGGGGAGTTGGTGGTTTAGTGGTAATATCACTGGACTAGTAACTGAGAGACCCATGCTAATCTTCTGGGGGTGCAGGTTCAAATGGCTCATGGAATTTAAATTCAATTAATATCTTAAAAATTGTAAAGTAAAGCAAATCTCAGTAGTGGTGACCATGAAATTATCATCTGGTTCACCAATGTTATTTAGGGAAGGAAACCTGCCATCCTTAACCGGTCTTGCCTACATGTGACTCCAGACCCACAGCAACGAGGTCGACTCTTTAAAAAAAAAATGCCCTCAGAATAAGAATGACAGCAGTGAGGGGATGGGCAATAAATGCTGACCAAGCCGGCGATGCCCACATCCCACAAATGATTAATAATCTTTTAATAACACCTGCCCGCTTGTGCCTGGTGATTCACCAGGTGGAGAGCCCTCCTCCAGCCTAGCCTCCGAAGTGTGCAATGGTGCCAGTCTCTCAGCTGGTACTTGCCAGGGGCTGAGCGACACCTCTTCCTCCGAGGGCAGAGGTGCACATTCCCCACCTTGTGCTGAGATCAGTGGGGCAGAGAGAAAAGTGGCGGGTAGAAACACTTGCAGTTCCCCATGGGAGAGCGCGTCAGGTGCGCCAGAGGTAAGAAGGGGGAAAAACAAAAAATAGAGGACGAGCTGTAACTGGACCAACGTTCCCAGTTTACAGGCAAGGTGGCGTTTCTAAACCTTAAGCCAGGACTTTTTTTTAGCATGGTGGGGTTTCCCTTCCCGCTGAGGAGCCGGCAGAGAACATATCACTGCCGGGACTGCCGGCCCCGCAGCCCGATTCGTGCTCCAACAATTGGCTGGAGTCCAGAGGAAGCCCCGCCTCAGTGAGCTGACGGCCGATCTGATTCGCCGGCCGCTCTCTGGCCCCTGCAGCGCCAGAAGCCGCAGTGGCCAGGACTGGGACTGCAACGCAGCCGTTCTTTTCTCATTCGCTGATGGGATCACCGGCCAGGTCAGCATTGGTTGAATGTGTGGCTTGCCACACTATTGGCAGGGGGCAGTTAAGAGTCAACTGCATCATTGTGGGGTCTGGAGTCACAATTAGGCCAGGCCAGGTCAGGGTGGCAGATTTCCTTCCCTAAAGGACGTTAGTGAACCAGATGGGTTTTTTACGACAATGGCTTCATGGTCATCAATTACTGAGACCAGCTTTTCAGGTCCAGATTATTACTTGACTTCAAACCCCACCAGCTGGTGTGGTGGGATTTGAACCCTTGTTCCCAGAACATTAGGCTGGGCCTCCAGTGCAGTGACATTCCCATTAGACCGCCATCTGCCCCTAGACAACACATGACCTGAGTCCCGGGAGTCTGGGGACGGGTGTGTCTCAGGGCGGGGAGGGTAAGCGAGGTCCGAGGAGGTGGACAGAGGGTGGTTGGGGTGTCGGTTGAGAGGTCGGTGCAGGTGGTGGGGGGGAAGCTCCCTCAGGGGTCAGACCTTCTCCTGGGGTCAGCAGTTGGGGGGGGGGGGGGTTGGTGCCCAATGTTAAACAGTGGCTCCCACCACCCACCACCGTCCCGCAACTCCTTCCTGCCCAATTTCCGAACAGGATTAATGAACTCCTCCCTCCAGCCTGAAAATTGAGGCCGTGAGGAAAACAGCCCTTAGGTGGTCAATAATTTGCCACTTAAGGGCCTCAATTGGGGCAAGGGTTTGGGTGGGGGGGGTGGGTAGGTGGGGGGTGTGGACCTCGCCAGTCCCAGCGTAAAATTGCGGAGAGGCCGAGGGAGGGCAGGAACCCGTCTGGAAGGCCGTCCGACAGATTTCCCGGTCACCCCACCCCGCCCCTACAAACCCGCTGGCATGGGGGGGGACACACATAAAATTCTACCCCTCGAGCTGGACTTTACAGGTGAATGAGCCACAGGCAGTTCCCAGGAGGTTCCACCAGGTGGTGCCAATGCAGTAGGCTTCAGGCAGCTGGAGTTCCACATGCCAACACCGGGGTCGCAAAGTTCGGCTTTGGCGCCTCGGGCCCCAAACTTCCACCTTATGGGCGCCATGCGGCGTCCAGAATGGCTTCAGCCCCGAGCGCACACACTTCTGGCGCGGGCTGCATCAGTCGCTATTCTGGCAGGGGGGGGGGGTGGGGGGAGGGCGGCGGTGGGGGGGTGGGGGGGGAAGTTGGGGGGGGTGGGGGGTGGTGGCCAGTAGCTGGGAGCACACGGCAGAAACATGCCAGGTGGGCAGGGCGTGACTCCAGTCAGTGGGCAGCGCTCTTTAGCCATTTTTGGACGGTCCAGTTAATGACCACTCACCGGTTAATTGCCGATTACTTTCCGCTGGCTCTGCTGGGGCCTGTGGGTGGTTGGAGGAGATGGTTCCTGTTGCTGGATACGGCGGGGGGGGCGGTGGGGCGGGGGGGAGGCAGCCTCGGTCATGACCCCCAGGGGCTCTGGGCATGCCCTTTGCCTCCCCAGGCCCCTTGGGCTGCCACACGAGAGGGAGACGTGGCGCGGACGTAGCAAGAGGCGGACGAGCTGCTCACAGGAGGAGGAAGAAGGGGCTAGCAGTCTACTTGAGCGCAATTCCCTTACCTCTTCCCTCAGCTGGAAGCAGCAGTGTTTGGCGGCTGTTATTCACGAAACTCTCCTTCCAGAACCAGGCTTGCTACCCCCAAGCAGAGCGAGGAGGATACCGCTGGTTGTTACGAAGATGACCACAGCCTCAGATTTCTCCACATTTGGAGCCTTGCTGGGGTGGATGCATGGCAGGTGCAGTAAAATGTGGATAAATGTGAGGTTATCCACTTTGGTAGCAAAAACAGGAAGGCAGATTATTATCTGAATGGCTATAAATTGAGAGAGGGGAATGTGCAGCGAGACCTGGGTGCCCTCATACACCAGTCGCTGAAGGTAAGCATGTAGGTGCAGCAGGCGGTAAAGAAGGCAAACGGCATGTTGGCCTTCGTAGCCAGATTGAGTACAGGAACAGGGATGTTTTGCTGCAATTATACAGGGCCTTGGTGAGACCACACCTGGAATATTGTGTGCAGTTTTGGTCCCCTTATCTGAGGAAGGATGTTCTTGTTATAGAAGGAGTGCAGCGAAGGCTTACCCGACTGATTCCTGGGATGGCGGGACTGACACATGAGGAGAGATTGAGTCAGTTGGGATTATATTCGCTGGAGTTCAGAAGAATGAGGGGGGATCTCATAGAAACCTATCAAATTCTAACAGGAGTAGACAGAGTAGATGCAGGAAGGATGTTCCCGATGCTGGGGGAGTCCAGAACCAGGGGTCACAGTCTGAGGATACGGGGTAGACCATTTAGGACTGAGATGAGGAGGAATTTCTTCACCCAGAGAGTGGTGAGTCTGTGGAATTCGCTACCACAGAAAGTAGTTGAGGCCAAAACATTGTATGTTTTCAAGGAGTTAGATATTACTCTTGGGGTGAAAGGGATCAAAGGGTATGGGGAGAAAGCAGGAGCAGGTTATTGAGTTGGATGATCAGCCATGATCATAATGATTGGCGGAGCAGGCTCGAAGGGCCGAATGGCCTCCTCCTGCTCCTATTTCCTAAGTTTCCTATTTCCTATGTTTCTATGGAACAGGTGACACTTTTCACATCTCCCAGCTCGATGTCTACAGCTGCATCGTAGAGGTGACACAGCCTCTGTATGTTAGAGAGTAGATGTCACTGGGCTCTCTCCGAATAGACAGAAGCAGGCAGAAGGTGCACATGGCATTGCCAGGGTCGAGGGCTTCCCAATGGCGCAGGGTGCACCCACAGGCTTTTACAGGGGCTGCGTCTCAACGCTGAAGTTACCACTGGCTGTGTCTGCCATAGCTGTGCGCCCACGCTCGGCACATGGTGCCGGTGAGCTCCCGCCATCCCAGCAGCAATCACGGTGCTTTCAGTCCTCCAATCATTCAGCTGGCACGTCGATCCAGAGGGCGACAGGGGTGATCCACTCCATTCCTGGCTGCAACCCAACCGTGGGTGAGTACAATGGGGGCCTTGCAGCCTGGAGAAACATCATCAAGCAGGCGATCTGGAAGCTGAAAGAGCGGATCTGCTGCCTCCATTACCCTGGAGGGGCCTTCCAGTCCTCGCTGGAGCTAACGTCCTGATTCAAGGTAGTCTGCTGCATCCTCCACAACCTGGCTATTGTTGTCACCACAGTACATTCGGTGCCCTTGACACCCTCAGTGCTTCTTGCAAATGGTGTTCAACATGGAGGAGCACTGATTCATACAGATGAGGCGGGGAGGGGGTGCAGGGGTGTGTTGCCGGTGTCGGGAAGCCGTAGGTGGTAACCAGCAGGAGGTTTCCTTACCCATGGTTGACCTGATGCCACGAGGCTTCAGGGGGTTCGGAGTCAATGTTGAGGACTCAACTTCTGACCGTATACCACTGTTCCCCCACCTCTGCTGGGTCTGGCCTGCTGGTGGGACAGGACACACCCAGGGATGGGGATGGAGGAGTTAGGGACATTGGCTGTAAGGTATGATTCACTGAGCATGACTATGTCTTGACTGGAAATGGGGCTGCTCCCCCAGTTTAACATAAGAACATAAGAACGAGGAGCAGAGATAGGCAATTCAGCCCCTCGAGCCTGCCCTGCCATTCAATACGATCATGGCTGATCTCATTTCGGCCTCAACTCCAATTTCCCGCCCTCTCCCCATAACCTTTCAACCCGTTACTAATTAAAAATCTGTCTATCTCCTCCTTAAATTTATTCAGCGTCCCGGCATCCACTGCACTCTGAGGTAGTGAATTCCACAGATTCACGACCCATTGAGCAAAGTAATTCCTCCTCATCCCTGATTTAAATCTACCAGGCCTTAGCCTAAAACTATGGCCTCTCATTCTAGAATGCCCCACAAGGGGAAACATCTGCTCCAAGTCGACTTTGTCTATTCCCTTTAGCATCTTATATACCTCAATTAGATCTCCTCTCATCCTTCTAAACTCTAGCGAGTATAGGCCTAAACTGCTCAATCTCTTCTCATAAAACAAGCTCCACATCTCTGGAATCAATCTAGTGAACCTCCTCTGAACCGCCTCCAATGCAACTACATCCTTCTTCAAGTAAGGGGACCAAAACTGTGCACAGTACTCCAGGTGCGGTCTCACCAATGCCTTGTACAGTTGCAACAACACTTCCCTATTTTAACACTCCATTCCTTTAGCAATAAATGCCAAAATTTCATTTGCCTTCCTTATTACCTGCTGTGCCTGTATACTAGCTTTCAGCGATTCATGCACAAGGACACCTAGATCCCTCAGCACTGAAGCATTCTGAAGGTTCTCTCCCTTTAAATTAGCCAACCAGGTGGGCTTTTACAACAATCGATGATAGTTGCCATGGTCACCATTACCAAGACTAGCTTTATAATTCCAGATTTATTAATTGGGGGAAGGAAATCTGCCGTGGTGGGATTTGAACCAATGTCCCCAGGGCATTCAACTGGGCCTTTGGATTATTAATCCAATGACGTTACCACAACACCGCCATCTACTCTAAAGGGTATGTTGGCAGGGAGGTGGGAGGGTTGGTTTTGTTGGTTAAGATCATAGTGCTGTTGGGACACTTCTTTTATTACAGATTGAACTGTATGCAAACACTAAAAGTTGCACCACCAGTTCTCAAGAGCATTTAAATAAAGCAAACCAAACACACGGCTTTATTTCTAGAGGGGTAGAATTGAAAAGTATGGAAGTCATGCTACACGTAGATAGAACCTTGATTCGACCACACTTAAGTAGATGACCATGGAATACTGTGTACAGTTCTGGTCGCCATATTATTAGGAAGAGGCACTGGAGAGGGTGCAGATAAAATTTACAAGGGTGATTCCAGAAATGGGTGGGTAATCATATCAGGAAAGGATTGACAGGCCAGGCCACTTTTCTCTTGAAAAAGGAAGGTTGAGGGGTGAACTAACCGAGGTTTTTAAGATTCTGAAAGGTTTTGATCAAGCGGATGCTTCCTCTTGTTGGGGGGAGCATAACTCGAGGCCATCAATATTATATAGTCACTAATAAATATGATGGGAAATTCGGGAGAAGCACCTTTATCTAGAGAGTGTGGAACTCACTCCCATAGGGAGTGGCTGAAGCAGATATGGTGAAAATAGACAAGCGCTCGAGGGAATAGATGTTTACCATGACAGATTTAGATGAGAAAAGATGGGAGGACCATGAGTGGACCACTCAAGGGGAGGTGATGGCGTAGTGGTATTGTTGCTGGACTATTCCCAGGGTAATGTTCTGGGGACCTGGCTTCAAATCCTGCCATGGCAGTTGTGGAATTTGAATTCAATAAAAAAAAAATCTGGAATTCAAAGTCTAATAATGGTTGTTGTAAAAACCCATCTGGTCACGAATAACTTTTAGGGCATCTTTACCTGGCCTGGCCTACTTGTGACTCCACAGCAATGTGGCTGACTCTTAATTGCCCTCTGAACAAAGGCAGTTAGGGATGGGCAATAAATGCTGGCCTAGCCAATGACACATCCCATAAAATAAATAAACACAGAGATGGACTGGTTGGACGGTAATGGCCTGTTTCTATAACCTATGTAATCTGTGTCGACGTGGTCCAGCAGTAATCGACCTCTGGACTCTCCAGATAGTAAAACTCCAGCATGACTTCAGAGAGAGCAAAGTTACAGCCGTCACATTTGTAGCAGCAAGCTATGGAGAAGGAGCCTCAGCCAGCGAGAAGGACAGCGAGCAGAGCAGTTCAGAGTGGGAGGCGATGTCGGAAAACCCTGAGCTTAGCAGGTAAATCTTCCAGCTTCTACACCAAGCTGGAGGAAACGGGGGAAGTGGGGAAGGACCCCCTCGGGAACGTGGGTCTGAGCTCTTTGGAAAACGACACCCCGTTCCTCTCTGAGCCCGACGCAGCTGACTCCAGCACCACGCCTCTCATCGGGAAGGGCCAGAGGATGTCAGCGAGCAAAAGGAAGAAGCTGAGCAGCAGGGCCCAACCTACGACTGCTGGAGGGGGGGGTGGTAGTCAAGGGTACCCGGGAACTGCAAGCCACACAAACGAGATTGACGGCCTCAGCCAGAAACGGACCTCCCAGGTTATCCACATCGCTGTCCTCAACGATGACAACCAGCTGCTTCTCAAAAGAAAGGGGAAAAGGAGGGAACAGAATGGTGGAACAGAGAGGAAAAGAAACCCGCTCAAGAAATATAAAGAGGTAGGTGACTATGTCGATCTAAAACATTGCTACAGCACCGAGAGGTTATCTCCTGGAGACTGAGGAAGTTTATTTGATCCCACTGGTGAGACCCAGCCTGGACCAAATTGCCACCAGAGAGATGGTGACCTCTCGACTTCCAGTGTGTTCATGCATCCTTTCTAGTATTGAGTTGGCCTGGATCACACACCAGCTCAACAGGCTGGGGGTGGTGGGTAGCTTAGTGAGAAAGGTTATTGAACAGATGGCAAAAGACCCTGAGATCTGACAATTCAATTTTCCCCTGGGAAAGCTGATGGGATTGGATCAACGGAAAACCAAATCGGGCAGCTGTGAATCCAGTGGGAGTTAGAAATCAGACAGAGACTCAGTTGTACTGCTGAGCATGAAAACAGGTAAACATGCATCAGGTGGTTAAAAAACAAGCGGGCGTATATAAGCTGTTGTGTAATTACAGTGGGGATTAAATCAGGGGGTGTAAATTGGATGAGTGTAAATCAGATGGAGTGTAGATCGGACGGGTGTAAATTGGATGGGCGTAAATCAGACTGGTGTAAATCAGATGGAATGTAAATTGGATGGGTGTAAATTGGACGGGTGTAAATCGGACAGGTGTAAATCGGACAGATGTAAATCGGCCAGGTATAAATCAGACAGGTGTAAATCGGACAGGTGTAAATCAAACAGGTGTAAATCAGACAGGTCTAAATCAGATGGAATGAAAATCGGATGGGTGTAAATCAGACAGGTGTAAATCAGACAGGTGTAAATCGGACAGGTGTAAATCAGACAGGTGTAAATCGGACGGGTGTAAATCGGACAGGTGTAAATCAGAAAGGTGTAAATCGGACGGGTGTAAATCAGATGGAATGTAAATCGGACGGGTGTAAATCGGACAGGTGTAAATCGGCCAGGTATAAATCAGACAGGTGTAAATCGGACAGGTGTAAATCAAACAGGTGTAAATCAGACAGGTCTAAATCAGATGGAATGAAAATCGGACGGGTGTAAATCGGACGGGTGTAAATCAGATGGAATGTAAATCGGACGGGTGTAAATCGGACAGGTGTAAATTGGACAGGTGTAAATCAGACAGGTGTAAATCAGACAGGTGTAAATCGGACGGGTGTAAATCGGACAGGTGTAAATCAGAAAGGTGTAAATCGGACGGGTGTAAATCAGATGGAATGTAAATCGGACGGGTGTAAATCGGACAGGTGTAAATCGGACGGGTGTAAATCAGACAGGTGTAAATCAGACAGGTGTAAATCGGACAGGTGTAAATCAGACAGGTGTAAATCAGACAGGTGTAAATCGGACAGGTGTAAATCGGACAGGTGTAAATCAGAAAGGTGTAAATCAGACAGGTGTAAATCGGACAGGTGTAAATCGGACAGGTGTAAATCGGACAGGTGTAAATCGGACAGGTGTAAATCAGACAGGTGTAAATCAGACAGGTGTAAATCGGACAGGTGTAAATCGGACAGGTGTAAATCAGAAAGGTGTAAATCGGACGGGTGTAAATCCGACAGGTGTAAATCGGCCAGGTATAAATCAGACAGGTGTAAATCGGACAGGTGTAAATCAAACAGGTGTAAATCAGACAGGTCTAAATCAGATGGAATGAAAATCGGACGGGTGTAAATCGGACGGGTGTAAATCAGATGGAATGTAAATCGGACGGGTGTAAATCGGACAGGTGTAAATTGGACAGGTGTAAATCAGACAGGTGTAAATCAGACAGGTGTAAATCGGACGGGTGTAAATCGGACAGGTGTAAATCAGAAAGGTGTAAATCGGACGGGTGTAAATCAGATGGAATGTAAATCGGACGGGTGTAAATCGGACAGGTGTAAATCGGACGGGTGTAAATCGGACAGGTGTAAATCAGAAAGGTGTAAATCGGACGGGTGTAAATCAGATGGAATGTAAATCGGACGGGTGTAAATCGGACAGGTGTAAATCGGACGGGTGTAAATCGGACAGGTGTAGATCAGACAGGTGTAAATCTGACGGGTGTAAATCGGACAGGTGTAAATCAGACAGGTGTAAATCGGACAGGTGTAAATCAGACGGGTCTAAATCAGATGGAATGTAAATTGGACGGGTGTAAATTGGACGGGTGTAAATCAGACAGGTGTAAATCAGACTGGTCTAAATCAGATGGAATGTAAATTGGATGGGTGTAAATTGGACGGGTGTAAATCGGACAGGTGTAAATCGGACAGATGTAAATCGGCCAGGTATAAATCAGACAGGTGTAAATCGGACAGGTGTAAATCAAACAGGTGTAAATCAGACAGGTCTAAATCAGATGGAATGAAAATCGGACGGGTGTAAACCAGACAGGTGTAAGTCAGATGGAATGAAAATCGGACGGGTGTAAATCAGACAGGACTAAATCAGATGGAATGAAAATCGGACGGGTGTAAATCGGACGGGTGTAAGTCAGACGGGTCTAAATCAGATGGAATGTAAATTGGACGGGTGTAAATCGGACAGGTGTAAATCAGACAGGTGTAAATCAGACAGGTCTAAATCAGATGGAATGAAAATCGGACGGGTGTAAATCGGACAGGTGTAAATCAGATGGAATGTAAATCGGACGGGTGTAAATCAGACGGGTGTAAATCGGACGGGAGTAAATCGGACGGGTGTAAATCAGACAGCTGTAAATCAGATGGAATGAAAATCGGACGGGTGTAAATCGGGCAGGTGTAAATCAGATGGAATGTAAATCGGACAGGTGTAAATCAGATGGAATGTAAATCGGACGGGTGTAAATCGGACGGGTCTAAATCAGATGGAATGTAAATCGGACGGGTGTAAATCGGACAGGTGTAAATCAGATGGGTGTAAATCAGACGGGTCTAAATCAGATGGAATGTAAATCGGACGGGTGTAAATCAGACAGGTGTAAATCGGACAGGTGTAAAGCAGACAGATGTAAATCGGACAGGTGTAAATCAGACAGGTGTAAATCAGACAGGTGTAAATGAGATGAGTCTAAATCAGATGGAATGTAAATCGGACAGGTGTAAATCAGACAGGTGTAAATCAGACGGTTGTAAATCAGATGGAATGTAAATTGGACGGGTGTAAATTGGATGGAATGTAAATCGGACGGGTGTAAATCAGATGAGTCTAAATCAGATGGAATGTAAATTGGACGGGTGTAAATTGGCTGGAATGTAAATCGGACGGGTGTAAATAGGACAGGTGTAAATCAGACGGGTCTAAATCAGATGGAATGTAAATCGGACAGGTGTAAATCGGACAGGTGTAAATCAGACAGGTGTAAATCAGACAGGTGTAAATCAGACAGGTGTAAATCGGACGGGTGTAAATCGGACAGGTGTAAATCAGAAAGGTGTAAATCGGACGGGTGTAAATCAGATGGAATGTAAATCGGACGGGTGTAAATCGGACAGGTGTAAATCTGACGGGTGTAAATCAGACAGGTGTAGATCAGACAGGTGTAAATCGGACAGGTGTAAATCAGACAGGTGTAAATCAGACAGGTCTAAATCAGATGGAATGTAAATCGGACGGGTGTAAATCGGACAGGTGTAAATCAGATGGAATGTAAATCGGACGGGTGTAAATCGGACAGGTGTAAATCAGATGGAATGTAAATCGGACAGGTGTAAATCAGATGGAATGTAAATCGGACGGGTGTAAATCGGACAGGTGTAAATCAGACAGGTGTAAATCAGATGGAATGAAAATCGGACAGGTGTAAATCGGACAGGTGTAAATCAGACAGGTGTAAATCAGACAGGTGTAAATGAGATGAGTCTAAATCAGATGGAATGTAAATCGGACAGGTGTAAATCAGACAGTTGTAAATCAGATGGAATGTAAATTGGACGGGTGTAACTTGGATGGAATGTAAATCGGACGGGTGTAAATCAGATGAGTCTAAATCAGATGGAATGTAAATTGGACGGGTGTAAATTGGCTGGAATGTAAATCGGACGGGTGTAAATAGGACAGGTGTAAATCAGACGGGTCTAAATCAGATGGAATGTAAATCGGACGGGTGTAAATCGGACGGGTGTAAATCGGACAGGTGTAAATCGGACGGGTGTAAATCGGACAGGTGTAAATCAGATGGAATGTAAATCGGACGGGTGTAAATCGGACAGGTGTAAATCAGATGGAATGTAAATCGGACAGGTGTAAATCAGATGGAATGTAAATTGGACGGGTGTAAATCGGACGGGTGTAAATCGGACAGGTGTAAATCAGACA
The DNA here is from genome assembly GCF_017639515.1 of Carcharodon carcharias. Classification (NCBI taxonomy): domain Eukaryota; kingdom Metazoa; phylum Chordata; class Chondrichthyes; order Lamniformes; family Lamnidae; genus Carcharodon; species Carcharodon carcharias. Next base: position 4,665,239 of record NW_024470758.1, read on the forward strand.
GGTGTAAATCAGATGGAATGAAAATCGGACAGGTGTAAATCGGACAGGTGTAAATCAGACAGTTGTAAATCAGACAGGTGTAAATGAGATGAGTCTAAATCAGATGGAATGTAAATCGGACAGGTGTAAATCAGACAGTTGTAAATCAGATGGAATGTAAATTGGATGGGTGTAACTTGGATGGAATGTAAATCGGACGGGTGTAAATCAGATGAGTCTAAATCAGATGGAATGTAAATTGGACGGGTGTAAATTGGCTGGAATGTAAATCGGACGGGTGTAAATAGGACAGGTGTAAATCAGACGGGTCTAAATCAGATGGAATGTAAATCGGACAGGTGTAAATCGGACAGGTGTAAATCAGACAGGTGTAAATCGGACAGGTGTAAATCAGACAGGTGTAAATCAGACAGGTGTAAATCGGACAGGTGTAAATCAGACAGGTGTAAATCGGACGGGTGTAAATCGGACAGGTGTAAATCAGATAGGTGTAAATCGGACGGGTGTAAATCAGATGGAATGTAAATCGGACGGGTGTAAATCGGACAGGTGTAAATTGGACAGGTGTAAATCAGACAGGTGTAAATCAGACAGGTGTAAATCGGACGGGTGTAAATCGGACAGGTGTAAATCAGAAAGGTGTAAATCGGACGGGTGTAAATCAGATGGAATGTAAATCGGACGGGTGTAAATCGGACAGGTGTAAATCTGACGGGTGTAAATCGGACAGGTGTAAATCAGACAGGTGTAAATCGGACAGGTGTAAATCAGACGGGTCTAAATCAGATGGAATGTAAATTGGACGGGTGTAAATTGGACGGGTGTAAATTGGACAGGTGTAAATCAGATGGGTGTAAATCAGACGGGTCTAAATCAGATGGAATGTAAATCGAACGGGTGTAAATCGGACAGGTGTAAATCAGATGGGTGTAAATCAGACGGGTCTAAATCAGATGGAATGTAAATCGAACGGGTGTAAATCGGACAGGTGTAAATCAGATGGGTGTAAATCGGACGGGTGTAAATCAGATGGAATGTAAATCGGACGGGTGTAAATCGGACAGGTGTAAATTGGACAGGTGTAAATCAGACAGGTGTAAATCAGACAGGTGTAAATCGGACGGGTGTAAATCGGACAGGTGTAAATCAGAAAGGTGTAAATCAGACGGGTCTAAATCAGATGGAATGTAAATCGAAAGGGTGTAAATTGAACGGGTGTAAATCAGATGGTTCTAAATCAGATGGAATGTAAATCGGACGGGTGTAAATCGGACAGGTGTAAATCGGACAGGTGTAAATCGGACGGGTGTAAATCAGACGGAATGTAAATCGGACGGGTGTAAATCAGATGGAATGAAAATCGGACAGGTGTAAATCAGATGGAATGAAAATCGGACAGGTGTAAATCAGATGGAATGTAAATCGGACGGGTGTAAATCAGACAGGTGTAAATCGGACAGGTGTAAATCAGACAGGTGTAAATCAGACAGGTGTAAATGAGATGAGTCTAAATCAGATGGAATGTAAATCGGACAGGTGTAAATCAGACAGGTGTAAATCAGACAGTTGTAAATCAGATGGAATGTAAATTGGATGGGTGTAAATTGGATGGAATGTAAATCGGACGAGTGTAAATCAGATGAGTCTAAATCAGATGGAATGTAAATTGGACGGGTGTAAATTGGCTGGAATGTAAATCGGACGGGTGTAAATAGGACAGGTGTAAATCAGACGGGTCTAAATCAGATGGAATGTAAATCGGACAGGTGTAAATCGGACAGGTGTAAATCAGACAGGTGTAAATCGGACAGGTGTAAATCAGACAGGTGTAAATCAGACAGGTGTAAATCGGACGGGTGTAAATCGGACAGGTGTAAATCAGATAGGTGTAAATCGGACAGGTGTAAATCGGACAGGTGTAAATCAGACAGGTATAAATCGGACAGGTGTAAATCAGACAGGTGTAAATCAGACAGGTGTAAATCGGACGGGTGTAAATCGGACAGGTGTAAATCAGATAGGTGTAAATCGGACGGGTGTAAATCAGATGGAATGTAAATCGGGCGGGTGTAAATCGGACAGGTCTAAATCGGACAGGTGTAAATCAGACAGGTGTAAATCAGACAGGTGTAAATCGGACGGGTGTAAATCGGACAGGTGTAAATCAGAAAGGTGTAAATCGGACGGGTGTAAATCAGATGGAATGTAAATCGGACGGGTGTAAATCGGACAGGTGTAAATCTGACGGGTGTAAATCGGTCAGGTGTAAATCAGACAGGTGTAAATCGGACAGGTGTAAATCAGATGGAATGTAAATCGGACGGGTGTAAATCGGACAGGTGTAAATTGGACAGGTGTAAATCAGACAGGTGTAAATCAGACAGGTGTAAATCGGACGGGTGTAAATCGGACAGGTGTAAATCAGAAAGGTGTAAATCGGACGGGTGTAAATCAGATGGAATGTAAATCGGACGGGTGTAAATCGGACAGGTGTAAATCTGACGGGTGTAAATCGGTCAGGTGTAAATCAGACAGGTGTAAATCGGACAGGTGTAAATCAGACAGGTCTAAATCAGATGGAATGTAAATTGGACGGGTGTAAATTGGACGGGTGTAAATTGGACAGGTGTAAATCAGATGGTTCTAAATCAGATGGAACGTAAATCGGACGGGTGTAAATCAGACAGGTGTAAATCAGATGGGTGTAAATCAGACGGGTCTAAATCAGATGGAATGTAAATCGAACGGGTGTAAATCGGACAGGTGTAAATCAGATGGGTGTAAATCAGACGGGTCTAAATCAGATGGAATGTAAATCGAAAGGGTGTAAATTGAACGGGTGTAAATCAGATGGTTCTAAATCAGATGGAATGTAAATCGGACGGGTGTAAATCGGACAGGTGTAAATCGGACAGGTGTAAATCGGACGGGTGTAAATCGGACAGGTGTAAATCAGATGGGTGTAAATCGGACAGGTGTAAATCGGACGGGTGTAAATCTGACGGGTGTAAATCAGACAGGTGTAAATTGGACAGGTGTAAATCAGATGGGTCTAAATCAGATGGAATGTAAATCAGACTGGTGTAAATTGGGGTTAAATGGGGTGCATTGTAAAATGGGAGGGTGTCAACAGGAGTCATCCTGCCAAATGCTCTGTACCCACAATGGCCTCATACCCTTCCACGCACTCTCACCTCTGAGTCATCTGAGAAACTTGAACTCAAAACCTAGGCTGACATTCTCAGTGAAATACTGAGGGAGTGCCGCAATGCTGAGGGTGCAGTTTTTCAGATGAGGCACCTGCCCTCTCAGGTGGGCATAAAAGATCCCATTTTGAAGCTGACAGGGTCGGTGGGGGGAGTGGGTACCGTTCCCCCCGGTGTCCTGGAGGTGGCGGGTCAAATTTTATGGCCCCTCCCCCCCCCAGTGGGATCTTCTGGTCCAAACTCAATGGACTTTAAAATGGCTTTTTATGGCTGGGTTTTATGGCCATGACAAGGCTGTGAAATTCCACCCATTAATGGTCCCTCGCTAAAACAGGTTATCTGGTCATCATCACATTGCAGTACGTGAGAGCTTACTATGCACAGATTGACTGTCACGTTTCCAGCATTATAACTGTGACTATACTTCTACGTATATCTCATTGGTTCTGAAGCCACTTGGGACATGCAGTGGCGGTGAAAGGAGCTACAGAAATGCAAGCTCTTTCCTTTATCCTTGTCTTTTTTTTTTAATATGCCAAGCCGCAAGATCTAACTTTGTGCCTGGCCTATATTCTTTGCAGGATGTTGAGAGAGCCTTTCGACGCGGATGGGAGCACTTCCTGTCAAATCTTTACCGTGTGGCACCCTAAGGGATCAAGCTCGGTGTTGGCCGGCCATTGGAGAGCCAACCATTCGGACTATGTGACGGAGTTTGGTCGCACACCAGGTGGCTCGAGTGAACCCTAACCAGCCTCTATTAACCAAGAGCTTCTCCACGGATCATCGGATGATACAGCACAGGAGGAGGCCATTCGAAACATTGTCCCAGAGGCGGCTCTTTGACGGAGCAATCCAATGAATCCCACTCCTCTTCCCCTACGACCTTTCAAATGTTCCCTCATTTTATTTGTTCATGAGCGTTTGCTTTCTCAGAAGCACAGGGACAGGTAGTGACTGTGGAAGCTCGAGGTCGCACAACCTCGTCGAGGTTCCAGTAGAATTTGGCCCAACTCAGGCAGATGGGGTGACATTTTTCAGCATTCGTGGAATCTAGGGATGTGGGGATAGGACAGGAACGTGGATTCGAGGTAGAAGATCAGTCGCCGAATCATAGATAGATCAGTTGAGGCACAGAAAGAGGCCATTCAGCCCATCACGTCCATGCCGGCTCTCTGTAAGAGCAACTCTGCTTTCCCCACAGCCCTGCAAATTTGATCTCTTCAGATAATTATCCAATTCTCTTTTGAAAGCCTCGATTGAACCTGTCTCCACCACGCACCCAGACAGTGCACTCCAGATCCTAACCACTCGCTGAGAAGAAAGGCTTTTCCTCATGTCACCCCTAGTTCCCTCGCCACCTGCCTCAAATTTGTGCCCCCCCCCAACCCTCAACCCCCTTCCACCAATGGGAACAGCACCGCCCTCCCCCCCAACACACTCCGCCCAGAACCCTTACGATCCTGAGAACCTCCATCAAATCTCCTCTCAATCTATCCCCACCCCCCTCCATGGAGAACAGCCCCCAACCTCCCCAATCTATCCCCACAAGCGCAGTCCCCTGTTCCTGGAGCCATTCCCGCAAATCTCCTCTGCACCCTCGCCAATGCCCACCCGAGGTGCAGAGCGCAGAATTGGACACAACACTCCAATGACCTCACTGAACAGCAGAGTAAGCTTGAGGGGCCGAATGGCCCACCCCTGTCCTATTTCTTATGTTCTCATAAATCTGTTCTTTGTCTGTCTCTTTCCTGTGACTTTAAGGACCAGAAACGAAATGAGCTAAGAACTGTACAGGATTCAGCGTCAGCCTGGCTCAGGGAGGCTACAGAAATGATCACTGGTAGCAGGCATCGAGTCCTGTACTGGAGACACATTTGCCAGATCTGGAGTCTCCAGGAATTGAAGATTGTTCTGGACAGTGCAGCAAGAAACACTCAGAGAGAGAGAGAAATCGCGAGAGCATTAACCAAAAATGATGTGTTTTTTTTTTCCTTGTTTTCTTTGAACACCTTTGTTTATCAATTATAAACATTATCGGAACTCGGGAAACAAACTGAGAGATCGTGCAACGAAACCTCCAGGAAAGCATCCAATGAGAGTTGGCAACACTGAATCTTTCGCAAAGGAGTTAAGAGCACAACCAGAACAGCCATGATCTTATGGAATGGCGGAGCAGGCTCAAAGGACTGAATGGCCTACTTCTGCTCCTAAGTCCTATGTTCCCACGACTGGAAGTGTTCTCGCTTTGTTTTCCCTTGTTTTATGATTAAATCGTTGAAGTTTGGTCCACGAGGAAAATTAGAGCCCTGATTAAAATAAAAGAAAGGCTCACTAAAATAAGAAGCCAGTTAGATCGCTGTTCATTCATCACTAATAAAAGACTAGCCCTGAAAGGAGAGATATTTTGCCAAAGCTTTACATCTTGCACTCACCAGGACAAACACAAGAATGCTGAATTTCAAACAATCACAACAATTTACACTACAGGAGAAAAGGGTGCTGATCAACTCTGATTGGCCGAGGTGTTGCCACAGAGGAGGCAATGGGGAACTAAAGGCTCCTTGCTGAACAATCCTGAGTGCGCTAATAGCTACACTAACAACCAACTTAAGAGAATCAGTCAAACTCCTAATGTGATTCATTTAGGCTTGCTAGAAGCAACATGCATTCAGACATAGGGACCTATCCTCTGCAAAAAAAAAAGGAATATGTTCAAGCCTTGCACCTTTTTTGAATTACCCGGAAACTTAGGGAACTGATAGTTCCCCTTTGCTTTCTCCATAGCAACGCCTCGGCCAATCAGAGTCAACTTGCCAACCAATCAGCACTCTTTTTTTCCTGTAGTTTAAATTGTTATGATGGTTTGAAATTTGATATTCTTGTGTTTGTCCTGATGAGTGCAAGACGAAAAGCTTCAACAACATGTCTCTCTTTTCAGCAATATTCCGGTTCTGTACTAAAGGTAATAGCATAGATTAACAAGGCCGTAAAAACTATGAACTAAGCAGTGGGGCTCATTTCTAGCAGAATTGAAATGAAAAACAGAGAAGGCTTGAATAAAGTAGGCAAGGAAAGAGCTATTCTCATTAACTGTTGGTACAATAGCTGGAGGCAAGAGATGCATGGGGAAATGTGAGGAGGAACATGTAGAGACATGTCCCATGGAGGTGTTTTTACGCAAAGATAAGGTCTTAAATAGGGGGATAGAGCAGTGGGTATGTGATTGACTGGCCTTGCTCCATGCTAGGCTATGCTGGGCTGAATGGTCTTCTATGTAAATAACTCTGTGACTCTATAGGTTATGTTATAGAACCTTCATTAAATCACACTTGGAGCACAGCACACAGCTCTGGTTTCCATATTTTAAAACAGGGTGCAAAGGCACTGAAGTTAAAAAGTTTACTAAGGTGATATCAGAGCTGGGAAGCTGGGAAAGACTGAAGCATCGGGGTCTATTTCCTTGAAAAGATTCGACTGAGTGGTGGCCTGATGGAAGCCTTTAAAATTGTGAAAGGGTTTGATAGGGTAGACATAGATAAGATGTTTCCAGTTGTGAGGGAGACTAGAGGCCATCAAGGTAAGACAGTCACAAAAAAATCCAATAAGGAATTCAGGAGAAACATCTTTCCCTGGAGTGTGTGAACACGTGGAAGTTACTGCCAGCGAGGTTTTGAGGCGTGTGGTATCGATGCATTTAAGGGGAAGTCCAGGGAAAAGGAATGCAAGGATAGAGAGGGTGAGATGAAACAGGGTGGGGATGGTAGCTAGGGGAGGAGGCACATGTGGACCATAAACATGGACACCGACGAGTTGGGCTGAAATTCAAATTTGTGTAGCTCCTTGACTCTGAAGCTATGCAAATAAGAAAAACAGACCTTGAAGAGGAAGAGGGAAATTGGGAAGGGTAACTGAGAATTCGGTGGAAGAGGTGGATTCTGAGAAGGTATTTAAGGGTGGAGAGGGAGAGAGAGAGAGAGAGAGAAAGAGGCAGAGAGGTTTAGTCAAGGCTTTACTGAAACATGTAAGATCCTGAGGGGATTTGACAGGGTGGATACCGGGAGGATGTCTCCTCTCGTGCGAGAGACTAGAACCAGGGACACAGTTTAAAAATAAGATGTCCGCTGTTTAAGGAGATTCGGAGAATTTTGTTCTCTCAGAATCATTAATATGTGGAACTCTCTTCTCCAGAGAGCAGGGGTGGCTGGGTCATTGAATGTATTCAAGGCAGAGTCAGACAGAGTCAGACAGATTTTTGATCGACAAGGGGGTCAAGGGTTATTGGTAGGGGAGAGGGGCGGCAGATTGGAAAGTGGAGTTGGGAGCACAATCTGATCAGCCAATTTCTTACTGAACGGTGGAGCAGGCTCGAGGGACTGAATGGCCTACTCCTGCTCCTAAGTCCGATGTTCCTATGGAACTCGAGGACACAAGGTCGAGATGACAAAGGAATTAGCTGGAAGGCTCTACAGATGGCAGGCCCCACTGGGAAGAAAGTCAAGGGGTTGCACAGAAGGTGAGAGTCAGGGGAAGAGATTGTTCGGGAGAGGCAAAGGACTGTGGGAGATCGCCGAGGTAAGATTCCGTGAATTTGCAGGGCTATGGAGAAAGAGTAATGGGAGTGAGAGGAATTGGATCTCTCTTTCAAACAGCCAGCACAGAAATAATGGGTCTCCTCCTGTGCTGCTGCACTCCACATGTGCCATGGAGGGATTTCTACACAAAGGTAAGATCTTAAATTAAATGCACCGGGGGATGGGGCTGCTGGTTTCAGCTGGTGACGAGGTGGTGAAGGGGCAAGTTGGCCACTATGTGTCCAGCAACCGTTTGATTGGTGCTTGTAGACGGAGGAAGGTGATAGGCCACCAATTAAGTGTCGAAGAAGTCCGGCTCTGAGCATGGGGCGGGCTTGATGGACTTCTCCAGCTCATTCTTCTATGTTTGTAGTTGAGCCTGGGGGTGGGGGAAAGGATTTCAGCGACAGAGTGGGGATGGAGGGAGATAGAGGCGTGAGTGGCTCGAAGATAGGTCAGTGGTGGATTGGAAGCTATTTCTGGATCAAAGAGGAGGCCAAGACAGTAAGCAGCCAGGTTCACCCTGAGAGAGGTAGAGTCAATGGCAAGGGAGAGGAATTTGTATTGGGGAGCTAAAGATCTGTTTACAGAGTGTTGATCCATCACTTTATGCTTTACAAGGAGATAATGAGTGCAACTTATATCCAAGCTTCCAATATACAGGGAGTTCAAGTGTGAACTGGGTAAATGGCGGGGTTGTGGGGGGTGGCTGTAGGCAGGGTGGTTGGACTTAACCCAGTCCCCATTTTAAAATCATATATTGTCATTACTTATATCACGATTGTAATTTCCAAAATGCACGTTTACCATAGAAGCTCCCTTGGTAAACTTATCACAGTTGTACTTACAGTGTGCTGGTGGTGCTGCAGTGCCTCTGCTGGGCACCACCACGTAATTACAACGTGACAAGTTTACATAGGCCGTACACATTATAAAAACAGAAAATGCTGGAGGTACTCCGCAGGTCTGACAACATCTGCAGAGAGAGAAACAGAGTTAATTTGTCCAGCATTTTCTGCTTTTATTTCAGATTCCCAGTGTTTGCGGGTATTTTGCTTTTCTTGCTGAAGGGAGACATTTTGCCAAAGCTTTTCATCTTGCACTCAACTGGACAAACACAAGAATACAAAATTTCAAACAATCATAACACTTGATACTAAAGGAGAAAAGGGTGCTGATTGTTATTATTTAAGATAATCAGTTGAGTCATGATGTCGTTCATTTATGCTTGCTAGAAGGGACATACATTCAAGGACTCATTCACTGCAAACAAAAGGATTATGTTCAAGCCTTGTGCCTTTTTTGCATTACCCAGGAGCTTGAGGAGCCTATTGTTCCCCACTGCTTTCTCCATGGTAATGTCTTGGCCAATCAGAGTTGACTCGCCAATCAATCAGCACCTTTTTCTCCCGTAGTATAAATTGTTGTGCTTGTTCTTGTGTTTGTCCTGATGAGTGCAAGACAAAAAGCTTTGGCAACATGTCTCTCTTTTCAGCAATATTTTGCCTCTAGTTCCCATTATAGATGTGGACACAGGAATTTATAATGGGAAAAGCTGATGGGTTGTGTGCATAGTTGTGAGATGCTTTACATGAAATCTCTAGATTGCTCCGATATTATAAGGTTACTGTATAAAATGTTTCCATGCTCAGTGCTGGGCACATTAACAGGTCTGCTGTATTTCTTTGCATAGAGATAAAATGCTTTTAAAGATATGACATGTTAGCATCACATTAACTGGTGACCATTAGCCAGCGACTGGCACAGAGTGAGAGTTCACTGCCTCAAGGTGAATGGTCCCTGTCCCAGGGAGAGGGGGTGGCTGTTCTAGAGTGAGCAGTCCTTGCCGCAGGGGCTATCCACAGGGTGGAAGGATTGCAGCCCCGGGCAGAGGAATCACTACCCCAATACCCTACCCCAATCTGTAACCTCATGATGCAGCTTTTCACTCACTCCCCCATCACCATTGACTGAAATATGTAAAGCCCTGAGGAGTCTTGACAGGTGGACGTGGAAAGGATTTTTCCTTTTGTTGGAGAATCTAGAACTAGGAGTCACTGTTTAAAAATAAGGGGTCACCCATTTAAGACAGAGATGAGGAGAAATGTTTTCCCTTCGAGGACCGTGAGTCTTTGGAACTCTCTTCCTCAAAAGGTGGTGGAAGCGGAGACTTTGAATATTTTTAAGGCAGAGCAAGATAGATTCTCGATAAGCAAAGGGGGTGAAAGGTTATTGGGGGTAGGAAGGAATGTGGAGTTGGAGTTACAATCAGATCAGCCGTGATCTTATTGAATGGCGGAGCAGGCTTGAGGGGCTGAGTGGCCTCACTCCTGCTCCTATTTCCTATGTTCTTATCACACTTATGGCACAGGAACAAACCATTCAGCCCAACATTTCCATGCCAGTATTTATGGTCCACACAAACCTCTTCCAGTTTCAGTCATCTCGCCCCATCAAAATATCCTTCTATTCTTTTCTCCCTCATGTGTTCATCCAGCTTCCCCTTAAATGTATCTATACTATTCACCTCAGCCACTCCCCGTGGTAGCGAGTTCTGCGTTCTCACCACTTTCTGAATAAAGATGTTTCTCCTGAATTCCCTGATGGATTTATTACTGACTATCTTATAGTGATGGCTCCAAGTTCTGGACTCCATCACAAGTGGAAACATCTTCTCTATATTTAGCCTAACGATCCCCTTCATTATTTTAAAGATTCTATCGGGTAGGTAACCTCTCCGTCTTCTCTTCAGATAGTCTTGTATGATATTGTACGCACATGCCTGACATTGTACTGAAAAGGTGCTTGGCATAGCAAGGGTTAACGTGTGATGGAGAATAGCTTTGCCCACTGTATGATGTATAGCGTCACATTGTAACAGGCTGAGAGAATAGTCGAGAGACAATACTCTAGAAGCAGCCAACATGTATGGAACAGCATCATGCATGACATAACCTGGGACCTGTAAATATTTAAAGACTAACAATAAATGGCTCATGTTTAAACATACAAGTCTCAAGATCTCGTTCGTAAGAGACACCCCAGCTGGAACCCACAACACAACATAGTGTTCAGCAATGGCACCATAATATAACATAATATTCAGCTGTGGCAACACAACAGATAGGAGCCCCAGTCTGTTCAATCACTCCTGGTAACTACACTCTTGTCAATCTGGTGTCATCCTTGCAAATCTTTTTTTGCACCTTATCCAGTATTTCTACATCATTTTTGTAATATGGAGTCCAGAACTGAGTCCAGTAATCCAAGCCTAGTCTATTTATATTGGGGGCCAGAACTATCCAGCCAACTATGTTTGATTTAAGCAAGGCTGAAGTACAAAAGACAAGGCTGAAGTGTTTGCAACCACTTTCAGCCAGAAGTACCGAGTGGATGATCCATCGCGGTCTCCTCTTGAGGTCCGCACCAGCATAGATGCGTGTCTTCAGCCAGTTTGATTCACTCCACATGAAGTTGAAAAACGGCTGAGTGACCAGGATAAGCAAAGTCTATGGACCAAATTCCTGGCTGTACTTCTGAAGGCTCGTGCACAAGAACTAGCCGTACCCCTAGCTAAGCAGTTTCAGTACAGCAACAACACAGGCACCTACCCGACAATGTGGAAAATTGCCCAGGTATGTGCTATCCACAAAATGCAGAACAATTACAACAGGTCCAATTATTCCATCTGTCTATTCTCAATCATTGACAAAATGATGGAAGGTGTCATCAACAGTGTTATCAAGCGGCACATGCTCAGCAATAACCTGCTCACTGATGCCTAGTTTGGGTCCCGATATTGACCACTAGCCTCCAGACCTCACTAATGCCTTGGTTCCAACATGGACCGTGAGCTGAAGTGGAGGGAAGGTGAGAACAACTGCATTTGACATCAAAGCACCATTTGACTGAGTGTGGCACAAGGAGCTTTAGTAAACTTTGCTTCAACAGGGATTAAGGGCAAAACTCTCCAGTGGCTGGAGACATACTTGGCACACAGGAAGATGGCTGGAATACTCAGCCAAGGACATCGATGAAAGGGAGGTGTCCTTGGCCCAACTATCTCCAACTGCATCATAATATAGGAAATAGGAATTTTGTTCTGATGACCGTACAGTTTCATGAATCCTCAGCTGTCCGTGCTTAGATACAGAAAACAACCAAGTTTGGTCCGATAAATGTCAAGTAACATTCGTGCCACACAGATGTCAGGCAATGTACAGCTCCCCTTGACAATCAACAGCATTATCATCACCGATGACTCAACCATCAACATCCTGAGGGTCATCGTTAATCAGAATCTGACCAGGGCCAGTCATTTTCCACAGACCCACCCTGACCATCCATCACCAGTAGAGAAGTGTCGATGCTAATGCTGTAGAACGCCAAGGGCAGATTTTCCAACAGCTTCTCAGTTTCAACCAATGCAAATCAAACCAGCCCCTATTCAGTGTCACTCCTCCTAGTCCAAACACAACTCCCTCCCAGTTCAAACCCAACTCCCTCCCAGTTCAAACCCAACTCCCTCCCAATTCAAACCCAACCTTCCTATCATTTCAAACCCAACCCTCCTCCAAGTTCAAACCCAACTCCCTCCCAGTTCAAACCCAACTCCCTCCCAATTCAATCCCAATTCTCCTGCCAGTTCAATCCCAACCCTCCTGCCAGTTCAATCCCAAACCTCCTGCCAGTTCAATCCCAAACCTCCTCCCAGTTCAGTACCAAACCTCCTCCCAGTTCAAACCCAATTCTCTCCCAGGTCAATCACAACTACCTCCCAGTTCAAACCCAACCCTCCCCCCAGTTCAAACCCAGCCCCCAGTTCAATCCCAGCCTTCGTCCATTTCAATTCAAACTCCCTCCCAATTCAAACCAAACCCTCCTGCCAGTTCAATCCCAACCCTCCTACCAATTCAAACCAAACTCCCTCCTAATTCAAACCCAACTCTCCTGCCAGTTCAATCCCAACCCTCCTACCAATTCAAACCAAACTCCCTCCTAATTCAAACCCAACTCTCCTGCCAATTCAATCCCAACCCTCCTGCCAATTCAAACCCAACCCTCCTGCCAGTTCAATCCCAATTCTCCTGCCAGTTCAATCCCAATTCTCCTGCCAGTTCAATCCCAACCCTCCTGCCAGTTCAATCCCAATTCTCCTGCCAGTTCAATCCCAATTCTCCTGCCAGTTCAATCCCAACCCTCCTGCCAGTTCAATCCCAACCCTCCTGCCAGTTCAATCCCAACCCTCCTGCCAGTTCAATCCCAATTCTCCTGCCAGTTCAATCCCAACCCTCCTGCCAGTTCAATCCCAACCCTCCTGCCAGTTCAATCCCAATTCTCCTGCCAGTTCAATCCCAACCCTCCTACCAATTCAAACCAAACTCCCTCCTAATTCAAACCCAACCCTCCTGCCAGTTCAATCCCAAACCTCCTCCCAGTTCAGTACCAAACCTCCTCCCAGTTCAAACCCAATTCTCTCCCAGGTCAATCACAACTACCTCCCAGTTCAAACCCAATCCTCCCCCCAGTTCAAACCCAGCCCCCAGTTCAATCCCAGCCTTCGTCCATTTCAATTCCAACTCCCTCCCAATTCAAACCAAACCCTCCTGCCAGTTCAATCCCAACCCTCCTACCAATTCAAACCAAACTCCCTCCTAATTCAAACCCAACTCTCCTGCCAGTTCAATCCCAACCCTCCTACCAATTCAAACCAAACTCCCTCCTAATTCAAACCCAACTCTCCTGCCAGTTCAATCCCAACCCTCCTGCCAATTCAAACCCAACCCTCCTGCCAGTTCAATCCCAACCCTCCTGCCAGTTCAATCCCAATTCTCCTGCCAGTTCAATCCCAACCCTCCTGCCAGTTCAATCCCAATTCTCCTGCCAGTTCAATCCCAACCCTCCTACCTGTTCAATCCCAATTCTCCTGCCAGTTCAATCCCAATTCTCCTGCCTGTTCAATCCCAACCCTCCTGCCAGTTCAATCCCAATTCTCCTGCCAGTTCAATCCCAATTCTCCTGCCAGTTCAATCCCAACCCTCCTGCCAGTTCAATCCCAATCCTCCTGCCAGTTCAATCCCAATTCTCCTGCCAGTTCAATCCCAACCCTCCTGCCAGTTCAATCCCAATTCTCCTGCCAGTTCAATCCCAACCCTCCTGCCAGTTCAAACCCAACCCTCCTGCCAGTTCAATCCCAACCCTCCTGCCAGTTCAATCCCAATTCTCCTGCCAGTTCAATCCCAATTCTCCTGCCAGTTCAATCCCAACCCTCCTGCCAGTTCAATCCCAATTCTCCTGCCAGTTCAATCCCAATTCTCCTGCCAGTTCAATCCCAACCCTCCTACCAATTCAAACCAAACTCCCTCCTAATTCAAACCCAACCCTCCTGCCAGTTCAATCCCAACCTCCTCCCAGTTCAGTACCAAACCTCCTCCCAGTTCAAACCCAATTCTCTCCCAGGTCAATCACAACCACCTCCCAGTTCAAACCCAACCCTCCCCCCAGTTCAAACCCAGCCCCCAGTTCAATCCCAGCCTTCGTCCATTTCAATTCCAACTCCCTCCCAATTCAAACCAAACCCTCCTGCCAGTTCAATCCCAACCCTCCTACCAATTCAAACCAAACTCCCTCCTAATTCAAACCCAACTCTCCTGCCAGTTCAATCCCAACCCTCCTACCAATTCAAACCAAACTCCCTCCTAATTCAAACCCAACCCTCCTGCCAGTTCAATCCCAATTCTCCTGCCAGTTCAATCCCAATTCTCCTGCCAGTTCAATCCCAATTCTCCTGCCAGTTCAATCCCAACCCTCCTACCAATTCAAACCAAACTCCCTCCTAATTCAAACCCAACCCTCCTGCCAGTTCAATCCCAACCTCCTCCCAGTTCAGTACCAAACCTCCTCCCAGTTCAAACCCAATTCTCTCCCAGGTCAATCACAACCACCTCCCAGTTCAAACCCAACCCTCCCCCCAGTTCAAACCCAGCCCCCAGTTCAATCCCAGCCTTCGTCCATTTCAATTCCAACTCCCTCCCAATTCAAACCAAACCCTCCTGCCAGTTCAATCCCAACCCTCCTACCAATTCAAACCAAACTCCCTCCTAATTCAAACCCAACTCTCCTGCCAGTTCAATCCCAACCCTCCTACCAATTCAAACCAAACTCCCTCCTAATTCAAACCCAACCCTCCTGCCAGTTCAATCCCAACCCTCCTGCCAGTTCAATCCCAACTCTCCTGCCAGTTCAATCCCAACCCTCCTGCCAGTTCAATCCCAACCCTCCTGCCAGTTCAATCCCAACCCTCCTGCCAATTCAAACCCAACCCTCCTGCCAGTTCAATCCCAACCCTCCTGCCAGTTCAATCCCAACCCTCCTGCCAGTTCAATCCCAACCCTCCTGCCTGTTCAATCCCAACCCTCCTGCCAGTTCAATCCCAATTCTCCTGCCAGTTCAATCCCAATTCTCCTGCCAGTTCAATCCCAATCCTCCTGCCAGTTCAATCCCAATTCTCCTGCCAGTTCAATCCCAATTCTCCTGCCAGTTCAATCCCAACCCTCCTGCCAGTTCAATCCCAATTCTCCTGCCAGTTCAATCCCAATTCTCCTGCCAGTTCAATCCCAATTCTCCTGCCAGTTCAATCCCAACCCTCCTGCCTGTTCAATCCCAACCCTCCTCCCAGTTCAGTACCAAACCTCCTCCCAGTTCAAACCCAATTCTCTCCCAGGTCAATCACAACTACCTCCCAGTTCAAACCCAACCCTCCCCCCAGTTCAAACCCAGCCCCCAGTTCAATCCCAGCCTTCGTCCATTTCAATTCCAACTCCCTCCCAATTCAAACCCAACCCTCCTCCCAGTTCAAACCCGAATCACTCCCAGTTCTGTACCAAACCCCTTCCAGTTCAAACCCAACTCCCTCCCAGTTCAAACCCAACTCCCTCTGAGTTCAATCCCAACCCTCCTGCCAGTTCAAACCCAATTCCCTCCAAATTCAAACCTAACCCTCCTCCCAGTTCAAACTCAACTCATTCCATGTTCAGTACCAAACCTCTCCCAGTTCAAAACCAACTCCATCCCAGTTCAATCCCAACCTTCCTCCCAGTTCAATTCCAGCCTCCTGACTTAAGATGACATCAGACATTGGGAAAATGCTGG
This sequence comes from Carcharodon carcharias, assembly GCF_017639515.1. Classification (NCBI taxonomy): domain Eukaryota; kingdom Metazoa; phylum Chordata; class Chondrichthyes; order Lamniformes; family Lamnidae; genus Carcharodon; species Carcharodon carcharias. The sequence goes on from NW_024470758.1 coordinate 4,681,167, forward strand.
AATCTATCTCATTCGGGTCAGACAAAGTCAGCATGGTTTTACGAAAGAGAAATCGTGCTTAACGAATTTATTAGAGTTTTTTGAGAATGGACCAAGTAAGGTAGTTAAAGGGGAACCAGTAGATTTGGTATACTTGGATTTCTGAATGGCATTTGATGAAATGCCATATAAAAGGCACACAAGATGACAACTCATGGCATTGGGAGTGATATATTAGCCTGGATTAAGGATTGGTTATTGGGCAGGGGGCAGGGAGCAGAGAGTATGGACAAATGGGGTATTTTCAGTTTGGCAGGGCTGTGACTAGTGAAGTGCTGTAAG